>NW_023416324.1:148538723-149206223 GCF_014108235.1 Myotis myotis | reverse complement strand
TGGTGTACAAATCCAGAGACTGGGACTCCAGCACTAATACTTTTAATCAACTTAGGATTCTGCTTCTTAACAGACATGTGTGATTCCTAAATTCCTGGTGGCGTTTGTGTGATTGGGGTTGCAGATGGGGAAATCTAGGAAAGTGATGAGCCTTCTTAGGAGGGAAATCTACTAATGGTAACAACAAAGTCATAGTCTCTTTTTATTTCTTACCATGACCACCCAGAAGGAAAAACAAAGAAAAACAACAACAACAAAAGCCTATTCCCACTAAAGAAACCATTTTGGTCCCATGATTAGTTGTTCTTGATTGGGTCAGCCTTGGTAGCTTCAGTTGGGTTCTTGGGTTTCCACAGCCTCAATTCCAGGAGGAGGGCGGGTTTGTTTTAGAGCCAACTTATGGCTTATGTTATCCTCAAAGTGAAGCCACCTAAATGTCTTGTTCTATAATGTATTTTACACCCTTTTGAGTGCACAAATCTCTTTTAGATGCACCAGACCTAGTCCAGCTTCCAGAAGGACTGAAGCAATGGCCCCTTCATCCTGCTCCCTATAGTGATTTTTGTCACCATGTCACACACGTGGGAAGTGAATGTGGGACCACAGGAAAACAGCGGTGGCCAAAGGCAGAACTCCATAGGAAAAAGATAGGATTTCAGAAGGGTATGCTCATCAGCAAGATGAGAACAGAGAAGCATCTGGGAATTGGAGAGCAGTGAGGAGCACCTGAGCAAGGGCTGACACAGGTCAGTGGAAGGGAGGTGAAGACCGGGACAAGAAATGAGAGCAGTCTGAGGCTGCAGCCAGAAAGGAAACATGATAAGTTCACATTTGACAAGGGGTGAAGGAAGGCAGAAAGCATGGAGGGGGCGGGGGATTGTTCCTAGGGTAGAAGTTACATCAGAGTTCTGCTTCAGACTCCTCCAACCATTTCACTCTGCCTCAGAAATCTCATTTCTAACAGGGCTCCGTGATAAGCCTTATCATGAAATACAGGAATATTATGCAAAATAACAATAAATTGATGGGAAAATGTTCCGATTGCTTCACATGGCTATTTACACAAGGTGAACCTAACCAATATATCCAGTTTATATTTGGTTAAAATTGAAAATTATGGTGGCTAAAAGCTTCTTTCCCAACACTTATTTTCTGGTCACCAATGATCAAGCTGCTACCTTGTACTAAGATTTAGGATTATAAAGATAAATAAATCATATTATCTGTGTATAAGTAGTTCATAGATGATCTGGAAGACAGATACCTAAAAATATTAATTACTTAAGAAGTTCTGTGATAAAAATATTAACAAAGCATTACTGAGGGGCAGGAGGGGAAGTCCTCCAGCCATTTCCCAAATATACAACCATTCCTTCACTTAATTAGCTTATTTCACCTGGAAAGCCCCCTTCCCAATCCTGAACCTAAGCCACATCCCTTGAAATTTTGACCATTCTTCTAATCCCAGGTCAAATGCCATTTTTTCAACAAATAAGTTCCTAATCTTACACTTTGGAATTAATCTTTCCATTCTGTGTGCTTCTATAACTTTACTTATATTTCTGTTTACCCCAATTCATTTTTTTAAAATTATGTATGGTGTCTACCATTAGATTATAAGCTCCTTTGAGGCCTAATTCATTTTGAGACTCCCACAGACCTGAGCCTGGAGGATTCATCTTTTAAAAAAAAAAACTTAATTGATTTCAGAGAGGAAGGGAGAGAAACAGATAGATAGAAACATCAATGATGAAAGAGAATCATTGATTGGCTGCCTCCTGCACACACCCCTACTGGATATGGAACCTGAGCGGGAATCGAATCCAGTTATGTGCCCTGAGCAGCAATCAAACCGTGACCTCTTGGTTCATAGGTCCACACTCAACCACTGAGCCACGCCAGCTGGGCTCTGAGGCTTCTTAAAATGCTCAGAGCCTGTTCATTCAGAATAACTAATGGACAGTCCCTTTTAGGATGCCAAAGTGAGAGGACCCTTCCTCCTTCTGGCAATTGTGATTCCCTGTTTGCACATGCCAAAAATTCCTGTTTTAAAGAGGCATAAAAGAAATGGTCTTTGACCTAAAATGACCCAATCATACTTCCCATCTCTTTCTACATGTGAACAAAAAAACAAACCAAAAACACCTCCACCAAACCTTCAAATTAATCAAAGAATTTTCAATGTGAAAATGATTCTATATTTCATCTAATCCAACATCTTAATTATAAATGAGGAAACTCAGTCCCAAGAAATCTGGATACTTCTTTGATATCCCACAAACAGAATCATCAATATCAAATTTTGAAAACCTTAAGTTCAAAGCTCTTCCTAATAATTTACCTTCAATAAAAAGAAGGGGAAAAGAATGGCAAACAATCAACAGTAAAATATAAAAAGAAAAGAATTTACTGAAAAGCTACATGAATTAGAGAAAAAAAATGTCCCTATCAGTTCATTTGTCCATAAAGAATATCATGCTTTCACTAACATCAGCAAAAATATGTGTAGAGTTTAAAGCTGGAGTTTAAAAATCTGACTATTGCAATTTCCAGGTCCTTTACTCTTAGGGTCTCTAGTCACTCTGTGCAGTTGGCATTGAAATTGTTCTGAAGTTCTTCTCCGAGATATTTGAATATGTTTGAATACCAGTCACTGACAAGTGTTCTTGACAGTTGTGGAAGTAAAATAATACATCAAGGCTTTGTGGAGAGGTGCACACTCACACATGCTCTCTCCCATCACGACTTGGGCAAATCCAGCAGATGCAGTCAAATCTGACAGAGTTAACTTGGACCCAGGAGTGTTATTACTGCCAGGACACCTGCTCTTTGCCTGCCCATTCCCATGTCACTGATGCCCCTGCCGCATCCTCATAGATCAGACACTATCTTACAGATGTTCCAGGTCAGCACATGCTAGCACATACTCGTGTATGTGCACGCACACATACAATAGGTCTAGGTACTAAGATTAAAACTTACTGGGTTCCAAGTCTAAAATTCAATCTACTATTCCAGTTGTAAATAAGGAAATGTATATGTATATACAGAGGTGGGCAAAACTAGGTTTACAGTTGTAATACATATAGATAATACAATAAATAGTACAAGAATAAACTCTGTGTTTCACACACTCACAACTATAAATTTACTTTTGTTCACCCCTGTATTACTCAGATATATAACATGTACATATATATATGTATCAATTTATCTCTTCACAGTGATTCATAATCAGTTAGATAAAAACCACATAGTTTTGGGGGATGGAGGCAGGTAGAAGAAGGCATAGGGGGGATAAACGGTGATGATGGAAGGAAACTTGGCTTGCCATTGTAAACACACAATACAGGGTACAGATGATGTATTATAGAATTGTACACCTGAAACCTACATAATTTTATTAACCAATGTCACCCCAATAAATCTTAAAAAATGTAGAAAATTAAAACACACACACACACATACACACCTAATTAGTTTGAAAAATTCTTTCATTTGCTGCAGAGGATGATCTATGAAAACTGGGTTTCAATTAGAAATTACCCCTCACCCCCTTATACACTGCTGCTCTGCACTTCCCAAGGTCCCCTTAAGGGCACAAAAACAGTGCATGGGTTTTGGAGCTAGCTACACAGAGGTTTAGGTATTAGTTCTGCTATTTACTATTTGAGAAAATTACTTAACCTCACTGAACAATAATTTCCTTATTTCCAAAATGAGGATATTAATACCTATCTCGGAGGTGTAAGGATTTGAGCTAATGTAGGTGCTGCATGGTAGTGCTCAGGAAATAATAGCTATAATGATGATGATGAGGAGGGGGAAGAGGAAGAGAGGGAGGGGGAGAAAGATGGTAGCCTCTACTTCCTGAATGCCTTCTGTATTTCCTAGCAAGGCTTGGCAGAACTTAACAGCTAGCATTTAGCCAGGAAATATTAAGCATGAGGTAGGGGAAAGGGAACTACTGATGGGGCAGGAGTGTGAAAGGGGTGGCTCACACTTAATATGTGACTTTCCTGTCTTGAGCTTGTATATACATACATACTAGTATACTTCCACTGCTGGGAAAAGGGCATTCACAGTAGTGAATTCAGCATCTTTTGAAGAGTCAAGGCCTTTTTTTGTTTTTGTTTTTGCTTAGAGGGACCAGACTTTACTAAGCAGGGTGAATACATTCCTGTGTCCTACATCGTGGCTAATCATTGAATTTCCAGTCCCCACAGCAGGTCCCGGCTGTTAGCAATCCCTGGTAACTCTAGTTACTGTGAGATAATCTATAGCTTGCAGATCAAATGCCCAGCTCCTTCCCGGAGTCCTGGAGTCAGGTGCACTGCCAAGCCACAGGCAGAGCTGCTGCTGTGGTCTGAATTGTCCCAAGTACAACGGGAAGGAAGAAGCCTCAGCCTACTTTGGACATGCCCTGAATGATAGAGCCACTTAGGGCCTGCTTAAGATGCCATTCTGTTTGCAAACACACACGACCTATCTGCTGTACCACTTGACAAAACAATCCTTCAGAATGCCTGATGGCAAATGACTAATGTTAAAAGAGGCCTGTGCATCATTCCAGTGATGACTCCACAGGCATCAATTAAACAAGGAGAAGACCTGTTCTGAAGCACAACCATCTGGCATTTCCCAAGAAGCAGTAGTCAAAGGCAGATAAAACACAAGTGATCATGACTATAAAGACATTTAGCAGCCCTCTCCCAGCTCAAAAGCAGCAAGACCCCATGAGGACAATGAACCTGGAAGTCCTCCAATATTAGAGGTGATTAAGAAAAGGCTGCATCTGAGGCCAGCACCACTCTTCCTCATGCATGGAAAGCAAAAATCTGGGGGTTGCATGAGGTCATCTTTTAGCCACCCAAAAGGCAGACTGCTCCCAGGAATGCTCGGAGTTTGTCTGGTAGTCTAGGGGTGAAGTCAGTTGTTATGTCTCCAGGTGAGAGCAAGGATTGGCAGTAGTCCATCTTCTGCTTCTAGGAGTGCTTTCCAAGTACCAGCATCTAGGATTTTGTCCAGCACAGGAAGCCAAGATGACTGTGGTCCAAATGTCCTTCCCTAGAAACCATGATTTTAAGGGCCCATTTAACAAATCTAATGAGAGTGATGTCAAGTTATAACCCTCCCCCCCCCCCCGAAAAGAGACAGTAGCTGGAGAAAAAATGGTTTTCAAGACTGCAGTTCAAGATCAGTCAGGCAGACACCTGTATATATAGACAAAGCTTCAAACACCACCACCTCATCACACCTAATGACTGCCTGTGACAAGCACTTGCATTCTCTATTTCTGGCTTTTCCCACAACAAAAATATGTGTCCTTATTCTCAGTCCTGGTTCTGAACCTATTCTTTAATGATAATTTGTGCCCCTCCTCGCCCCCCCCTTAATATGCAAGGTCAGAGAAGTTAAAAAGGAAATACTTTTCAGTTTTAATTTTGATCTAGATCTAAAATTGTTAATGATTTTTTTTATTCCTTACCCTTTTTCTGTGATTCGAGTAAATATGTACCCTTCACATATTCTGGCCCCAGTATTAAGAAGGTAATAGTCTTAGGATAAGGCTTTCAAGTAAAAACAAACAAACAAACAAAAATACAAAAAGACACAATTTTAACCCCCGTCCCCCCCCCCCAAGACAAACCAACCAACCAACAAAAAACAGGGTGCTTCCATTCTCCCGAGTCCCTTTTGCAAACCATGCAATGTACTTAAATCTCTTTATAGCAGTTGCCTCGGTGTTAAGTTTTTGGTTTGGAAATAAACAGAGGTTTAGTTAAGGTCACTGACAATTATTTTCTCAGCACAACAGAAAAGCCACCCAACCCATTAATAGCACTATAATGGCAGAAGCAAACACAGTGGGAACAAGTAGGAACAGAAGAGTACCTGGGATTGCCAGATTGGAAAGGGGGACGTTGTGGAGGTGAGGGGGCAGCGAGGCCATCCAGTCGGCATTGCAGACGTCCGATGAGGTCTTTGTCCCGCTGGGGATGGGGGAACAGATGGTCCCCATCCTGAGTTTCCTCCCTAGCATCCCTCTCCGTCAGTCAACAAGCCGCCCAGGCTCAGTCCAGTGCCACTCACTCAGTGATCATCATTGTCTGGGCTTTCTAGACATTTCAGGGCCACTTTGGTCATGCCAGTCTTGCCAAAAGGCCCTAGGGCCGGACGACGGGGCAAATAGGTGGTTTCCTTCCCCCCCCTGGCACCCGCAGTCCCACCCTCTCCGGCCCAGCCGCTGTTCCCCTCGTAATCTGCTCAGTCCCGGCTCCGTTAAACTTCTCAGGTTCCCCTCCGGAGCTCGGGGAAGGTAGGCCCCTAGAGGTAAATCTTCAGGAACTGAACGTCCGAAGGGCAGCCACGCCCGGAGCCACTCACAAGACAGGTGCCTCCACAGCACATAGACCCGCCGGTGAGTCTGCCCACACGTGAGCGCCAGAACGCACCATCATCACCCTGATCTAGGCTTCTAGGTATGTCCCTGGGCTGGCACAGGAGCTGGGCCGGCCTCCTGTCCCCCGCTCTGGGCACACACTCCCCTGCCCTGTGCTTCCCGAAGCCGCTCAGAAGTGTAACGCGGCGCCCGGACTCGCGGCAGCCCCGCCCCGCACTGCGGGGCAGATTTGCCGGGCGAGGCGGCCGGTGATTGGCCGCCGGCGGAGCGCGCTCCGATTGGCCCGCGCCCTCCCCGGCTGCCCCTCGGAGCGACTCCCACCCTCCGCCGCCCCAGTCTCCTCCCTCGGTTACTCCTGGCTTCCCGGGGCAGACAGGCGCGGCTGCAGGGTCTGCAGGCAGGAAAACTTGCAGGCTGGGATCAGTCTGACCTCAGACAGGTCTTTCATGGAGGTAAACTATAGGATCTCTAATGATATGAGAACTCTGCACGCCGATAATCATGGGAACGTGTTGGCAAATTGGCAGATCAGGAAAAACCCTGGCCTTGTTGTTGTTGTTGTTGGTGGTGGTGGTGGTGGTGGTGGGGGGGGGGGGTCCTGGAGGGCTTCAGGCCGGGCTGCTCCATGGTGACTTAGGAGACTGAAGATCCATATAGAGTTCCTTGGCGACTCAGGAGACTGAAGGTCCGTATAGAGATCCATGGGTCAGCTGACCTTTAATCACCAAGTGGCCCCACCTCCTCTCCAAGATAACTCCAACAGCAGGCCCCCACCACCTTTCCATAGGAGAAACTGCGCATGTTCCTTTGGACATCCTTATTAAAATGTCATTTTCCAGGCTATTTCTAACATTCATGTAAGACTGCTTTTCAGCCTTTTGAGCTGCATAATATTACTAATAGGTGTGTTTTTTTTTCTTTTCTGGAGGAGTATCCCTTAGTTAATAAAAAGTGTACACTATGCATAATGTATCTTCTGATGCTTAAAGGGCACTTCTCCAGAGCACTCTTTTTTTTCAAGTATATCCACAGGATATTTGGGGATATGTCACCCAGTTGTCTGAGTCTACCAAATTTTTTTCCCCATGGAAAATTACTCTGAAGGAATATCCCAAGATTTACCTTTGAAACTTTCTGGGCTTCCCTTGAACTTAAATTCCCTAACAGAAAACTTCATGGAAGCTGTCCAAGGCAAACAAAATGTGTTCTTTAAGCTCTACTGTGGAACGTTCATGTCAGTGCTTCCCCCTGCCCTCTTACTTTTCAGCTTTTGATGGAAGGAGTGAGCATATTACAAAAAGAATTAAACTCTAGACTTAGAAACATCACTGTATGCGAACTTGAAAATGAGGAGTAGAACCACTTCAGAATGTAGATGTTCTGTACCTCTGGCAGCTATTTCAATCAAAATGAGTTTATTTGCCCAAAGCAGCTCAAAAGAAGATGATACTTTCTTCCTACATTCTTGTGTCAGTCCTAGAAAAAATTTTACAGATGGAAACAGACTTTAGTACAGTACATAGCAGATAGCAGGTGCCCCATAAATATTTGTTAGAAGGAGGGAGATGCTTGGTAAACATGCTCTGCTGGGTTCTAGGTAGTACCTCAGATCAGTGCTATTCACATCTTAAGTGCAAATCAATTCTGATTGAGTTGGTTTGAGATGGGCCTGAGATTCTGCATTCTAGCAAGCTTCTAGCCTTGTTAGATGCTGCTGCTCCTGGTTCAGACCACACTTTGAATAGTAAGTCCTTAGAAAGCAGGCTCATGTTTGATAGGATGGACTTTGTATTGCTTTTTTCTCTATTTTCCAAGGTTTTATAATATTTTATATCACTTCTATAGTTTAAAAATTTTGCATTAAAAATTCTAACTAAGAATCTCTAAGTATTAGAGATTAATTTTTCTGTCATAAAATGTAGTAGAAACTAAATTATCAGTGGGATTTTTATACTATGCCACAGATACTTAGGGAATAAATAATTATAAAATAAAATTCAATATTTAGAATTTGAATAGTTAATATTTTCTTACATATTGTATTATGAAATACAATATGTAAGGGAGAGGAGACTAAATTAATAGGAGGGTTGAAATTTTAAAGCAAGTCAATTTTAAGTAATAATTACAAACAGAGTGCTTATTACTTTAAAATCATTCTGCTGGAACTAGAAATAGAAGAAAGGTTAAATAAAAGTTGGTATATGATGAACCTTAGATAATATATAGCCCAGAAAAGAGAGTCAAATTTGTGAATTACAAATTGTAATGGGAATCTCAATGAAGGAATAATAGAGGTACATGTGGAGGACAGTGAAAAGACATACATTTTGATGGGGGTAGAGCCAAGAATGCATTATTTGAAGAGGTGGCATTCAAGCCAGGTCTGGAAAACGTTCTGCAAATGGAAGATGAGTGCAGGGTCCTGGAGATGGAGAGAGATGTGCAGCTGAGATAACATAAGCAAAGCTATGACAGTGAGTGGGAGATGTGAAAAACAGCACGTGAAATAGTGGGAAGTATAACTCATTTACTCTTATTGAACCTTTGCAAGAGCCCAACGACTTAGATACTATTCCCTTCCCCATTTTACAAAGGACACAAGCTTTTAGGCTACCAAGTTTTGCCCAATATTCCATAGCTAGTTAGTGGGAGAGCTGTGACTACAAATCTCTTGATCATTGTGCCAGCGGCATCCCATTACCTGTTTTGCAGTATTATTGCAAGTCTGGTAAGACGGTTTATGACCTAAGTATATAAGGAGTTTGGACTTTGTATTTCTGGGCCATTGTAGGTTTTTGAGAAGGGGAGTAAACTGATTCACCTTTGTACCTCAGGAAGATAACTCTAGCATGCTGGAGAAATACCATCTTTGAGGTAAGTCACTGAAATCCATCATAGAAGCGAGAGAGAAGTGAGAAGGCCTGCAGAAGGCCTGACACACAGACTAAATGCATGGCCATGGCCTTTTTTAACTGTGGTGCTTGCCTCCTCATCCTCACTTCTCATCTCCAAGGACTGTGAAAGCTGTGACCTTTACGGCTAGGGTTAAGGACCTGGAACAGGGCCACGCACAAATGAAGAGACTAGACAAGAAATATGAATTTGAATTTGGAAATTACAGGGCGCCAGACGGAGAGTCTTTCTCAAGAGGAAAAGCTTCACTGGTGCCCAGGCCCTGCTAGCTTTTTATTCAATTTTAGATACACATCTGCCCTTGGTCAGGCAGGCAATTCCGGTAGCAGACAGACTATCTTAAAGGTCAGTAAATATTAGTAAAGATTCACTTTGAGGCTATTAGGTCAGGAAATTGCTTGAGCCACCATTGTCTCGACAGAACAATTGGTGCATAGCCTTAGCTCTTGTCAAAGCTCAAGGTCCGTCAGCCTTCTGGGTTCCTTGTTTGCACTTTCCTGATAGTGTAGACAATGGATAGCTTCCAGCAAATGACCTATAATTCTAGGGCTTGAGTGGACAGCCTAATTATCACTGAAATAATTTTTCATCACTTGAAAGTCTCAGCAATTTGGTCATCTATTTTATTACCTATAACCATACATGCTTATATGAATACCTCTACAGCTTTTGTTTTCTTTTCTAAAAATTTTGTCTTCATTATTTGATCATGGGCCCCTCCAAATTGCTGAGGAATTTAATGTGCCCTCTCTTAGAGGCTACATCATATTTTGAAAGTGTTTATGGCTCATTTTCTTTGGAATCTTGTGAGGTTCCCAGAGTAAGCACCTAAATAGCTTGCTATTTAGGCATGTCTGGTTGGCAGGGCGAATGGCCTGGATTTTACCTGATTGAAGACAACCTAAAAGCCTCAGAGGAAACTTACTGACTTAATGAGACTGTGGTGGGGCAGTCTCTGGCCCTCACATCTGTTACCCTGTGCTGCCTTACCTCCCATTCTGTGTGCTCAAGGAGGGGAGGGAGGTGAAGGACAGACCTCAAAGAGAATCAGAATCCAGGCATGTGTTTGGTGCAGGGACATTGCCTGGAGGTGAGTGTGGTTATATGATGCTTAGAGTTTCACAGTGATGTGTCATTCACATTTTATTTCCCCTTGGGTGGAGGTTATGGGGAGGGTGAGGGACTGAAAGGAGGATCCAGGTAAATGAAAGATGGCTGGAGTATAAGGCTGCTTTGTTTTGTGCCTCATATCAGCAGAGTTTATTTCTCCCTAGTCATCCCCAACCTTCTTTCTCCAATTCAAGTAGTAAAATACTATGTGATAAGCATCAGGGTAGAATGAAGAAATGTCACCAATGTGGGTGGAGCTGTAGACATGATGACAACGGCAGCAATTACCTCCAGGAAGAGAGGCATCACTCAGGAGCCTCTAAGGAAGGGAGATAAGGAAGTACACGGGACTCATTCCTCAAACATTCTTAATATTGAAGGCAGAGTGAAGAGCCGGGGATCCAGTTATTGTGCTGGATAGAGTTAGAGCTGGAGGCCATGAAATTGGGACCCATTTCCTGATTGTACCCAGGTGACTGTCTTTGAGAAACTGAGTAAGAGAGCAGCAGCAATGTTAGCAGGATGTCATCATATGTGGCATCACCTTATGCACACCTGGTCTTTGTGGCCCACAGAGAGGATTCTGTAGAGAGACGAGTGAATAGTAGCAGCAATAGACTGTCCATAAGATTGTTTCTCCCAGATTTGAAAGCTTGATGTTCAGAAAGATCTTGAGAGCCTCTCTCCCTTTTATATTTATTGGACATCAAATTTTCTGGTATATTTAAGGACAATTTATTTTAATAACAGTATGTTACTATGACACTCGAGAGGTGCTAATAACAAGTGATGACTATAAACTTAGTTTAATTTAGAGTCATGTGCCACTTAAAGATTGGGTAAGTTTGAGAAATGCTTTGATAGGCAATTTTATCATTGTGTGAACATTATAGAGTGCATTCACACAAACCTAAATGGTTTAGCCCAGTGGTTGGCAAACTGCGGCTCGCGAGCCACATGCGGCTCTTTGGCCCCTTGAGTGTGGCCACGAAGTTTCAATCACACTGTACATGCACGCCCGCACGTGGTATTTTGTGGAAGAGCCACACACAAGGGGCTGCAGTTTGCCAACCACTGGTTTAGCCTATTAGACACCTAGACCCGTGGTCGGCAAACTGCGGCTCACGAGCCACATGCAGCTCTTTGGCCCCTTGAGTGTGGCTCTTCCTAAGCCTTAGGAGTACCCTAATTAAGTTAATAACAATGTACCTACCTATATAGTTTCAGTTTAAAAAATTTGGCTCTCAAAACAAATTCCAATCGTTGTACTGTTGATATTTGGCTCTGTTGACTAATGAGTTTGCCGACCACTGACCTAGACTATATGTATAGCCTATTGCTTCCAGGCTACAAACATGTACAGTGCATTGCTGTACTGAATACTGTAGGCATTTGTAATAAAATGGTAAGTATTTGTACTGCTGAACATAGAAAAGGTACAGTAAAAAAAAAAAGATAATAAATGGTACACTCGTATAGGGCACTTACCATGAGTGGAGCTTGCAGGATTGGGAGCTGCTCTGAGTGAGCCAGTGAGTGAGTAGTGAGTGAATGTGAAGGCATAGGACATTGCTGTACATTACTGTACACTTTATAAACACTATAAAGTTAGGCTACACTAAATTTGTAAAACAACACAAGTTTAAATCAAACACCAGAGAAATGATGCAATCAAGAGGCATGGTAAACACATGTATGAGGCTGCTGCTAGCATAACAGCTTACTGTTTTACAGCAAACTTTTTGTTGTATATCTAGGAAGCGCACACTCTATAATATTGATAAGTAGTATAATATAGTGAAAACATAAATCAATAACATAGTAGTCATTTATTGTCATTATCAAGTATTATGTGCTGTACTTAATTGTATGTGCTATACTTAAATGACTGGTATCGTAGTAGGTTTGTTTACACCAGCGTCACGACAAACACATGAGTAATGTTTTTACACTATGATGTTATAAGGGCGGTGATGTCACTAGGTGACAGGGATTTTTTAGCTCCATTATAATGTTATGGGACCATTGTCCCCTTGCATATGTGGTCCGTCATTGACCTAAATGTCGTTATGCAGCACAGGACTGTATTCCTGTTGCCACACAACATTCCTGCACCTTCTTCCATTCCCCCTACCGCCAAAATAAGTAATTGAGAGAATATAAAGGCCTCAGGGCTTTTATTTTCCAGCTCGTTAGTTAGTTGCAACATACCTGATTTAGTATGTTATGGAGCCACCTTCTGGCACGAAAGGCACACTTCATGCACCTGGTAAATTTCCTTTCACTTTCAATCATCCTACAAATGTCTCCACTCACCAGCACCAGTAGGAACAACTGCAAGCTTATGCAAAAATACAGTGTCCTGGGTCCCATGCCAATCCTACTGAATCAGATTCCCTGGGGGAACACCCTTTTTCCTTCCTTTTAAATAAGTTCCCTGAAGATTTTTATGTCTCAAATGCTTTAGATCAAGACTTTAAAATATCAATTTCTCTTTTGAAAAGTAGAAGAGGTAGAATGGCAGAGTCATCAGTTTTTATCCATATTGTCTATAATTTTATGCAACCAGAGAAGAATATCTTGTCTCCACTGGTGGGAAACCCAACTGTTCTCCCTCCTTATCCCACCCCACGTTTCCTGGAATTATGAGAATGACATTAGCAGTTAGGGGAATACTAGTGTCTATATTAGTAATCACTTGACCTTCAGTCACAATCAGAATGCCCTCTATACATTTGTTATTAATTTAGCAAATTTAACCATAAAAAAGAAATGTGTTCTTTTTAATGACCTGACTTTACATTTTGGGCTGCTGACAGCAGTTGGAAATAGCATTATGTCACATCATCAGTGGGGCAAACAGGGTAACTGAGAGCAGATATATATATATATATATATATATATATATATATATATATATATATATATAAACTAGAGGCCCAGTGCACAAATTTGTGCACCAGTGGGGTCCCTTGGCCTGGCCTGCAGGATCGGGCTGAAACTGGCTCTCCGACATCCCCTGAGGGGTCCTGGATTGCAAGAGGGAGCAGGACAGGCCAACAGACCCCATGGGTGCACAATGGGGCTGGGGAGGGATGCGGGAGTTTGGCCAGCCGGGGAGGGACCGTGGGATGGCTCCAGGGCGTGTCCAGCCTGTCTCACTCAGTCCCAATCAGCCGGACCCCAGCAGCAAGCTAACCTCCTGGTTGGAGCATCTGCCCCTTTGGTGGTCAGTGCACATCATAGCAAGCGGTTGGGTGGCCTTAGCATATCATTAGCATATTATGCTTTGATTGGTTGAATGGCCAACCAGTCGACCAGACACTTAGCATATTAGGCTTTTATTATATAGGATTGTAAAATTATTATATAATTAATAACATTAATAATATAATTTTAATATTATTAAAATTGCAAGTTTGTGCAAACAACTTTAAACACCAAAGATGATTCTTTTTTAAAAAACAAAGTAAATTTCAATGTAAATACAGACAATATTTTTCCCTTTTAGTGTTTTTCCCTTTTAGTGTTTTTCCCTTATCAACTCTCTCTGAATGTTAGGTTACAGTCAAAAGCCCTTAGTATGTGTCTTGGCCTTTTGATGATTAGTTTCAAAGGATTCTGGTCTGCTTAGGTCTCTGCAGCTAACCCCCCAACTTAACCACATGTTTTGCTCCACCCTTCCCAAACTGCTGAAATTGGTCTTGGAGGAAGTTGTATTTTGTCTTAATCTATCTGTGCCCACAGCTTCTGCTTCCTTTTAGTAGCAGAAGTAAAAGAAAAAGTAAAGTTTATCCCACATATCTTTCTGTTTCATCCGAGTGTAAAGAAGAATGTCCTACAAGTCAGTTAGGCAATACAATGAAGTAGGGGAAGAAGTGATTTCAATCCTGTGACTGAAAGCATCCAAGCCAAGTTTGGCAACAATAAGGCAATAACTGTGTAGAGAGGATCGAAGCTTCTGATGGAAGATTGAACTAGATGGGCTTTGGGGTCTCTCCAAGCACACTCTGTATTTCCCTCCTTCAGCTGTAGAATTGTAACTTTACACAGTTCAGCCTTTCCTCCTTCTCCTGTTTATTACCTTTTCTTATGCAAATCTTTGACTTCTTTTGCTGGAACTGGGACTACTGGGATACCATATGTATAAATATGGACCTGACATTCTAAAATTATGCTGCTACCAGAAAAAGTTTGAGATAGTAGTTTATAGAGCAGTTTTCTAATATAGCTTTTATATTGGTCACACATTCTAGCCCCTGGGGCAGCTCAAATTTTTCTCTAATCCATCCCCACATTCAGAATCTAGGATGAGATGCTCTGACCTCAGGAAGCCAGTCTCAGAAAACAAAGTTCTCAGAGTGGGGAGTATGAATGGCCTGCATGGTCACCTTTCTATGTTTCCACACCTTCCCAGTAGCAGCACTGATGTGTGTGCATTCTTAGGGCAGAACTTCTCGACTCTTCTACCTAACAGTGGACACTGCCCAGAGCCCCATGTTGCAAAGGGGAAAGCACGGATCATGGCATTGCTTTCAAGATGCATGGCTTATTTGTCCAATTCATACATAATTTATACATAAAACAAAATTTAAAAAAAACATTTAAATTTGAGGTTATAGATCCTCTATGTTTATCCTGTGGCTGTGAGTCCTTCTTGGAGCACATCCATATCCCTGGGTAGTCATGATCCCTAATATGCAAGTTTCAGGTCTGAGGGAAAGGCATTGAAGATCCAGGTAGACACAGTTAACCTCTCTTGGTTCACTCATGCTTTGACCCAGTTCAGCAAGGTAGAAGACTGTACGTGGATTTGGGGTCAAAGCTCAAAATCCTCTCCATTTGTCCAAAACTTAGATAGCATTGGGGAACAGCAGGTTGAGAATCAGGGATATGAGACAAAATTTTCTTGAAATCAGAGACATGACCATGTTCTTGAAGAGAGTAGACCAAAGACATCCTACCTAAGACTTAACTCTTTGCTCTTGACTTGATCTGGAAAACCTTCACCTGCAGGGCCCTGCCTGTCTTACCACCCAATGTACAGTAGCAAAGCCTGACCAGTTTCACGAAGGAGGCAGAAGACGGAGTCCTCTGTCCCAGGTCTAGAACTCCCATGGCAATCCTTTGACCTGTGAGACCTGTTCTTACCCTCAGTTTCAGACCACAGTGCCTCACTTGGCTAACCAGGGTTTTTATTTCTCTCCAGCTTTGCTGAAATGTAATTGACTTGTGTAAGTTTAAGTTGTATAACATGATGATTTGATACACATATATATTGGGAAATGTTTACCACAATAAGGTTAGTTAACACATCCTTCACTTCACATAATTATCATTTTTTTTGTTATGGTGAGAACACTTAAGGTCTGTTCTTTCAGCAATTTTCAAGTATGCAATACAATATTGTTAGATCCCCAGGAAACTTATTCATCTTATAACTAGAAGTTCGTACCCTTTCACCAACATATCCCCATTCCCTCCATCACCCAGGGTATTCGTGTTGACTTACTTTAGTCTTCCTTGGTTCCCTAGATTTGGCCTTTCCTCTGCACCAGTGGATACTTGCCTGATTCTACCAATCTGAGTGAAATATTGAAATGGAGCCAGAGGCCTGTTCAATCTAAGCATCTGCCAAACCCCCCAGATTTAGATCCTGACCTCTCCTAGCTTGACTGACCTGCCTCCATAAGAACAATGTGAAGAAAATAGCAAGTGGATGTATTGGTCTGTGAGACTGAGTGAATCCAATGAAGCTCAGATCACCACATTAAGTGACAGACCATCACCTGTTTTTGGCTAAATTCTGTGATCCACAAGGCTTTTTTTTTCTTTTCTTTTCTCGTATTCACTCATATGCCATCACCTGTCATTGGTGACACCTGTCATTCAATACTTAATTGAGCATTAACATGTCCCAGGCCTCACCCTTACTCTGGGGTGCTGATATGTGTAAAGGAACCTCATGCTCTTGGGGACATTCCAGTCCGACAGAGGAGTTCAGGACCTGACATTGCTTAACTGGCAGTGACAATATACATTTTGATTTGAACATTATACCAAAGCAATGACAGCAAACTAAGAAGTTTGGTTTCTGTAAAATAGAGCGTATTGTCATATTAAATATTTATTGAACAAACTAGAGGCCAGATGCACGGATTCATGTGGGGTGAGGGTGGGGAGTCCCTCTGCCTTGCCTGTGCCCTCTCGCAATCTGGGACCCGTTCGGGGATGTCCCACTGCTGGTTTATACCTGATCCCTGCAGGATTGCTGAGCCTTCTGTCCCAGGGCCTGTAGAGATTGGGCCTAATCCGGCAGTGGGACATCACCCAAGGGATGTAACAGTGCGCCAAGTAGCAGGTGGCCAGGGAGGAGCCTGAGCCGGGCCGGGTGCTGCACCACTCACGCTCATCCTGGCCTGCTGGGCCTGCCGCTGCCACTTGGTCGTGCTGCTGCAGAGTCAGGAGAGGCTCCTCTGCCACAGCTGCACTCATCAGCCGTGAACCTGGCTTCTGGCTGACTGGCACTCCCCCTGTGGGAGCGCACTGACCACCAGGGGACAGCTCCTGCGTTGAGCATATGTCCCCTGGTGGCCAGTGCGTGTCATAGCGACTGGTGGACTGGTCATTCCTGTCATTCTGGTCGTTCCTGTCATTCCGGTCGTTCGGTTGTAAAGGTCACTTAGGTTTTTACTAGTATATATATAGATACATATCAGTCATCCTTTACCAAAATTTGGGTTGCTCTGAAGCAGAAGAAAGGGCAGTGATTGCTGAGCCTTCTGTGCCAGGGTTGGGTAGAGTCCAGTAAAAATGCTGGAGGGAGCTGCACCCATTGCCCTGGGTGCGGATCTGGCTGCAAAGACTGCTGTCAATCTCAAACTGTTTCTATAGTTTCTGCTAAGGAGAAGAACAAAAACACTGCCCCAGGGTGTGAGGAGGAACTGAAGTCTCTATCTTGGGTAAAGTATGGGGAAACACAGCTTAGTCTCCTTTGATATGAAATGGTTTAGTGGTGGAGGAAAAGCTTGCCCTGGAGTCCTGGGAAAATCAAAGGGCTCTATTTGTTTCCTTGGAGAAAGAAAAATTGATTGAAGTTTTGGTGGCTCCCAGCCAGTACCTAAGGCAGAATAAGACCCAGAAATGAAACAAAAACAGTGGACTTGCAGGATGAATCCTTGTTTATTTTCTTCTGAACTTTGGATTAAATAACACTCAGGGACTAGAGAAAGAAAACCCCCTGAAATAAACAGATTGTTGCATCTTGTACTGTTTGAGAGTTGCAATGTTGAGAAAAATGGGCTGATTTTGAGTCAAATTTAGTATTATTTATTAGTGTCTTAAGTACTTTTTAAACTTTCTTTTTGGAAATAATTTTAAACTTTAGCAAATATTGCAAAAATAAAAACAGTAAAGAATTTCCACATATTTCCCTTACCTAGATTCATCTAGTGTTAACATCTTGATTATCTGCCTTTCTCTCTTTCTCTGTGTATGTGTATGTATGTACTTATGCATGTAAGTACTACATATACATACACACATACCCATTTGAGAGTAAGTTATATACATAATGGCTGTTTACTACTAAATACTTCAGTGTGAATTGTGTAAAAATAGAAATATTTTCTTACATAAGCACAACAGAGCTATTAATACTTTTATCTGGCTTTCTGCCCATATTCCAATTTTGTTAGATGACCTGAAAGATACCAGATATGGTTTGTCAGATTTCCTTTATAGTGTTTTTTTCCCTCCAATAAAGGACCCAGTCTAGATTTAGATATTGAAATTAATTGTCATGTCTTTTTAGCTTCTTTTAATTTGGGGAATATTTTTAGAGCTTCTCTTTGTCTTTTAGACATTTCTTATTTTGTGATTTTTTATATTACTTTGTGTTTGCATAGGTGATATTGTTGCCTTACCAAGGTGTCACATACAGAGGAGCACAATATCTATCTGTCTGTTGTTGGTGATGTTAATTTTTATCAGTCTGTCAAGTTATTCTTTTCAGTATAATTTCTCCACCACATAATCACTGGACAGGTGGACATCATGGACCTCCAGATGTGCTACCCTAAAAGGATACTATTATCTCTGTAAATACAAATGCATACATACATATGTTGAAGAGGTCATGAGTTCATTGATACCTCCAATCCATTCCCACATCCACTCAGGGGTCTTTCCTGTCTTATTTCATATTTATATGCTCCTTCTCCCACATTGAAAATCTGGGCTCCCCAAAACACAACATTTACACATTTACTCAATCTTATAATACATACAAAACAAGTTGCAAATTGCTTTATTCATATCATTACAATAAAAAAGGCCGACTACAAAGCCTTCCAGATTTGTTTGAAATTCTCTCACCTCCCCCTGCTCCTTGTACATAAGACTTGGGGTATATGGTGATACACTGTGTTCAAAGCTACTTGGATTGACATTATTTTTCTTTCATTTTTTTCTTTCAATGTGATTATGGTATTTATTTGAAATACAACCGAGTTCCTCTGTGTTGTTTTTTTTTTTTTGGTTTTTTTTTTTATTTCATTTTTAAAAAATATATATATTTTATTGATTTTTTACAGAGAGGAAGGGAGAGAGATAGAGAGTTAGAAACATCGATGAGAGAGAAACATTGATCAGCTGCCTCCTGCACATCTCCTACTGGGTATATGCCCGCAACCCAGGTACATGCCCTTGACTGGAATCGAACCTGGGACCTTTCAGTCTGCAGGCCGACGCTCTATCCACTGAGCCAAACCGGTTTCGGCCCAAGTTCCTCTGTTTTATTTTGCTTTCAGTATTAGGATTTTTTTTTCTGTTTTTATTTAATTAATTTAATTTTTAATATGTAGAACATTAACATACTTTTTTTCAGACAAAATTATACAGAAAAGTGTACTCAGAAACCTGTTGCTCCCTTCCAGATCCCTTCTGTTCATTTCAGTCTCCATTCCTGGTAGTAGCCAACTCTACTTTTCTTGGTTTATCTTTCCTGTGTTTCTTTTTGTAATAGGCATATATATGTAATTTTGTTTCTTATTTTTCCTTTTATTCTTTCTTACACAAAGCAGTGTATTACACACTTTTTGCACTTTGCATTTTTCACTTAATAATATCTTCTAGAAATCAGTCCTTATCTGTCAATAAAGAGCTTCTTCATTCTTTTATTTACAGCTGTATTGTACTCCATTTTGCATATTTACTATAGTTTCAAACAATCTGCTACGTTTGGGCAATTAGGCATTTTTCAATAGTTGATAATTTTAAATAATGTTTCCAAGAATAATCTTGTGCCCATATAGTTTAATATTTTTGGAGGTAGAGCTTCAAGGTGCATTCCTAAAGAGGAATTGCTTAGTCAAAGGATGACTTACTATGAAGTTTTCTTAGATAGTTTCAAATTCCTGTCTGTACTGGTTGTGCCATTTCACATTTCCTTCAGCAACATATGGGTGGGTGTACCTGTTTCCCCACAGCCTTGACGGCAGAGCACATTGTCAAACTTTTGAAATTCTTGTCAAGTGGATGGGGAAGACATTATATCTTAGTCAAGTTTTAATTTGCATTTTTAAAATATGGATGAATTTGAAAATTTTTTCAAGTTTTTAAAAGTTATTTTTATCTTCTTTGTGGATTGTTGGTTCATAATTTTGGACCAATTTTCCACAGGATTTTTTAGCCTCTTTATTCTCAATATTTGTAAGTTCTTTATTTCCCTTTTGCTGTGATACATGTTGTGAATCTTTTCATCTTGTTTATCATTTACCTTTTGGCTTTTTTATTTTTCATGCAAATTGTTTTTATTTTTATTAGTCAACTTTATCCATCTTTTCTTTTTTTGCAGTTATTGCTATAGTAACAGTTATCTATGTATATACTATAATGGTATATATTCTAGCATATGTATGTATATATGGTGTATATATAGTTATTATATCTATACACTAAATAATAGTGTATATATACATACATAGGTATAACTATATATAAATAGTTATGAAATAGATATGTATACACATATTATACACACACACACATATAAAGAAATATTCCATTTTCTCAAGAGTTTTTACTAGAAATGGGAGTTGAATTTTGCCAAAGGCTTTTTAAGCATCTATGAAAATTAATATTATGCTTTTCCTCTTGAGCCCTATTTATATGGTGAATTATATTAATAGACTTTCTATTATTGAACCCTCTTTGCATTCTTGGTATAATCTCCAGGTAAGGTTTTCAAGTTTCATCACTCTGGCTCAGATATCAGGGTCTCTATTGCATTGACTTAGTCTCTACTGATAGTCTCCTCTTTGAAGCTGTTTAAACTATTTCTCACACTCTGCCCCTGGAATAATACCCTCTTCTTTATTTTTTTCTCTTCTGTGTACGTGCTTTCATTTTTACATGTTTGAGATTATACTGTACTAGAGGCCTGGTGCATGAATTTCATGTACTCGGGCAGGGGGTGGGGTCCCTCAGCCTGGCCTGCGCCCTCTTGCAGTCCAGGAGCTTTTGGGGGATGTCCAACTGATGGTTTAGAAGCAGGCCTGAGCCGATAGTTGGACATCCTTAGTGCTGCTGCTGCACTGGCCAGCCATGAGGCCAACTCAGGGTTTCTGGCTGAGTGGCACTTCCCCCTGTGCGAGCACACTGACCACCAGGGGGCAGCTCCTGCATTGAACGTCTGCCCCCTGGTGGTCAGTGTGCATCATAGCGACCTGTTGTTCTGCCATTCAGTCAATTTGCATATTACCCTTTTATTATATAGGATTTGTTTAAATGTCTGTCTCTCCCATTAAACTCCATACTCACGGAAGGCCTGGAGTGTTTTTTGTTTTTGTTTTTTTTATCAGTTTCTTGAGTGTGAAATCTAAAAACCCTAAACTTGACATCCAAAAGAGTTACCAGAAATGGTGTCTGTCATACTTGTCCATTAACTAGCCACAGTAATTAGAATCAATTCCTATTTATAATCATGTCAGATTCAGATCCAGTAGGCATCAAAGCATGTCCCTTTGAATCGGTGCAATAATTTTATGTTTAAGAAAAATCCAGTGCAACCCAATTATCTATAAAAGTGGATTTATACTCATCCCAAACTAGTGGTGCAAAATGGTTCCACCATATATGAAATCTCAAATCTCCATTCCTTTTCCTATTCAGCATTAACAGATATTGATGTCATGAAGAGAAAAGGCAGACTAGAGAAGGTAACTCATACATGATTGTCAGGCCCACATCAAATTTGTCTTCACAGTTCAGGAAACTGTTGTTCCATCCCCTCCACTCTGCCTTCCCAGCACCTTTGAGTTTTTTCTGGTGATTGTGACATGACATAATACTGTAATCAGTTTTATTGGATGGTTTGACTTCTTTAGACAGAAAATGGGGAGCTGTCTGACAGAACTCAGGACAGTTGTGCACATGTTGCTGGCATTTACCAAGGGGTGCTGGATGCAGCCCTATCCATGTTCTCTTCTTTATGTTGTGATCTTGGGTTTGTTACTCTTCCCCTTTATTGTCTTCTGTGCTGCTCTCACAGAGCCTTTGAGCAAACATGAGGAATGTGAGTGAGCAGACTAGGCAAAGAATATATCAGAAGTTAGAAGGGTACAAAGATGCTGCTTGGGGAGAAAACTTCAGTTCTATTGTTCTCATTCTATGTTAATTTGCACCCAACCAAGGTCCAGACCCATCACAGAGTGAAAAACGGGGTTTAAGAGTAATTTCAAAAGTGTTCCATGGCCCTGACCTTGTCTAAAGTCACATTCTCCTGTGTTCTGGTTGTGTCTTCCTGGCTACAGCATAAAGACTTGGTAGTAATCACAGGATCCAGGAAAAAAGGCCCCATTTGCAGGAGCTGGGAAATAAAACGCCCTGTTCCCACCAACTCAGCACATGTTTCTGGCTGGAACATCAGCCCATTTTTGCCAGTTAATGTCTGTTTCTCCAATAGTGATAACTGTTATTCACCACTTCAGCTGTGTCTGTAAGACACTCAAACATAGCTAAAGTTTTTGACTGCTGTTGTGAAAAACTTGAGCTATGTATGTCAGCCCTCAGAGAATAAAGTTTTTGTGTTTCTGCAGATTCAACCTTCAGGTTCAAGCCACGGGCACACTCCTAAGTCAGAGTGCCGAGAGGGCTGCCTTCCAGAACCTCTTCCGCTGCTCAGAGCCTCGGAGACAAAGGCCTTTTCATTATCTCTGGCCTTGATCAGTTTCTCTAAACTCTCTTTGCAGCTTCTGACCTTGATTATTCTCTTTTCAATTTATAGTCTCCTTTTCCTTACACTTTCCTAGCCATGCTACCCCCAGGGCTCAATTATTTCTACTTTCTTTGTTTTCTGTCAACAATTTTTAGAATATACAACCTGGGCATTAAAAAAAAAATCAATATTTACTTAAGTGCACACAAAACAGTTCTTATTTATAGTAGGATGAGATACAAAAGCAGTTAAATATGATGATTTAATAGAGATTAATCACATGATGTACTGGAAGTCAGAGAGCTGGGTCATCATTTTAACTTTGTCACTTCTAATTATGTGGCCTTGGGCAACTCAATTTCACAGAGCCTCTAACTCCTTATTTGTAACATGATCTGTAATGCATATCCTGATTAAATGTTTCATAATGTTAAAGATCTATACTGAAAAGTTAATTTGATCAAGCCAACCATATGTCCTTCAGTTAAAACAAAGTTTATGCTGAATCAAGGGAAACATTTTTTTTTTTTTTTAACTAAGGCACTTACTTTATTACTCATCCTAGGCACTTGCATATGAGGAAAACTTGTGCCTACCTCTGGACTTATGTGTATAGGTTAACTATTGCTATGATAATGCTGTGTAACAATCTCACGATTTCAGTGGCATATAACAATATTTAATTTATACCCCTCTGAAGTAGGTTGGCGGTTGGTTGATCTAACTTGAGCATGGCTTGGGTGGTTCTGTTCTTCTCCACAAGTCTCTCATCTTCTTGGAGCTAGCGGGCTAATCTGAAAATGTTCTCATGGTAATGGCGTAGAAAAAGAGAGTAAGTTCAATCATATGAGCACCATCCGAGCCTTCGGTAGATCATATCCTTGATATTCCATTGTCCAAAGCAAATTGCATGGCCAACCCCAAAGTCAAGAGATGCTCATGATGTGGGTGGATAAGGAAGTGAATAGTTCTGAACAACAATCTAACACACTGTGCTTTGGAAATGAGTGATGAAAATGCTTATGTATGGCTTTTTCTCAGTGAAAATAAAGGCAGTGATGATGATGTGCAGAAACCTTAGGGATTAGTTGCTACTTTTCTTCCTGTGGGGCCTAACTGAATTCACTTCTAGGGAGAGGAGTTGCTGGTTTTGAGACAGCCTTTATGAACTTGCTTGCATACAATTTTAAGTTGTAGGTAAAACTGTCATTATACTCAAATGAGAAAGGTCAAGATCATGGCATTGCCTCAAAAGCATCCTGAGCACCTCTAATTGGCAGATTTGTGAAAAATTCCTGTGAACCGCTGATTGAGTATTCCTCCATGGGTAAGCTCCTGCTCACTCTAATCAAGTTGGAGATAATTTTGAAAATGCTGATCAGGACTTATTTATAGAAGCAAAGGATGGTGTTTCAAAACGGAGCTAGTGCAAAAACACTGTGAGACACCTGCTATCTGACAGATTGAAAAATTACATGACTTATGTTGTATTTATGTATGTAAAACGTCTATCTCTTTATGGAAAGAATCTAAACATCCTTCAACTCTGCCATTTTTTTTTACCCCAATGCCTCCACTTGTTTTCATGTCTTCTGATGAAACAGTAAAATAAAACCACAATGATGACACATTACTGATGATTAAGTTGTATTAAGCAAAAATAACTGCACATGAAACAATAGTTATATATTATATTATGAAGTTAGTCTATTTGTTTCTTGAGAACTAATAAGAAATTGAGGGTAATTAAGGCAGGCAAACATTAGTTTATTTTTCCATTTATTGGGCTGTATAAATTATCTGTTACTGTGTAATATATTATCCCAAATTTAATGGTGTTAATCAGAAGTATGTATTATCTCACATAGTGTGTGTGGGTCAGGAATTCAGAGGAGGCTTAGCTGGATGGTTCTGGATTTCATGAGGTCCCAGTCAAAAGATCAACTGAGGTTTTAGTTATCTGAAGATTTGAGTGGGGGATGGAGGAGCTGCTTCCAAGATGGTTCAATCACATGGCTGGCTAGTTGTTAAGCAGAAGAAGCCTCGGTTCCTTGACAGGTGGACACATCAATAAGGCTGCCCGAGTGTCCTCACAGCATAGCAACTGGCTTCTTCCAGAACAAGTGGTCAAAGAGAGATCAAGGCAGAAGCTACAATACAATTTATGACCTAGCCTTGGAAGTCACACTCTGGTCATTTCTATAGAATTTTATTGGTTATACCAGGCCTGGGACTGGTACTCACTCACAAGACTGTATAAGTGCATGCCCTGCATGTGAATATGTCCTTAAATTTTACACCCTTGCTGCCTTGTTTATCTTAATCTAGTCCTGACCAGCTGTATACATTTGCTGTACTTAGTGTTAGAGGGGACAATATAAAAGGCAAGAATCATGGGAACAACTTGGAGGCTGGCCACCACAAGAGTTAAGCACTTAACCAAGATTCTGATCAATGAGAAGGGACTTCCACTGGCTCATCAGTTCTCAACTTTGGTTGAGCACGTGAATCATCTGGGAGCGATGATTTAACTGATCAGGAAAGACAGCCATGATATCAAAAAGGTCTCCAAATTATTCACATGTGCAGTCAGGGATAAGTACATTGAAAATGAAGTAACGGTCCCTTTTGAGACTGAATTCCACACAGAATTTGCTATTGTATCTATCAGCAACCTCTGTTCTCCCCTCATGGAGCAGAGTGTGGAGCAAGGTTTAGAAGGACAAGGGGCATCAGTAATTTATTCACTCACAAACTGTTCCTGAAAACAGAGCAGGTCAGGATGACTAGGTTTCTTTCCCCACCACCTGTATGTTCTGCTTGAACTGTTTTATAAAAGATTGGCAGGCACAGGGTTAACTCATCAATGCTGGTCTGATTTGAGGTTCTTTATTTGTTTCAAGACATATCAAAACAGGCACATTGGATGAACAGAGAGGTCCCCAGATGAAAAAGAGAATAATGGGAATTAAATGAGTTATATTAGGGTTAGGCTGTCTGTTTAGTTATATACCAGTTTGCCAGTGTTACACACACACACACACACACACACACACACACACACACACACACACACACACGTAAAGCCAAGAATGAGATCACGCTTAGCTAATATAATTTTAGAAGCCAGTTCAGGTTTGTAGCTACTAGGCTACATGGTTGTTGAGTAGTTATCTCTTTGAAACTTCCCTATCCCATGGGGCAGGAGCCTGGGCTGAATGTACTGGGGAGAAAGGTGAAGGAGTATTGGAATGGGGTTCTTATGCAGGATATCCTGTTTTTCTCCACTGAAAATAAATAACAGAATTTCCAACTCCTGCTAGAACTTTCACATTTTCTTCTTGTAATTTTCCTAGAAAATGCAAAAAACCTCAGAGATTATCATGATTTTGGCAAACAGTTTAGAATGTTGGCAGATGCCCAAAGAGAAAAAAGCTCTGTTACAGACATATGCTCGAAACCATTGTTGTCACCTCAATCAGATAATTAAAATGAAAAATAAAACACTGCAAGCATTTTTTATGGCAGCAGCCTAATTTGCACTTCTTACATAAGCAAGGACATTCCTGCAGATTGCACTGGGTGTCAGCATAACATATCCTCTCACTCTTCTGTAAAAGCATACTCAGATGAAAGGGGACAAGTTGCTGGGAAAACAGGTCATTCTCTTCAGACATCCATTTCAGCCACAGAAGAGGCTTGGCCAGAGGGCGAATATTAATAAACAAAATATCTACCTGCTCAATAGGATTCTAGCAGAGTTTCATTGTTTGGCAAAGTCTCAAAGGGTTAGAGTGCTTCCATCTCGTGACAGTGTAGATCACTTCCAATGGACTCTTGGATGCAAGTGTACTTGATGGGAGGTGGAGGCGGCTTGAAAGGTGGGGGTCTTTCCATGCTAGGAACAAAACATTGCTCTTTTAATGCTAAGAATGTAAGGGGGTGATTGAAGTAGGAAACAGAAAGAGAAAGACATACTCCACTAGCTCTCTCAGAATTTTCTTGTCATAACTTTCTGCTTGTTAGTTTTGTCATGATAATATCATTAAGTAATATTTATATGGTAATTTTATAATTTGCAAAGTGTTTTCATTATAACCTTGTATCTAGAAATTGAATATTACTGTCACCATTCCATATATAAAAATTAGGCACAAAGGTTTTAATCATCTTGTTCGAAAGAACCAGACCAGCAATTCAAGTCTTTTAACCAAAACCCATACTCTCCATGGCAACTGCTTCCTAATAGAAGTGCTTCTCTTATGTGGGTTAAAAAGATTTCTCCAGAGACAAAATTTTAAAATTCTGTGTGCTGTGGGGATCCGGTTTAAATGGGAAGTAAAGCTCTTCTGAATCCCTGAGTTGGTTGGTACTGGATAGATAATGCCAGAATCCCTTCTCTTTAAATAAGTGAACATTCTGAATGTCATCTTTGTATAAAGTGCTGTTCTCTGTTAGCACAACTCATCTCTTGTCTGAAATGCATCAAGCATACAAGTGAGTGTGAGATTTAGCTATACAAATGCCCCAGCACTATTGATAATAGAAAACAGAAATATACCTGTGAGCAGATTTATGTCCATGACCCAAATACCTACAGCCCTTGTCTGTCAATCCATAGTACCTTAATTTCTCTCTCTCTCTCTCTCTCTCTCTCTCTCTCTCTCTCTCTCTCTCTCTCTCTCTCTCCCTCTCTCCCTCTCCCATCAAAATATTGTTTCTCATTTCTATATAGCACAGACATTTGACTATAGCACAACAACAAAAATCATTTCAGATTTTCAGAGTCCCATAACTTTCTCATTTTATTATATAAATTCCTAATGTCTATTACCTGGTTTTCTGATGCTTTAATGGACACAGTATTTATCAAAAGGTAGATAAAGTATTAAGAAATTTGCACTTCTGTTTTTTTCAGGTAAATTCTGAATTTCTCAGGATCACATGGTGACCAAAGTGTAGTATTTAGATAAGAATCCATAAATTCTGACTACTGGTTTAGTGTTTTATTCACCATGAGACACTTACTGCAGATGGTGATAGAGTCTTCAAGGATACTCTCAGAAAAGTAGAAGAAGGTATTGCATGATGGTCAATGTTATCTTAGAGAGTAGTCGGAAGATATGTGGAAGATCAGCCTTATGTATTATGAGGGTCTCCTCTAATTGTGGCCTAATCTGGACTGACTCAAAATAGCCCAGTCAGAAAAGCAGAGCGTAACCTTACGTGCCATTTCAGATTGTGGATTGGAAGGAGGAGAGTTCCGGAAAATATTTCAATAAGGCAAAAAAAATGGGGGGTAACCAACTGCTTACTTTCTTTTCCCCTTGGGGAAAAAGGTAAAGGGCAGTAAAAGCTCATTCTGCTGAAAAGCAGCTGGAAATTTCTTAAAATTACCTTTCTCACTCAATTTCACACTTGAGCATCTCAGTATGACTAGGCTCAGGCAGGTCAGAGATGCATGAAAATGAAAAAATAATAAAGATTAAAAGAAAAATCATTTTCAATTTTGAGGTAAGGTGAGGCGCGGTTTTTATTTAATGCCCACTGACTGTTCCACCTGCTGAGTGTAGTGTTACAGCCTGAACAAGGCAGAAGGGCTACCAAATCAGAAGTTGTGTATCTAAACCCAACTGTGTGGAGCTGGGGAAGCTATATTACCTCTCTGAGCCTTATTTCCTCTGTTAAATATGAACGGGGCTCAATATAGGAATGATATCTATAGTGCTGAGTGAATGATGCTTATTGAAAAAGTATCTGTTCCTTCATATCTTGGCATTATACTCACATTTCTTGTTGGTATTGACACCATTTTCTCACTCCAAGACCAAATGATACCAGGCATAAAAAGAGCAAAGCTGCTACCAATACTGGCCAGGATGTTCCATCTTTGGGCTTCTTAGCCACAATCACTGAAAAGGGCATCAAGAGAGAGGAATTTTAAAGCTAAACTTCTGGCCATTGGAAACCAGAATTAATTGAACTACTTCTCCCACCTGACAGATATTTTATTTAAAGGCCAAAGGGTGCTCCTTGACCACAGTCACACTGTGGGATCATGTCTATGCCTTGTTCTACTTTCTGGTTTGGCATTTATTCAATTGTATTTTTACATGAATGTCTTTCTTGGTCACGTATTCCACAACTAATCTTTTCCCTCATTTTCCCAAGGCCCTGGTCAATTCCTGACACGTGGTACCTGATGAAATGTTATTTGTAGGAATGAATAAATTAATATAATCTGTAAATTAACTTTATCTGTGAAACAGTGGTCTACCTTTGGGTTTTCTTGTTCTTGAAGGAGTCACTAAATGCTTTGTGGAAGCACATGTGATAGGACGAGGAAAAAAGAGTAAAAAGCAGTGTGACCTTCCAAAGTCCTGAAGAGCTAAAGCTGGGAAGCCCTGGACAATACCTGTGGAGCTGTAGTGCTGAAAAACCACGTTCCAAGACTTCTCATTTGAATGTCACTCAAGGAATCATAACCAGGCTAGAGATTTTCTTATCCGTTTCTATCACTTCCCCTCCTTTTTTTACTCTCCATATCCATTTCAGGAATAGAAAGGGGAGAAGGGACAAAATGGATAAAACTAAAACCAGTTGGTTTTGCCATTTCTGTGGGCTGAAAAGGGAAGAAGCTGAAAGTAACAGACTGGCTAAAGTTAAATTGGTGAGTAACCAATGGGCTGATTTTTCTTATCCTTGCTGACCATCCCCATACTCAACTCATTCATTAACATTTGAATATTAAGTTAAACTGCAGGAATCAAAGACTTTAAAATATTATGAATTCTAGATTAGCAGCAAAATAAATATCCTACTCTGGATGGCTTTACTTTTTAGTAAATGAGGTTGCCTGGTTCTACCTGGCAGTTAATAGAAGTATTTCCTTTTCAAAAAGTATTTCATGATCATGTTAACAATTCAAACAGCACAGAACTATAAAACTGCAATGAAAAGGAAGTGCCCTTACTACTTTAGGTACCAGTTACCCACACTAGAGGCAGTAACTTTCAATAGTTAATTACATATCCTACCAGAAACTTTCTATGCATACATAAACACATATATGTATCATAAATATACATCCCCTTTATTACAAATGCAGCCATACTGTACATATTGTTCTGCCTGTCCCCTGGCTTTTTTTCTCTTAAAAAATGTTCTTGGCATACTTTCCAATGAAGTGTATAGAGACTTACTTCATTCGATTAAACTCCTGGCTAGTTCCCCAAATGTAGGCATCTACCATAGTTTATTTAATTGGTCTCTTAACGTCAGGTGGTTGAATTGTGTCCAGGCTTTTATTATCTCTAACAACACTCCAGTGGAATCCTTATACATTACAGATAGATCTTTAGCTCTTTAGGTTACATAGATCATTTGGGCAAAAAGTGCATTTTTATATCAGAATTATCTGGATTGATTTTCTTTTATCATTTCAACTAGATTATACACTGCTCATAGGTGGAGACTAGGTTTTTATTTTCTCTTATTGCCTAGATTTATTATACTGCTTTCCATACAGCAAGTCTCAAAAAATAAAGATACAGTCTAAAAAACTGGATTTAAAATATTAGGTACCAAGTCTTTTCTATGTCTTACATAGTTTGGACTGCAGCCACATTATGTCAAGCTAACCATGTGTTGGTTATCAGTGTGGAAGACTTTTTCTCTCACAACACACATCCAGGATTCGAGGTCTTCCTGAGGGTCACCCTACCTCAGCCCTGTCAAAACAGATACTGCGGATACCCTGGAAGCTCATGTAGTCTTGCCACACATAACCATGTGGTACTGTGTATGCATCGGTGGCTAAAGAGAGTTCAGAAATTTAAACCAGTGGAGTATTGTGATCACCCAAGGAACAGCTCAGGACTAAGACAAAGTTCTGTTTTAGTGAAATCAAAATTGGCTAGGCTCTACACTAGTAATATGGTAGTAAATACTATTTATCCCCAAAGTTTTAGAGAAATAAAAGAACAAAAGGTTTTCTAAATTGGTGTTAAATTAATGTTTACAAATTTTCTTCAAGCCAAATATAGAAAACGAGACCATTGACTTCAGGAATGTCTCAGTGCAGAAGCAGAGCACCAATCTGGCCCCATTTCCAAAGTAGGCAGTCCTTAAAGTCACCAATATCTTAAAGATATTGGTAGGACCACAGTTTGCAACTCTGTTGCTATGTTGTGTGAGGATGATGCTCTAATGATCTGAGGATTGCATGACCTTCCATATGAAATAAAATGATTACCCAGGCGAAGTGCTCACCAATCAAATGAATAACCCCTGAAGTCAAAGAATTGATTAGACCTCTGAATTTATGATTAAGACCTGCATTGGGAGAGTCCTAATTTTATTGAATCCCTTGCCCTCTTATGATATAAAATAATGGATTATATTTAGCATTGACATATTTTATTAATTGAATATAGGAATTCTCTTTGTTCCAAGAATCTCTTTCTTGATTCAGACTATATTTTCACAAGACTGAAATGTTACTCAATACCTTTCTTCTGGCTACTTCTTATTCATTTTTCAAATTTTAATTGAAATATATTTGCAGTGAGTATTTTCCTCTTCCCCAATTAAAATCAGATATTTCTGTTAGATGCTGACAGTACCCTGTACTATATCATAGTATGTCACAAATAAATTTAATTGTATGGTTACTTATTCACTATATAACATCTCTAACAGATTATTATCTTCAGGAGGTCAGTGTTTTCACTTTATGCCCAACAATTGGCACAGTGTTTGGCAAATGGTAGATACTCAATAAATATTTCTTGAGTCAATAAAACATAACATCCAAAAATTAAATGGCACATGGCTCACCAGTGATATGGATGTCATTATTTTTAGTAGATCTATTGGCAGTTGTGGGAACTTCTGGAAATTCTTTGGTTGTGCTGATGAAGTCATCATCTAGGGATAGAAAGGGGATTATCTGAACTGATCCTAATAGCCATCTCAGTATGATCAAATGGTGTAAAATCATGATTGGATTTCACTTTCTGTTAGAAAGAGCTCAATTTACATGGGTTAAATACTCCTAAAATTTTATGTGTAAAGTTTACTAAGGTCCAATTTACAGCAAGTCTAGGACCCTAGGATCTGTCTAATATGGCTACCAAATAGTGAAACTTCCTATTGGCTTAAAGAAATAAAAAAGGGGGGCGGGGGGAGAGAAGCTGTATAGCACACACAACAAACCAATATATGCTAAAGAATCTCCATGAGAAAATTAAGTAATTATAGGAAAATATCTTAAGTTGGGATCATGGAAAGATGAGATCTATTCCTGTTCTCTCACAATATCAGAGGTCTAGCCCAGTGGTCGGCAAACTCATTAGTCAACAGAGCCAAATATCAACAGTACAATGATTGAAATTTCTTTTGAAAGCCAAATTTTTTAAACTTAAACTATATAGGTAGGTACATTGTTATTAACTTAATTAGGGTACTCCTAAGGCTTAGGAAGAGACGCACTCAAGGGGCCAAAGAGCCGCATGTGGCTCGCGAGCTGCAGTTTGCCGACCATGGGTCTAGCCAATCAAAATACTGATTCTCCCCACTCTAATGTATTTGGAAAGGTCAATAAAAATTCCTTAGCAACGTTCAAGTAGACAAATCTATATTGACAAATCTTTCAATTTTCCAATGGAAAAATAAAACAAAATGCATTTTTAATGAATTTGATTGGTTAAAAAAAGCCACTATATAGATTTAATTTTGAAATAGGAGACAGAAAAATCTAATACTTGGTCTCTGATTATCTTCTTTCAGTGACTGGGCAGAATTTTGGTTCCATTCATTATCATTGTCAAGATGCACTTTTAAATATCTATCTGAGATTGGATTCTTACCAATCCTTGTTTTTTAATCTCTGTCAAGATAAAGCAGACCACTACCTCTCCTGACCGTGAATTTTCCCCACTACTTACCATGAAGTGTGGAGCCTGCACCTGAGGGGAATGAACTGTATGTTTCACTGGGCATCCGTGAAGCTGCTAATGGAAGAACATAATGGAAGAGTCAATCTGTAAAAGACTAGTTATTTTCTCTTCTTAATTTTAATTGAATCTAATGGTTATAAAAGAGGGATATTAAAATATATTTAGCCCTAACCGGGTTGGCTTGGTGGATAGAGCGTTGGCCTGCGGACTGAAGGATCCCAGGTTTGATTCTGGTCAAGGGCATGTACCTTGGTTGCGGGCACATCCCCAGTAGGGAGTGTGCAGGAGGCAGCTGATTGATGTTTCTCTCTCATCAATGTTTCTAACTCTCTATCCCTCTCCATTCCTCTCTGTAAAAAAATTAATAAAATACATATTTAAAAAAATATATTTAAAGCAACATCATTGAACTATTCTGCAGCACACATTAGAAAGTCCCAAATAAAGTGGGAGTTGAGGTAATGCTTGTGGAAGTTTTGTATTATAGACAAATAGGAGAAGGAAGAAGAAATGAAAGGAAAATACTAGGAGAGGTTCTTTCAGCCACAGAGAGGGTGTTGTGACTATTCTCATGGCCATCCATAGATGAGCTAAAAGAATCGGAGAAAATGAAAGCCCAGGTGAAAGTTATGGTGGCCTTCAGTCAAGGAGAGGTGCCAATAGGACTTTGAAGAACTCGGTAGAACACATGAGGGAACAAAATAGTTTGTATTTGTGGGTAAGCTGACATTTTTATTCAACTGTGAAAATTGAACTGTATCAACAGTGAATTATCAGAACCCTATTGTTACAAGCCTGTTAGCTGCTGGGTGTATACTTTTGATGTATTCGGTGGCAAACCTTCCCCTTGAGTGGATGGCAGCAAACTCAGCACATACGGCTTTTGAAATAGAGCCATTAACTCATTTTGTTTAGTTCCCCATATCTGGCAAGAAAAATCCACTTCTTGGCAAACTCCCCATAACTGTATTTGATAACAGGCCAATACTGTGATGTAGAGCAAAATAACTGTAGTGGTGCCTGCATAGTATGCTCATTTACTTAAAACATTAGCATACGTGATTTTACAAGTTAAGTGTTTTTAGTGTGTCCAAACCAAAACAATAAAAACCAAAACAAAATAAAACAAACATTAAAAGAAAACAAAAACCAGCCTCAGCCTTCCCCTTTCTTGGTTTTTCCCTGAATGCCAAGGGCATTTGCAGCTGCAGACAAAGGTGTGTTATTAGGTCCTTCAGAAGAGGCATTGGTCCCCGGACAATCTGTCACGAGAACTTCCATGGGGAGTCACCCCGCTGGGGAGGGTGGTTTTGTACACAGCTGTTTTGAGTTTAAGTAGGCCAGAGAGATGTTCTTATCTTCAATATAATTCTCTGACCCTGCACCTGTGATCTTAACTCTTTTTTTCCCCCTAGACTACCAAGGTATTCAGATGATGATGTATTGAGTACTTTTTAAATGTCCATTTTTAATGGATAGGTTATTAAGCCAGGAATTTGATTGACAAAGAGCAACAATTATAAAAAGAAATTGGGATGAGGCCTGGATTTAGGTACAATTATGATGAAGGCAGTTTGTTCAGTTTTTTGTTGTTTTTTCCCCCCAATATTGTGTCCCCCTTAGTTACTATTTTTAGGGCTTAATGTCTTTATATATTATCTCTTCAAATTCAGTTTTTAAGAAAGTATGTGATAAATTAATTTATGCTAAGGTTATAAATGGTTGACCAAGTGCTGTCCCTCTGAGAAAAACAGGTATTTTTTTTAAAGATTTTTCCATTTCATGATTATTATCAGCAGATCAACAGAGAACAGTTTGTAATGATTAGTTACATGTGGATACCAAGGTGTTTTTTTAAGCATAACACAATTTCAGAAGATGGTGATATCATTAGTATGATCCATCCAAATTATAATACTTAAAATCATGCAAATTATTTTACCATTTCATAAAGCTTCTTTTCAGACTTCTAGGTATTTTTCAAGTGTAAAAAGACATCTCAAAAAATGTGTGATAGAATTAAACTACAAAAACTATTTTGGAAGAGTAAGGAGCTCTCTAATTTTGGCTTTAAGATTTTATTTTAACTTTGTTTAAAAAATACAGTGGGGAGTGTATTGAGAAAGATGAAGAAAAAGGAGCTTCCAGGTGATGGATTCAGCATGTCTGAAAATACTTAAGTAATGTAAAAAAAAAACACAAAAAAAAACTTCAAGAGCTCTAGCTGGTTTGGCTCAGTGGATAGAACATCGACCTGCGAACTGAGGTGTTCCAGGCTCTGTTCCAGTCAAGGGTACATGCCCAGGTTGCAGGCTCCATCCCCAGTATGGGGCATGTAGGAAGCAGCCAATCAATGATTCTCTCTCTTCATTGATGTTTCTATCTCTCTTCCCCTCTCCCTTCCTCTCTGAAATTAATAAAAATATATTTTAATAAAACCTTCAAGAGAAAGAATATATTATAAATAAAAGTCAGCAAGATCAAGAGATGAACAATTTTTGCAATAAATGTGCCCACAGGAGGAGGCCTTCCTGAAGAATGCTTGTTTACAGCATCCTTAGTAAGATGAATTGGTTATGTACAATGAGTTATCTTTCACTAAATGCAATACTTTTCTAAAAGTTCCTACACTATCATTTAGCTATAATATTTTTAGAATATGTTTTACATTGACTACCCATCTGCCATTTTTAAGTCTCAAGAGTCTCAGCAGAATTGTGTTGCTATTGTCTTTTAATTGATTGAAATATTCTGTGTTCTTCAAGGCATGTTTAATACAAGAGTTAAATATCTTTCAAACCTCAGAGTATCCATTTTTCATCAAAATCCACAAATGAACATGACTTTGGCATTTAGACAATAAACACCAGCTTGATGGATAACCTCCTGTAGCACATCACCATTATCAGCTAAAACATGAACACGGATCTATACTAATGGAGTTTCTCAAATATATTTTTTACCCTTTTTTTTTTTAACATAACCTTGGTTTCTTCCACAATTTCTTCAAATTTTACTTTTGGTAAAGGTTCAACAAGGAAACTATGTGATACCATTCTACCATAAAAATGTACTTCTCTTCTATGGTAAAAACAGGATCAACTTCAGTAGCATAGTATTTTTCATTTACTTGCAATAACTTTTCTGTACATATGTCTGTAACTAGTTTATAGTTATCAATAATATTATGACATGGCAGGCATCTTTTCCCTTGTAGAGAAATCTACTTAGTGTCATATCAAAGTCTGTGGTGACCTGAAGTTTGGCAGCTCATCTTTTGGTGAAACCAGTGATAATTTCTGTTACTTTTGTAGGATTCTTGTGGCAAACTGAACTTTCAAATTCTGGAATCATTTTACATGTCCAGACTTTTGTTTGTTTGTTTGTTATGCAGGCTTCCTTAAGGCACTCTGAGTTCTTCTGTTATTAATTTTGTCCTAAAACAATGGCATAGGTGGTAAACAATAACTCAAGATGCAGGGCTTATATACAGAGATCTCTATGATCTTGGTCTTCAGCCTCATCTTCCTCCTCAGGCTGAGTATGTACTCGGCCAGCACTACCTCTTCCACTAGAACAGTGGTTCTCAACCTTCCTAATGCCGCGACCCTTTAATACAGTTCCCCATGTTGTGGTGACCCCCAACCATAAAATTGTTTTCATTGCTACTTCAGAACTGTAATTTTGCTACTGTTAAGAATCGTAATGTAAATATCTGATATGCAGGATGTATTTTCATTGTTACAAATTGAACATAATTAAAGCATAGTGATTAATCACAAAAACAATATGTCATTATATATGTGTTTTCCGATGGTCTTAGGCGACCCCTGTGAAAGGGTCATTCAACCCCAAAAGGGGTTGCGACCCAAAGGTTGAGAACCACTGCACTAGAACATAAATGCTGGAACAAGTTACAGTGTGTACTCTTGCCATGATCACCTAGTCCAAAGATGGGACCCTCATACTCTTCCTGGCCACAAAAAGAAGATGACATGCATGAGCTTTCAAAGTGTGAGGTTTGTGTTCTCGCTGTGCAGAAGTCCCCAGAAACTGGTAGTTTAACAAAAAATATAATTTTAAATCAGAGAAATGCATCTGTAATTTGCAACTGACCTAATTAGAAACTATATGAAAGAAAGGGAGAACAACATTTCAGAGGATAGGAAAATGGATTGAGATGTGATCAGAGACATAAAAGATTTTAGAATTTGAGAACAAGAGTGGTGAATTTAGAGAATCAGCATCCAAGGCAACAGGGAACAGAGGGACTGAAAATTATCCTAGAGACTGAAATAGGAATTAGACCCAGTGCTGCCATAGGCTCTCTCATTCCTATGTCCCTACCACAGGTCCTCAACCCCTCAACTCTAGTCTCTCCATCACCTTCTGTCAATGGAAAGTAGAAAGGGTTGTTAAGAAAATTTTAGGCACACCTATCAAAAGCCCAAGAAAAACCAGATAGAACCATGGGCAGGATAAGCAATGCATCTTCAAGATTTAGGAAGAATATATAAAATTTGAAGGATAAGGAATGCATGCTTAAAGAGCAAAATAAAGAGCCGATGTGATGTCAGGAAGAGGTACTCTGAGGCCCAGAGGGGTGTGTGTGTGTGTGTGTGTGTGTGTGTGTGTGTGTGTAGTGAGCTTGTTGATTTTTGGTAATGGAGCAAGTTGGAGGCATTAAGGGTCCATGGAGATTCATATCATTTTTCTGCTTGTCTAACTTTGAGAGACTGAATTAAATGTGACTTTCATCTCCAGTGGACCAGATGAATGACAGGGAAAACCAAAAATAAAAAAGTAATTAAACAAATTTTCTGCTCCATGGTTTGATCACCTGAGTGTCAGGAAGAAAATATGTTCTCAGATGCTACTAACCTTATAAATTTGGGGCATTTAGTTGGTCAGATTGGTATCCCCATTTCATAGGTGCTTAAAGTAACATAAGCATCTGTTTCAGATTGAGGAAACTTGGAAGCTGAACTAAGGTTAGCTTCAATATTCTTGAATCCCAGCTTAGACTTCTTCAAGTTGATAAACAAGATGACAACAAAATAATACATTAAACCATATATTTATAAATTTAGTCTAAGTGCAATGAACTCAGAACCATGACATTCAAATAAATATGAGCTACATAAAATACATGTATATAAACAAATATCCCATATCACATGTTCACAATTATCAAGGGCCTTAAAAACACTGCTGTGGGATTATTTCACCAGAAAACCATCCATTATCATCCTTTTTCCTGCCTCTGAATATTGCATAAATCTATTGAAATAAACATACTGGAAGAAAACAAATCCCATTGCCAATGCCTGCCATGAGTCTTGCTAAGTGCATCATCTAATATTGGATGTCACATTACAGCACAATCCAATGAGTAGGAACATGTTTCAAAACTAGTTTGGGAGTAAGCAATCAATATGCACTTGTTGGATCCTAATGTGTTTTTGTCAATGATTATAAATAGAACAACTCACTGCAGGGAATTTTCTATGTTTATGGATAAAAAATGACAATTTGTTAACAAGGACTTCTTATTCTTGTACAAGTAAAAATATGTGTGTTTCACTGCCAGGAAAAGTAATGTTTATTGGGTTTTAAAGTTTCTTCCTAGGTTTCACAATTTCTAACGCTATTTTCATTATAAAAATGATAAAGAGATGTGTAAGGATAAGTAAAGTTTTCAACTGGGGAAAGACAGAAAATGTGAGGGGTTACAATAGTTCATTTCAGTATGAAATCTATTAGAAAGACCAATAATAGACTTGTGTAAATTATAAAGTACTTTCAAGGTCTTTTCAGTTTTCCAGTGTCTGAGACAGAAAGTATCTTGGGTGGCTTGCCTGCTTAATATTGATGTGATACCTGGGGAAATTTTTTTTTTTTAAATTCCTAGCACACATAGTATTGTAGTAAGCATTTAAATAAAGCAAATAAATAAAAAAGGTTAAAAATTCCATTTAAGTAGGTCCTTTCTTTTCACTGTATTTATGTGTGTTTTCTTTATTGTCCTTGCCCATGTGTACATATACTCTTTCAAACACTCAAGAAATATTTGCTGAGTACCCATGTATGCCTGCCATTTTACAAACATTAGGACACAATAGTGAAGAAGACAGAAAAAGGGTTAGGTGCCTGTTCTTATGTATCTTATATTCTAGTATAATTTAAATAGACAATCAAATAAATAAAACAAAGGAAAACATCGGACAGTAACTGTTATGCTGAGAATTAAAATATGGGATAATATCCTATCTAATAAAAGAGAAACATGGTACTTAGCCGTACATCCGATACCCTTCCCATTGGCTAATCAGGGCGATATGCAAATTAACTGCCAGCCGAGATGGCGGCCGGCAGCCAGGCTACTGACGAACAGGAGGCTTGCTTGCTTCAGTGACGGAGGACTCCAACGTTCCCTGCCTGCCGCTGCTGGGCTCTGAGCTGCTAAGAAACATTGTTACGAATATAGAAGCTAAACAAAACCCCAGAAACCTGTTTTCAGTCAGCTGGGATCTCAGAGCTGGAGTCGCAACAAAGTTTCAAATACAGAAAGTAAACAAAGCCAGAAACCTGCTTTCAGCAGCGAGGTCTCACAGCTAAAGCTGGCTCTAACCTCCAGTGACAGCCATACATCCAAGAATAAAAAGAAAAAGGAAAAAAGGAGCGGTTGGGAGCTTCAGTCACCTGCCAGCCTGAAAACGGCCCTCAGCCCCTGACCTAGACTGGCCAGGCACCCCAGTGGGGACCCCCACCCTGAAGGGGGTGTGACCAGCTGCAAACAGCCATCATCCCCTCACCCAGGCTGGCCAGGCACTCCAGAGGGAACCCCCACCCTGATCCAGGACACCCTTCAGGGTAAATCAGCCGGCCCCCACCCGTGCACCAGGCCTCTATCCTATATAGTAAAAGGGTAATATGCCTCCCAGCACCGGGATCAGCGTGACAGGGGGCAGCGCCCAAACCCCCTGATTGCCCTGCGGCTCTGTGTGTGACAGGGGGCGGGTCCACAACCTTCCTATCTGCCCTGCTCTGTTCATAACAGGGGAAGGCGCCCCAAACCCCTGATCAGCCCTGCTATGTGCCTGATAGGGGGGAGCTCCCCAAACCCCTGATTGCCCTGCAGCTCTGTGTGTGAGAGGGTGTGGTGCCCCAACCCCCTGATTGGCCCTGCTCTGTGTGTGACAGGGTGTGGTGCCCCAACCCCACCATGGGCCTTGCTCTGTGTGTGACAGGGTGGAGCCACAACCTCCCCATCGGCCCTGCCCTGAGTGTGACAGGGGGTAGTGCCCCAAGCCCCTGATCGGCCCTGCTCTGTGGGTGAAGGGTTGGCACCCCAACCTCCCCATCGACCATGCCTTGAGTGTGAGAGGGGGCGGCTCCCCAACCCCCCAATTGGGCCTACCCTGAGTGTGACTGAGGATGGCATCACAACCTCCTGATCGGCCCTGCTCTGTGCATGACAGGGGGGAGCTCCCCAAACCCCTGATCGGCCCTGCTCTGTGCATGACAGGGGGAGCTCCCCAAACCCCTGATCGGCCCTGCTCTGTGCGTGACAGGGGGCAGCACCCCAACCCCCTGATCGGCCGGCTCTGTATGTGACAGGGGTGGCACCACAACCCCCTGATCCATCCTGCTCTGTGTGTGACAGGGGGTGGCGCCGCAACCTCCCCATTGACCCTGCCTTGAGTGTGACAGGGGGCAGCACCCCAACCCCCGAATCGGCCCTACCCTGAGCGTGACTGAGGGTGGCATCGCAACCTCCTGATCCACCCTGCTCTGTGCATGACAGGGGGGGCACCCTAACTCCCCAACCAGTCCTGCTCTGAGCCCGACCAGGGGCTGTGGGGCAGGCACCTAGGGATTGGGTCTGCCCTCTGCCACCCAGGAGCAGGCCTAAGCCAGCAGGTCGTTATCTCCCGAGGGGTCCCAGACTGCGAGAGGGTACAAGTGGGGCTGAGGGATAACCCCCCTCCCACCCCCCCCCCCGCCAGTGCACAAATTTTTGTGCACCGGGCCTCTAGTAATTATATAATTAGTATTACTAGAGGCCCGGTGCACAAAAATTTGTGCACTGGCAGGGGTGGTGGTGGGAAGGGGTTATCCCTCAGCCCGGCCTGTGCCCTCTCGCAGTCTGGGACCCCTCGGGAGATAACGACCTGCTGGCTTAGGCCTGCTCCCGGCTGGCAGAGGGCAGGCCCAATCCCTAGGTGCAGCCCCTGGTCGGGCTCAGAGCAGGGCTGATTGGGGAGTTGGGGCGCCTTCCCCTGTCATGCACAGAACAGGGCAGATCGGGAGGTTGCGATGCCACCCTCAGTCACGCAGGGGTAGGGCCAATTGGGGGTTTGGGGCACCGCCCCCAGTCACACTCAAGGCAGGGTCGATGGGGAGGTTGCGGCACCAACCCCTGTCATGCACAGAGCAGGGCCCATCAGGGGGTTGGGGAGCTCCCCCCTCTCACTCACAGAGTAGGGCTGATAGGGGAGTTGGGGCACTGCCCCCTGTCACACTCAGGGCAGGGCGGATCAGGGGGTTGGGGTGCCACCCTCTATCACCCACAGAGCAGGGCCCATCAGGCGGTTGGGGCGCCACCACTGTCATACTCAGGGCAGGGCCAATGGGGAGGTTATGGCTCTACCCCGGGGGATGGGGGGTTGGGGCTCCGCACCCTGTCACACACAGAGCAGGGCCGATCAGGGGGTTGTGGCGCCTTCCCCTGTCATGCTGATCCTGGTGCTGGGAGGCCTCGCGGCTCCACTGATCCTGCTGCTGGGATGACTTGTGGCTCCGCTGATCCCAGTGCTGGGAGGCATATTACCCTTTTACTATATAGGATAAAGGCCTGGTGCATGGGTGGGGCTGGCTGGTTTGCCCTGAAGGGTGTCCTGGATCAGGGTGGGGGTCCCCACTGTGGTGCCTGGCCAGTCTGGGTGAGGGGATGATGGCTGTTTGCAGCTGTTCACACACCCTTCAGGGTGGGGGTCCCCACTGGGGTGCCTGGCCAGTCTAGGTCAGGGGCTGAGGGCAGTTTTCAGGCAGACTGAAGCTCCCAACTGCTCCTTTTTTCCTTTTTTTCTTTTTTTTATTCTGGGCCAGCTTTAGCTCTGGCTCCAGCTCTGAGGCCTCTGCTGCTGAAAGAAGGTATCTGGTTTGTTTCGGTTCTATAATCGAAACAATGTATAACTTCAGCTCTGAGATCCCGGGCTCACTGAAAGCAGGTTTCTGGGGTTCTGTTTAGCTTCTATATTTGTTACAATGTTTCTTAAACTGCAAGCTCAGAGGCAGGCAAGGCAGGCGGGGAACGTTGGATTCCTCCGTCACTGAAGCAAGCAAGCCTCATGTTAGTTTCAAGCTGCCTGGCTGCCAGCCGCCATCTTGGCTGGAAGTTAATTTGCATATCTCACTGATTAGCCAATGGGAAGGGTAGCAGTCATACGCCAATTACCATGTTTCTCTTTTATTAGATAGGATAGCATAAGTTTAAGTTTGCGTTCAGCTTTTTGTTATATTATTGCCCAACAAACTCTTTTTTGCTCACTGCTACACAATTCCCCTCTCCCATATAATCAACAAGTATGCTTTAATTTATCTGTTCAACAATATTTATTGAGAACTAACTATATGGCAGGCATTATCTTAGGTGCTGGGGACACATGTAAGCAAACAAAAAATCGCATGGAATTTATTTGCATTATAGTATTGAGAATAAGGGATGACAAATTAGTGAGGTAGAGTTTCAGCATAGTTTATTACTAATAACTCTATTTTTTATTAACACCATATAGGATAAATGTTAATTTATTAAGTGTAGGCTTTCATCCCCAGTCTAACTAATATTTTTATTCTCAGTTTATAACCGATTGGTAAATATTTCCAGTTCCTAGCCTTGTCTACATAATAAGACATGCTATTAGTACATTATGGCTATGGTTTCAATGGGCTTCATAATATTTCATTGACTTATTATCTTATCCTATCCCATATTCTCTTATTATTGGACAAATTCTTCCCAAATACCCCATCATTCTCATTCATACACACACATTTTTTTTTTTTTTTGATAAATGACATTATATATCTACCTAATCTCACCCCTGTTATGTCCATTCAAAAGCAAACACTGTTCTGCATGTTGTGTCTATTATTCATTTACTTAGATAGTTTTAAAGTTTTTTTTTATCATATATCTAAACCATATGGTGTCTGGTTGTACTTGTTTTTAAATTTATTTAAAAATATTATTCCATATATTGTCACCTGGCATTTACTTTTTTGATTCAACACAATGTTATGAAGATTCATTCATGTTGTTGTATGTGACTGTCATTTACTCATTTTTCATTACTCTATGATATTTTATTATATGACTATGCTACAATTTATTTATCTAGTCTCCTGGCTATGATCATTTAGATTATTCATAATTTTTGCTATTATGAATAGGGTACATATTTCCTGGATATATAAGCTAGTGTTTTGTTGTGTGTGTGTTGGAATATTTATCCAGGAAAACAATTGTTGGATTGCAGTGTATGAAAATATTCATTTTTAAAACATAATGCTAAAGTGATGGTAATAATTTATACTCTCACTAGCAATATATAAAAATGTACATTGCTCTCCAGTCCGTATAACATGCAGTAATTACATACTTCTTAACTGTTGCTAATTTATTAGGTATAAAATGGTTATCTAATTATAGCCTTCATTTGCATTTCCTGATTAATAGAGAAGCTGAGAATCCTTTTTTCTAGCCACTGTTTCATGATTTGTGATATACCTTTTTGCTCATTGTCTATTGCTTTGTGCTTTTTTTCTTATTGATTTGTAGGCATTCTTTATTACCCATGACATAACATTTTGATCCATTGTGAATTATATAGTCTTAGTCCTTTTTCAATTACATGTGTGACAAATATCTTCTCTCATAGCTTTTTTTTTTTTTTTTTACCTTCCTTAAGGTGTCTTTTGATAAAAGATTATTTTTCTTAATTTATTTGATTCTATTCTTTCTATTTTGTTTATGGTGAGTGCTTTTTCTCTCTTCTTTAAGCCCTTCCCTGCCTCAAAGCTTGGAGGAAATTCACCTTTATTTGATTATGCTTTAGTGCTTTGCTTTTGACATAAAGAACTTAAAGTTTACGGAGTTTATTTTGTAGAAGTACATTTTAATGCCTTTTTTCCTTATAAATAATCAATGTTTCTAGGTCATTTGCTGAGCAGTCTCTTCTCTTCCCAGTGCTCTACTATGTTGCCTTTGACACATATCTAAGTTCCACTTATTTGTGGCTCTTTGTGTGCTTTCTCTCTGATAATGCCTTTTCAGTCTTGTGTTTATTTAGACAGTGAGTTTACAAGTGTCTCTTGTAGTCTACCCTTGAACAACACTGGGGTTAGGGGCCCTGATCCCTTTGTAGCTAAAAATCCGCATATAATTTTAACTCCTCCAAAACAATTTCTAATAGCCTAATGTTGACCAGAAGCCTTACTCATAACATAGTTGATTAATACATATTGTGTGAAACTGTACTCTTAACATAAACTAAGCTAGAGGAAAGAACATGCTATTACAAAGATCAAGAGGAAGAGAATACATTTACAGTACTATATATATTCATTGGAAACAAATCCACATATAAGTAGATCTGTGCAATTCTAACCCATGTGTTCAAGGGTCAACTTATATCATTAACATATTTATTAAAATAAATATAACATTAAATTATAGAGGGTGATACACAGACTAATGTTGATAGTGTCTCATGAATTAAAAATTATGATTAACTCAAGTCTGTGAACCTGATGTCCATATAAGAGATGAAAGAAAGCAATAAATAACACTATACAAAACAATATTAGATGTTTCTCTTTTATTTATTTCCTAAGGACAAGTTCCAAGCAGGGAGATGACTGAGTCAGTGGGTAGAAAAGATTTTGAGAAATTTTAAAGGTATAACTTAATGCATGCCAAAAGGAACATGGCCATTTACAGTTCATGGCAAAGAGCCTAGCAGATAAAGTCATAGCCCCGCCCCTTCGGCATCCAAGGTTTCACTTCTGCCACATCCCTTGATATGCTGTCACAATAGTGATCTTTGTCAATTCCTGCTACACAGCAGCTGCAGACACTGCAGGTGCTAGGTGGCCAGATTAAAAGTAAAAATCATTTCTGTGCCTCACCTGGGCTCCCTCTTTCGTTTTTAGTGATAGTATGGATTCTGCTAGGATGCTTTTTCTATAGATATACTAAAAGCTTGCACTTCTACCTCCATTACTTATATCTTTAATCAGATGTCACCTTAAATTTAAGGTATTGAAAAGCTTTACTCTGTTTAAAATAGGAACTCACTCTGACCCTTTCTTCTCACTGTCCCCCTTTGCTGCTTTATATTTTCTATCTCACTCATCATCATTTGTCTGTCTTTCCTCAACCAGGATTTGGAACTTAGATCTGTCTATTCACAGATGTCTACCCAGCTCCAACATTAATGCTTCAAATATGGTAGATGCCTTATAATTCTTTGCTAATATTATGAACAAACCACATAAGAGTCACTCAGTTTGTGTGTTGGAAGAATGAATGGGGCCCAGAGGACTAAAAGGGACTCATGGTTATACTTACAGTTTTTGATGTCTTTCCCACTGGAGGTCCAGGAGTAGTTGAAGCCTTGGGTAGTCACACTGGAATTGCTTGCTATAAGACAAAATTTCCAGAATCCAAGATTTTTATAAAGATGTAATTTAACTTTGCTGTGATGTGCTGAATTTTTAATCTATGTGACTTTGGGGAAATCTGAAAATTGAAATATGCTTCCCTATGCAGTAACACTAGCTGGCATATTGAGGGAAAGTTCTGCAGCTTGTGTTTAATGCCAACTAGTCATAATTTACTTTCTTTTTCTGTTCTTGTAACCAACTCAGATGACTAGAAGTGCTGTCAAGACTACTTAAATATTATCTTAAAATCGCATGACAAATAAAAGGTATCTATAATAATAAAAGCATAATATGCTAATTAGACCGGACAGCCAAATGATCTTCTGGAAGTCATTCCGACATCCTTCCTGATGAAACCGTGGTGGTGGGGGCCAAGGCAGAGGTGGTTAGGGACGATCAGGCAGGCAGGCAGAGGTGGTTAGGAGTGATCAGGCAGGCAGGTGAGTAGTTAGGGGTGATCAGGCAGGCAGGCAGAGTGGTTAGGGGCGATCAGGCAGGCAGGCAGGCAGGCGAGTGGTTAGGATCCAGCGGTCCCAGATTGCAAGAGGGTACAGGCCGGGCTGAGGGGACCCCTCCCCCCCATGCACAAATTTTGTGCACTGGACCTCTAGTAGTATAATAATAATCACTAACCCTTATTTTTAAAATTATAGCGATTGTCATATCAATATATAGTGACCAGGTTACAAATTACAACAAGCAACTCAAACCCAAAATATCACCATCAAATGAGGAAATATAGCCTTTTGTCCAAACCTCCACATTATCATGTCTGTAGTAACACTGTGAGCCTGTTGTCTCTTTTGAATCATTTTTGGAAAGCCTTGCTATACTCACTTTGAGGTGTGTTGTTCGGAGTCAGGGTGCTCACATCTACAGGGGCCATTGAAGACGTAGCTAGATATCCTAGTTCAAAAACAAATTTTCCAAATTGTCATAGATATTCACGTTCACATGTTTAACTCTGCCACTATGATGAACAAGGGTGGCATGCAGAGCATGGGATATTACAGCTGGAAAGAATCTCAGTGAATACAGGGTATTCACTTCATTTTATAAATGATAAAATTGAGTCAAAAAGGTACATGCTTATGGTTACACACTGAATATTCAACATCATTTATTTGATACTAACCCAATCTCCTAACGCCAAGTGCATTACATTCATACTTTCAAAATATATTGTTACAGTATCGACTGTCTGATAGACTCTATCCTACATGGAAATAAAAATAAAGACAAGGCTCTGACCCTCATGGAACTTATAGTGAATCATCACAACTGTGTATAACGTTTTAACATAGTAAATAGGGTTTTGTATTTACATTAATTCCTATCATTCAGAGTCACCTCTATCTTTTATAATCCATCATTTCCCATTCTCCTTCCCTCTCTCTTCCCCCTAAAATGAAAGACTAGTTCATATTCATTTGAATATATCTCTTCAGATGAAGCAAATTAAAGAAGAAAAATACCTAACCACACTCATTGAAAACATGTTTCTTGGAAAGACAAATTTTCAATATATTTTATTTATGTGCATTTTTCTTCTGTTCCAAAACATTATTTAGGTGGCTTACATAAGTATGCAATTCAAGAAGAAAAAAGAAGTGGAAAGGAAAAATAAGAGTAAGGAAAATATAGTTAGGAAAGGTAGAGTCCCATTGAAGCCTGAGTAGAGATAGTATAAAAATGCACTTCTTGATGTCATATACTTTTGGTGGCTGTGTGCCCCCCATTTGGTCAGAACTTTCTAGTAACAATGCTAAGAAATACAGCATATGCTATGCCATCAATGAACATCATATGGTCAGTCAATTTTTAAGAAAAACCCAGCTATTCCCTTTATGGTAATTAAAAATAAATTTTTCCCAGCCTTGATACAAAGAATATTGTATAATGTTTTCACTCTTCTCAAAAAAGATCCTTACATTCTGACAGCCAGCATGCTCACGACCCCTCTACCTTTAGAGGCAGTGAGTGGCACCCCAGCTTCCCAGGTACCTCAATTCTGGGAAAGGGTATGCCTCAGATAGAAAGGCATGGGTAATCAAATCTCTGAAGAATATATGTAGGATAAATAAATAAATTGGCATTGTGGTTTATGCATCTATAAGGAGTTCAGCTATAGACATGATCAACCACAATCGTTTTGCAATGCAGCCTACCAATGAACATCAAAGATATGCTAAACCCCAGGTGTGTTAGGAACTGCCTCAGATCATGCTGTATGAGCAACTAAAATTGGCAGCCAGCCTGAAAATAGGCAGAAAAAAATGTTTTAAAGACCAGATATGAATAACTTTATTTCTGCAACAAATACTTATTGAGTGCATAGAATAGGGGATGAAATAAAGAGGAACTTGCCTCTGCCCTCATGGAACGCAGTTTAGAGAGAATAAAGGTCAGTGTGGAAGACCACTGGCTGATCACCGAAGCCAGCCCTCTTCTTTCTGCACAGATACAGTGAGTAGAATTCCTAGTCTCCTGTGTGGTTAAGTGCGGTCTTGTATTGAGTCCGAGCCAATGGACTGTGAGTGATGATTGCCGCTTCAAGGCCTGACCTATAAAGCCTCCCACACATGATCCTGCGTGAGCTTTCCTCGGGTGCTATTCAGCTCTTATGGGGCAGAGAGACTTAGAAGGCATAACTTAAAGGAGACAGAGCTGCCGGCAGCCTAGGCTCTTGAATGACTGTGGGACAGAGCACCCAGCCCTGGCTTGGCCCTTCATTGGCTATTAATGATAAACGGACTTATACTTTATCAAGTATAAATGAACAAAAGAAAAGTTTGGAATTTGTTGTTACTGCAGTTTGTTTCCCTTCCTTTTCAAACAGTAAAATCCTATTTGCAGTTCAAGGTGATAGCGCTATCTGCCATGGAGAAAATGCGGTGTACTATGGGATTCCGACGAGGGAAACATAACAACAGAAGTGGGAGCTCAGGAAGGCTTTCTGGAAGTAGTGACATTGCAACTAGCCTGCAGGATGACAGATATTCATTAAGAAAATCTGGGAGTTAGGGGAAGAAAGAGGAGAAGCAAGGAGAAAAATATTCCATGCAGTGTGAACAGAAAGGTAGGAGAGGACTGAAGCCAGTTGAATATGTTGAAGATACTTTGTGCACAGTAAAGAGATGCAGATGGAGCCCTGGCAGGTGTGGCTCAGTTGGTTGAGGGCTGTCCAGTTTAATTCCCTGTTGGGGCACATACCTAGGTTGTGGGTTTTGACCCCCTGCCAGGGCGAGTGTAAGAGGCAATCAATCAATATTTCTCTCTCACATCAATGTGATGTTTCTCTCTCTCTCTCTCTCTCTCTCTCTCTCTCTCTCTCTCTCTCTCTCTTCTCTGTAAAAAAATAATAATAATAATTATTTTTAAAAAGAGATAAGGATGGAAATTTAAGAAGCTATATTCCAAAAACCCATGGAAGAATTGACATTCAACTGGATTGTACAATGTACAAGATGCTCTAACCTTAAGGGTAAGTCAGTGGTAGCCTGAACTATACAGTGAAGGCTCAACAGAGCATGGTTAATGATTGGACATAGGAAGTAAAGAAGAGAGAGAAGTCAAAATAAGTCCAAGATTTCTGTCTTGGGCAGCTTTCTGGCTCACGGTAATATTAACTGAGGAAATAAACAGAGAAGAAGCAGTTTTGGAAGTGGCCAGAGACACGAAGACAAATTAAATTTTGGACACATTTATTTTGAGTGCATATGAGACATTAAATTCCAGCAGAAATCTGACCATGTGAGTTTGAATCTTAACTGTGAAACTGAGATGCAAATAGTATTTGTGAGACACCAGCCTGTAGACAATAATTGAAATAGCTGTGAGTACTAGGGAAGGAGGGTCCAGGGAGGAAAATGAGTCTAATAGGGAACAATGAATACTCCTTTCGTATAAGGGACTGGCAGAAGAAAAGAAGATTGAAAGGAGGGTCCCGAGAGGCAGGAAGAGACTATGTGGTGAGAGAGAAGCCAAGGTGCCTGAGGTGTCCAGAAGCAGGGCAAGTCAGTACAATTTAGCAAATATTTGTTAGCGAACACTGTGTGCCAGTTGCTGGGTCAGTGATGTCCAACACTGCCAAGAAGACAGTTTCCATATAGCTCTCAACTGCTAGAAAGCCACTGCATCAGGCCCATCAACCTGTATACAGAGTCTAGGAGACAGATTTGCAAAGCACTTGAAGGCTTGCAAAAACATTGCAAATTATGTATTAAAAGCTTGAATTCCAGAGCAAGACTCTCTGGGTTGAGTCCTGGCTTAGTTCTAAGTTAGATGTATGCTCTTGGGAAAGTCTATTGATTTTTTTTTTCTCTCCTCCTTCAATTCCTCACTTGTAAAATAATACTTCTCCAGTAGGGTGATCACAAAGGTTGAGAGTCATTCCTATCAAGTTCTTAGAAAAGTGCCCCACTGAGGTTAAGTGTTGAAATGTAATATTAGAAGCTACAAACTAGGGCACCCACAGTTTAGTTCAGGTGTTGAAAATACAAGCATGTCCTACCGACAGGAGACTTGAATCTCCTGATGAGTTTTACAATTGCCCATTTCCCTTGTTCTTTCTAGGAGGTCCATTCGAGGTAACTAATCTCTCCTTCCCCAGGCTGACCCGAGTCAAGAACTACATCCCAAAAGACTGCATCATAACTGGGTAATTGGCAGGGGTGAAGAGAGTGGCAGCTTTCAGGGGCATTAGCTCTGTGATGGGGAAGTAATTTCTACTGGCAGTTACCTACATCTCCTCTTTCAATTCACTGAGCCATCAGTAGTTCAGATTCTTGTGTAGTAATTGTAACTTCTAGCTTGCTGACTCCCCCACTCATCAAAGAGGAGGGCCCAGCAGAGTCTATATAAAGAGCAGCTATGCTTCTCCTTGGTTATAATTTTATGAACCTATGGATCACAGAGTTAATTTAAATTTTATTTCTGTCACTGAGATGGCTTTATCTTTGTCCCTCTGTAGCAATTTCTTCAGCTACCTATTTTTAAAATTTTGTATTGTTATGTACTTTTTAAGTTATGTCATTTTGGGAGCAAGGGGAAGTAAAAAAATGCATAGAAGAAAGCAATGACTAGCCATAAATAATCGTTAGATACTGTGAATTATTGAGATATGATGTGCTCCTCCTAATTAATAGAGGAAGAAAGGATGAAAAGGGGAAGGAGAAGGGGAGGGGACAAATAAGACTCTATTCATGTTCTGAACAATTTTCAGAAGGATAATGAAAATGATCTTTACTATGGGACCCCATTCCTTATGTGAGGCTTTCACTGAGAGTCTACAGTCTCTTATCTCCCCTCCCATGGGTCAGCATCATTCATTCATTCATTCTTCCTCCCTCTCCTCCTCCCTCTCTCTTAACCTGAGAACTGACCTCCATAGAATTCACTGACTTAGTAAGTGAAAACAAAAAGGAATTGTTTTAACAGGGGTGATGTAGTACCAATCCTATATAATAAAAGGGTAATATGCAAATCGACCAAACTGTGGAATGACCAGTTGCTATGACATGCACTGACAACCAGGGGGCAGACACTCAATGCAGAAGCTGCTCCCTGGTGGTCAGTACGCTCCCAGACTGCCACTCAGCCAGAAGCCCAGAAGCTAGGCTCACAGCTGGCGAGTGCAGCAGTGGTGGCAGGAGCCTCTCCTGCCTCCACAGAAGTGCTAAGGATGTCCAATTGCCCATCAGTCAGACATCCCTTGAGGGCTCCTGGACTGCGAGAGGGCATAGGCTGAGCTGAGGACCCCCCCCCCCCCAACACCACCCCAGTGCACGAATCTCGTGTACTGGACCTCTAGTGGTGATAATAAAGACAAAGAAAAAGAACTAGAAAATCATCAGAGAACATTGCATTTATTTGTAAGCTACACTACTATTACCTAGACATCTCAGGCTACTAAGCAATTGCCAGCCACCTTTTAAAATACCTCTTACTTAAAAGCAACCGACATTTTCCCTAGGAAGTTCGATTGCCCACACTGAGTGGCACTGAATAGTTCCATATGATTTAATTCTGGCAGAATCATTGTAACCCTGACGAAGTATGATAACTTGACTGGGAATTTCATTTGTATTAAACTGATTGATTAAATGATCTTTTCTTGAGGTCAGAAAATAATGTGACAAAAATCCTTGCTTACTGCGGGTTTGCTGTAAAAGAAGGAGAACTTATTCAGCTCCATGTAACGTGTTGTTTGTGGACCACGTGGGAGGAGGAACATGTGCATGCTACCTTGATCTTCATGTCACTGTATCTCTTGCCTGGCTTAGATATCATTGCTGCTCTATGCTTCCTCTCACAAGCAGGCCTGTGGAGTTTGCTGAGGGCTGAATATTGCCAATAAGCTGCTAGGAACAAAAGGGTCAATGACACCCCATCACTATCCTGAGAAAGCCAAAGGTCATTTCAGTCTTATTGGTCTCCAGCTGAATTTTGATTGGGTCTTGTCCTGAGGCTCTGAACCAGGTTTCACAGGTTATTGAAAGAGTGCTCCTTTACTATGAGACCTTGTTCATCATATAGAAGGCAGAGCGATGTCACTTAGAGAACTATCTAGTTTCCTAGATAAATTAAATCCCACTCACTCCCCTCGGCTTTACACCATGACTTAAGGTTAAGGACTGTGTCCTTTTAATTTTTTGTAATGTTTTTATTGATTTCAGAGAGAGAAGGGAGAGGGCGAGAGAGATAGAAACATCAATGGTAAGAGAGAATCATCAATGGGCTGTCCCCTGCACACCTGTTACTGGGGATCAAGCCATAACCCAGGCATGTACTAAGACTGGCAATCAAACCATGACCTCTGGTTCATGGGTCGATGCTCAACTACTGTGTCACAACAGCCAGGCAAGGCCCCTTGGCCTTATATGAGTTGACCTCTAACAATATCCACATTGTTACCTCTTATGACTCACTGCAAACATTCTTTCATTTATTCAACCAGCATTTGGGAGACTCTATCTTCCAAGCATTGTGCTTTGCACTGGGTGGGGAATCATTTCCCCTGGAGTTTAAGTTCATGGAGGATATGGACATCAGCCAGAAAATCAATCCAAATATGAGAACACATGAAAGAGGGAGGGCTGATTCAGAGTTCCAGAAATGCTTCCCTGAAAAAGTAGCAGAAGAATTGGGGCAAGAGAGGGGGGGTGGTGGTAGTTTGCAGGCCATAGCAAGTCAAAGGCCCCGAGGGCAATCTCACATGTGTGGTTTAGTAATAGCAATGTGTGTACCTGTCCATTCCTGGTGGGCCTTAACAAATCTTCAAGGAGTGCTTGTTCTGTGTGATATTGTGGGGTATAACATGTCTCCATTCACACCCATGGCCTCAGTAGGACAGTGATCTAACTAGGGTACACTGGTGGTAGCAACACTGCTTATTCCTCAGTGTTTTATTGTTTTTAAATGAAATTCCTTCTTAAAGCCTGACCAGGAACCTCTGTAAATATAAGAGAACATATCTATCTCCTGACATCAACTAGAGATTTTTTAAAAAATTGTATTTGTATTACCCCTAGCCAAGTCTTTAAAGGGCTCATTGATTAAGATGAAAATCAGTAATCATGGAAGATGGAGAACATAGATAAGATTTTAAAAAGTGCAACTGAAGATGAGTTTCAGAAGCAAAATCTGAAGATATAATAGAAGAAAATAGTGATGAGGTAAAGACTTAACAATTAATATAAATTTAAAATGTTAACCAATTTATAAAAAGAAAGTAGATACAGTAACAGTCTCATATAAACAAGAACTCAAAAAATACTTTTCTTGAAAAAAGTTATCTAATTAAAAGGTGACATCTGTAATACTTTTAACAGTAAAGATAAATTTTAAAAAAATCTTTAAAGGACCCACTAAATAAATAAATAAATACTGCAATCAAAATAAAACCTTCAGGGATGGAATGATAATAAAGAGACTGGCAGTAAATACTGAAATAGGTAAAAATAAATTCATATTGGTCACATATTTAACTATCAAAGTTAATTTTATTCTTCACAACACAGCAAAGTCTCTTCAACATTTAATAGTTGGTTCTCTATTATAACTTAGTATGTATACAAGTAATGTGTCAAACCCAATGGAAGAGAGTTGTTTGCTGGTTGCTTATTTATTCTGCAGTTTGAGTGTTTAGTATTTTAAATCTTATTAGCAAATCTTATTACATTATAATAAGTTGTTTTCAGAAGAGTGGTTTAGGAGAAAACCCTTTGTACAAAATATCTTGTTTATATTATTTCATAAACTACCATGAAATTAGGTAAGAGGGCTTAAAACCTTTTATCATTTCCATTTCTACTCTTAAAAAAATTCCTCACTAAAATTAAACATTACCCCTTAATATTATCATTAGTAATTCAATTAAGTCAAAAGGCATCTCTAGTCAGTTCTGAGTGGAATAGAGAAAACAGAAACATGTTCTATGAGAGCTAATTTTACTTGGGTCCTCACGACATCGAAGCAGAAACAAATCTCTTAAACCAGACTACAGCCATCTTTCCAATAACCATTCCTTTCACTGCTAGAGGAGAGACAGGAAAATACATGGTGGGTTAACTGGGGGAAATCCTACATAATAAAAGCCCAATATGCAAATTGTCCCCTGGACAGGGAGTTCTGCTGGAGTTCGACCACTTGCTCTGACATGAACTGACCACCAGGTGGTGGCACAGAACATGACAGGCACTGGCAATGCTGCACTGGCAGCGGGTGGCAGTGGAGGTGCTGCAGGCCCCAATGGGCTCCGATGAGAGCAGGACCAAGGTGAGATGATGAAGCAGGTGAGTGGGCAGTGCAGGCCAAGGCCAGTGCAAGCCACTGGTTGCCAGGCAGGGGATGATTGCCCCCTTGCTACAATCACCCCACCGCCGCCAAGCTCTCAGGCACTGAGGGAGCTGGGCAGGGGCCCAATGCCCTGCCAATCTGATCGCAGGACGAGCAGCAGAGGTGGCAGGGGGTGGGGCCACAACCAGGCTCCCTCAGCACCTGGGAGCCAGGTATCAGTGGGGCAATCTGTGGGCCGATTGGGCCTCCACAGGTTATGACCTGGGAGCCAGGCGGTGGCAGGGCAATCGGTGGGGCGAACAGGCCCTGCAGGCGGTGACTAGCAGCAGTGTTTGGAGTGTTTATGTGTGTGTATGGTGTAAGATAAGGGTGCAATTTCATTCTTTTGCATGTCACTATCCAGTTTTCCAAGAACCATTTATTGAAGAGACTATCATTTCCTGTTGTGTACTCTTGGCACCCATGTTGAAAAGTAGTTGACCAAATATGCTAAGGTTTACTTCTGACCTTTCTATTCATTCTATTCTATTGGTCTATGTGTCTGTTTTGTTTTGTTTTAATATATTTTTATTGATATTTTTAGGGAGAGAAGAAGGGAGAGATATAGAGATATAGAAACATTGATGAGAGAGAAACATCAATTGGCTGCCTCCTGCACACCCCTCCTGGGGATGGAGCCACAATATGGGCATGTGCCCTGAATAGGAATTGAACCAGTGACCTCTTGGTTCATGGGTTGATGCTCAATCACTGAGCCATACTGGCTGAACATCTATGTATCTGTTTTTATGCCAGCACCACACTGTTTTCATTACTATGACTTGGTAGGTTGGTAGTATAGTGAGAAATTAGGAAATGTGATGCCTCCTCAGAGCTCCTGGCCTGTGTGCCCTGGAGGATGGGACAAAGGGAACCAATGCCTGACTCGGGTTGAAAAGGCTATGTTGGGAGCCAGTGCTTGGCTAGCAGTGCTAAATGGGCATAGAGAAGAGAGATGACCGTGCTGAGGGAAAGGAGCACTTTTCCTAAATAGGAGACCAGGGTACCTATTTCCCCAGACAAAACTGGAGTCCATGCAAAGAATTCCCACCCTGGGAGAATACCTAAGAGGAACAAAGAAGCCCCCAAATGAGGTAGGCTTCCAAAAACTCAAGGACTGCAAGAAGGGAAGAAGCAGAAAATAAAGGAGAGGTATGACCTGTATCCAAGGGACAGTAGCCACAGGCCAGTCACAGATTTCTGAGAAATATGGAAAGTGCCCCATGAGTTCAAGATGACCATTTTTATTCTCCCCATCCAGAAGGCACCTAAATCAGATCACGGACAGCATGACAAAGAAGGTCTTTCCCTATCTACCTCTCCCCCTTTTTCTCTACTTTATGATCCCCCAAAGTGGGTTCAAGCCAATAGCTAGGAGTGGAGGAGAGGAAGAAGCCAGGAAATCACAAAGACACCTCCTGCATCACTCCTCCACCTCCACTGACACAAAGCACATACCCTCCTGTCCCAGGCTTCCACAGCTGACAGACCCAGGCTTGGGAAGGGAGGAGGGAGAGAAGTTCTGGACTGAATTAACCTTTGTAAGTTTTGACATTATATTTGACAAGACTTTTTAATTATTGATAGGGGTCTGGTCTTGTGACTGAGAGGGACCAGACAACATTTATTATGTAAAAATCACCAAAAAAAAAAAAGCAAAGGAGTTGGCCTGAAATGTCTTTTTGAGGCCAGAAAGAAATTATTCAGTAGAACTCATTTGGTCAGGGAATGATGGAAAAAAAAGAAAATTAGTTTTTGCTAACCTAGCCAGGCCATCTTATTTATTAACTAACTGCAAAGGTAAAAGTTATTTATACATTCAGGCCATTACTGCTTGAGTGATCTGATTAGTCAAACTCAATTATCCAGGACTTCACATTATTCCTATGTAAAATTGAACCTGAAAATGTAACTTATTTTCTCAAATAGTAATATTTTCACTTCGCCTTCCACTCCATCAACATATCATCTATTGGCAAGTCACCTAATCTTCTCAACAAATGCTTAATTGTACTCCATCAATTACAACACCTACATCAATTACTTCACCTGCAGCACAAAAAGCCTTTAAACCTATACCACCATTAACTGGAGAATTGCACTTAAAAGAGTATAGAGTGACTAACAACTACATCTAAACACACTTAGGTCAGCCTCATCAACCCCTGATATCAGGATGAGGTGGATGTTGACCTTCAGGCCAGCATAAAGCAGATGTATAGTATGAGATTCTAATCTCTGCACAAGACCCTGTCTACACATTGGAGGCAGGGTGTTTAGGGAAACATGTTTCTGAATGACTAATGACAATGTGTGTTGCTGGAATACTGGTCTACAAAAGGTTTGCAGGACTCTTTAAAATATATGCTAGAGGCCTGGTGCATGAAATTTGTGAACTGGGGGGTGTCCCTCAGCCCAGCCTGCACCCTCTCCAATCTGGGACCCCTCAGGGGATGTCTAACTGCCGGTTTAGGCCCAATCCCACATCCCTCTCACAATCCGGGAGTGCAGGCTCCCAACCACTCGCCTGATTGCCTGCCTGATTGCCACTAACCACTTCTGCCTGCTGGCCTGATCACCCCCTAACTGCCAGCCTGATTTCCCCCAACTGCCCTCCCCTGCTGGCCTGGTCACCCTCAACTGTCCTCCCCTGCTGGCCTGGCCACCCCTAACTGCCCTCCTCTACAGGTCTGATCCCCCCCAACTGCCTTCCCCTGCTGGCCTGATTGCCCACAACTGTCCTCCTCTGCCAGCCATTTTGTGGTGGCCATCTTGTGACCACATGGGGGTGGCCATGTTTGATCACATGGGGGGCCATCTTTGACCATCTTGAGAGAGGGTGTGATGATCAATTTGCATATTACCTCTTTATTATATAGGATTAGTGACCTGATGCATGATTCATGCACATTGAAAGGAAATTAATTAGAAAGTGGCCAACAGGGCAGGACTGGGCGAGATGGGACAGACACGCACTGGAGCCAAGGTCCCTCCCTGGCATCTGTGGAGTGAGCGGGGTCCCTCCGGAAGGTGGGGTCCCTCAGCCTGGCCTGCAGGGATCTGGCTGAAACTGGCTCTCCGACATCCCCGAGGGGTCCCAGAGTGTGAGAGGGCACTCTGCAAAGTTGCTGTCATACAGGGTGTGGAACACAAATGCAAGTGTGCAGTAAACCAGATTCGGGGCCAATAGTGCCCAGCAACAACATAACCCACAGCCGAAGGTGGAATCACGTGGTCCCATGAGGAATCAGGCTCCCTCCTCTCTGGTTTTGGGGTGTGTCACCAGAGAACCTTGGTGCTGCCAAGTGACCGCAGTTTGGCAACTCCTGTGTTGAACATCTGCCCCCTGGTGGCCAGCGTGCATCATAGCAACCAGTGGACACTTAATATATTAGCCTTTTATATCTATAGCATATTAGCCTTTTATATCTTCCAGACTAAGCGGCAGCTGCCACGGTTGCCTCGGCCAAGCCATCGCAGCTGCGAAGACCAAGCCCCTTGCACAAATTTCATACATTGGGCCTCTAGTATATAGATATTTATTGATTTCAGAGAAGAAGAGAGAGGGAGAGAGATAGAAACATCAGTGATGAGAGAGAATCATTGATCAGCTACCCCCTGCATGTCCCACACTGGGGATTGTTCCTGCAATCTGGGCATGTGCCCTTGTCGATGATCAACCACTGAGCAACACTGGCTGCACTGCATGATTCTCTTGATGGAAGAGGATAGAATGCAGGACAGAGTGCATCATACATCATGTGATACATTTATGGACAATTACAAAATAAACTGAAAAAAGAGGTAGTCCATAGCTTTTCCTCAGAGGCATCATACTCTGAGTGGGGAAAACTAAATAAACAAATATCCAAAGTAAGCCAGTCACCCAGAAGGCTACCCTTGACTTACAGTGACAAATCTGGAAAAAAAAGAGAAATTCTTTAACAACCTGTAACATGTGCCCCAGTGAAATGTGATGAGAAGGGAATAATGACAAGTATTTCTTGGAATTCAAGGGAGAGCATTGAAGTTTTGTCTGGAATTTGCACATATCTCTGGGCAATAAGAATTGCAATAATGTTGGGAAGACCAGGGGTAACGAAAAGAGGAGGGTCTTTTTCTCTGATTTATTTCCAACTGAGGAAGTTAACTTCACTCCCAGAAAACACTGGTCCAGAGAAAGGAAAGATTAATAGAGGCACAGCTGTCATGTTGACCTTTTCATAGCAGCTCTACCAGCTTCACACCAGAAGGGATTTGTTCAGTGTCTAAAGGTATTTATTGAGCATCCATCATGTGCTCTCAGAGACCATATGATCAGTCTCTGAAGTCTGACTGTCTGGGTTCCATCCTGGTATTTCCACTTTTGGAATGACTGGGTAATTTAACCTCTGTGCCTCAATATCTTTATCTGTAAAATGGGGATAATTGTAGTTCCTATATTAATGTTGTTAAGAATATTAAAAGAAGTAATACATTTACTACTTTAGAATGGCATCAGACCCATTAGAATCACTGAGGACAGAAAATACAGCCGGGACTCAGCAAACACCAATTAGTTCAGGCTGAATATTAACAAATACTGTTAATATTATTGCTTGGTACTATTAATACAATCATGTCAGTTGGTAGAACACTTTCGGTAATTACTAAGGCAAGAATTGGAAGGCCTTTGTGTGATAGTCTTCTAAAAACCTTTTATCCCCCCTTCCCCATATTTAGGCAGACAACCCTGCTGAGCCTCCTGTTCCAGTACTCTCCATTTCTACGTATGCCCATTCTAGTTCAGACCATCATCCCTTTAAATTGTTTAAAATCTACATCACTTGGCCTTCCTGCTCCCTGTTCTTGTTGCTACTACTTACCATACACATCAGCTTTTGTTTTACTCACATTATGCACATATTCAAAAAGCCACAGTGACTGTTTGGTGATGTTCAGATCACAGCCCAAGTCCATAGTTCATTAACTTAAGCTCACCCTCATCTAGTTCCACCACAGCTGAGCAACCTTCCAGCCACTCCCACCCCAATAAGCACTGCCAGCACGCATCACGCTTGTCTTTTTACATCCTGCATTCACCTTATTTTATTTATCAAAACTATTGTCTGAATATCTGTCTCTCATCTCTCTTCCATTTGGGGCCATATCTCCTTCCAGACTTCCTTGTGCAGACTTCTCCAATTCCAATCCCCTCACCCTCAGCACTCACTTATTTTCCTTACTTCTCAGTGCCTGGCTACTTTTGACAGTGGCAAAAGCTCTCAGCCAGCAATGGAGGCATCTGGACACCCCAAGGCAGGCATGACATGACCAGGGAAGGTGTCTGAAGTTGCTGTCACAACACATCACCAGAGTCTTCTCATTGCCTTACAGGCTCTCCCTGAAAACCCCTCTTAGCTTTAGAACCAATATGTAGGCACACAACTGATCTGGTCTGCTTCCCCTGTGATTTGTATTTGACTCACCTTATCCAAAGGCACAGTTTCCAATTTAACCCCCCCCCCCCGCCCTTTCTGACATACTTGCTCATAAATTAGTAGTTTTGTTGCACCCCCTGGGCAGCTGCTTTCAGTCTGTACCCTCAGTATCCGATCCCCCACTTGCCAAGGATCAGGTGTATTCACCTAGAGACCTGGCTGATGGTTATTCAAGGTGTCCAAGAGAGGAAATATTCACACTGTGGGGACCAGCTAAATTTTTACAGAGGGCTTAATATTAAAATCAATATCATCAGGTTAAAGGATTCTTCACAGGCATAAAATGAGAAGGGTCGGGGGCCTGGTGGGCAGTGAAATGGAAGGCTAGGCAGGAGGTCCTGCTAGAGCATAAGCTCAGTGTAACTTGGCCGTGCCTGTCTTGTCTATCACCGTATCCCAGCACCTCAGAAATGCCTGGCACGCTGCAGTCACTCAATGTTTAATTGTTGTTGAATAAATAATCTGTAGAAGGCAGAGAGCGGGCGATCCTGGGGCAGGAGAAACCCCTGATTTATGCCAGTATTGTCCCACCCTGGATTTGTCAGCTGTCTCGGATTGCTGCACTCGGGCATGTTTCATCTGGCCCTTTAGCTTGTCAGCCTCACGTCTTTTCCTTTTTTGAGGACAGAAAATGCAGCCGGGACTCAGCAAACACCAATTAGTTCAGGCTGAATTGAACTATGTTTCCCTGGGTAGCTCTTGAAGTTTGTTATGAGTTACACAGTCTCCTCTAGTTAAAGAATATTCTTTTCATTTTTGTCAACATTTGTTTAAAAAAATATCCTTTCATTGAGGGGAAAATACAAATTGGATGTTTGCAGCAAAATATGTAGCTTCATAATTATGATTGAACTATGTAGTTCATTACATCTTAGAATCTGAAATGAAACTATAGCCTTTGACGTTGGTTCCCAGGACATGTTCCATCTCGCTCACTTCTTTTCTTAAGGAACACAGGAGGGTGAATCCTACCAGCTTTTGGGGCAGCTAGTCCTCATTACCTTACAGCTTACTAAGACAAAATTTGGGTTTCCAGTTGTAATTCAGAGATTATTCTAAGAAAATAAATTTTATTTAGATATACTCAGCCATTGATTTAACATGTGGGGTTTTTTGGACATAAAAATCAGACTCAGAATTGTTCCAAACATAATCTATTGTTACTATCTTGACAGAGGTTGAAATTTTATAAAGCAAAACAAACAAACAAACAAAACTACTCTTAAATCAGAGCCTAATTTAAAACAGGGTTACTCAGCCTCAGCACTGTTGATGTTTGGACCAGGCAATCTTTGTTGTAGAGGTTGTAGACATCCTGTCCTACAAAATGTACACTATTTAACAGCACCTGTGGCCTCTCCATATTAGATGCTAGTAACCCTCCCCCCTTCTCACTGTGGTCATCAAAAATGTCCCCACACTACCAAATGTCCCTGAGGGGTTGGAGGACAAAACTACACTGGTGAGAACCAAGGATCTAAAACAGTCCTGCCCTGGCTGGTGTGGCTCAATTGGTTGAGCATCATCCCATGCACCAAAAGGTCACTGGTTCAATTCCTGGTCAGGGCACCTACAGATTTTGTATCATAAAAATGCGCACTTGAAACTTAAAAGGAAAAATTAAATAAATAAATAAATAAATAAATAAATAAATAAATAAATAATAAACAAAACAGTCCAATATGGCAGGATCTTATTTTAAGGAGATCTTTAAATCTTCAGAAATTTCCCAACTATATCATTATAGTGTGACAGAAGACAGGTAGCATTTTTCTGTTTTCTAACAAATATATTTATGTGTGCTCTCCTTCCTTCTCAAATACTAGAGCTGCAGTAAACAGTAGATTTAAGGGTAATACCGTCCTTTCCCTTTCCTTGACTCTCTTCACAGAAATAAGAATAGTGCTTGGTCGGATGGAAACACATGACAGCATGCGTCAACCAACCTCATAGGAAACTCAGCTAGAAGACATTCATTTCTGCTCTTAATTGGAAGAATGTAACTGTCATGAGAGCACCCTTTTCTTTCTCTTTTGTTCATTGTTGTATTTCCAGCACCTAGAAGAGCACCTGGTACACACCAAATGCTCAATCAATATGTAATAAAGGAATTATTGTTCAATGGGGTCCCTGACCTACTTCCTAAGGGAGATTATTTGGGATCCTTAGGCTGAGGTTTAAGGCTCTCTTTATTCTGCATTTTCCAATATTCATTGGTGCTTCTCTGCTGCACAGTCCCACTCTCGGACCCAAGCTTAGCTCCAAACATTTTCTCAAAATCTCACAAACATTTTTGCCAATGAACCACTGCTCAGTTTGTTCTCTTTGTTTAGAATGTTTATCAAGCTCTCAACCGAGTCAAATCAATACAACACACATTTCAAGAATCAGGTCTACCTGGATCACCTGCCTGCCTGATCATCCCTAACCACTCTCCTGCCTGCCTTATTTCATCTCTCTTAGGTAACATCTGAGTCTATAAACTCATAGGGACCTTTCTTTGCTCAAAGCCTAAGGCTTACTGGTCTGTACCTCACCTTGTGCATTTTAATCCTATAAGATGCAACACCTCTCACTTTATGATTTTGAGTTATCATTTCCATGTATGCATGTCATCTCTATCCAAGTACACTGCAACTTTTTAGAAGGCAGGAACAAATGATCATGTGTTAAAATAATATGGAGTCTATTAATGATAGCTACATAATGAAGGTACATTATTTTCATTAATTCTTTTATTCATTCATCTATTCAACTAGTATTTTTTTACTGGCCTACTCTGTGCTAGACATGTGCTAGGATGTAAAACAAATATGCTCCTTGTTTTCATGAAGTGTTTAGACCAGTTGGAGAAAACATGATATCTAATGTGGTGAGAACTAGATTTAGCATCAGAAGACATTAGTATGAATACTAACTTGGCCACTTACTAGTCATGTGACCATTTATGCTCTCAGCATCTTAGTGTCCCCATCTGGAAAATGGGAATGATAACACTTGTTCTGTCTGGCTATCAGAATAAAGAAGATCACACCACATTATATTTTATGTGCAAACATTTTCTAAGTGACTGAACATGGTGGTTTTAATTTGTTCACAAATACTTCGATACAGTCCCTTCAACAAGTGGAGCCTAATTCTCCTCTTCTTCCAGAAAAAGCCACTGTGGTGGGGGCCTAGGCAGAGGTGATTAGGGGCAATCAGGCAGGCAGGTGAGCAGTTAGGGGCTATCAGGCAGGCAGTCAATCAGGCAGGCAGGCAGAGTGGGTAGGGGTGATGAAGCAGGCATGCAGAGTGGTTAGAGGTGATGAGGCAGGCAGGCGAGTGCTTAGGGGTGATCAGGCAGGCAGGCGAGTGCTTAGGGGTGATCAGGCAGGCAGGTAGAGGCAGTTAGGGGTGGTCAGGCAAGCAGGTGATCAGGTAGGCAGGCAGAGTGGTTAGGGGCAATCAGGCAGGCAGGCAGGCAAGCAGTTAGGAGCCAGCGGTCCCAGATTACAAGAGGTTGCAGGCCAGGCTGAGGGAACCCGCTCCCCCCGACCCCCATGCACAAATTTCATTCACTGGGTCTCTAGTGTTATATAAGTTGCTAAATTTTGGGGTGATTTGTTATGAAGCAATAGACACCCACAGAGTACCGTACAGATTTAAAGTATTATTTGGAATATGCTAATATTTGTTAAATGAAGCATATCAAAATCTATAATGGCTTATTTCTGAATGATGAATTATAAGTGAAAGAAAAAGAAACTTTAAAAGGAAAATGACAAAACCTTAAGAACTAGAAAAAAATCACATGAATGTAAACTTTCTGATTTGCAGGTAGTACTCACTCTGCCTCGCTCTTTATTTTCTGAGAGGTATCAACCTGTGACAGTGGCTGCAAGCTATCTGCCAAAGGCTGCAGGCAGGAATTGTTCATCCCTACTGACCACTTTTGTTTCATTCCATTTTCAGTTCTCATTTTGAGCTAAAATTAATAGCTTGAATTAAATAAGAACGAAAACTTTACTTCTACTCTTCATAGAATATATATATTTTTGTATTAGAGATAGTCACCACAGTTCTTTGTTAAATACACAGGACATGAACATAGAAATTTATAATTTGTTTGCCAACTTCGGAAAGTCAGTGTTATTTCTTTGCTGCAGAAACAGTAACCCAGCCTGATCTCCATTATTAATAATGTCCCTGTGAGGCTGAATTCATAGTCCTAACTAATCAACTTGGTCAAAATTAATTTGAACCAGGACAAATTTAAATTTAAAATTTTATCTACCTACCTTTGGTCCACAGAATCTCTGTTTACAATCAATTTCTTAAACATCCCACTTAGACGGAGGAGGGCTGTCAATTTATTAACCTACTTAATAATATAATACAAAATTTAATTTCTCACTGAATATTTATTCACCCTGGTTTTCCTAGGACTTTAAGTGAAGAACTTTGGAAGTTGTGCTAACTCTTGGAAACCTCGAGAACAGTACTTATATGTTTATCTGAAATATCATAGATTAGAAAAGCTCATGAATGACACACGTGTTTTGAAATTTTTTTCTTTATCAGTATGCTTTCTTAAAGGATTAATGGGACATGGAAATTAAAACAGTGTGAAAATATTCTTACCTGTGGGAGACACGTCGTTGGCTGGAGAAGGTTGGGCGCCAAGGGTAGATTCTGTAATACCTAGTGCAGGTTCTGTCGGAGGGTTTACTGAGCCTGAAAGGACAAAGCAGAAATTTATCATGAATAAAAGTACTACAATAGAAAGATAAAGTATTGACTTAGTCTCCCCCACCCCAACTTTGTTTATTCATGTAACAAATCATTATTGAGGCCTTTTCACAGGCAAGGCAGTGGTACAAAATGGCAAATAACAGAGGCCTGGGGCTGTCTTTAAAAAGCATACAGCTAGAGGATAGGTGGGGAGCCAGGCCTGTGTTGATGCTGTGAGAGTCAAAGTGAAGGGGGCCAGGGGGAGGCAAAGGAGGGGCACCGAACAAGTTCGGGAGGTCAAGGAAAGCTCTCTGGAGAAAGTACATTTAACCAAGACCTAGTAAAGCAATCACAGCAGCTAATATCTGAAGTATTTAAAAAGTAACCACACAGTTCACAAATCCATAAACCCATAAAAATTGTTTTATCAGCAAGCATAGAAACAATGATACAACTATCAGACTGGATATAATACCAATGAACTTAAGATTGATGGTATGATTATGCTTTTTCTAAAATGCCTATTTCTTTCATAAAATTTTTATTTGGCTGTACTTTCCTCTCTGTGTGTGGGAGGGGGTTTAATGAAAGAGAGGCTGGAATATGTCATTTGACTTATTATATATCCATGTCAATTCCTTAAAGCCTCCATTATTTTACTGTAAAATATTCCTATTAACAATACAAAATAATTTACAAATGCCAAAAGGATCTACTGACTTTAAGAATATGTGGGTTATATATGGGTAAGTGAATTCGAGGCTAGGCGATTTTGTGATTTTCTATAAAATGCCATTGGATATAATACCACATATCTGATGTCAATTATTTGGATATTTGATTACAAATTATACCTTTGGTTCTATTCTGTAGTTTAATTTAAGGGAAAAGTATATATTTTTAAAATTATGTCACTTGAAACCACAGCATATTGGGAGGAATTTCTTATTGTCATCTAGATGCATCTATGTTTTATTTTTCTTGGTGGTAATGTTGTTACTGCTATTGGCTGTAGGTGGCACTAACAGCTGGCTCTGATTTGCTATCACACACATGATTCCTTGTTATTAATCTCTGCGGAGCTGGAAGAGGGTAGTTATGTGGAGAGTATATGAATAGGTTAGTAGAATGACCATCTTCTTCTCCACATGCCATCCCAAGCAAGATGGACCACTTAGCATGATGTGCACATTTGATCATGATTTGGCCCCTATCACATCCCCGACTGACTTCATTTCCTGATGCTGCCTGTCATCTTTTACATCTCTCTCAGATCACATTCTCCATCCAGCAGCTGGTAGCTCAGCCCCGTTTCCTAAACACGATATGCTCTCTCTGAGCGCTTGATCTTTGTGCATGCTGTTTCTAACACTTTCTCACCCCAAACCTCCTGGGGTGCACTTCCTCAAACTTAAAGAAGCCTAAGGAGCTTTATGATGTGTTCAGAGTTTACCCTGCAAAGGCCTTCTTACTCATTGGGCATGCCCTTCCAGAGAAGTAATTATTTTGCTCCTCACTTTGTATTTTTGTATTTCATGCAGTGGATGATGATTCAGTGCCTACAAATTCCCTCTTAACATTGGAAAGAAGAAGTCCAGCTTTAAGTACAGAGCTGACTACGGGTGCATCATGAGCCTTATCTTCCAAAGGAATAACCTTCATCAGTCGGAGCACACACTTGGAAATATGATGCGGAGGTGTTTTTCTCTGTGGATTCCTTAGCACAGAGGTTGCCACACTGTGGCTCACATGTCAAATCCCACTTACTGCCTATGTTTGCAAACAGAGTTTATTGGAACACAGCCATGCCCATTTGTTTATGTAGTATCCATATAAGAAAAATCTGTTGTCTCTGAGTGCTAAAGCAGAGAAATTCTGGGAATATTACAGAGCGGAAAGAGAGTGAGAGGAGAGCAGTTTTTGTTGCCTTTCATAAGAGTAACAGTGTTGGTAGGCTGCAAGATAAAAGTGTTTGAGATGCTCCCTCCCCCACCTACCCCAGTCTCCCAGGAACTCCTCCCCGTCTGACAAAAGCCATGTAGAGCTTTCAACATGAAACTTGAGGCCAAAAATATCCTTCTGGTTTCAGATTGGCCTGCAAAGTCGAAACTCTGCCTCAGTCAAAACAAAACTCAGGGGGTAAATAAAAATGAGTGGCTAAAACCTAACAGGGAAAAAATTATTTTCTGAAACTCAAATGCAGAATTTAGCAAGCACATGTCAGCCAGTTTTCAGGCCATCATGTTGTCAGGGGTTGAGCTACTGGCCAAAAGCAACTCACTTTGTTTCCGGGTGTGTCCGCTCTGCAGCAGGCCTGTCAGGGCCCTCAGGACCAGCAGTGGGCAGCAATGACCATGTGTCTGGCTCATAGAGTAAAGCAGCTGGCTCAGTTTTAGGACTTCCTTAGAGCTTGAACCCCCCTCAGTTATTCCACCTAGAAGTGCACTCCAGAGCATGCTAGGCCCATGCTTCTCAAAATGTGGCTCTTGACTTCTCTTAGGAACTTAATGGAAATGCAGAAATGCAGGCCCACCCCCTTGATTTACTGAATCAGAGTCTGCATTTTAACAAGATCCTTGGGTGATTTGTATCCATATTAAGGTCCTTTGTTGTATGAGGGACATAATAGGAAGTATTCGTCTGGCACATCCCATCTCAATATTCAATGGTTCTCTCCTCCCATTATTGACGTATCCCGTTTTAATACTCTCTTTACATCCCCAAAACACATGCACACTCACACACACTCACGGAACTCATTAATCCTTAACTCTCTTTCTAATCCCAAAGGTCTTGACCTTAACAGTTACAGTTGGAAATCCATTTAATAAACATATCTCAGCCAAGCCTGATGACAGCCAGGATATTACCCTCCCCAGGGGGTATTCACACTCAGCAAAACAAAACACACTTTGTGTATGCCCCAAGATGGACTCCGCATTGCTACAATAGTTCACATACCAATAGGCTACGCCAGCAGGAGAGGATATTTTTGGAAAAGTATATATTTTTTTAAATATACTGTTGGCAATTACAGGAGTCTACAGGCTCTGGTACTCAAATAACTGCTTGATGAGCTGCCAATCACCTCGACCCTGACCCATTCCCTTCCTGAGTTTTCCTAGTAAGAATCACAGAGCATTTGAACTTCCTGGGAGACTGGGTTAGGTGGGAAGAGAGCACCTCAGACCTTGTTATTTTACAGCCTTCTAACATTGTTACTCTTCTCTGGGAATAAAAGGCAGCAAAAACTGCTCTCCTCTCACTAATCTCGTTTCTGCTCTGCAATGGTTCCAGAATTTCTCTGCCTTAGCACTCAGAGACAACAGATTTTTCTTCTGTGTTTTCATCTTACTATCTGTCAACAATAGCTTGATACGGCAATGACTCTTAGACAAATCATGAGAAGTTAACTCCAGTGTTTATATGGCATCCGGTGGTACCACCACAGGCAGAGAAAGCATGTTTGGGAGTGTTTAAGGACAATAACAAATAGAAAACTATGATGGAGGGATGACATTATTTTATGGAGTCTCAACTGCATCTTCTACATCATTCACAAAGATGTATGTCAGACTGTGACTGGAACACAAGCTATATTTTGGGGAAAACGGACTCTTCAAGATTTATTGTCTTTCATATTTTACCATAAAGGATAAAAACTCATTATAAAATTTTAAAAATAACCATCTTCTCAGATCCTAAAATTATATTAGATCCAAGGCTCTTCTATAATATTGGAATTATCATGTGCTTTGTGTATCAGAATGAATGCTCTTCCTTATTACCTTGAAATATTCATTACTTTTGCCCTAGCCAGTTTGGCTCAGTGGATACAGCACTGGCCTGTGGACCAAAGCATCCTGGGTTTAATTCTGGTCAAGGGTATGTACCCCGGTTGCAGGCTCCTCCCTGGCATGTAAGAGGCAACTAATCGATGTGTTTCTCTTACATCGATGTTTCTCTCTGTCTTTCCCTCTCTCATTCACTCTCAATAAAAGTCAATGGAAAAATATCCTCAGGCGAGGAATAACAAAAAAAAAATATTCTTTATTTTCTAATCTTAAAAATAAATATACTTCAAGAAAATGAGAAGATACGCTACAGACTGGGAGGAAAATATTTGTAAGAGCACATCTGATAAAGCACATTTGTAAAGCACATCTGATATACAAAGAACTCTTAAAACTCAACATTAAGAAAACAAACTATTTGATTAAAAAATGGGCCAAACTTTTGTCACTGAACCAAGGAAGATATACAGATGTCAAATAAGCATATGAAAAGGTGCTTCATATCACATGTCACCAGAGAAATGGAAATTAAAAAAATGAAATATCTCTACAGAATGACCAAAATCCAGAACACTGACACCAAACGCAGATGAGGATGGGGAGCATCAGAAACTCTTATTCATTGCTGCTGGGAATGCAAAAGGATACAACTACTCTGGAAGACAGTTTGGTGGTTTCTTACAAAACTAAACATACTTTTACTATACAATCCAGCAATTGTGTTCTTTGGTATATAGCAAAGTAGTCTAAAACTCATGATGGCATATAAATCTGCATATGAATGTTTATGGTAGCTTTATGTATAGTTGCCAAAAGTTGGAGGCCACCAAGATGTCCTTCAGTAGATGAATGTGGTACAAGCATACAACAAAATAGTATTCAATGCTAACATAAAAAATTGAGCTATCACGCCATGAAAAGACATGGAGGAAACCTAAATGCATATTACTGAATGAAAGAAGGCAATCTGAAAAGGCTACATACTGTATGATTTTAATATAACATTCCAAAAAAGCAAGTCTATAGAGATAGTAAAAAAAGCTCAGTATTTGCCAGGGTTGGTTGGATGTGGGAGAAAAGGGATGAATAGGTGAAGCACAGAGGATTTTTAGGGCAGTGAAATGATTGTATATGATACTGTAATGATAGGTACAAATTATTATACATTTGTCCAAATGCATAGCACCAAGAATGAACCCTAAAATAAGCTATGGACTTTGGATAATTATGATGTTCAATGTAGGTTTCCCAATTGTACCAAATGCATATTCTGGTATGTGATATTGATAATGAGGGAGAAAATGCATGTGTGTGCGGGGGTGGGGGTGGGGATGGGGTGTATACAGTAAATCTCTGTACCTCTCTTTTTTGCTGTGAAGCTGAAACTGCTTTAAAAAAGTCTTTGAACAAAAACACAAGCAGTTTTAACATCACAAAATATTGTTCTTTTAAACATATGTTTATGACAGAAATACAGTTCTCTTTGGAATTTGAGGTCCTTTGGTCTCTAGTTCATGTCCTTAGGTTCTGCCAAAGCTATTGGTAAAACTATGTGAGAATCAGTTACCTTTAATGTTCCAAGACTGCACCCTAACTATACCCAGCCTTCAGCAAAGAAGGTGTATTTATTTTTGAAAGAATTAGGCAAAGTTGAATAAGGATATATATATATATATATATATATATATATATATATATATATATATATATATATATATAATATGGAGAGAGAAAGAGAGAGAGAGAGTTAGTTATAGGAGGGATGGGGGTGGTGCTACTGTCCCAGTATCAAATAGGCACTTGTTTCTGAATAGTGGGGAATGAACTTGCACTGAGATATACATATACCTTTGCTGGTTAAGGATCTCAGGAACCAACTGCCTGCATTTGTGACAGGACTGGGAAGGACCCAAGATGCAGAGTGAATCAGAGGGAAACTCTTTTCTTCAGCAATTATTCTGGCTTTCATGAGTATGCTATAGACTACAATACTTCTGAAAATAGGAAGGTGGTAAAGATGTTAATAGTCCTTCAGAGTTTATTAATGACTTGCAAATCTATTTAAGTTTTATAGGCATTACTTTACTATTATATATGCATATTTGATGGTTTTCATTACAAATTTCTATTTTTATAGGTAATCTGTTGTCACAGTGTTTGTCAAAACATATGTTCATCTCTTTTATGTAGTAATATCTTCATTATTTTATCAAGTTAGTCAAATGTTGAAATATGTAGAATGATCCTACATATCAATTTTGTCATAAAAATCTTCTTTGTGCCTGACTCTGTGCTTCAAACCAGGGGTACTAAAGCAAGATACAGTCCCTATCCTTAAAGTATTTATATCTTATACATGGTTTAGCCATTGTGCTATATCTACTTGAATGTTTTTAGCAATCCAGAAGGAATTTTTGGATTTTTTAAAAATGCTAAATGATCATCTCTCTTGATCATTAATATAGTAGTGTTAATGTCAGTTAGTTAAGAGTTATTATTAATAGAATTAATAGAATTTGCAAAGAAAATGTTCTGTATTCACCTGAAATTCTTGAAAACATTCTTGAGTCAGCTTTTTATTTAAAGAATACTTTTTCAGTAGGGTCCCATTTGTCAAAAAATGTTTGTTACTTTGAAATTTAGTAATTTTGAGTTGTGTAGCTAGATTAAAAATCATGGAAATAATGAGTATTCTATTTGTTCCAATTAGAAACACTCTGAACTTATGGCAGTCTTGGCCACCCCTTGTTGACCTTATTAGCAGACTACTCACCCAAGGAAAAAATGATCTTTTCAGATGAGATATTCCATACTTTATTTCCAGGCACTGGAGTCTGAGCCACACACCAGATGGTCAGGTTGTTTGATTGGGCTGGTTCATTGCCATACACCCTTGTGAAAACAGACTTTATGTTCAAAAATCCACTTTTGTCTTTTCTCTCTTCATTTGTAATGTATATTTCTACAAGACGAATAAGAGCAAGATTAGTCACTCACATTGCTGGCATGAGCCATACCATGATGCCAAGGCCTGGCGGGAGACAGTTTGGTTTACAGTAAAGGAGAGTCAAAAGGTGTCCAATGGCAGTATCTGGGCAGTGAGGGTATGTTCCAGCAGGCCCAGAATTAACTGGAACTGTTTGCTGAGGCTGCTGCATGGCATTGGTCCCTGATGGAGATGTGAAATGAGTTAAGAACAGCGGTTCTCAACCTGTGGGTCACGACCCCTTTGGTGGTTGAACGACCCTATCACAGGGGTCGCCTAAGACCATCCTGCATATCAGACATTTACATTACGATTCATAACGGTAGCAACATTACAGTTATGAAGGAGCAACGAAAATAATTTTATGGTTGGGTCACAACAGGAGGAACTGTATTTAAAGGGCCAGAAGGTTGAGAACCACTGATTAAGAGGATTGTTTGGATTGTAACCAGGGCCCAGGGGAATTTGAGGGCTCTGCTGTGGAATCTGGATACACAGCAGGGATATGCCTAAGTGATCAGGACGCTATAAAATGACCTCAGCTGAAACTCTGAGGTGCTCTGTGCCGTATCAGTGGTTCCCCCTTCCACAGGTCCCCTTTACAGAGGGAGGACCAACGAGCCCATGCCCGACAGCACTGGACCCCTTGTTGCAAATGTACATGTCATGCATATCTTTACTTTAATGGTGTTGCTTATTGTTTCCTTTTCCTGCAATAAGCTGCAGATTTATAACCATTGTCATGTTGGGTCCTGTGAGTCTTCTTTAGAAATAAAACCCTGTTTAACTGCCACTGTTAGTCCAACTTCCAAACAGCACACATGGTGGCAGGGATTTAAAGTAAAACTGTCTGTCATCATAGGCCATAACTTTCTGAACTCTCACAGTGTCTTTACATTAAAGGCTCTACATGCTAGTTCTGAATTTATTACTGGCCAAACTCATAACTAAATGTAGTTATATGCTGGTAGAACTCTGACCACACCATCCGGCCTTATAGTTGGGAGTGTAATTATAACTGCACAGGAACTTCATTTCTCTAATATCATTTTCTCCTTAATTCAAGCTAGCCTTGTCCAACCTAATATTGCTATGGCTCACTTGCCTCCTTTCAACCAGATCCTTCTACCTGTGCACATACTGCACGTCCACTCTTCAATCATTAAGCCCTTAGGACGTTAGGTTCTGGTCAGCATCAGACTTCTGTCTTAAGAACAAAGCCTCAGGTCTGTCAACCATGAGAGCAAAGTTTCTGCTAAACTCAAGATAACATCTTGACCTCAGTTATGTTTTAGCCCCAGGCCCATGAGAGCAGAACAACCCTACCACTACTAACCACATCCTCATGAAATCAGACAGGATGACGCCATGCAACATCGGGACCCGATGCAATGATCATCTCCTCCCTTTGCTTTGGCTCCGAGGAATCAGTAGAGCCCAGAACCCCAACTCCCTTAGCCACCTTGACTAATAATTTCCCCCCTATATAATTAATCTATCACCCAGAGGTCATTGGAGAACCAGGTTTCAGAGTACTGGCTTACCTATGCCTCTGGGCTTGGTGCCAATTCCCCAAATAAACCTTTACTGTACTTTCTTTGCTGAAAACTACCCTTCACATCATATTGGGCTTTGATGAGTAGGCAAACCAACCCCTTTAGTTTGAAGTAACATAATGGACACATCAAACAGGGCTTATTTAACAGGAGAACATACATATAATGACATTTAACAGATATTATCAGGATTGCATCCTGTCATTATGGTGGGTGAACTGGTTTTAAAGGGAACTAATAACAAAACCAATAGTAGTTTCAAAATGAATCAACTGCATTAACACAATGATTCATGAACACCAACTTTTAAGTTCATTATTTAAAAAAATAATGCAGTAACTGTGTGGTTCAGTTACTGTTGAAAATATGTTGCACATTGAGGAGAAATGACTCAGGAGAAAGGCTATTGTGCCAGGCAGGGGATGGCTGGGATTGTTCCAGCAAAGGTGGTCATGTTTATTACCTGTGAAAAATATAGCTTTGTGTAGTCTCACCTGAGCTTATTTCAATGTGTTCCTGCCCCAGGAACTTTTAATTCTCCAGGTGAGCATGTTCCTTGTCATGGAGCCAAGTTCTCTATGTGCACTTCCTCCAGTGCCCTCCCTCCCCTACCCCCCACTCCACCCAGGTCCTTATAAGAAAATGTAGAAATCACTCATTTATTGACTTAAAGCAGTGGTACTAAGTTAATTAAATTATATGAAATTATTACTAAATGTATGTTGAATTAAACTTTTTGCCCTCATCTAAAAGTTCTGCTTTTACTAACAGTGAAATAAAACATTAGTGTTTATATATAAGTTGATGAAGTCAAGTGTATTTCTCACATCCTGGGAAATGATACCCCCATCCTCTTGGAGGAGCCAGATGAGTATCAGAAAGTGGCATTTAAAGTGGCTGTTTTTTTTTTGGAATGGGAACTGTCCTTAAATGCCAAGATAAACTTAAGCAACCTCAATTTCTATTGTTCTTTGTTTTCTTTCTTTGCCAAACCCATTTCCATTGAATGATTTCCTTACCTTCTCTTTCACCTTGAGGAAAACTTCTGTCTATAAACCATGTGAGATTTGCTGTAGGAAATACATTCCTCAGTGAGCAGGTAAATGTTCTCTGGGTGTAAATACAAGACACAGGAAGAATTATTTGCAAGTTCAGAAGTACGGAATACCCCTTACATCTCCACCAACTCTCACAAAAGGCAAATTGGCAGAAAACATTTTCTCCACTTTTAACAATGCCATGTTTTAAGAGGTTGTGTGAAAAATTTGAATTACAAATAGACTTTCTCTTTATAAAGATGTTATAAATTAATGGCTAGAATCCAGGACAATACTGGTGTTGCAAATCTGGATTACTGGTTTTGTAAAAGGAAAATCACAGCTCTGCACAGGCAGAATAAAATAGTAGTAAATGGAAATGAAAAGATAGAAGGGAGAAGCTCTAACAGGCAGAGGCCAGAGAAGAATATTCTGTTAGAATAAATGCTACACTTTGGTTATTTCCATTCCCCAAATAATATAATGTAGAGAGCGGCTACAGGGTTTAGACAGGTTCAAGCCTTGGACTAATGAGAGGGCACAGTCCTCTCATGGCAAAGTCACGTGCAAGTCCCAGCTTGAAGGGCAAAGCCCTCCCAGCACAATTATAGCCAAAGGCTATAATTGTAAGCTTGCCCTCATGGTCTGAACCTGTGGTCCCAGGTGGCTGAGTGATGTAGGCTTCGGGATGTGTAGCAACTGCTGCCAAAACAAAGCTTGATAGAGTTCAGGTGCATGTAATTGAGTAGATTCGAACCCCCCGAGAACATTGCAAACATCTTGACCACGCCCTTACTTTGTCTTGTGGGATCTGGCTATAAAATAAAGATTCAGCTTGCAGGCTGTGGCACTGTCTCTCCATCTGAGAGCAGCATCCCACCTAGCCCCAGCTTTATTCTCTTGTCTGTCTTCTTTAATCCTTCCCCCTCCATCCCCCTCAGGTTTACCCCTGGCCGTGCTGAGCTCAGCACAATATAAAATATTATTTGTAGCAGTGGCCACAGAAACCCTTTACTATAAGTATCTCACTTTTGACTTGTAGAGAGTTTTCCATAATCCATTTTCATTTTATTATATTAATACTATAGGGTAAGAAAGATACACCTTATTATTGTCACCTGACAGATGGGAAAACCAAAGCACAGAATCACAGACTAGCTAAAGGGTGTGGGATGTAGTTGATAGCACAAATTGGGAACTATATTACCTCAATCCCAGGCCAAAATATCTCCTGGTAAAACACATGTATTGAAATAAGAGAGAAATAGAAGAACAGGTTGTTTATGTCACAAAACTAGAAAGTTTAGAGGTAGGATTAGTTATGTTTTATTTTCAACACTGTGTTTGTTCTTCGTGAGATGGTGGTTTCTTCAATAGCTTGGTGAAAATATCCAATAAGACTTATTGGATCCTCATTATTTTATCTGAGATACTGAAAAATAACAATTCCATTTATAATTACTTGCTTTCTCATCAAGAGATGTGTGTAGTTTTACATATTACCAGTCCTTGTTTTTAGTTCTCAAATATTTCCCAATTGATGCATATACTAGTTAACTAATAAAGAACCATTAGCTGTATGTGATGCTCGGTGTGCCAATTTCCCCACAGACTAGTTAGCCCCGAAGAGTCTGGACCTTCTACAGAGCTGAGAAACCAAATTTAAACATACTAACTTACATTCCTCTGGTGAGATCCTACTGAGGTGCAGTGTAGCATACCTCAGTATGTCACTACAAAAATCTCAAGAAAATATCTAAAACTTTCAGAGGAATTTATCTATTGTGTATCCAAGATGGGCAGGATCAACCATTGCAGCTCCCATTTTCCCACTCATTCAACACTTGAAAGTGGAGATACACGCAGTGGCAAGAATGCAGATCTGTGAAATTGCTTCACTTTCTGTCCTAAAAAAAATCAAAAGTAAAATAGGTCCCCTAAAATATATTCCTTTTAAGTAAAGAAAAAATAATTCAGTTTATTTAATCCAATAAAATGCCAAAGATTGATGATTATCTCTATGATGTAAAAGTTATAGGAAATGTAGTGTTATTATATCAACTAGAGGCCTGGTGCACAAAATCTGTGCATGGGGGGGGGGTGGTCCCTCAGCCCAGCCTGTACCCTTTCCAATCTGGGACCCCTTGGGGGATGTCCAACTGCCTCTTGCAACCTAGGACTGCCAGCTCCTAACCGCTCACCTGCCTGCCTGCCTGATCGCCCCTAACCCCTCTGCCTGCTTGCCTGATTGCCCCTAACCCCTCTGCCTGCTTGCCTGATCGCCCCTAACTGCTCCCCTGCCAGTTTGATCACCCCTAACTGCCTCTGCCTTGCCCTGAACCCAGGACTCAGGATTCCCTCCCTCTGGCCAGCCACAGGCACCTGGGACTGCAGGGCGGGTGGCTTGTACCTCTCCCGGGCTGGGCTGCAGGTGCAGGCACAGCTGCTGGCACCCAGGACCATGGGGTGGGTGGCTTGTCCCTCTCCTGGGCCGCAGCCCCAACTGCTAGCATCCAGGACTGTGGGGCAGGTAGCCTGTCCCTCTCCTAGGCTGCAGGTGCAGGTGCAGCCACTGGCACCCAGGACCATGGGTCAGGTGGCTTGTCCTTCTCCCGGGCCGCAGCCTGGCTGGTCCCCATTCCTCTCTCACGAGTTCATTTGTACCTGGATGGTCCTCATTCCTCTCTCCCCAGTGTTGAGTGTCTGAGCAGTTAAGGCGTGATGGCATGGCAATGAGAGGGCATGACACTATTTGCATATTAGCTCTTTATTATATAGGATACCTTTAACCACTCTTATGATTCATTTCCTCCATGCTCAGTTAACCCAAAAAAAGACAATGGTATGGTAATATCAGTAACAAGTGGTGGTTCCATTACTTTTTAAAGGTACTATCTCACCAAAAAAAAATTTCTTGTCAACTTAAAAAAATGTTTAAAAGATTTACTCTTGTAGATTCTCTGAATTCAGATTTTATGGACTGATTTAGGCTTCAATTATTCTATACCACCTCCAGACTGTGTCCCAAGATTTTGTTTAGGAATATAATTCTTGTCCTGAAACTCCTCCCAATCTCTCTAAAACTGTAGACTAAAGTAGTTCAAGTTGAAGTCAAATATCTTAGGAAACATCAGCAGATATGGTTTTGCTGAGCAAAGAGAACTGTCTTTATTTGGAAACTTCTACTTGGTCCAAATGAGTATGAAAAAAAAACATGTTACATTTAAAAAAAATAAGAAGTAAATATGCACAAAAGTCTACATGCACACACATACAAGCACACACAGGGACCTGTTCCTCTACTCTAAATTAAATCATTCGCTCACTCTTTGTGTGCCTGTTGCCTCTGTGAGACAAGCCAAATCATTGATTTCCCCAACACATTATTCTAAGTCTACCTGGAATAAGTGAGGAATAGCACAAAGAATTGTATAATAAGTGCCAAATGTATTTGGAAATTTCTGTAGGAGTTCAGAGAAGAGTGAAATCTGAAAGTAACTTAGAGAACAAAGTTGAATTTTGTGGACAGGGAAGAGATGAGCCCAGACTACTGGTGGTCTCTGTTGGAAAGTAGTGGGGAATTCACAAAGCTGGGCGGATGGAATGGGTTCCTAGGCCAGGTGTGAGCTGGGAACATTGTCCTGGAAGCAGAGGGAAGCCAGTAGATGGTTGGAGCATTATGGGATTGAGGAGTCAGGAGAAATAGATCTAAATCTGGCTGTAAGACTGACCGTTTCCTTATTTCCACAGATGAAATACTGAAATGGTGACCATTTGTCAGTTAACCCATAATTAGTTTCCCTAAATTTGGACAAAACCTTTCCCAAAAGGCTTTGCAAAGAATCACTTTGAAAGCATTTAGCTTTTTAATCTAGAAAGACAAACCTTAAAAAAAATTATCTATGTCTTTACCAACTCTTCATTCCTATCTGGAGTCTTCCTCCACACCCTTACCCCCTTCCTTTTCATTCGGAATTTTACTCTCAGGCTCTATTTGTTTTTTACTCTGCCTATTTCTATATTTTTCCTATAACTCAATTATTTTCTTCCTATTTCTTTCTTTTTTTTTCTTCCTGTTTCTTCTTGGCAGATTTTTCTTCTTAAATTTAAACATGTATATTCACTTATTTATAATATGTATGAAAATGTATTTTTGCTTAAATTGTGATTAAGCAATTTATTCTTTTTTTAAAATATATTTTATTGATCCCTTTATTCTTTTTTTTAAAATATATTTTATTGATTTTTTACAGAGAGGAAGGGAAAGGGATAGAGAGTTAGAAACATTGATGAGAGAGAAACATCCACCAGCTGCGTCCTGCACACCCACTACTGGGGATGTGCCCGCAACCAAGGTACATGCCCTTGACCGGAATCGAACCTGGGACCCTTCAGTCCGCAGGCCGACTCTCTACGCTCTATCCACTGAGCCAAACCAGTTAGGGCAGATTATCCCTTTATTCTATTCCAACTGAGAGAAGGAGCTAATCACATTTACACTTTTCCAATTCTAGTTACATAATCTAATAAAAAGCAAATCCAAATTTTTTCTCAATTGGCTATATTTATTTGAATGGGGGTGTTTTATTTAATCTTCCCTTTCCTGTAAGTTCTTTGGCTTTTTACTTACTGAATTTACAACTATAGTTTCTAAACCAAATTGAGACTCTTGGTCTGACAATTGGGCAAAATATTTGAAACCACAGATGCCCTTGAGGCATGTGGCTTCTGTCCACATGCACTCCTTTCCCATTAAATCTCCTTGGCTTGAAAGCTAGACGGTCTAGTCATCTGGAAACAGAACTACGACATGTAGGTGCTGGATTCGCTCTTTTACTACATGACATTTGCCAGGAACATCTTTTTAGTGCTGGAAGGGGTGGAGAAAAAGTTTGCATTTGTATCTGTGTTGCAGAAAAACCCACAGGCAGGGACACACCCATCTGGGAACAAGGCTCCTCCGAAAGTAGGAGGGAACAGGAACTGGAGGTACCTCCTCTGGGGCAGGAGTCAGCTAATAACTAACTATTCAAGGCACACAGAGCACTCACCCTGCACGGGAGCCACTGGAGACAAGACCAGAGCCTCTGGAGCCTGTAAGTAACCACTTGTGGCTGGTGGGTGTTTCCCAGCTGTTGGGGGTTGCAAAGCTTGATGAATAAGGCTCTCATTCCCTTCAGAAATGACCCAAATAAGGAATCAGAGGTCAGGCTGCTTTTAAAATGTAATATGATTTTAATTTTTTAAAAACCCTTAAAATGTAGTAAATAAGCAAAACATCTGGAGTCAGCTGCAGTCAGGAAGGTCTTATCAGCTGTTGGCTTTGCAGGTGATGGTGCCGGGAAGGTGGAGCGTGCTGAGCTGCATGCCCAGGACCACAGGCGGCACTGAGCCTATGGAAAAGTTCCACCTGTTCCTCCTCCGTGCCTGCCAGTTCCTCCCACTGAAAACAGCTAAGCCTGATGTTCAGATTTCTTAGAATCCTGGCCCCAGAGGACTCTGGAGGGATAAGCTGACCTCACACTAGGAAGTTTATTTCCCAGACCCTGGCAGGCTTTGTTGCCGCTGACTGCTTGTTGTAACTGTGCCTGGGAAGCATAAGTCTCTCACATCAGCATCTGTCCTTGCTGCTACCCACACTGAGAGGGACCTGGGGAAGCTCCAGCCTCGGGCATCCTGAACAGCCTGGACATTGAGGCTGTTCATCCTACCTCCAAACACATTTTACAGGATCTAGGAGCACAGAGACAGTGGAAGCAGCCAGGAGAAAACCTAAAATTTTCAACATTCAAAGACACCGTGGCGTGGTGGATGTGGATGGAGAACACTGAGTGGACTGAAGAGCTTTGCAATTGTTGCACTAATGTGCTTTGACTCTGGCGTTGCCAAGGAGGGATCAGCACGTCCGGAGCACAGAGGGAATGTGCAGGGGAGCCTCAGAGGCCTTTTTGCTTGGCTCTGACTCACCCTGACTCTCCAGTGAAGCAGAAAGGAGAAAACGTCACACCGACCAGGTGTGGCCAGCCTTTGACCATTACTGTGACACCCCAAGAGTTGCCTTAGTTCCTTTGCAGGTACGCAGTTGGCCTTAGTTGTGGTTCAACTGAGAATTTTAGCTCAAGGAAAGCTGTAGAAGAGGAGGCAGTATGAGGCAGGAGGAGGAGGAAGAGGAGAGAACCAGGATGATGGCAAAAGGGGAGTTACTGATGAAGGAGGAGGAGGAGATCCGTGACATGGGAGAACTGGCTGGCCCTTTTGTGAGTGCCATGCCAACCCCAGTGCCCCACAACAAGGGGACCCGGTTTTCCGAGGCCTGGGAGTATTTCCACCTGGCTCCTGCTCGTGCTGGGCACCACCCCAACCAATACGCCACTTGCCGCCTATGTGGCAGGCAGGTGAGCCGTGGTCCCGGGGTGAACGTGGGCACCACAGCCCTGTGGAAGCACCTGAAGAGCATGCACAGAGAGGAGCTGGAGAAGGGTGGCCATGGTCAGGCAGCACAGCGCCAGGACCCGAGGGGCCAAGGGCCGCAGATCCCCATGGGCATCGAGGGCGAGTGGGCCAGGCTCCTGGAGCAGGTGGGCGCCCTGGCTTTCTGGGCCAGCCAAAGAGAAAAGGACCTTCTCAGGAGGGAGAGGGCAGTGGAATGGCGGGAGAGGGCTGTGGAAAGGAGAGAGCGAGCTGTGGAGGAGGTGGAAAGGGCCATCCTGGAGATGAAATGGAAGGTGAGGGCAGAGAGGGAGGCCCGCCAGAGGGAGACAGACCAGCTGGCAGCAGCTCACCCCTTCCATTTTGTTTAAACTGGGCTTGGGGAAATCTGTTCTGAAAACACTGACTTTAGGTTCCAAGCAAAGAGCCATTTTAGTTCCAGCTTAAATATACAGCAAGGCGATCTAGTGGGATTTTGCTTTTAGGAGAAAGCTTGCATACTCTGTGTTAATATCAGCAAGTTCTGAATTAAGCAAATGTTTAACTACAGGGTTCCTAGTGTTGTACTGATAAAACTTTAAAATACACTGATTAAATATAGAGGTTGTGTCACACCTTGGGTCTGTGAGTTGTTCTGGGTCACAATGTACCAGCCTGTCAGCACTGATGAATGAAAATACTGGGATGTATGCCTCGCACTTGGTTTTGGTAAAGCTGGAGGTTTTGACAGTTGAGGCTGGTCGGGGAGCTGGAACGTGCCTGCCTGCCAGTCCCACCAGGAGCAGAGCTGGGGCTTCCTGGGGACGAGGTGTTTGCGTGTATCTGGCAGTGATTTGAGAACTGGATACAAAGCTTGTTCTATGGAACTGAGCAGTGGAAGGACAAAGAAGCTTGAGCCTGAGGTCTCCAGACCCTTCCGATGTATACCTTTCTCCCACTGTGGCAGTGCTATGACACCTGCTTATATTAAAGCTGTTCCATCACTCTAATCTGTCTGAATCTTGTCTTTTCAACAACTTAACACAGAAATGATTAATGCATAACTAGTGAGAGAGAATGAAATACTTTATAACTCATTTGAATTAAATATTAAGAATAGAGAACATAGCCATAGCCAGTTTGGCTCAGTGGATAGAGCATTGGGCTATGGACTGAAGAATCCAGGGCTTGACTATGGTCAAGGGCACATACTTGATCCCTGGCCCTGGTTGGGGCACATGTGAGAGGCAACCAATCAATGTTTCTCTCTGTGTGTCTCTCCCCATCCCTTCCACTCTCTCTAAAAATCAATGGAAAAATATCTTCAGGTGAGGATCAAAGAAATAGATGACATAAAAATGTATTCATAAATAGTTAAAAATGTAATCTAGTCTCATATTAAGGTCTGTTAAGGGAGAAGGAGTTAGTGAAGAAGAGATGAAAGAAAGCCAAAAAGAAAAAGAAAATGATAGATGGGTAAATAGAAAAAATATGGACCAGAGGCAGAAAAGTTAAAAAGAAAGAAAAAGGGATAAAGAAACATGAAAAGATGAGAGAAGAGAGACAGCTCCCTAGGCAAAATTCACCACAGGAAGATAAAAGAGACCATGGCTGTCTGGGAGAGTGAAGGACAGAACATTTTGTTAAATTCTGAGGTCAATTTTAATGAGTTCAGTTGCTTTTATTTTCTTTCCACAGAACACACAGACCACTTGTCCATTTGAGCAGTAAGTTTTGGATTTTATTCCTACCTCTGAAATGCTAACTGCATATCCATCCATTGTTCTCAGAGTTTCAAAACTCTTCATCATTCAATTTTCAGAGATGTTTTGAAGAAAGGGTGACTAATTGTCCATAGGAAGAGAAAAAGTCCCTGAGTTTAGGCATATCTTTATGCCTAAAATGTTAACTCAGGTATAGAATAACATCAAGGTGGAAATTACTCTGGTCTTTGAGCTAGAGCTGACTGCTGCTTTGGATGATTCCTCTAGAACCTTTAAAAAAAAAAAACTGGGCTGGGAATAGGGAAAACAGAATGGTGAAAGCTGGGGGAGATAAGAGGAGATAAAGATGGTAGCATTTCATCATTTTGTAGGTAGTCTAAGCACTCTGTGGGCACTGTGCTTCCTGAAAGTGGACAAGATCCTCATATAATAATGGTGTCTTGCCTCGTTCAGTCCTCACCTACATGGCTCCCTCTTATTGCTTTTTCTTAGACTCCACCAGCCGCTCTAACAACCAGATCCGTCTTCCCTGTGAGCTGCTTGTGGAACAAACACAGTTCAAACGCCAGGCTTGTGAAAAACCCAGGCTGTAATGCAATCCTGTAAATCCCTTCCCCTCACCTCTCCCATAGAAACCTGACTGATGTTAAAGATTTCACTGCCCATGTGGTTTCCCCACTGGGTATGGTTGCCCTTTGAGGTGTGGTGAAAGCTCAGGCCCTCACCACTGCAAGGATGATGTTGGCTGGCAGGCTCATGCCCATACATTTGGACTCAGAGACTTACTGTGTTACAAGATGCTAGAAAAAAAGAAAAGGGGCTTCAATACCTAATCTTGCACACACACACACACACACACACACACACACGCACGCACACACACACAGAATGTTTCTTAAGAAGGTCAAGGAATCCCCAAAGACTCAGGCTTTTACAAAACCAAAATTAAATAAACAAAATATCAAATTCTGTAAACAGCGACTACAGCTTTCCTTTCCAATATGTGCTTTTAGGTTATGGTGTCTGTTTTATATGGTTCTCATTATTCTCTTCCTCCTTAGGCATGTTTAAGCCCAACTGCTTTTGTTTCCTGTTTCATGTCCGGTAGTTTTCTTTATATTTCCCCTCCTAAATTTTTTCAAATATAACAAAGGTTAAGAATGACAAGAACATGATCTATGGAGATGACTGAGTTAAAGTATAAAGCACAGGCCTAAGGAGAGACATGTGGCTTGCGGAGAGACTGCATTGTTGAGTTAGCTCTGGAATTTTCATGTGTCTCTCTTGTGCCTTTTTTTGCTGTGTCATCAGAGCTGGGTTAGAGGGCCAGGGGCTCTGGGCTGAGGGGCTCATTGGCTCAGCATCTTTTGCTCTAATGTAAAAATCTGCTACGTGGTGGGGCCCTGAAGTTTAAGCTGAAGGTCCCTTTTCCATCTCAGCTATGAAGGGAGGTTCCGTGCCATATTGGAACTCTGGTGGAACCTCCCTCTCAGGAACACACAAGAACATGCCATCACAGGTGTAACACTTGGACACCCCTGGCCTGTCTAAGCCTGAGAGGCATCATTGTTACAATAATTTGGGAACTTGTCTATCTTACAGGAAAACTACATTAGCCATAAACTTTATAACTTTAGTATTGCTGGAAAAACACTACTCACAACTGACCAAATGACCATTGCTCTAACACTGCGTGCTGCTTGTGTAGTAATATGTAGCACATAGTAGGCATTTCACATGTTCATGTTGACTTAGAGAGTTAATTCCTAAGGAATGAAGGGAGGGCATAGAAAATTACCACTGCCCAACACCTATGGTAGCCAGGTGGCAGATGCTTTGCATATGTGCTCCCATCTGATCCATACTTCACCCTTGTGAGGTTGGGATCAATGATGAGGAAGCTAAGGAACTGAGATTCCAGGGTCGAGTCAATAAGTGATGGGTAAGACTTCAACCCAGGTCTATCAGGTTCCACAATCTATGTTCCATGTTTTCATTATCCCACACTGTCTCAATCACATAGTAGATTTATGAATATAAATGCAGAGGAAGGAATGGGTGAAAGAGAGTGAGTGAATGATAAATACTGGGAAGGAAAGAAATATTCCCGAGACATTTACAGTGTGTCCTGTACTTCATTACTGTGCATAAATTTAATTCACCTAAGAACCCTGAGAAATATGTATTATGACCCCAATTTTAGAGGTGAGTTGGCTGAGACTCATGGGGTTAACTACTTGGTGAGGATATGTAGTTAGTAAGTGGTCTAATTAGGATTTGACAGTAGTTCTACCTGTCCCTGGAGCTGACTCCTTTCACTGTACCACCTGACCTGGATATGGGCATGCTAAATTCTCACCCCAGCTTTGCCCTTTAGTAATGACTCAGCCAGTTGTTCAGACTCCCCAGGCCTCAATTTCTCATCTGTAAAATGACAGGTACCCTACCTTTTTTTTGAGCCTCATTGGGAGCATCACATGATGAAAGCATGTGAAAGGGATTTACAGAGTTCATAACTTATTGAAAATGCAAAGGAAATTATAAGAATATCAGAGTAAGGAATCATTAATGTTTGGCAAGATGTTAAAAGATCAATAGACAAGCCGTGTCCTGTAGCTGCTTAAATGGATTTGGTAAGAGTTTATTCACTAATTCCCCAGGAAGTAAGTTTCTCCTGTTTTCCCTCTCAGCACCTACGCAAGCTTGGTACAGAAGAGGAAATTTAATAACATGTAAGACAAAGTCCTTTTCTTAAAAATTGGAATTTTGGGGTCCAACTTTATGGTTACATATCTAATTGAGTAATATTACCTATAAACACTGGCACCAAGAACCTACAAGAAGTCTTTATAAGAAACAAAATACCTACCAAATATTATACCACTAGATTATTGGTTTTATTTAAATTAATGAAATGAAGTCCACTGATAAAATTGGGAATTAATTGTGACAGGACAATTTAAAATATTTTCCTATATGCTCAGAACTTCAATAGCAATGATCTAAAAGACTAATACATAAAATCAGCAAAAGACACAAATACTTGAGATATATATATTTCATCTAAAACCATCCCACAGAGTCTGAGCTATAATTCAACTGTCAAATTACATGACTGATATTCAGCAGGACTAGAAATCATAAGTAATTTAATGTTCTTGGGACTAGAAAAGACTAGAATATAAGTATAATTTTCTCTCATCCCATGTAATAGGAAATAGAGTTAATGAGAATATTTTTTATTTGGAGTTATGAAAAGCTTGAATAAAATCATAATGCCACAAGACAGTTGATTAACATACATAATAGTAATATGAACAAAACAACAAAATGGTATTTATTGAGCAATTAATATATGTCACACTATCTACTAAGAACTTTTCATAGGTTATTTCATTTAATTCTTAAAAACAACAATGTGCAGATACCATCTAATCCCCTCTATATGAGTGGGAAAACTGACTACAAAGCTGTGAAATAACTTGCCCAAGGTCACAGCCAGCAAAGAGGAGAGCTGGCAAGTGAGCTCTGAGCTCAGATTCCAGGTGATTAGAGGCTGGGAACTACCTACTAGAAACTGAAGTCAGAGGGTCTACTTTACTTCCCCTTTTCTCTTGCCCTTTCTCCTGCTGCTAAGAAATAGCTGGGTTCTGAGAGGTACATAAGGACAGCTTTCTTCTTGTTAACTTCAAAATAAAAACAATGGGAAAGCTGGTACAGGAAATGGCTTTGAACAAATTAAATGTCAGCTGAGCATAAAACTCATTCTTTCCCCAGGATTCACACTGCTCTCTGCCCTACTTTTCCTTCACTATCTACTTCAATTTTTATTAAAAAGAAATTTAAGCTATTGAGACTTTTTTTTTTTTCAGAAAAAATAAGGACTCAGGACCACAGATCACATACTCTGAGAGCCCAAAATCAGAAAGTAAGAATGCCCATTAGGTTTCCAGCTTCAATTCAACTTCCCTTCTACCTCACCAGAAATTAATTGGCTGAGGGCCAAAGAGTAATATCCTTTGGAAAAATGTTCTGGACAACGATGTAACCTCGGCGTGTTATACTATAAATTTTCAAAGGCTTTAATGTGACTCACCTCTCCCAAGACATCCATGGAGTTATTTTCCACAATCATGGGGATTTCTGGCTTAGCTTAAAGGCAAAGGAAACACAGTTAGTGGCACGTAATGCCATCTTACCTGACTACTAGTGTGTGTGTGTGTGTGTGTGTGTGTGTGTGTGTGTGTGTAAAAAATTCGTCATTTATAATATATTAAACACTCACTGTGTGCCTGGAAGAATGTTAGATTTTTATGAAACAAAGGTGGGCAAATAATCTTCACTGTGCTAAAAGTATTTATATTTTCCTGAAAAATACAGACACATAAACAAGAAATTAGAAAACGCTGAGATAAATACCATAATTGAGGACATATAGGATTTGAAGAAAGCTTTTAAGAGAAACTGCTAACCCAACCTTAGGGAATAAGAGGAAGCTTTTGAAATTTGCAACATCTAATTGATAGTTGAATTATAATTACTACTGAGTCAGGTGAAAAGGGGACTGTGGAGGAGGGGAGGGACAGAAATACAGTATAATGTATAGGCCTCTGAAAGGGACAGGAAAGACACTTTATACTTTAGTTGTTTGGTACTAGAAACTATTAGGAACTATTTCAATGATTTTGTTATCCTGCTAGATTATAGGTGCCTCAAAGCCAGACTGTTTTATTCATCTCTTCATCTCAAGCACTTAACAAAGCCCAATCCAAAGTAGGTATTAATTCTATCATGTTGAACTTAAGTGGTTTCAAGTAAGTTCTTTACAAATTTTTTAAAATTTCATTTTATTTTTATTTTGTTAATCCTCACCCAAGGATATTTTTCCATTGATTTTTTTTTTTAGAGTGAGTGAAAGGGAGGGGGAGAGATAGTGAGAAGGAAACATTGATGTGAGAGAGATTCATCGATTGGTTGCCTCCCACACACTGTCGGATTTAGCCTGCAATCTAGGTATGTGCCCTTAGCCAGAATCAAACCTGGGACCCTTCAGTCTGCTGGCTGATGCTCTATCCAATGAGCCAAACCAGTCAGTATTCTTTCTTAAAAATTTAAATATATTTTTATTGATTTCAGAGAGGAATGAAGAGGGATAGAGAGATAGAAACATCAATGATTAGAGAAAGTCATTGATTGGCTGCCTCCTGCATGTACTACACTGAGGATGGAACCCACAACCCGGGCATGTGCCCTGACTGGGAATTGAACCATGACCTCCTGGTTTATAGGTCGATGCTCAACTACTGAGCCACACTGGTTGGGCTCAAGTAAATTCTTGAGTACAGCAGACAAAGCCGTCTATAAACCAGTGGAGAAAATATTAAAATATTAAGACCCTGTCACTGGTGCTGTTAATACCTGAAAATTCATTTGACATTTGCCTTTACTTGCAAATGTAAATGTAAATGCCTTTAATTGCTGGTGAAGAGACCTCACCAAGTAGAGGCAAATGTGATACTCTCCTAAGGATTTATTGGGGTTAGGGGAGTACACTGAGTCCACAAGCATGGCAAACAAGAAATCCCAGAGAGTTTGTGGTGATAACAGATGGGGAGTTGGTGACTGATACCCCAGCTTCCTTGCCTCTGATGTGTGTTCTTCCAGAGTTCCCCAGGGGTTCGAGCTCCAAACCCACAGCTTGATCGTGTACATTCTATTATCTTCCTTCCTCTTCTGATGTTTCAGAGGATTACCTCTCAAACAAAGGAATTCAACCCAAATCCTCCTCTCCTTGCTTTCTTTCAGGAGAACCCAAACCAAAATACAACCCTAAAACACTGAGGAGAGGAGGGGCATTTCTGACCTTCTATTGGCAACAAATACTGTAGAATAAAGGACCCCAAAGAAAGAACAATTACTAAAAATTGCAGGGGTGGTAGAGATTATTTTTGAAGCTCAGGACAATCAGATTTAGAGCTGAGGAGCGGGAATTTGTGATGGCAGGTGACTTACCACTAAGGAAAGGAAAGTTAAAGGAGACGAGTGAGAGAGATGCAGGAAGCCACAGAGGAGCTGGGCAAACGTCCAATCCTTGGTCTGTTAGAGAGTAAAGGCATTGTCAGGAAGAAGAAAAGAGCCGGATTTGGGCATGTAGAATGGGTCTGTGGTACACTTGGGTATTTATTTTGAGGTTTTCATATTTTTATTTTCGGCTTCATCTACTTGAAGAATAATGAAGGAATGCAGAGTGGATTCTAAATGAACTATGTATTGTGCTTCTATGCCAGGGCCATGATGATATATGTTCAGGTGACACCCACAAATAGGTTCAGACTAGATGAGACTATTCTAACACAACCTATCCAGCCCATTTGGTAAAGGAGAAAGTCCAGGAAGCAGAGAAAATCTAATTATATCTACAAGGAGGCAGAATCTCCTATTTTTAAGCATGTACTGGAAGGAGTTCAAAGAAGAAACAGAAATGTTGAGACAGATGTACAGATAAATAGGGAGAAAAGAGTGAGATGTAAAAGTCAGAAGCGGTCAAGACCAAGATGAAAGCATTTTAATGCAGCAAAGAGGACACAGTTTAATTTGACAAGGCAATTAGGTCCAACTTACAGTGCAAAAAACCCTTGGTCAAAAGGGACACAAATTGCATTATTTAGAATTGATATTTCTTTGCACATCCTGGATGGCTGCCTTCATTGATTTGCCAATAGTAAGACCAGATGAGTTGGTTTCATGTTTGTGCTAAGACAGTCACACCTCGGTAAGAGCGCTGAGGGTGATAATCAATAAAAGAGATGAACAGTCTTTCCCAACTCTTCACAGAACATTGTTTAGGCTCCATAAGGAACCTGACCATCAGGGGGCGATTGACTATTTCCTAGCCTGTCCATAGGGAGAGTTGGGGAAGGAGGGAAGGAGGGCAGGAGGAAGAGACAGAGGAAAGCTATAAGCAAGAGGCTTCAAACTATATTAATCTTGGCTGTAAGCTACTACATCTATATGAACTGCAGGGCTGGCATTTCCTTCAAAATACTGAATTGTGTGACCTCTAATAATAGTGCAATGAGACTGTAAGTAAAAACAAAGATTTTCTTTTTATTTGTTCTGTCAGTTGTGACTTATGTTTTGTAAAGTTATTTTCTTTCCGTTTACCTCATTTTCAAAATCAATTAATTGCTCACCTGCATCACTGCTTTTCTCTTTGCCTTAATTTAGAAATGCTGTTTTAAAAAGCACATTTCTTAGTCACAAAGATGAAAAAAATATTCAAAGCTAGGAGTTTTTGTTTATTAACATTTCCTTGCATCACTGAACAAAATAGAATTTTCACATTTCCCCCTCTCTCCCCAATTTGGACCCTGCAGAGTCAGAGGCCCCTACTGTGGGCGTCCTTGCTGGTGGAGCTGGCCTGAATTCACCCCAGCTGGCTTTGGCGCGGTATGGGGGCGATGCCCGGAGAGCTGCTCTGGAACTCTGTTCATCATCCTTCTATTCTCACACTGGCCTTATTCTGTCTTGCTCCAGCAAGCAACTGAGACAGTTAGACAGCTAAGCAATTATACTTTGGCAGCTATAATTAAAGAGATTTCCAGTATTCTTAGGAAATATTAAAATTGTAAGTAAGGGAGTGGTCACCAGGAAACTGACCAATTGTGTGATTTCAATCATCTAATAACAGAATTGTTATTCTTTCACTTTGTATCCTCCTCCCCAGCCCCAACATGAAAGGCAGGTATCAAGGTAAAAAAAAAACTCCTGAATAGCTAGCCTTGCGTGGCTGCCCTCCAGGTCACAGGCTGCTTCCTCTCCAAGGGGAAAGTGAGGCAGGCAGCAGGGATGGCAGGATGGCGGGGAGTCCGGAGAACAAACACTCTTACCAAAAACCTTGACCGTGGTGGAGCCACTCAAGATTTTGCCAGGCCCGACTGTAACGTGGCAAGAGAACTTCCGGTCATCGTCGTGGATTTGGACTGGAGAGAGGTAGAGCCCATCGTCTGCACCTAGCTTGACTCTGTCTTTAAATAATGTGGATTTGCTGGTGCGGTGATCCCGGGTGAAAAGTGTTTCCTGAGTTCCATTATCTTCCTGGTGAGAAAAATAGTCACCAGTTATTGAGCACTCAAGTGGGCTAGGTACTCCACAAGTACTAATTTATATCTTGTAAAAAGAGAGATATGAACGAAGGACTAAAATGAAGAGGTACTAGTATTTAGTATGTTACTAGACAAAGCATCATTACCCTTGACTTTCAGCTAAAAACGATTGTCAGTTTCTCCTAATATGAACAGATACTTGCTGCTCTTCTGTTGAGAACTCCCCCTTTGAATCCTCTATAAGCTGCATATTTGGGGGTCACACAGCACTGAGGGTAATGGCAGATGATAATCCTCATGCTAGATTCAGAAATCTTAATGGCAAGGTGTGCTGAGAAGGCTTTATGTTTTGCCTATAAAATCTTCAACTGAACTGGATAATTATAGTCACCCTCTCTCCCAGCATAACTTTAGAAAGCTCTCATTTAGGTCCCCTCAGGGCCAGGACTAGGATGAGGTAAGGAGACTCCTAGGGCACAAAATTTAAGGAGGCACTTACTCTCAGGGTCTTGTATACGCACCTTGGGCACCTGAGAGTGAGCACCTCCTTAAATTTTATGCTGTAGGCACTTCCTTTCCTCCTCACCTCAGCCTTGTCAGTCCTTGCCCTTCTGCCCTTATTATTTCTATGTTTGTACTGCCTTCAAAGAGGACACATGAAGAGTAGGCTGTAAATGTTAATCTGAGCTTTGGAGACCAGAGATCATTTGGAGTATTTGTTTCTTCTCTTCCATATCCTTTCTTGGGTCTGTGAAGAAAAGCTCCCACTGTTCTTGCCCACCTCATTATTTCCGTGGACAAGGTCCTGGGGATGTCACAGCACTGGTCCATTCAGTCATTCTGCTGACTAAGGGCCCAGTGAAGAGGGGACTCTAGAGGGGCACAGGACAGAGGAAGGGGTATGTCCTTATACCCTTTAGTATAACAACATGCTCAATTCAGTTGCTTTGAAAACACTCAGATGCATAAATTTATTCTCTGGGGGGTTTGAACTCAGTTGTTCTGGGATGAGCCCCTCAGTGGGGCAGGGCTGAGAACCACGGGTCTAACTCTAAATAGCAGGTGGATCTTACGCACAGTAGCCAGGGGAAATGGAGGGAACTAAAGCGGATGAGGTGAACAGGAATGCATCTGGTGGGGAAGAAGTCATGAAATAATGAGAACAATGATCTGATTTGGAATCTCTAGTTTAAAAAAATGGGACAGATGCAGGGTGGAAGAAATGGAAGCAGGTGAGTGAGAGAATTCAAGTATGGGGTAGGAGCAGAAACAGTGGAAACAGGAACGTAGACTTTTTGAATAGTTTATATAGATATTTCCAGAATATACTCAGTAGAAACTCTTATGTAAGACACAATTCTATAAATAACTATGGCTGGGATTGGTATCATTTTTACAAATATGTATATCATACCCTGCTTAAGACCTACTCCTGAAACAATGCACATACCTTTATTCTCACATAAAGAAGGACCTATGTGTCTATCCTGCTGTCTTCTTAATGAAGACGTACACAGAAAGTTAAAGGGAGAGAGCTTATATTCTGGAGACAAGGGCTCCAAAAGGAGCCTTAAGAATTAACTGGCACTTGACTCAGCATCTGCAGACCTGGAGCCCAATAATTAAGGAGGCAGGCTCCCCCTACAGGTCTTCCAGCTCAACAAGCTTGATTTTAGAGATCCTGCTTTATGCACAGGGACTGTTTTGGTGAGGATCTTGGAGTTCAAAATGCTGCTTGACCTTTAGTAAATGACTTGCCACCTGGAACATTTCCATCTGTCACTCTGTTGTGGGAAGAAGGGCAGTCAGAGGCCACGGTTGGAGACTGGCAAGGAAAACTACTTTTTCCTTTATTGTGTAGCTGAGTGTGACTAACCTGGGTGGTTTATCGGTGGAGGAAAGCTACAAAAAACAACAAAACAAAACAAAACAAAACCTCCCCAAACCCCAATTTGCTCCAGGGTTTGTTTGTTTTTCTGGGCAGCTGTAGAGGAAAAGGTTTGTTCCTTTGTTGGGAAAGATAGGATTCAGTTGCAAAGTTATGCCTGGTAACTTAAAACATTCAGAGATCCTGAAAGAGCCTAGAATCCCAGTTATAAAGGGGCCAAGGCAAGACTGTCCATGGGTGGCTGCTTTCACGGAGCAAATGGGACGAGAGGCAGAAAAAACTAGTGCAGTCAAGCATTGAAATATCTAGAGCTGGGAGGGGGAGAATAATACCAATATCATGCTATGACCACTACTAAAATTTTATATTCTTATTAGTCATAGCTTAAGTTTATTTAGCTCCTACTGTTTTAGGCACTGGGCAAAGTTATTCCAAGTCTTATTTACTCCCTACAACAATCTGGAATGAACTGAAGTTAAGTAACTTGCTCAAAGGTCACGCAAAATAAGAAGGCACTTAAGTCACAGCATCAAAAAGCAGGGATGCCCAGGACCAGGGACATGTAAGCCTCAGGGACAACACACACTAATGAAAACCAACCCATCACACAGACACACACACACACACACACACACACACACACACACACACACACACAAAATAAAACAAAAACCCACTTCCAGGAGTATCAGAAATGAAAAATTTAAAAGAAATTCCTGGAGGCCAGAGGCCTTTATGTAGGTGGTTGATTACAGAGGTGTGAACAATTTGCTGATTGAAAGGGTCCTTGATACCCTATCATCCTAGGGGTCATAGAGTGTACTTCAGCTGACACCTGATAATGATAACCTTAGGGTCAGCAGGAAACAGACTGGTAAGAGGTTCTTATTGTATAGTCTTTATTCTTGTCTGTTTTTCTCTTCTTGTTCTTTTAAGAAAAATTTTTGGCAACTTTCATGGACTTCCAACTTAATGGGCCCTATGATTTAATGGGAAATATAGATTGCACTGGCATACCTACACTAGTCCTGATACTCAATATATGTTCAATTAATACGAACTGTCCTCCAGCCTCGCTGATGATCAACCAGCTACTTCATGAGTATTCTTTATCTGCCTGATAAACCGAGGCGTTATGGAGAGTCATAAAACCAACTCTCTAGAGATTAGTTTTTAATGCATAGTAAGAACAAGAATGTGCTCAGTTTTTCAATTGTTACCTTTTCACACCTCTCAATAATACTGTGAGGTCGGTACTATAATGATCCCGTTTTATAGATGAGGTAACTAAAACTTAGGTTACACAACATATCCAACACATGAATTCTGAGACAAAGGAAAAACATGTACTCCTATATGCACTTATCAAAATACCCTTCCAAATTTTGCCTAAGTGGAAAAACTTAATAAAAATTCTATAATAATAAAAAAAACAACTTAATGACTACATAATGCAGTGCATTGCTCAATGTGTTCTCCTCTGTCAACTCTTCTACAGGTGGCCGTGGGCGACACTATGCCATGAGGCTCAGGGACCACAGCCTGATTGGGAAACACCGTTCTTTGGACAGTATAGCTGGGTCTCAAAATGGACAAACAGCAGCCTGCCTTTATTTAAAATGTTGATATTTTCTTCATCAGGAATTTTTCCTAAATTTTGATTTTAAAATATTTTATTAATATGTATATCTTGGCTACTGATTTTTTCAGCACTCCCTTAAATTGTCATCCAAGGTGTGAGCCCTATTTACCCTAATCTTGGCTCTTAGGTCACACAGCTAGTAAATGGAGGAACCAGGACTTGAAAAAATAATTTCCCTCCAAAGGCCATGCTGTTAATGACTTTGTTATATACAGCCTCACAAATGTAGTAGGACAAACAATCCTTGCCTTTTCTGCTTAGAGGCTATTGAGAAGAATTAATGCGCAAGAAAAATAAATACAAAACCATACCCCATGCCTATAGAAGAGAAATAAAAATGTAATTAAGTCATGAACAAGAGTTAGATAATTTGCATGATAAGGGGTCATATTGAATCATGAAACACTGCTTCCCTGTGTTCTTTAAAGACCTGAAAAACCTGGGAATGAGTGGTGGAGGTTTTCCTATTTTTTTACTAGAATCAGAATTGCCAATCCAGAAAAGGGACATTGTTACTATTTGATTTCATGACATTATTTCATCCCTGACATTATTTCATCCCTGGGATGCTGCAAGCTCTGAGTCAGAGCTGGCGGTGTTGACTACAGCACATGGTGGGTGTTGAGTGCCTATAGCTCATTCAGTAAATTCGGTTAACTGTATTGCCTGCTACTTCTGTAGCTCCACACTGCTTCCTATCTTCACGCCCCCTGTTTATTCTCCATCCAGCCAGTGCTGTCCAAGCAGCTGCTTGTGGAGCCCCCAGGTCCACTCTGTAGGGCACCAGAACAATATTTTTCTAATCATCACAATTATTGTCAACACTTTGTAGGTTGGCTGGCACTTTAAGTTTGATTATGATGAAGACAAGTAGAGGCTACTGTCATCTGGTAGAAGGCAGCAGTTTTGTTTTCTGAATTGCTAGGCTTCTCATAGGCATGGAAAACCAGCATTGTTCATTAGCACCATTATTCTTTTTGTTTAACTATAAAACATCAAAAATATTAAAGAACAGTATATCTATAAACATACATTTATAGATAAAAAGTTTAAAAATATAAGCATCTAGGTTTTTTAAAATGTTCTTATTGATTTTTAGAGAGAGAGGAAGGGAGAGGGATAGAAAGATAGAAACATAAATGAGAGAGAAACATCATCAATCGACTGTCTTTTGCATACTCGCCTCTGGGGACTTATTCCCAGGCATGTGCCCTTACCAAGAATTGAACTGTGATCTCTTTGTTCCTGGGTCAACGCTTAGCCACTTAGCCACACCAGCCAGGCAGCATCTAGGTTTTAGTTATATGCCTTTATCGCTAATATTGAACTGTTTGCTGAAATATTTCTGTCCTTCTTGTTGTGATTTTAAAGAGAAAAAACATGGGTTTCTCTTTATCTACAACTTTGGGAATAAACATTTTTTCCTGCCTCTTATCTCCCCAAATTGTACTCATGGGTCCCAGGGTTTTAGAACATGTCTGTCATTTGCTGGTCAACTGTTTTTTTAAATATTCAGCTCAAATATGATCTTTGAAAGATTTCCCAGGTCCATCTAGTCAGAGTCAAACTATTTTCCCTCTTTTTTTAAAAAAATTTTTATCAAAATTGTATTTCATGGTAGAAAATATGTCCAATATAGTTTGTATCCCTGTAGGAGCTAGTACCCAAAACAGATTTGCATATGTTCATTGGATTGAATTGAAATTTATACTGTGGGAAATCAGGATGATCGTTTGGAATAAAAACAGAATATTAGATATATGTAGAAGCTCCCAGGACAAGCCTGCAGAATTTCCCTGATGAATGTATGTTTGTGCCCCAGGACATAAATGGGAAACATATCACTTGTCCTTTTTCTACCAACTGCATCCCATCTAAACATTCATATATTGTGCGATTTCTAATATATCACCTGCCATTCACTCAGACCTTCAGTGTCCACTGAAGGGTTAACCCTTGGTGTTCACTTAGTTACCTTCCATGCTAGATCAATGTTGGATACCCTAATTGTTTCTGACGCCTGTCTACTTCAGTGTAGTCACAATTCGGGAAAGTAACTTCCCCAAATGCAAAGGATCTGCCCATGAACACATTTAGCACAGCCTTCATATGGGGTCAGATACATATACCAAATAATTTTCTAAAGTTAACAGAGAATCCTAATAATCTCCATGAGGGTCATAACTGATTTAATTAGATGCTATAAAATGCTACACATAGGAGGGCATATTTTTTATTTTCCAGTGACCTAGATTAAAATAATTTTAGTTTGTAAAATTGTTTGCAGACTCTAATGCAGACTTGAAAATGGGAACGTGCATAGCTTCCTGGAGCTACTGAGTTTATTACAGCAGGTGTCTGTCCTCCTGAGCTCATCCCCCTCATCTCTGAATTTTATAAAAACCACATTATATAATGTTTGTGAGGACAACTGGCTTATTGTTATGATTGTTATTGCTAATTTAACAAGAGATTAAAGAACTAAAATAGGGATTGGAGAGGATATTTATGTCCTCTGCAGACCTATAACAGTCGTGGCATGAAGTGCTGCAGTTTATTCCTTAATATGAGGAAATTAGATAATTTCATATCAGACTTGCTGAATCCCGCAGCCTCCAACAGCATGGAGCACGGATGTAAATCAGAAGAGCAAATAGATTTTGACATTTAAAAATGGAATGCACAGTAGGAATTTAATCAGCACATTTACCAATATAATATTTCCTTTGAAGAGAGGTTTCTTTCAAAAAGACACCTCCGGTTCTCTGTATCATGAGGCATTGTTTGAAGTGACAGCATGGCTTGAGGTTCCAGCAGAAGTTTAGGATTCACTCTCTCAGTGTGTGACCTTAGGTGCACTCTCTCTGCCCCTCATTTATCCTAACTGTCCTGGCAGGATCCAAAGATGAGGTCTATTTAGTCTTTTTCATTTCTTTAAAGAAAATTACTAGATAAGGATGCCGTACCATTTATCAAGTCACTGACACTTAATGAGCTGCTATTCATTAATCAATCAAATGCACAGCATCAATTTAGTGACCATCAATTTAATATGAGGACAAGGAATAGGACTGTGGGGGAAGGAGACAAAGAGACACAGAGCCATTCCATTATTCATTGAGTGCCTGTGTTCTAGGCACTATACCAAATGCTAAGAATTTTTGAAGTGAGTGATAACTTTATGTGCTGGAGAAGCTCATAGTCACACAAGGGACACAGATCAAGTGAAGGCTTTACATTTGCTTGGAAAAACAGACCACACACCCTAAAGATAAGATAAGACACTACCAATCAACTTACTTAGCCAGCAAAAATCTGGATAGTGAAGATTTACTAAACTTTATTATTATTTATTATTATTAAGCTTTATTATTCCCACTGTTAGTTGAGTTTATGATAATTGGGGTAGAAACTGTTTTCCTATTCGTGGAAAACATTAAAAATGTAAGCCAAAGTATAGAAAGTGCATTTCCATTACTGTAATGTTTAGTATTGTAAGTTTCTGCCCTCCCCCCACCAGCCCCCCCTCCCCCCCAGGTCCTCTCCTCTTCAGAACCTTTTCTTAAGAACCAAATTGTATCGCATTTGTTAAGAACAGTTGAATTATACTAACCATAGGCATCATGCCCAGAAAGCCTTATATTTTAAAAACCAAACACTATGAAAAAATAAGAGTGTTTTCTGACCGATAACGAAGAGACGTTGGACAATTTAGCACAGTGAGAAAGATACTTTAGAATATTTTTTCCTTTCGTTTTACTGACTACTCAAAATATATGTAGCCAGAGAGAAATTATCTGTAGGTTGTATTTCAAGGCTTACTAGCAGGTCAGTTATTTTTGATTTGTCACATCCCCAGAGAAATCTTTTTATATGAAGGGTATACTTTCCAAGACAGTCCACAAAAATCTAGGCCAACTTGAAATATGAGTGATAACTCATGCAAATGCAGTATTTTGCAAACTATCAGCTGCTAAGTTCATGGATATCTATGGTTCTGTAATAATTTTTAAATTTTGTGTTTTTATTGTGATGACAAGCTAAAAAATAATATAATCATATTCTGGATCATCTAAATGAATACTCATTTTGTGATTCTCAAAATTATGTTTATGATTATCTTTATAATTCCTTTAATCTTGTGTTATTGTAACCGTGCAGAAACCTTGTTTTCACATTATTGCAGGAGTTCCTGATCTCCCCCTCCGCCCCCCCCCTCCCCCACTTTTCCCCTTTGCCTATCTCCACCCTCCCCTACCTACCTCTTCCTTGGACTTTACCAAATTATTGTCTGTGTCTATGGAATATGCATAGGTGTTCTGTAGCTATTTCCTTCATCTTCTTTATCCAATCACTACTCCATCCCTCTCCCTTTGTGCATCAGCCAGTCTAGCATTCCATGTATTTCTGCTTCTGATTACATTTTGTTCATCAGATTATTTTTTTCATTAGATCCCACATATTAGTGAGATCATATGGTATTTGTCTTTCTCTGACTGGCTTCTTTCTCTCAGCATAATACTCTCCAGGTCCATCCATGCTGTTGCAAAGAGTAACAATTCCTTCTTTTTTACAGCTGCATAGTATTCCATGGTGTAAATGTACCACAGCTTTTTGACCCACTGATCTGCTGATGGAAACTTGGGATGTATCCAAACCTTAGCTATTGTAAGTAATTCACCTATGAACGTAGGAATGCATATATTATTTCTGATTGGTGATTAGGATATATTCCCAGAAGTGGAATAGCTGGGTGAAAAGGCAGTTCCATTTTTAATTTTTTGAGGAAACTCCATACTGCTTTCCAAAGTGGCTGCACTATTTTGCATTCCCACCAGCAGTGCACGAGGGTTCCCTTTTCTCCACATCCTCACCAGTACTTGTTATTTGTTGATTTATTGTTGCTAGCCATTGTGGCAGGTGTGAGGTAATATCTCATTGTGGTTTTAACTTGCATTTCTCTGATGATTAGTGAAGTTGAGCATCTTTATATATATCTGTTGGCCATTTGTACATCCTCTTTGGAGAGGTGTCTAATCTTATTTTTTTAAATATTCCCTTTATTTTGATTTTTCCCCCTTTGATTCAAACTGGCCTCAGCCAGTGCCTGGACTCATCTACCTCCCTCCCCTTGCTTAATTATTAAGTCTCAGGACAATGAGGTTCTGATCAGTATCCAGTAGTCTTGGGTATATTGACTACAGACACAGAGTTTTCAATCATAATAATAATAATATCTTGGCCTCAGTTATGTTTTAGCTCTGGAAAACGGAACAATCCCACAGAACAAATCCTTGTGAAATGGGACAGAACAGCCTCCATTGTTCACATCAGGACTAGATGGAATGATCAATTACCTGTGACTCTGGGCATGGCACCATATCCTTAATAAATCTGTACTTTCTTGGCTGCAAATTCCTGTTCATGTCTTATGGGGCTTTGATGTGTGCAGGCAAATGCCCTTTCAGTCCGGTAACATGATCTGATTTAACAGTATTAGAGGTAGACTATGTATATTGGTTAATAGCTGGCTGCCATTTGATTGGCTTAGAAAATTTCTCATAAAATTCCAGATTTCTGAATTTTGAAGTCAGAAAACAAGACAACTATAGGCCTGCCGATCCCTGTGGCAGTAATAGAGCTAACCAGTGGCTGTTTGTAATACAGGTCCTCCTTCTATAAGGTACATTTTCCACATATATATATATATATATATATAACCCTAATATGCATACCTCTTCTCCTTTCACTCTGACTTCCAACCAAACAACTGAACAACCAGTCGCTATGATGTGCGCTGACCACCAGGGGACATATGCGGAACATGGCAGGCATTGGCAGCAGAGCACAGAACATGGCAGATGTCAGCTGCAGTGGGATGGTGGAGCAGGTAAGCAGGGGCGCCAGACCAAGGAGGGGTGCTGGTCGCTGTTATCTGGGCAAGCCTCTGGTGGTTACTGAAAATTCTTTGTCTGGCGCTGGTCCGATCGATCGGTGCCCTCAGTGGGTGCAAGTGGTGGGTGCCAGCCCCAATCACCCCTGAGGGCTTCTTCACCTCCCCTTGCTCCTGAGGGGTGATCGGGGCAGCAGCCATAGCTTGCACCCGCTGATAGTATCAGCCCTAATCCCTCCGTGTCATCAGCAGGTGCAAGCCGGGCCAGCGCCATCAGCGTGTAGGAGCAGCAGCAGTGGGAGTGGGGCTGCTAGCAGACAGGGGACCAGTGGTCATGGAAGGAAGGGCCGGGCAGGGGTGCGGTGGATGGGCTGAGACCCGCCCTGTGCCGACTGCCGCCTCGTGGCCCACAGATCCTTTCAAGGTGCACAAATTCATGCACTGGGCCCCTAGTATTTTATAAGCATTAGATTTCGTGTTTCCCCACATAAAGCAATGTTGTGTATTTCCCAGGATGTGATGGTAAGCATTCTGAGAAAAGGGAGTCTATCCCTAGGTATACATTGTTGGTAAAACAAACATTTGTGAGTAGGGGCTTCTGGAGATGGCTTTTCTCCAGGACACCATCACATGCTTTTCTGTAATGGGGGCTTGGCATATAGCTTGAAATAGAAACTAACCTTTAGAAACTAATTTCTAAATCAGTGCATGCACAGACCCAGAGACTTGCTGAGTGCCTTCCCACAACCATTCCCAACCTGACCCATAATACCTGTCCCTCATCCAGTATGTGCTTCCTTCACTATTATTATTTGTTATTCATTTTTATTTCATTAATATTTAAAGATCATTGCAGGTATTCACTGAAAAGGGCAGCACTTACCACCAACCATGCAAAGGTGAACTCAGATGAAATTCCCGAGGAGATATTTTGAAGGCATGGTATTTTCAGAGTCTGATTTATCTCTATTTCTATTGTATTGTGGCTTCTCCATTCTTCCTGTGTAACTGCAACAAAACATAAGGTGGAAAAGACATGGATCTGTGATTGGTTTATAAAGTGCCTTTTATCAAAGAAACGAGAACCGTTTTAGCATAAAGATTCATCCATCCTCAGGGTATACCTATGAAGTAAAGAGAAGAAATCTCATTAGAGTCCTTACTGTGTAAATGGCAAAACAAAGTCACTAAGAAAAATCACCACTGAAAAGTTATAGGGACTCTTTTCTAAAAGAATTAAGTTCACATTTTGACATGTACCTCTGATTTATCCCTAAATTCGTGCTTTAGTCTTCAGATCACATTTCCTTAATCAGATAGAATGTAAAACATTAAATCTTAGCCTATAATTGCCTTTTAAATTTTAATAGACTTAATAGTTTTATGTCTGTGAACCTAAAACAGAAAAATGAGTGTAAAGTACAGAGAGTTCCCATATTCCCCTTGGTCCCATGCTTGCACAACCTCCCCCACTATTAACATCCCTAATCACAGCGGTATATTTGTTACAATCATGACCCTACCCTGACTCATCTTTATTACCTAAACTGCATAGTTTATTTACATTAGGGTTCACTCTTGGTGTTGTGCAGTCTATGGGTTTTGACACATGTATAATGACGTGTTCACCATTGTGGTATCATACAGAACAATTTCACTGCCCTGAGAATGGTCTATGCTCCATCTATTCATCCCTCCCTCCCACAAAACTCCTGTCAACCACGGATTTTTTTCCTGTTTTTATAATTGTCTTTATAGAGCTTATAAATTCCTTCAAGTAAAAAATGATACAGGAAAATATATAAGGAAAATCTAGGGAGACATCATTAACACATTGGTTTCATTTTTAAAGTGATATGAGATAAATAGCTGTCTATAGACTTTTTTGTGTGGAAAATTTTATACACACACACACACACACACACACACATCCATTTTTTATTAAACTAAAACATCAAATAATAATCCTATATACTAAAAGGTTAATATTCAAATTGTCTCCTTGACCAGGAGTTCGACTCGGAGTTTGACCAGGGGGCCAGGCTGTGCCACCAACCACCTGTGGCCCCTCCCTCCGGCCACCCCTTCCCCATCAGCACCTCCACCAGCCGGACCCCACCGGTGCATGAATTTGTGCACCAGGCCTCTGGTATATAATAAAAACAACTTTAGCATCCTAATATCTTAAAAACCTTATTTTTATATATATACAAATCCTGTTTGTGTGCATGTGTTTCTCATACTTTGCAATCCTATTAACCAAAAGATGTTACCTATGAATTTTACTTAAAAATGTTTTGCATGATTCTTAAACAATTTGTGGTTAACATTTTTAGAGGCTTTATGTCATTCCATCATATATACCCATCGTCATTTGTTTAGTCACTTCCAATTATTGAATGATTATGCTCTTATAGTTTGGATTCTTACTTTATTTAAGCTATTACACTCTATATAGCAAAGATCATCCTATACTAATAGCTTTTCTGACCATTCAGCTACTTAAGAATAATTATCACGAGTATGATTAATGAATCATGGATTAATATTCTCATTATTATCAACAGTATATATATTTAGAGTGGAATATTTCTCAGTTTGAGGAGGGTATATCTACCTAGCCTTTAGAACTTTGTTATAGTTTAATCTCTCATAAGTTCCAGCTATTCTTTCTACTCTCTTCTCCTTCTATGCTTAATTGAAACCAGGCCTTCCCATCAGGGAACATCTTCCCTGCATCATTTTCAAATAATAGCTGCTTATTTTCTTGTACCCTTATTTCCTCAAGATCAGGAGTTGTGTCAGCACCTTCCTTGCTCTCCATTGCTACTTTCAAGTATTACTCCAACCCCATAACTTAAAAAAAAAGCACACCTTCCCTTTATAGTTAAAGACATTTAGCTATAACAGTATTTCCAAATAAAGTTCTTTGTATACCACCATCACAATATTTTTTGCCATATTTGCATACCATCACTATTACTATTTAATTTTATTCTTGAAAATATTGTAATTGTCTTACTTAAATACATTTATTTTAAACAGACAATTATCTAGGCACTAATATTTGTGAAGTCCATAAAATCCACCTTATAAATTAATTATATTTTAATGTACATTACCCAAATACATAAGTATTACATTTTTGTAAATTTTGTCCAGATTGTGAGGTTGTCATAAAAGAATTAAAAATCTATCAAAAACAAAAACCTAAAAATATAATATCAGAAATTGACAAGCAACTTGGTGGGATTGAAAATCTATTGTACATTACAAAAGATGAATTCATGAGATGGTATAGAGAATTTATAAAGTGAATCACAGAAAAGAAAAAAGTAGCAAATATAGAAAAAGGCACATTAGGGATGTTTATAAATTTAGGTACTTTTTTTTACAATTGAAACCTAACAATTTTAAATGTGAATAAAAACACCATGGAAGTGTTAGAAATAACAACTGCATCCCTGTGTAGTCTGGAAATGGGAAAGACTTTTCCTGTGATTCAGAATCAGGACCAACATGAAAAAAGAGTGAAATATTTTATTTCATAAAAGTAAAATTTATTCTGCCCTGGAAACATTATCATAGAAAGCAAGGAGAGACAACATACTGGGCAAATATTTGCAACTTATATGCAACGGTTAATAGCTTTCATATATGGGGCATTTTCAGCATAATAAAGATAGTAACCATATGAATCAAAACTCATAATGGGTTTAAATTATATAAATTCATGACACTTAACACAAAATAATTACTGTCACTTAAGAGTGCTAGTGAACCAATTTACTTTTACAACTGGTAAATAAAGGAAAGGACCAAGTAAGTATCTGTTCTGCTTTTCATAGACAAACTGTAAATCATGTAAATAATTGGTGGATAAGAGAAAGTTTTCTTTATAAGAATGCATCAGCTAATAAATGAAGGAATGGTAGATTTGGAACATCTGTTTGGCAATCCATAATAAATTAATGGATCTAGGTAATATTCATTAGTGGCTGCTTATATTACATGGCCAGATATTATGTGCTTCTGATGTAATTCTATAACATCATCTATGATGTACTCTTGCCAAAAAACAAAACATAAAAACAAAAACCTTAATGTAATCAAATCTCTGTATTTAACCAAAAGGTGACAGAGGAACATACAGATATGGGGATAATCAGGCTACAGATAATCAAATTTATTCAGCAAATACATCACAAAAGAAAAATAAGCAATGTAAAATAGCCTTCAGATGAAAGAGATTTATTAAATAATCACAACGCATAGAGATTACTTGAATCCTAATTTAAACCAAATGTAAAAATAAAGATTATGAAGCCAACTAGATATTTGATGACAAAGGGACTTACTAGTTTTGTTGTTGTTGTTGTTTTTTAATTCTGATAGTGGTATTATGGCTACATATTTTTTCAACATCTTTATCTTTTAAAGATTTATCATAAAATTAATAGGGTATCTTGATTTTCTTCAAAGTATTTTGTGAGGGGGCAGTTGGTAAGAGTTTAAGGAAAATAAGATTGCCTATGAGTTGATAATTGTTGATGTTATATGTTTAGAATTATGTTATAGTTTCATCTCTCATAAGTTCCAAATATCTTCATGATACTATTCTATATAATTTTGTATACGTTTGAAATTTTCCACAATTAGGAATTTTTTAAGTTTTTTTCATGCATCACCTGAAATCATCTCGGATACTAGCAGCTATATGTAACACACTTGAGAAAAATTAAAGAATCCCTCTCCTCCACCCCCCAATTCATTCCTATTACCCAATGGTTGTAAAACTGTGGCCTGTGGGCCCAATTTGGCTTGCTGCCTGATCAATATATATATAAAAGCCTAATATGCAAATTGTCCCCACCAGAGTTGGACCGGAGATCAGGAGTTCAATCGCTTGCTATGATGTGCACTGACCACCAGGGGATAGCGCGGAATGAAGGAAGGCCCAAGCTGGCAGCCAGCAGCTGGGGAAGGGAGGCCCTGGCCAGCAGCCAGAAGGCCCTAATCGGCCCTGATTGCCAGCCAGGCCTAGGGACCCTATCTATGCATGAATTTCGTGCACCAAGCCTCTAGTTTTGTAAATAAGGTTCTACTATAACATACATATTGTATAGAGGTGTTCTCATGCTACAAAGGTGGAGTTGAGTAGTTGTAACAGAGACTGTATGGACCACAAAGCCTAAAATAGTTACTATCTAGCCCTTCAGAGAAAGTTTGCTGACTCCTGCTCTAACTTTTCATCATCCATTATTCCCTGATATAATCCTGGGTAATTTCAGTAACCATGTAGATGATTTATTCAATACCTGGCCTCTCAGTTCTTTCCACTGTCATCTCCATCAACTGTCTCCACTCCATTTCAGCCATGTACTCTCACAGTCAAATCTCAGACCTATCACCAGGCACTATTGCTCCACCTACAAAATCACTAATTCAAACCTACAAACACATCTTTTTCTTGTGCAACTAGTCCATCTCAACTGTTCTCTGACCTTATTGGATTTTTTAATGAGTTGATATCTCTACTTTCCCTCAATCCATCACCTGTCTTTTTTCTTTTCTTCCCTCATTATCAAGCTAAACTTCCATAGTGTCTGTCATTTCAATAATATTCTTTCTAATATCCCAAATCCATTGCCTTTTTTCCCCCATCTGTTTAAAGAGAATTGGACTGTGGTAGACCCAAACTGTTTACTTTTTAATGCACAGACCCAAACAGCCAAGCAGTGCTGGAGAAAGCCACAGTGCAAATTGTTTTCACTGCACTTTCATACCACAGTCAAATGAATGTTCAACACTGATCAAATATCCAATACATTTACTAGTACCTAGTGAACTCATTTTCCTTCTATCTATAGAAGGTATTTCAAACCTCTCCAAATGTCTTTTTCTGAAGCCTCCTTATTTGCCTGAAGATAATCTTCTTCATTTTAGAGAAAAGATTACAAGATGGCACATACCTTATCATATGTACTCATCCTAGTTTCCTTCTCTCCTGGTATAATAAAAAAAAAGTTCTTTTTTCCATTTCAAGATAGTCCTACTACTAATGTTACAGATCTCAATGCCTCCATCTTCTCAGAAACTTTAATTTATTTAATTTACTTTTTTAATTGTATATTTAACTACTCTCAACTGCATCTTGCTTATTGGCTTTGAAACAACAGTCAATGTCTGTCATTAAATAAAACCATCACTGCCACCACCATCACCGTGACCACGTGAATGAAAATCCTCATTTAAGTTCCCCTACCCTTTGCATTACTACTAACACATTTCTTAGTTGTGTCAATATTTGCTGTTTTCACTTCTTTTTTTAAAATTTTGTTGATTAAGGTATTACATATGTGTCCTTATCCCCCCATTACTCCCCCAACCCCCCACTCATGCCCTCACCACCCTGTTGTCTGTGCCCATTGGTTATGCTTATATGCATGCATACAAGTGTGGGCTTGTTTTCACTTCTTTGACTTCTATTCATACCTCTTCTCCTTTCACTCTGACTTCCAACTCTAATAATGCCACAAAACAGCTCTTGTGATCAATACATTTTGTTTATAAATACAGTACAATAATCATTTTGTCCTCTCAGAAACATCAGAATCAGTGGCTACTTCCTTTATTAAATACTATTATTATTCTAGGTTTTTATAATATAACTCTCCCAATTTTACTCCTGCCTCTTTAGTTACTGTTCTATTCAATTTGAACATTTGTTTTTCTCCATCCATCACTATGGACTCTGTTGAAGGGCCACATTGCTTTTCTTAGTTGATGTTCTACCTCTATATGATTTCTTTCACTTCCAGAACTTCAGTTAGCACCCACACTCAGGTGGCTCACCAGCTTATATCTTCTGTTTAAATCTTTATCTAGATCAGGAATTGTATATCCAGTTGTTTGCCTGACATCTTCTGTATGTTTCAACTTCATGACTAACACAACATGGATGAAGTCAAACTCAAAATAATCCCTATGCAATCTGTTTTCTAACACAATGAGTAATTTCTCATTTTTTTCCTGTTCTACATATTTGAAACCAAAGCATCATCCTTGACTGCTTTTTATTCCTCACTCCACATAAGCAACCTGCCACCAAATTCTATAGGTTGATTCTCCTACATATTTTTAATCTGAGCATTCTTCTCCATCTACTGCCACTTTTCTCAGTTTTACTGGTATCTCTCACCTAGATTTCTGTCATTGCCTTCTAACTGGCGTACACTAATTATCCTCTCAGCCCTTTTCCAATTTATTCTCTAAATGTTAGCCACAGCAATCTCTTTGACATGCAAGATAAAACAATAAAAATAAAAACAAATCATCTTTTAATTAGTTTCCACAGTTTTTAGGATAAAAACAAAACTTAACCAGACTAATCAATCTCTCTAGCCTTATCTTCAACTGCTTTCCTTTCAAACCTGCTCTTTTAAAAAATAATACCTTTTAAAATTCCCCACAGTTGCCATATCTTCCTCCTACCACTGATTCTTTGAAACTCTGTTATCTGTAAAGCTATATTCCCCACTATTACCTGGTTAATGCCTGATCAAGTGTCACTTCTGCAGGAAACCTTTCTTGATTTTTCTGTTATGCCCTCTTGTAACACTGTCTGCTTTCTTACTGAAGAGCACTTCTCACTATTGCAATTTGATATTTGTTTTATTATTTGATTAATGTCTGTCTCCTCTCATTGGACTTCCTGATTCCTGAGGGCAGAGTCATGTCTAATGCATACCACTGTATCCCTCAAGCCTAGCACTAATATATTTGTTAAAAATATTTGTTAGATGAAGAGTTAATACAATTTAAGAAGAGCCAGCATTTAAGTTCAAGAACAACTTATGCTATAAAAACATATATAGATCAGGGGACAGAATAGAGAGGCCAGAAAGAAATCTACACATATATGATCAACTAATTTATTACAAAGGAATCAAGGGTATTCAGTGGGAAAAGGAGAATCTCTTTTATAAATGGTGCTGAAAAAACTGAACAGCCACATGCAAAAGAATAAAACTGAACCTCTACCTTACACCATTTACAAAATTCAACTCAAGATGGATTAAAAACTTGAATTTTTTTTTTATTTAACAGTAAAATGAAAGTCAAAAGGAAAAAATCAGTAATTGGAACTACAATAAACTAAAAACTTTTGTACATCAGAGGGAATCATCAAATGAAAAGGCAACCTACAGAATGGGAGAAAATATTTGCAAATCATCTATAATAATGAAAGCATAATATGCTAATTCCGTGGTTGGCAAACTGTGGCTCTCGAGCCACATGCGGCTCTTTGGCCCCTTGAGTATGGCTCTTCCACAAAATACCACATGTGGGTGCACACATACAGTGCGATTGAAACTGCATGTCCCATGCTCAGAAGTTGGTATTTTGTGGAAGAGCCATACTCAAGGGGCCAAAGAGCTGCATGTGGCTCGCAGGCCATGGTTTGCCTAGCTGCAGTTTGCTGACCACTGTGCTAATTAGACCAGACAGCCAAACAACCTTCTAGACGTCATTCCAGATGTCCTTCCAGATGAAGCTGCCATGGCGGAGGCCGAGGCAGAGGTGGTTAGGGGCAATCAGGCAGGCAGGTGAGTGGTTAGGGGCAATGAGGCAGGCAGGCAGAAGTGGTTAGGGGCAATCAGGCAGGCAGAGGCAGTTAGGAAAAATCAGGCAGGCAAGCGAGTGGTTAGGGGACATCAGGCAGGCAGGCAAGTGGTTAGGGATGATCAGGCAGGCAGGCAGGTGAGTGGTTAGGAGCCAGCAGTCCCGGAATGCAAGAGGGATGTCCTGGATTGTGAGAGGGTGCAGGCCAGGCTGAGGGACCTCCCCCCACACCCCTCTGCACACGAATTTCGTGCACCAAGCCTCTAGTATATCTAATAAAGGATTACTATCCAAAATATATAAAGAACTCATACAACTCAATAACAAAAACAAACAATCTGATTTAAAAATGGGCAAAGGAATTGAATTCACAGTTTTCCAAAGAAGACATACACATGTCCAACAGGTACATGAAAAGGTGCTCAACATCACTATTCATCAGGGAAACGCAAATCAAAACCACAATAAGATGTCACTTCACAAGTGTTAGAATGGCTATTATCAAAAAGACAAGAGATAACAAGTGTTGGTGAGAATGTGGAGAAAAGGTAAGCCTTATACGCTGCTGATGAGAATGTAAACTGGTACAGCCACTATAGAAAACTGTATGGAGATTCCTCAAAAAATTAAACATAGAACTACCATGTGATCCAGCAATCCCACTTCTGGATATATACCTAAATGAAATGAAATTACTGTCTCAATAAATATCTGCATTCATATGTTAATTGCAGCATTATTTATAATAGCCAAACATGTGGAAACAACATAAGTGCCCATCAATGGATAAATGGATAAAGAAAATGTTCTAATACGCAATGAAATGTTATTCAGCCATGAAAAGGAAAGCCTGCTATTTGGGATAGGATGGATGGACCTTGACAGCGTTATGCCAAGTGAAATAAATAAGACAGAGAAAGGCAAGTACTGCATGATTTCACCTATATGTGGAATCTAAAAAATAAAACTGAAATCAGAGATGCAGAGAACAGATTACTGCTTGCCAAAGGTGGAGGTGGGGGATTGGAAAAAAGGGTAAAGGTGATAAAAAAAAAAAAAAGTACAAACTTGCAGTTATAAGATAAATAAGTTCTAGGGAGCTAATATACAGCACGGTGACTAAAGGTAAAAGTACTCTAAGGCTTTTGTTGTAATCTGGGAAATTAAAGTCACATTATACTCTTTTAATGAATCCTAATAACTACAAATTTTAAAATGCATCAACATCATACAATCTTACATCAATAAGTTGAAAGTTCCTAACCTAAGAGAAAACTCCGTTGAGTAAAAATGAATAAGAAGTAAACACCAGCCCAACTGCCATGGCTCGTGGTTGAGCGTCGACCTATGAACTAGGAAATGATGGTTTGATTTCCAGTTGTGGGATTGATCCCCGGTAGGGGGTGTGCAGGAACCAGCTGATCAATGATTCTCTCTCATCATTGATGTTTCTATCTCTCTCTCCTTCTTCCTTCCTCTCTGAAATCAATACAAATATATTTTTTAAAAAGAAGCAAACACCTATTTTTTTTATATTTCTACCCTCATCCACAGCCTCAGAGCACTGACTAACACAAAGGATCAAAATATTGTGAAAAGAGAAAAACATCCCTTCTCAGCTAAGCCCTCAAGGAACAGGGGATAGGAGTTAGCACGCCCTGTTGTGTGAGCAGAGGAGGGAGTAGAATAACCCATATGACAACAGAAAGGAAACAGGAAGAGGTCCCCACTGCCTCTGGTCTCTCAGCATTTTCATATTTAGATTCTTATATGTCACTTCAATTTGCATTTATTTATGTACATCATAAATGTTTGCAACTCATGTGTGCTTTGCCCACCCAACTAGCTTGCAAATGTAAAGACCTCTCAGGGATTTAAGAGGGAAATGGCACGAGTATGAAAAGTGAGAGAAGATCAAAAGAATAAAGGGGGAAAAGATGTATCATTGTGTGGGGGCCTGGCAGGGCTTTTGAATGGCAACTGCCTTCTCTGAGTGAAGCGTCTACCCCTTAGCTCTATGCCAGGCTTACATTTTTAGTCACTCTACAGTGAGGAATTTTTTCCCTTCTTTCTGCTTTCCTCCCTTTCTACCTAAATACACAACACTAGAACCATTTTCCTAACACCGAAGCCATTGCTTTTCATCCAATCCAGTTGACCTGCAGCAACGCTAAATCAGAAGACTGGGGATTTTCTAACCACACAGGATGCAGACCTGGCACTGTCTGTCTATTGATGTGCAGTTTTGTTTTGTAGCTACAACTGGGCCCCTTGGGTTACCCTTTATTTTAAGAAACACTTTCATTAAAGGCAATACCACTCTTCATTTTAGAGAACATACTACCTCTTCTCCATTTCTGACTTCATGTTGAAGATATCATATTTCATATAGGATCTGCATCCTATTTCCTAGAGGCATATCAATCTATGTTGCCAATCTTGAAAAGTAAACAGTAAGTCCTCAGATATGTAATAGTATAGTTTCCAGATCTAGGCAGAGGTGAAAAATCTATGTCTAAGCCAAGGTCAATGTGTACTTGTGCTCATATATAATAAATGTACTCTTGGGTTCCAAATTAGGCAAGTATAAAAGGAGGGAGGGGGATTCATTTTTCATAAGAATTGAAAAATAATTTACTCAGTACATATTATACTTAATGAAAACTACAGTTTACCACATTTGTAACCTTTGCTAGGAACCATGCTAAGTGTTTCACATAGATTATCTCTTTTAATCATCAAAATAATGCTATCTATGAAGGAGGCACTGTACCTATTATGTTTGTTGTATAAGGAAACAAAAGCTTAGAGACTTTAAATAACTTGGCAAAGATGATGTATATAGTAAATGACAGAGTCAACATTAAAATCTGAGACCCCCGCCTGACCCCAATGAACAAATGATATTCTCCTTATTCCTATTCACTCAACCCCACCCCTCCCTGTCCCCAGTTGAACTCAATTGTAATTTTTTTTCTGGAAAACAAACAGCAATGGGACTAGAGCATTGTAAGGTGGTGGTGGAAAAGGTTCTAGTCTTTAGGTGGTCTATTTCAATCCCATGGTCTTGTTTCTTGATAATAAATGGAGAGGAGGCAATAAATCCATACCTACTTGCCATGGGCAGCTCTATGCCCCCCTTAGCATAGCCTTTATGAAGTTTATTTTTTCTTGTATTACTAGGCCACTTTGCCTTGAGTTAAAAATATTCTATTTTCAGTGCATTTTTCATTTGTTGACTTATTAGTAGAAATAGAAGTAATTTATTTTATGACCAAGTAGTTTAGGGTGGGAATTATTATGGTGATTTTCCAGATGGTCTCAGAGAATTGGCAGGACAGATCCCAGGTGAAATTCATTTCTAGCCAGAAAGGAGCTAGAACTTAAGCCTAGGACTCCTGCCCGCAGAGCAGGTGTCCAAAGCGTGTTTGTGTGAACGCTACGTGTGCAGCAGCCTTGTTGACACCCTTAGCTACCCTGTACTAAATACATCCAGGGCACTTCTGTGCATTCCTCCACAAACCTGCTCTGTCCTCCCTGCCTCCTATCTTGGCAGATGGCACTGCCATTCAGGTGTGTGTGCCACACCCCTGGATATCAACCTCAATTTTTCTCTCTCCTTCGCTCATACTGCAATTGTCTTATATTACCGAGTCATGTCTCTTTTTGCCCCGTGCATAAAATTTATCTGTTTCTTTTTTTAGTATTTTTATTTTTATATCAATCCAAACAACATTCTGTCTCTTCTGAGCTCCTGAGATTGTTTCCTAATTTGTCTCCAACATCTCCTTCTTATCCACCTTCATTTCATTCTTATACTAAGGTCAGGATGATCTTTTCATAACACAAGTTTAATTAGGCTATCAATGTCATACCATCATTTGCTAAAAATGCTTCAATGTCTTCCGATGATAAAAATCAAAACCTCAAACATGGCTGACAATGTCTTACACGATCTGGCCCTTACCATATCTCACACTTCCTCCCCTCATCTCTGCACCACAGTCCCACTCATATTTCCCATTTCCTCAGACACTGCAAAGCCTTTCACACAAGATGTTGCCTCTCGCTGGGTCACTCACTAACCTCCCACCTCTGAAATGGCGTGAACGTCTAGTCTTTCTTTAGACCTCAGCTTGGACGTTGCTTTCTCAGAGACAATTTCCCTGGCAGTTATTATATGCTCCCTCACAAGACCATTGCAATTCTTATTGCTTATCGCTGTTGCAATTTTACATGTATTGGTAGAATTATTTGGTCAGTTTCTACCTCCTTTACAAGCAATACTGCTTTCTGTTCAACTTTGCATACTTAGTACCATGCTTGGCCCATAGTTGGCACATAGTACATATTTGTGCTTACCATTTTTCTGAATGAGAAGGTTGTAGATTTTAGTCTGACTGCCTAGTGGGTAAAAAATAAAGCTGCACTCATACTTCCCACTGAGTGAAGAGGACATGTTCCTTAAGTGCAGCGTCCACGTTGACACGTTCCCAGGAGTTTCTGTGAAAGTCACCAGTGACTTACAGGGAACCCCACCAGCACAGTAGAAGCCATGTTGGGGGTGATAAAGGGCAATGAGGTCCTCCTTTTTGGTGACCTTGGACCATTGCATTTGCACCAAGATGCCTTTCTTCTGAGTTTGGCAGGTCAGATTGACATCAGAGCCAGGTAAAGCATAAATGTCTTCTCCTGCACTGAATTTTCCTTCCCATATTCCTGAAAAGGAAGAACACAAGCCATCAGTTTACATGATTCACATGGAGTGACTCTTAGTTATAAGCTTGGATGACTTTGATGAAGTGAGTGAGCACCATGGGAATGTTCCCCCTGGCTGCTTCAGGGATTAGAGAGAGCTCCTGCATGACCCAGATAGAGAAGCATGGATCTCAATACATGTGAGGAGGCATTAACTTTAGGATACGAGAGGAGCTTACTGACTTTTGAATGTTTACTTTTTGGTGGTTGGTCTAACCTAAAAAATAGCAAGATCTCTAGCTACTGGTGAATAAAATCAAGACCATTTTAAAGTTGAAATTCACCATCAAACTATTCTTACATTAATACAATTGGCTTTTTTTGGTTATGCATCAACAGCTGCATGTAACACTCAAGTGATATTTTCTAAAACTACAAAAACAACTACAAACTCTGTATAGCAGTTTTTAAAAAATATATGTACAAGAGGTGTTTACATATACTGTCATGTTTAATCCTTCTCACATACTAGAGTGATATTATTAACACTCCTTTTCAAAGAGGAAACTGAGGCACAGGCAGATTAAGTTCTTTGTTCAAAGTCATACCTCAGTAAAAGAATATGAAATGGGCTGCCTAGAATCTGAGCACTTTCTATAACCTCATAACCTCCAAAATGACCCCCAACTTGGCTGAGAAGGGTAGGATATTTGATATTCAATATATATGGATTGAAAGGTCCTTTATCTCCATGTAGTTGGAGTTTACGGGGGGGGAAAAGGGCAGAAAACACCTCAGGTAAAATTTCCACTAGAGATAAATCATTTGGTTAGCATCATCTATAATCAATGCTTTGAAATACTAGATGTAAAAGAAGATTCTCTCCCATCAGTTCTCTGACCAAATAGTACAGGACACTTAAAGTATTGCATCTTTGACATACCTTCAATAACGTAGGCCTCAGTTTTAGAATTAACATGGAATACTTTTATAGGAATGAAATGTGATTGTGACAAGTACCACAGAAGCTAACAAAGGAAAAAGATAAAAAGATGACAAGCAACTGCGAAGAAACAAGGCTCTCAAAGGTACTTGACAAACAGGAATTATTATACTTTTATGGATGCAAAAGCATGGGTAGGCAGAGGTTAGTATAGTCTAATGTATCTCCCTGTGAGCTCTCCTTTGCCGGATAATATGCTTCTGATCCTATCTACTGCATTATATTCCAAAGTCTCATTTGATTTAGAAATTCTCCTTAAAAATCGTAGTAGCTCTATATGAAAAGCAGAGCTAATTCTTAAGACACTCAGGATCGCTATAATACCCTCATGCTGTGGGATACAGAACTAATCTTTCTTCCTACCATTTCTAAATAGGCCCATTAGGCTTTGGTTCCCACTGTCATAAGGACCCTGCTATGTCTCCCAGGTGTGTTACCTGCACATGCCTCATTAAATGCAACATATGCTCAACTGCCAAAGACATTCGTATTTGGAGGAGAAATGCTTATTATATCCACAAGAAGGAAAAAAAAAAGGGTAGTTGAAAGAGAGAAAAAAGTTGAGCAAGGATCTCGGAACATTGATGGCTTTGTGAGTTATTTATTTTTTTAGTATTCCAGAGTTGTTCTGACTACCATTTGGAGAACATTTCATTTTTAAGAAGCGAAATCTCCCAGTTACTCCAGAGATTCTCTGAGGAAGGAAATGGATAAAAAATGTCTCTGAGCAATGGCACAAGCCACCCATCCCCTTCCTGGTTTTATTGTTCCTTAGTAATCCTTTGTAGACTCTAACAGCTCCCCCATAGCTGCTGCTTAAGTACATAACTGAAAACCTTCGCAACAACTGCCTTTGTGCTCAATTTCAGCAGCAGTCACAGGCATCCTCAATGAGCAAGAGGCCTCCCTCGCCCCCTAAAGTGGCTGATTTGACAAGAAAAGTACAACTGGAAGCCTTACCCCTGACAAAATGTATCTGGATGATGGAATAGACAGCACGGTATGTCCATTTTTTCTCCATCGTCTCCCGAAGGCCTTACAGCAGCATTTTCACCATGATCACAGAAGTCAACTGATGCCTTTAACTAAACAAACTCGAGCCACCCTATTCGCACTGAAAAACCCCAAATCTACCACACGCCTGTGTCTGTTTATCACTTGGCAAGACCCCAGGAAATGAAACGTAGACAGGAAAGTAATGTGGTTCACAGCTCAATATAACCTTCAGCAGAACAGAGTTGAAATTGTTCTCTGAAACCTTGTGTATCACCTTCGTTAAAAGACTTTTCAGAACACACAGATTCTCTCCGTCAGGATCTCTGTGTCAGTCGAGCTGCTTCTAAAATCCAAAGGAAATCACGCAGAGCAGTTCATAATGTGCTTTTCACGCACTTCTTTCAGGAGCACAAAGTCATTTAACAAATGTGAGCCTCGTGTCTTTTATAATCTTTTATAATAGTTTTTCTGTTCAATTTTAAAATGTATTTGCTTTCCGGAATTGCTCCAGGGTGAAAGAACAAAACATTAACACATCAGAAAAGTAACTGAGGGGAGCATCAACTATCAAACCGAACTTTATTGTCTCCCCTCTTGCAGGGGACCCACATTTCCTGGGGGTGGGGGAGTGAGGGCTCCTTTTCTGCCCCTGGTCTGGGAAGAACTGGAAGTTAGACAGGGAAGTCTCCCACAGTGCTGGTGGGAGGCCTCTTCTGCTGATGGCATAAAAGCTTGTGTCTCAGCCCAAAACCATAGAGAGCAAGTCTGAAACAATCAGAATGCAAAGGCAGAGCAGTTCCTACCTCAGCTAGCCACCAAGCATGTTACATCAGCCCAGTCACTTCCATTTACAGAGGACCAAGATAGGACAACAGGGAAGTGACTCCTCGGACATGATGACTATCCCCTGACAGATATGCTTCATGGTTTTCTAGCTTTGTATAAAATAGACCATCTTCACCTTCCAACATTAACAAGCGTTAGTTGGAAGACTGCAGTGTTAAGTGTAATAAACAAAGAATAAAAATGAGTAATATATGTGTCAACATACAACTGTATGGACAATGGGTGACGTATTCTGTGACCTCAATCTCACTACTACCTTTTGGCAGCACCCGGAAAACCTAAAGACAAAGGCAAAGGTGGAACTTCATTCACGAGGTGACAATTTTTTTTTGAGGGAGGCCAGGGAGAGAGAATTTTCACCAGGTTGTATCATGTCATCATGTATTATGACATCATGTCATTACGTGTGTACTGACCTCCCCAATTCAGGGACTTGGGGTGAATATGAGTGATGCTAAGACATAAGTATCACCCTTGTCATTGAGGGGATTAGATTTTAGCTGGAAGAAGAGAGATTTGCAGATGGTGAAACAGGGCTACCATCTTCCTGGATGTCCAGGCTACCCTGTACACATACCTGCCATGATTGTCATACTTACTCTTTACGCCTCAGCTAATGATGTTTCCTGCAAAGGCCAGAAGATGGAGTTACCTATTTCCTAATTTAGGCCTCTTCAAGCATTTACCCCACCCCCACTCCTAACCTCCCCACTAAGTCTCAGATTACTGGAGGTGTTGGTTTAGGTGGTGATGACAAGGATATTTCAGAGAGAGTTGGGGAGTTTAGAGTCTTTGATTGAAAGGAGGAGGCATCATGGCACTTTATGCCTTCATCTCTTCCTCATTTCCCCTAGAAATTCCAGTAAATGACAGTGATGGACTATAGAGGTAAAATAATTCAATAGATATACTGGGGAGATCCTGATCTATAGGTTGGTGTCCCTATTAAATTGGGACACTTTGCAAGCCTGGGGAAGAAATTTAGTTACCTCACCACTTCTCATATTAAGGGGAATTTACCTAAGTGGAACCAATAAACATGTAAATTTATTGAATTCTCTAGGAACAATACCCCTCCCCACTCAATGTATTTAGATATCTCCTTTAAAAAATCCTAGTCTGAGAAAAACGTTTACTGATTTCAGAGAGAGAGAGAGAGAGAGAGAGAGAGAGAGAAACACCTGTGTGAACAAGAAACATTGATTGATTGCCTTTTGTACATACCCCAACTGGAACCAAACCCTCAACCTAGGTATGTGCCCTGATCGGGAATTGAACCTTTTGTTGTGGGGAGAACTCTAACCAACTGTGAGCCATACTGGCCAGTGCTAGATGTCTCCTGTTTCTTATTGCTTTAAAGTAAAGCAACTCCACAAAAGATTAAAAATATAAAATAAAACACCTTAACTTTTTAAAAAAATGAAATTGTCATATATTTTCCTGAGCTACCTATTCCCTTTTAATGAAATCCTTACCTCTCATTGGGTTTGGCTACTCAAAGTACCTGGTCAGTGGCTGCTGTGCAAATCAGCCCTCTCTGGGCATTTATTCAGGGCCTGGTTCTTGGTTCTTATATCTAGAAACCTCTGCAGCCGGAGGTCATCAGATTTGACTAGTTTTCCTTTGGGACCCACGCAGACTCTAAGGGAGGGAAAAAGAAATTCAGATGCGCACAGAATCTTAATTGAATGCACCTGGTGTCCTGCAGCTGCGAGACCCAGGTGACAGCTGCTCCATGGCGGTTTTCATGCAGCAGGTGGCAGCAACACCCTGCAGACTAGCACAGCTCTCCCAGATATGGGAATTTTGCTTCCATTGTCTTTCAGTCCCAATAGTATTTTCAAAAGGCCCTTTCAGCATAGGGATAGGCATTCTCTAAGCTTAAAAATAACTCCTCTATAGAAGTCATGTCAATCTCTTCTATTATCCTTGATGCTCACCAAATCCCAATTGCATGGCATTTCTTCTGTCTTAGCGTATACTCTGCTCATATAAAGAGGAAACAGAAGCAGTCAGTTTCACACACAAAAAGAAATCTTGAACTCCTTGAACTTCAGAGGCAAATTCAATTATTTACAAAGAGAAGCAGGGACACACATTATTTCTGCTACTGGCAAGCCATAAATGGTTGTTTTGAACAAACTTTTTCTATGCTCCATCTAAACACTTAACCTCAATGAGAAAAGGACATTATTAGAAATAGGAAGTTGAGCAAAATGGCAAACTTACTTTTGTGGTTTTCATAGAGGTTAACTCAAACATTACTGATTTGTCTTCCATTTGATTCTTTACTTACACACACACACACACACACACACACACACACACACACAAAATGTGCAGTGGTAGGTTTCTCTCCCAAAATGTTTAGGAACCATAATGCTTAATGTTCGTGCTAATAAAAAAATATTTGAGTGCCAAATCTTAGAAGGTTACAAAGATCCATAGTTCCAGGTGATTTAAAAACATAAATGGTAAAAACCATGCCTTATCCTTTAGACACTTACCATTTTGCTGGAGAAAACATCTCCGAGTGACACAGTGCACAAGGTCAAAAGCGGAAGTAGGACAGGCCTTTAGACAAGAGGAGATCTCCCAGGGATCAAGTGGGACAGGAGCCTATGAAGTGTGGATTCTAAATTTGCCTTTATATTCTAGAAGGGGATCTGGTGGAGTCCATGAGGTAAGCCATCCCAGGAAGAGAAAACAGTAAGAACCAAACAATTGGTAGTATTGAAGCTAAAGGTTAATTCAGTGATTTGATTGTTATCATTGAATAAAGGCTTTACTGGAGGCTTGAGACAGACAAAATTGCCCAACCAGTGAGCTTAGACCTTAAAAAAATAGTATAAAGCTAAATCACATACTGGGATCCTTTTGTAGATAGCTACAAAAATATTCTTTTTTTAAGAAAAATCTTTGTTGTTGAAGGTATTACATATGTCCCCTTTATTTTTCCCCATTGACCCTTTCTAGCCTGCCCCCACCTTCCACCCCAGGACCCACCACACTATTGTCTGTGTTACAAAAATATTCTTAACTATATTGTATTTTTACAACTGTAGAATTACAATGAAATATCGTGTTTCTATACTTGGTGAAAACAATAGGCTAGGTAAAATTTACCAAGGATTGGATCTGATCTTTTGCTAGTAATTTCCCCCATCCTACTTTTTCCCTCCAACTTTTCTTTTAAATAGAGTTCTGAGTGTGAGAGCAAGACAGAAGGAGGGAGAGAGGGAGGAAGGGGAGAGAGAGAGCAGAAGGGGAGAGAGAAGGAGAAAAAGGAAAGAGAGGGAGGGAGAAAGAGAGAGGGGGAACTTGCACTTTGATATTTGTTACTGTTTGTGATGGTGTAGCTCAATACAACCTCAATTAAGTAATGCTATCAGAAAATATATCATGATTAAAGTATTTTCCTGTTAACCAAGAACTAAACCAAATTCTTGGGGGAGGAAGGATTGTAATGGGGAGGAAAAATGAGTAAGTTAGAAAGTTAGTTCTCATTGCTGAACATCTTTTTTATATTATTGTTTCACATTTCTGGCTCAATGAAAACCTTGTGATGAACATTATCTCATTTTATTTGGTGATTGAGGTTCTTATAGAGACCACCAGATGAAGAAACTGAGCTTTGAAAGGTAAAAGTGTCATGCCTAAGTTAATGAGCTTGTTGTAAAGAATCCCATACTACTTGTTATATTGAGTCTTATATTACACTATTAAGTTATTTAGTTTAACATAATCAACAGTTAAAACCAACCATTCTTCAAATTAAAATGCAAATTGCCTCTAATATCTGGACAAATAAGAACCAGTCTAGAAATCATACCTTACAAAAAATGTAATTCCCATGACATTTCTCTCTATTAACCTGTACCTATATATCACAGAGGCAACAATAGTAATATATATATATATATTAGAGGCCCGGTGCACAAAAATTTGTGCACTTGATGGGGAGGGGGGGGTCCCTCAGCCCGGCCTGTGCCCTCTCGAAGTCTGGGACCCCTTGGGAGATAATGACCTGCTGGCTTAGGCCTGCTCCCGGGTGGCAGAGGGCAGGCCCAATCCCTAGGTGCAGCTTCTGGTCAGGCTCAGAGCAGGGCCGATTGGGGAGTTGGGGCGCCGCCCCCTGTCATGCACAGAGCAGGGCGATCGGGAGGTTGTGATGCCACACTCAGTCACGCTCAGGGTAGGGCCGATTGGGGGGTTGGGGCACTGTCCCCTGTCACACTCAAGGCAGGGTTGATGGGGAGGTTGTGGTGCCAGCCTCTGTCACTCACAGAGCAGGGCCTCCTGATGGGCGCTGCCCTCTATCACCCACAGAGCAGGGCCAATCAGGGGGTTGGGGCGCCGCCACTGTCACACTCAGGGCAGGGCCGATGGGGGAGGTTATGGCTCTACCCCGTCACACACAGAGCAGGGCCCTTGGGGCGGGGGTTGGGGCGCCGCACCCTGTCACACACAGAGCAGGGCCGATCAGGGGGTTGGGGCGCCGCACCCTGTCACATACAGAGCTGCAGGGCGATCAGGGGGTTTGGGCTCTGCCCCCTGTCACACTGATCCCGGTGCCGGGAGGCCTCGCGGCTCCACTGATCCCGGTGCTGGGAGGCATATTACCCTTTTACTATATAGGGTAGAGGCCTGGTGCACGGGTGGGGGCTGGCTGGTTTGCCCTGAAGGGTGTCCTGGATCAGGGTGGGGGTCCCCACTGGGGTGCCTGGCCAGCCTGGGTGAGGGGATGATGGCTGTTTGCAGCTGGTCACACACCCTTCAGGGTGGTGGACCCCACGGGGTGCCTGGTCAGTCTGGGTGAGGGGCTGAGGGCTGTTTTCAGGCTGGGGGTGACTGAAGCTCCCAACCGCTCCTTTTTTTCTTTTTTTATTCTGGGCCAGCTTTAGCTTTGAGGCTTGGCTCCAGCTCTTAGGCCTCCGCTGCTGAAAGTAGGTTTCTGGCCTTTGCTTACAATGTTGCAATCCTGCTGGCTGAAGCCCGGCAGACTAAGGAGGTTTCTGGGGTTTTGTTTAGCTTCTATATTTGTTACATAGTTGCTTAGATTTGCAGCTCAGAGGCCTGCAGCGGCAGGTGGGGAATGTTGGACTCCTCCATCACTGAAGCAAGCAAGCCTCATGTTAGTTTTAAGCTGCCTGGCTGCGGGCTGACATCTTGGCTGGCAGTTAATTTGCATATCGCCCTGATTAGCCAATGGGAAGGGTAGCGGTCGTACGCCAATTACCATGTTTCTCTTTCATTAGATAGTCCTAAATGTTGCTATTGGCATGACCAGGAGTAAAAGAAGCAGAGTGAAATGTGGGCGCTAAGTTACAGATGCTTGAGAGGAACCCAACATTTCACCACAGCTTTGCCAGGCCCCGCATGACTCGGTTGACCCTGGCTCCCTCTCCTCCCCACTCAATCCCACACTCCCTCATTCACCATAGTTCTGCCTCCTCTATCTTTTCTATCCTTCAGAAGCTCCTTGTTCATTAAACCCCAGGAGGCATTTGTCAAATTTTCTGCTTCAAATACTCTTCCACAGACTTGTTTCCTAACTGGATTCTCTCAATCTGAAGAATCACCCCCCTTCATTTTATAAATGAGGTCATTCGAATACCCTCTCCCCTCGCAAACTTTCCTGAGTCCTATAAGCATTTAAGGGAGCCCCTGCCATGGATCGCTGTCACATCAAGAGCTGTACGTCCCTCATGGTGCTTATCACTATGAGAAGGTAGGTTGCTTATTTTCGTATTTGTATGTTTTCACCTTCCGTTAGATTATAAACTCTGTGAGGACAGGGGCTTTGTGTATTTGTCATCTGTTTTACCTCCCAAATGCCCTTTTACTCCAGCTGCTATGAAGGCAACCAACTATTCACATGCACAACCTGACGGCACCTCTCCTCAGAGGCTCCGAATGCCTCCCACTTTCTGAGGTGGCATCTTTGGGGCAGAGACACAGTGCCTCATCCATCCTGACACATGCACAACCCTGGAAGTTCATGGAAGTCAACAGCCCACAAGAAAACACATGACCCATGGGAGCAGGAGCTGGTGTATAAATCCTTCCTCTTCAGATGTTTAGGTGGTTGATCTCAAGGTGTCTTTTACATGGCTCCTCAGAGGGTGCCCAGGGTACCCAGACACATTTGTCCATGGTGCAAAATGCTTAATAATGCACCTTTGGATTGGCATTCTCTTTTTTCCTGCTTTATTTTTTTTAAATTTCCCATTCCTGTTCCAGAGAATAATAGTCCAAAGTACCGGTAAACAGACCCTTACCTTGGGCTGTGCTTTTGGGCAGAGTGCATGTTATGGTGTCTCCTTGCTCACTGCTCTAACCCCAGTCCTCAGAATGGTAGTGGGCACATCATAGGTACTATGTACATATTTTGGGTGATACTCTCTTGACTAAGTAATACCATTTCCCATCAAGGGGAACAACAATATAGCATACTTATCTCACAATGTTTACAATATTGAAATAAACTAATTAAATAGTCCTAAAAATAGGACATTTTTTTATTCCAACGTATTCCTCGACAAATATTGGACTCCATCTACATGTCAGGCAGTAGGATTGACTCAGAGATAAAGATAAAGAACCTCTCCCTACGCCATTTCAGCATTATCATGGAAAGGGGTGACCTCTATAAGTATGAGCAGTTCAAGGACCTCTGTTGGATTCACCACCAATATGACCTTTAGGCCTCCTGGGAAGGATATAAGACTAAAAAAACTAGCAGCTCATAAAAGAGCCGACAGTATGTTCCCTGACAAAAGTACAGACAATATGTACCTTGACATGGTGAATATAAAGTTTAAAGACATTTCCTGGCTGACTTTTCAAGTGCTCAAATCAACTGGAGAAAATAAAGAAATCTTGTCACATAAGACTTGAAATTCAATAGCAGTTCTTAAGATAGAAGTTAGGGTGACAAATCTAAGCCTACCAATGTCTATCAGACAAGATTTTTTTCTCTGATAACCAGAGAGTTAAAGGGTATAATGCTATAACTATGGGAAAATGAATGTGATAAAATCCAGGGCTCTTACATATAGACACATAGTATTTAAAAATATCAGAAAAGCCACAATGCAATCTTTGCTGTCACTATGGCTTAGCATTCACTAAAGTTATAGCTCCCTGGGAGCTGCATTACTCCAGACATGGTAAGCCAATTTTATCCCAGCAGAAAACAGAAGGCACACTCAAAAGTGATAATTGGGTAGAGTTTAATGTGTAATTCATTTATGAAGTTGTGGTTGGGTGTAGGGGAGACAAGGGTTGACATAGTTCTAAGGACTACCACCAAGGGGAAGCCATTTTCTCCCCCAGAACTGAGGGGAAATGGGGGAGGGTCAGCAGGAGAGTAGTTGTGGGGAGGGACTTGCTGACAGGAATGTGGCCTCAGTATAGAAGTGCAAACTGGCAAACCCTCAGGTAGGAAAGGAGCTGGGGACATAAATATCCTGACTTCATTCTCTTAGAGGGAAAAAGGAGAGTTAGGTCAGATAGTTATTTGCACTCATTTGCTGAAGCCAGAGATCAAGAGACCTCGTTTACACAGTCCACACAGCTTAGCCTCCCAAAGGATCCAGAGAGGGACAAACAGGTAATGTGCAGCATACCAGCTATGTGGTCTTCAGTTAATGTAACAGGAGAGGTCACAGGCTTTCTTTACAGGCCGACCTGTACTAGAGCAAGGCTCACCCTTCATTGCCCAGCCTACTACCTCAGAAACCACCAGTCAAACAATGTGCAGCAGGATAGTTGAGGACTCTTTTCTTCCTCAGAGAAAGGCTTAAAAAAATGTCTCTTTAGTCATATGCAAATGAGGTGTAGCTTATGGGATAGAGCTCCCCCTACTGGCAATGCCTGAGAGAGGCTCTCATCAAAGATCTCATGAAAAAAGAAAAGGAAATCGTAAGAGTTGTTTCATTTTGTTCTGTAACCTAAAGAAGATGCTTAAACTTTCTGAGATGCTATGTCCTATCATCTGTAAAACAGGTGGGTGTGAAGATTGATGCTATATACAGTCCTTGGCACCAAAATAAAGCTACGGTAAAATGACCTGTTAAATTAACACAAAATATAACAACAACAATCTTTTGCCAAATGTTGACTTGTATTTATTGCCCAATTCTTCCCTTAATGAAAACAATTTGAATTTTTTTCCTCTTTGTGTCAACAGCAGATTCAAAAGAGCTGGAGAAAAGTGATCTGTGTTCTGGTTAGTGCTATCCATCATTAACTGAAGTCCCCAGCTATGTTTTGAGTCCCTGACACAGACAATGATGTATGGAGCAAAAGGTGGCTAAGAAAAGTGCTTTTCAGACAAGGATTTGAGCTTAGAGGAATAGTTTAGAAAATCACATTTTGCCTTAAGAGAGACATTGGGGAAATGAGATGAGTGAGAGAGAATATTACAATGTCATCTTTCTAAGCAATGTTATGTATGGGGCATGGTCAGGAACTTAAGGTGTGGATTGAAATTAGCTTTAATTTAAAATCTGAGATTCACTAGATGTTCGGTTAATAACCTTGGTCAAATAACTTCTTTGAGCCTCAGTATAGTTGTTATGAGAATTCAATGGGACTGCATATATAAAAGTACTCAGTCCAGAGCCTGGCTCATAGTATAGCTAATGAAGCCACAATAAAGTCCATAAAAATAAGATGCTAAGGAGAGGAGGTAAGAGAAGGAAAATTTCCAGACAAAGCTTTTTCCCAATTCAGTGATGTAGATAAGTCATTTAACTTTTTTGGATTCGCATTTCCTCATCAATAAAATAGTAAACTGCTAAAGATCACACAAATGAATATGGCCTCTAGTTCATTGATTCAAGATAAGTTTAATGGTCATCACTAAATGACTTTGAGAGATCTCAACATTATGCAGTCTGCTTGGCCTGCCATTAAGTTATGAAGCATAAGATATCCATAAAATATAGAGATGGATAGGCCATGTAAAACAAAAAATTACAATAAATTATATGAGTGAATATGTTAGCTCTGGCAGATGCAGCCTATATAATCCTTTAATGCTCTCCCGCCCTCCACTAAGGAGGCTTTTTCTCTGATCCTTAAAAATCAATGTTACAGTGAATTAATCATAGCCTGCTATAGTGATTGGCTTAATGGGAAGAGCTTTCTGGAGCTTACATAAAAATCTAAAGTAAACAGCCATCCAATATATAGATGTACTGGTTGGAGCATAGAGACACTATAAAAGACATTTACAATTTAATAGATAAATTTGACTTAAAAAAAACTTCTAAACTGGAAGAGGCTAGAATCTCATATTTTCTATCATTTTGCCTCCTTAGCAATTTTGAACAAATCAAATTTAAGTTTTATTAAAACCAGGTTCTGTGGAAGTCATAGGCAAGTTAACCAATGCTCCTACCCCAGTTACTTCCTGGCATGGTGTTGGTTCTATGTTATTTAATCTAGATCATACAAATGTCTACATCTCCATCAAATTCATTTGTGAATTTAAGTTAGCACTAGATTATTCAGCAACTGAGTCTTTTAAACTAAACTTGAGGAAGTTTTTCAAGTTTCTGCAGCAGAAGAAGGTTGTAACACCTTGATAGAAAAGAGGGATGATTAAAACACTCATTCTCCACAAATTTACATGGTTCAAAACACTAGGCATAAAGAGGCTAGGAGCTCACATTCTCATAAATATTCAGGGAATGATGAATCAATATGTACTCAGAGGTGGCCAAAATATTCTGATTTATCATGTTTTACTTTTCCCACAAAGCAGGTGACAGAATAGGAATAAAGCAAAATGAATCTATTCATATTAGATTGGGGCCACAATCTCATATTGTGTTTAGATATTGGATTTCCTGACAGCTTCCTGTACTGTCTGCTCATTGCTTCCAAGGGAGCCAGGAATGGCCCAGGATACCAGTGTGTCTAGGACGTGAGACATCTTAAATGGATGACACAATTTCCCTGGGCTCTGCTGCCAGTGGAATTCCCTAAGCGAGTTAGTGTTTATGTGTTGGTGATATTTGGGGGATCAATGGAAACCAGAGAGAAATGATCCTTGTCTAGAATAATGATAGCATAAAAGACAGTGAGAACATAAAGGTAAATACTCTTATGATGGTATTACTCAGGCAGTATTGTCTATCTGAGTGAGGAGCTTCGTTTCCTTTGCTTGAGAAAAACTCAAGGGCTCTTTTGGCACTGGTTTCCTTTCCTTTTAGGTTTTTATTGACTATACTTGCCTCTGATATTTCCCTTATACCCAATCATGGGATATTCTGCTCTTTCCTATATTCAATGTGACATATGCCCCCAAATCCACATGTTGTAGGGTTGGTTCTTTAATCCTTTCTAACATAAACTTGATTTGTCTGGCTCAAGGCTTCAGTGTGACAAAATAATAAAGTACCCTCTTCTCTTTGAGTTATACTTAAGCCTTGGTCTGGCTTTCTTTTTACTTAAAAATATAAGTTTGATGATAGGTCTGAAGTTTGCAGATAAGTGGAAGACCAAAAACATTTTCCATTAATTTAAAAAAAATGACATCATCTGGCACAGGCACAGAGAAAAAAGTAGACAACTTTGAATCAGAACAAAACCTGGAAATTAATAGTGCTTTGTCAAAACAGAAGTACCTGGGTTGGAAGGTGTGGGTGGATGGGCCGGTGGGGAGAGGTGAGAGGCATCACACCACCCAATCAGAAGATACCTTCATTCTCTGGTAGCTTTATCTAGAATTTCTGGGCCCCATAGCATCAGCAACTGACTGATTTCTCTGCCCAGCAGTGCCTGGCAGGAGGATCAAAGCCAGCCCTATACCTGCTGCACTGGGGCTCCACTCTGTCCCAGCAACACACCCAGGAATTGACTGGGTTAAGGGGTCGCCTGGCTGGAAAGGAACATTGGCTCGTTCCTATCCCAGCTTCCCTTGCTCGGAGGGTGGGGTTCCTGTGAAATTTGTTCTGACTTCTAAAGGCAAGTCCAGAGCAGTACTTTTTTGCTCCCACCACCCCACCTCCATACACACTTGTGCAGACAGCTCTTCTCATTCTTCTTTGTATGCCATTCAACCTTCCACTCCACAATATCATCTACCTGAAGTTCTGTTTTCTTTCTTCTTTTCTTTGTCTAACCTTCCTGCTCTGTTTCTCACCAGCAAGTTCAAACAAGCAGTAGCAAAGGAATAGTGTGCATGAAGGCTGAGAGTAGAAAATTCTTCTGGAAATAAAAAGCAGAGTCAGAAGTAGCAGGAGAGGAAAGCAGTTAAGTACTTTTAGGATAGAATTTTGATAATGTAGCATTTATTTTAGGCTGAGAAGAAGCAGAGAGTAAAGAAGAAGAGACTAATAATTCAAGAAAAAGGGGCAAATATAAAGGATCGTATCTGGGATAAGATTAAGAAGCCGAGTTCCAGAACATAGATGGAATAATCAGACTGAAAAGGAAAATCAAAGTGGTTCTCCTTTAACAAAGGAACAATATTATGGTGAAAAATGCTAGTAATAGGATGTAGAAGGTAAGGAAGCTAAAAACCTTCAGATTTGAGTCTTCAACCTTGGATATAAATAGAAGAGAAGGTGGGGCATTTGTTGAACATCAGTGAGAGGATCCCTGAGGAAAATGAAGCAGGAAGATTTGAACTAGCAACTGGGAGGATGGGGACAGGAGGTCAAAGAAATAAAGAAAAGGGTTCCTGAGCAGAAATGAGGATGTGGTGCAAGATGACAGGTTGACTTTGGACTGGAATCAATGGTACTTACTGTCAGGGAGCAGGAGAGGAGAATGTGTGACAGGCGGTTACTGCTTGTAAGGTGGTGACGTTAGAAGGTTGAGAGGTCCAGGTACAGAAGGAAAAGGGGAGACAAGTAAATTTGCTGACTATGGGGTATGCAGGCTGTAATGGAAACTAGGAAGGTAGCTGAAGAATGGGGAGAACAGGAAGGCTGAAGGGGAGAAGGGAGAAAAGGGAGAAGGTCAACTTTCCCTCCATTGTTCACCATTCCCACTGGATCATACTTTTTGCTGTAATTTCACTAGTGGCTTAAAAAACAAGGAGTTGAATAATATCCAATTTGAAATTTAGCTGCTCCTTATTCTAATAGCTCATTGTTGTACTAGCTAACATCAATATATGTGGGCAATTGGCTTTGTCAGAGGGAGACTACACACTGTGGCTCTTTTGAGTGGAGTGAGGAGAAAAAGGGTTGTGCTTTCAGCCTAAGCTCAGCAAACTGAGAACCACAGGCCTTGGACTTGGGAGTCAGGAAGTGAGGGATGATCCTTAGAGGAAGCAGGACACTAAAGAATAATCTTTGCCTACATTATTTTTGCCATGTTGTGTCTAACGGGTAACTGGCATTGAGGTAAAGACATGGTAATGAAATTCTATCTAACCTCTGACCCAGGATCATGCTAGTGCTCAATTAGGAACCAAGAACTAGCATTTGTGAAGTGGGAGAGAAATTGCCTGATTAGATCAAGACAGTTCACAACATCCAAATACAAATGGTGCCAGACCTTGATTGTCCCTTTGTCTTTGGGCAACTGCCAGGTTTCATCCCAGGAGGTCTTTATTTTCTTTCAAGAAATAAAAAAAAATCAATCACTTAATTCTTCATGAAGTTAAGGTGAAAGATTAGAGGGGATTAGAGTCAATTATAAACACAGTGCCTTCTGCCATGCTTCCTGGGGACTAACAGAAGCTTGTCAGACCCCTCATTAAAGCAATTACTCCCGCAAACCAGTGATATCTACTTTATCTATTGGCCTTCCTGAGTCTATATTGAAACCAAACCAGAGAAATTAAGATAACAAAATAGACAGTAAAATTCCTGAAAAATATCACAGATCCAGACTAGAAGGACTGTGCTTACAGTTATGACGATAGATAGATAGATAGATAGATAGATAGATAGATAGATAAATAGGCAGACAGGTAGATAGGTAGTCAGAGTAGAGTTCACAAGAGACATTTCTATCACTCAAAACAATAGGTCCACAGTCGTGTTGTTTAAACATTTGCCAGGTATCAAGGTCAACTGGAGTTTGACAACCTAAAGTCCTTACTGTCTTTGATGACTGGAAAAGAAACAAGATGCTCCAACTGGCAGCCAGTACCAAGGCTCTAAGTCAGTGGTTCTCAACCTTCCTAATGCCGCGACCCTTTAATACAGTTCCTCATGTTGTGGTGATCCCCAACCATAAAATTATTTTCGTTGCTACTTCATAACTGTAATTTTGCTACTGTTATGAATCGTAATGTAAATATCTGATATGCAGGATGTATTTTCATTGTTACAAATTGAACATAATTAAAGCATAGTGATTAATCACAAAAACAATATGTAATTACATATGTGTTTTCCGATGGTCTTAGGCGACCCCTGTGAAAGGGTTGTTCAACCCCCAAAGGGGTCGTGACCCACAGGTTGAGAACCGCTGCTCTAAGTAAATGAGGCCATCTTGGGTCCTTCAGCCCCCGCCAAAAATAGAAGGGGTCAATAGGGGTAAAAAGGGGCATATGTAATATTTTCAACAATAAAGATTTTTAATAAATAAATAAATTTTCAAAAGTTAATGCAGTCTGAACATAGATATTTTAGTCATATAGGAAGGCAGAAAATACCTTAGCAAATACTTAGAATTTCTCATTAGCATGCATAGAATTAATTTCTTCCTGTGATAATACAAGTGGCTCAGCTATGTTTGCTTTGGGATTTTAAACTTGAGATTTTTGCTGGCATTTACATGATTAAAAATCCAACATTAATTTCATCTTAATACATAGATATGGTTTATTTTTATTTTTCCTCTTTAAGAAAGGAGAGCTGGTGAGAGCAGAAAGGGGACAGGGACATTCATTTGGTAACTATGATAATGAATTGCTAATGTAAGCCTTATGGAGAATTCTGAAGGAAATGAAAGGCAAATATCAGTGCTTGCCCGAATTGTAAGCCAGTCATTCTCCACTGAAGTAGATGGGCTGGTTCAATTATAGGGAAAAGCCTCTTCCACCTGCAGGATTATAATAGAATTTAAGCTATCGACAGCACTGGATGTAGAACACAAAACATGAACTTGAGCCCTATTTCTGTTATTTACTAACTCTGTAAACTTAGGTAAATTATTTTATGTCTGAGTCTGCTTTCTTATTTGGCACTAGAGGCCCAGTGCACGAAATTCGTACATGGGAAGGGTCCCTAGGCCTGGCTGGCAATCAGGGCTGATCGGGGCCTTCTGGCTGCCAGCCTGGGCCTTCCTTCATTCTGGGCCATTCCCTGGAGGTCAGTGCATGCCATAGTGAGCCATCAAACTCCTGGTCTCCCGGTCAAACTTCCGAGGGGACACTTTGCATATTAGCCTTTCATCTAATCTAATAATAGACAAACATGGTAATTGACCATACCTCCGCTACGCTTCCCATTGGCTAATCAGCAGGATATGCAAATTAACCCAACCAAGATGGCGGCCGGCAGCCACCCAGCTGAAGCGAACAGGAGGCTTGCTTGCTCCAGTGATGGAGAAAGCCAAGGTTCCCCGCCTGCCATGACCCAGCTCTGAGCTCCACTCTAAGCAACAAAGTTGCAATTATAGAAGCTAAATAAACCCCAGATACCTGCTTTCAGCAGGCTCTGGCCTCAGAGCTGGAGTGGCAACAAAGTTTCAATTATAGAAGGTAAATAAATCCCAGAATAAAAAAAAAAGAAAAAAGGAGAGGCTGGGAGCTTCAGTCACCGGCCAGCCTGAAAACAGGCACCCCAGTGGGGACCCCCACCCTGAAGGGGTGTGACCAGCTGCAAACAGCCATCAGCCCCTCATCCAGGTTGGCCAGGCACCCAAGTGGGACCCCCACCCTGATACAGGACACCATTCAGGGCAACCCAGCCGGCCCCCACCCATGCACCAGGCCTCTATCCTATATAGTAAAAGGGTAATATGCAAACTGACCCTAACAACAGAGTGACTGGGAATCACTGGTCAGTATGACACACACTGACCACCAGGGGGCAGACGCTCAATGTAGGAGCTGCCCTCTGGTGGTCAGTGAACTCCCACATGGAGGAGCTCTGCTCAGCCACAAGCCAGGCTGATGGCTGCCAGTACAGTGGTGGTGGTGGGAGCCTCTCCTGCCTCCTCAGCAGTGCTAAGGATGTCCGACTGCAGCTTAGGTCTGCTCCCTGCTGGCAAGTGGACATCCCCTGAGGGCTCCTGGGCTGCCAGAGGGATGTCTGATTGCCAGCTTGGGCCCAATCCCCCGGGAAGTGGGCTTAAGCCAGCAGGTAGTCATCCCCCGAGGGGTCCCAGACTGCAAGAGGGCACATGCTGGGCTGAGGGACACCCCCCCCCACTCCCCGCCGAGTGCACAAATTTTTGTGCACGGGGCCTCTAGTATATATATAGATGAAGATTTTACAAGGTCTTCTACCTAGAACATGAATTTTCCTTGCTTTTTAGAGGGGTTAGATGAGCTCACAAAAGAAACTATCTCCAAGACAATGTCTGGTGCATGATAGACATTGAATAAATATTTGGCTATTTTCTCCTTTCTCATTTTAATTAATAAAAGTGATTTTTGAGAAATGATTGCTTCTTGTAGTCACATTTCTAACTAAAAATATTGGCAGGTACAATATCTATGTAAGTCAATTTATAACCATTTCCAAAGCACTACTAATCCTCCACTACCCCAATGAAAAAAGGTTCTGATCTTGACAATTTTCCAGTCCAATAACCTCATTTTATAGACAAGGAAATTGACCCAGAGAAGCTAAGTGAGATACCCAAGGTCACACAGACACATGGTAGCACAGTCAGGACTTGAAGCCAGGTGTCTTGCCCTGTTACCATGTTGATACTGGGCAAGAGAAGTGCATGTGGTCAGGGTGCCTATGACGTCTGAGGTTCAGGGATGCAAAGTAAGTTTTCGGTCAGCTCATTTATCTTAGCAAGTGGCTTAAGCTGCATATCCTCAAATAACAAGAGGAGTAGGAACACTCAACCTGACTAACAAATAAATACTTTCAGGAATGTATGCAGGAGCTGAGAGCTAACCTTGAAGCTAAACTAAAGCTGGACTCTTCTACTTACCCTATGGCCCATGGTGGTCTGATTGCCTGTGTCCTAAACAGCTTTACCTGATCTGATGGTGGCAAATGAGAGTCTAGACATGGAGGATAGTATCAAGACAGCCTTGGGGGACTTCCAAGTTGAGCCTAGACCAGTGATCGGCAAACTGCGGCTCGCGAGCCACATGTGGCTCTTTGGCTCCTTGAGTGTGGCCACGAAGTTTCAATCGCACTGTACATGCACACCCGCACGTGGTATTTCGTGGAAGAGCGACACTCAAGGGCCCCAGTTTGCCGACCACTGGCCTATACCATCTTCTGCCCAGGCATCAGATTGGGCTTGCAGCTGAAATTTTAAAGGCAGATGATGTCACATGGCACACTTCAGGGGGTACTCACCCTGCTCCAATGGAGGACTCTAAGGGATTTTGTTTGGGGCCATTTGGGGAGAACTTTTAGAGCAATGGTTTTCAGAGGCCAGTCTAAAGTCTTATGCTAGACTGCCTGGCTGAATCTCTAGGACACCTCTGCAAAGAAAGCTTTAAGAAATAGAGATCCCCAACCCTCACCCCACCCTAAGATCCACTTTTGGTCAGTCTGTGGTGGGATTTGGGCATCTCTCATTTCAAAAGTGCTTTAAATGCTTTGATATGCAACCACCACACTAACTCGGGGAGGGGGCATTTGGGGAAAGATAGCAGGGACTTGTACCAAGAGCAGTTGTAAAGGTTTCTAAGCCAAGTGCCTCCCCTCATGAAGTGATGTAAATACTTATGGCTAAGTATCCTCACCTCACTCTGCTCTTCCACAGGCTGCTCCTCCCTCCACAGCCAAAACCTGATCACCAATCCATCAGAATCCAGGCACACACCTTGAGTACACCCGTGTATTTCACTCTGTCTAGTGGCGGGTAGCTATCTGCTCCCTTAGTAGGAGTAGTGAACTCCTTGAGTTGAGAATGGAGACTTCAGGGACCCCTGTACCTCATGCTGGCACATGGTAGGAATGCAATAAACATTGAAAACATAAATTACATCTAACTTCCTTGCTCTCAGAAAATGGCTTCATCTCAGCTTTGGTTTTAGGAGGAACGCATATTGACATGCCTGAGAAAACTCCATGTCACTGAGAATTCTGAGATTCATTTTTCCAGGAAACTTGCAGACTCAATCCTTGAGCTTAATCAATTTCCACAAAACAAATCCCAACCTGACAAGTGATATAAACACCCACAGTGTCACTTCAGGAGCAGAGCCATGTGGCCCTTGGGCCTTCCACATGGCTTCCATGATTCTAAGAGTAATTCAGCCTGTGGCTTTTAAACAAACACAGATGCCGATCTGGGAAGCAGAATGAAGTTAAAAGCTGGTGAGCCCACAGTCTACAATAAATCAGTCTTTAAATCAACGGGGATACTTTGGGAAGTGTGTCGCCTTTTGAAGCAGATTCATCTTCAGCTGCTCTGAATTAATTTGGGGATTTATAAAATTGGAGTGAAGGAATGAGAAAACAATGAAAGTGTCAGCTTACACTGGCACCCAAAGAACTCAAGTGCAAAAGCGAAAGTTACTTGGCTTGATCCAAATGGCGATTCTGCTTTTCATTGAAAGTGAGAATGGTGGGGGTCACAGTGCGCCTAAACTCTGTTCCTTTGGCTGTGGCTCAGGCCAGGCTGGCTAACTCTGGTCAACTCAGAAGCAGATCTACCAGAAGTTTATAAGACTGAGGGTAGTCTTGTTGAGAATTCATCTCATGGCAGGAGATACACAATCAGGCTTGGCTTGGCCATGAAACCCCAGGCTTAAGGGGCAGTGGGACTTTTTTAAAAAAATGTATATATTTTTTTATTTCAGAGAGAGGAAGGGAGAGGGAGAGAGAGATAGAAGCACTAATGAGAGAGAAACACTGATCAGCTGCCTCCTACACACCCCCTATTGGGGATTGAGCCCACAACTCAAGCATCTGCCCTAACTGGAAATGGAACAGGGGACCTCCTGGTGCAAGAGTCGTCTCTCAACCACTGAGTCAACCACTGAACACACCGACGGGTGAGGCAGTGGAAATTTTGTATACATCCTGGTGTGTCTATTTTACATTTGTCTCCTGATTTAGTCTGTATGAACTCATACCTTAGTCTACGGAGGGGAAAGAAATAGGGTGGAGATAAAATGATGTTTGGTACAAAACTACAGAAATAACTACATAGTATGTATGAACTGCACTGATCCAGGCTAAAATTTAATACTTCTTTATTTTTCCAACATCTTGTGAGAAACTTAGTCCACAGCTATTCTAACAAAAGCCTCCTGCACTCTCCAAATTTTTGAGCATCCCCAAATCCCTGGAAGTCTCTCATTATTGCACCCTAACAGAATTTTCTCATCTACATACTCTTGTCCTCTCTATCCTGGTCCATCAGCCTCCCCTCTCCTCTGCACACAGCATTCACAATATGCCTCTACCATATGCCCCCCACTCCACCTCACCTGGAGATTTTTTTTTTCTTTTTGGATTTTTTATTGATTTTTAGCGTCAAAGGAAAGGAGAGGGAGATAGAGAATCATTGATGTGAGAGAAAAACATTGATCAGTTGCCTTTTATGAGAAATTGAGCCTATAACCCGGGCATGTGCCATGACCGAGAATAAAACTGGCAACCTTGGGGAGTGGGGGGAGGGGGCAAGAGATCAAAGGACTTGTATGCATGCATATAAGCATAACCAATGGACATGGATACTGGGGTGGTGGGGGCATGTCCTGGGGGTGGGAGTGGCTGGGGAGGGGTCAATGGGAGAAAAAGGAGACATATGTAATACTTTAAACAGACAACAAAGCAATTTAAAACAAACAAACAAACAAAACTGGCAACCTTTCTGTGCATGCATGGGACAATGCCCAACCAACTGAGCCACACTGGCCTGGGCTGGAGATGTGTTTTTTATTTCCTTGATTGCTTTTCTCAAGCAACCACTTAGATTTTGTCCTTTATCTCTTCACAGAGGAGGGAAGCAAAGAAGCTAAGTGGAAATAAAAAGAAGAAAAAGCTGTGAACATCTGTGTGTTAATTTGATCTCATCACGGCTATTTCAATAAAAGCTCTGTAGAGCTTGCAGCCATAACAGCCATTTTGTGATAGCTCACTAAAGAGAAGAACACAAGGCAGAGATAATGGCTATTTCGTTGTCCTTAGAGCCCCATACAACTTTGGGCCAGGTTCCCTGATGGTTCATATGCAGGAGTGATAGCAGCCACAGTTAGTGGTGGTGGTGTGCTGAGAGGAGAGAGGAATATTGTGGCAGTGGCTTCTAACAGCACTCTAAAAGAAGCAGTACCAGGGTGGGGCTGGGACCAGACCCAGTAGCATCAGGGCCCAGTGGAGCCAATACTGACACCCAGGAATGAAGCAGCACCCTGCATGAGAGAGAATCAGTATGGACTCTGCTCGCTGATGTAGGGTACCTTCATGTGAGTCCAAATGCACTGGAGGCTTTGGGACCAGGCATCTCTGAGTGAGCCTGGAGCAGAACAAGAAAGGGGCATATGGCTTTTGGTTACTGAAAGAACTATCTGAAGCACATGTGAGACACCACTTACAAACTGGGGGGTAAGTGTGAGAGCTGGCAATACTATAGGATGTCTCAACAATATATATACACACACTTTGAATAATTATCACGGCAGTTTATTAAAATACTAGAGGCCCAGCGCACAAAATTCGTGCATGGGGGGTGGGTTCCCTCAGCCCAGCCTGCACCCTTTCCAATCCGCGACCCCTCGGGGGATGCCCGACTGCTGGTTTAGGCCTGATCCAGGATATCAGGCCTAAACCAGCAGTCAGACATCCCTCTCACAATTCTAGACCGCTGGCTCCTAATTGCTCACCTGCCTGCCTGCCTGCCTGGTTGCCCCTAACTGCTACTCTCCCCCCACCCCCCACCAGCCTGATCTCCCCTCACTGCCTCTGTGTACTGGCCTGATTGCCCCTAACTTCCCTCCCTGCCAACCTGGTCACTCCTAACTGCCCCCCTCACTGACCTGGTCACCCCTTACTGTCTCCCCTGCCATCCTGGTCACCCCCAACTGGCCCCCTCTGTTGGTCTGGTTGACCCTAACTGCCCCCCACCAACCTAATCACCCCTCACTGCCCCCCCCCCGCCAGCCTATTTGCCACCAACTGCATCCCCTGCCAGACTGGTTGCCCCCAACTGCACCCCCCACCAGCCTGGTCACCCCTTGCCTCTTACTGCCTCCCCCACCCCCTGCCAGCCTGTTCACTCCCAAATGTTCCCCTGCTGGCCTAGTCACCCCCAACTTCCCCCCCTGCCATCCCAGTCACCCCTCATGGCCCCCTGACTGCCTGGTCACCCATGCAGCCTGCTGTTCAGTCATTTGGTCATCCCTCACTAACCCCCCTGCCAGCTGGTCATAGGCAGCCATTTTGTGAGGGCATGAGGGTTAATTTGCATATCACCTCTTTATTATATAGGATATTTCATTTTCAAAATTGATCTATCAGCTCTTATAGTGTGTATACATTTTTGGAGGGCAGCCTGTATACTAGCAGATAACAGTAAGCGCCAGTGAAAGCCAGGTTGTTAATTGCACTGTAATTCCCTTGTTTTATGCACTTTGAGAGCATAATACAGGTCCAGGAGAGAGGATGTATGTCTTGAAGATACCTGGATTCCTATGACAAAAAGTGACATCAGTATGTAATTCCACCTGATATATCAATAACCAGGTTTTCAAAGAAAAATCTAGGCAGGAATTTTCTCTCTTTAATATGAATTATTTCTGGAAGTCCCCAGAAATCTGTGATCAGAAGTTCTATATTATGCATGTATCCATTCTCTTGTTCACTGTTCTCTTATATATAGGATCTGGAATATATGCCCTCATATAAGTCCTTGAAGACATGCTTTCAATCTTCAGATGTAAAGTGCTTGGGAAATATATGGATTCATTATGGTATTCATGTTGTAAAAAAATATAATCAGGGTCATGGCCGGTGTTGCTCAGTGGTGGGACATCATCCCCTGAACCAAAAGGTTGATGGTTTGGTTCCTGGTCCGGGCACATACCCAGGTTGCAGGCTCAATCCCTGCTACATCAATGTTTCTCTCTCTCCCTCTCTCTTTCTCTCAAAACCAATAAAAAGTCTTAAAATATACATATATCAGTAACTGGCTTCTAGCAATAACCTACATTTCTTTTGCTACAGATGAATGGATGGATGGATGCATGGATGCATGGATGGATAGATGGATGTTCTAATGGGGACTAATTTGTCTTAATACTTCATAAGATTTTTAATATAGCTAGCAACATCATGATGTTTAATTGATCATTGGAAAGATGTTTCCTCACTTTTTATTCTTTAAGTATTGTTGAATGTTTATATAACAAATAAATAATTTTGGGTTAGAATAACCATGAGCCCAGACATGACCATTCATGCTCCTTATCCCAATGTTCTCATTCATATAATCAGACAATTAGATTTAACTGTCACCTAAATCCCTTTTATCTCTAAATTTCTTTGTTTCTGCCTTTCTTCTGTTGTCTAAATTAGATAGAACAATGGTTTTCCAATTTTTTAAACCAGTGTTGCGTTTAATCAATATGATGTATGAGTTAACCTTAACCTATAAAACAAATAAAGGCAGAAGTTTTGTGGATAAATTTTGGATGAGAGGCAGATTTTACAATTCTTTTGTACTTCCCTCACCCCTCATGCTTGCCCCTGAAGTATTCCAATTTATACACCAATTTATACACCATTGTGCTAGGGAAGTAAGCACTAAAGCACTAGAAACTAACTAGGTGCATCTGAAGTGATGACTGCAAAGGCATATATTGAATACAGCCGGAGACTGGGTGTAGTGGTTCTGGTTAGTTCAGGAGTTATCTAGAAAGAACACCAGAATTTCAGAGAGTGCCCTATAGGAGGGGGAACTGAGTCCACAAAACAGCAAGTTTCTGTCCTCTATGATTTCAAGGCCAAACTCTATAAAAGTTTCATGTAAAACTCACAATCCTTGAAAAATGAAGACACAAAGAGGGAAGCATCCCTGGAGGAGTTTGGAGCAAGATAACCTTAAATCAGACTCAGGGAAAGAAAAATGCATTTTAAACGTTATCAAGTAGCATGATGCAATGACACATCAATAACAAGTGCCTGTGGCCACATTTCTAAATGATGGCTTGGAATTCATTCTCATTGCCCTTCTCCCTACCTTTCAAAATACATGGCAAATAAGGTTGAATGGGGAATGTCTTCTATGCTCTTCCCATTCTTCCATCTGGTTCAGAAATGAAAATGATGTTGATGTTTTATTTTGGTCATCTTTTGATAGAATCCTAACTATAATCCATCATGTTCTCTAAAAATATTAGCAATTCCTTTTGACCTAGTAAAAGATAGTGAGTTTCAAATGGACTCACTGACAGAGTTAAGTGATGGACTATGGTATTTTCAACTATTTTAGGTAAAACCTGTTCTTGGCATAACTCTGATGGATGGTAGTAAAACATACAATGGGCAAGAGAAAAAAGGAAGTGATGAGAAAAAGTAATCATGATATTTTACCCACCTTCCTCTCTCATCTACTTCCCCACAAGAGAATGAAATGTCAGAGAGACCTTCACTAGGAAATTTATAATTGTCCTTTATTTAGTACAGCTCAAGGCTATAACTGACGGTATCATCAGGGACTCTGCAGGAAAACTTGATGAAATAGTCACTGAAAGTAAAGGACAGGGAATAGGAAAACAAAACTCCAGAATGATGTCACTTCCTACAAAGGAGAGTTACCATCCCTTTATCCTTCATCTGTCCTTAATTTACTTCATCTCATCTTTGTCTTTGTTTAAGTAGAGTAAGGTGGTATTATTTTAGATTTTAAGCATAAATTTCTTCTTTGAAAAAAATTAAAGATTTATCTGCATATTTTTCACAATGTATTTTTTCTGTTTATTTATTCCCAAATTAAGAATTTATGGGGTTTCTATATGCTTAGCACTATTAAATGCTGGAGAGAAAAAAAATGAGTAAGAAAGAATTCTTCCCCTCAAGAAACTCATGGTTTGATTTTTCTGCATTGAAATCATAGCCTAGTTATAGAAAGAAAAGTCTTAAACAGAAGATTATGGCCCTTAAAAGGAAGCTTAAAGTAAAACCAAAATAAGTTGGGACTACTAACAGGAACACAAGGAGAAAAATATCAGTTAATTCTTAGTTCTATTACAGCTCAGTTACTTATCATCCTATCTAATAAAGAGGAAATATGCTAATTGACCCTCATGCCATTGCAAAGACGGCAGTGCCCACAGCCAATAAGGAGGAAATATGCTAATTACTGCCCATCCCTCAAAGATGGTGGCTCCCACAGCCACAATATGGCGGCACTCAGTCCCCTCAACCCGCCAGGGCGGCAGGCGCATGGGAAGGCCGGGTACAGTGGGCCCGGCCTTGCCGCACGCCTGCCTCTGGAGTCCCCCAGTTCCCCCAACCCCCTAGCCATACAGGCAAGCCTCGGATGGCAGCTGCCCAGCCACCCAGGGCCACCCGAGGCTCAGGTAACCAGGGCCGGCCGAGGCTTGTGCTGCTGGCAGTGGCAGCAGCAGAGGTGTGATGAGGCATCACCTTCCCCTGATTGCTGGGTCATCTCCCGCCCCTGAGGGCTCCCAGACTGTGAGGAGGGGCAGGCCGGGCATGAATTTTCATGCACTGGGCCTCTAGTTATACTATATCTTCTAATTGGTTATTATTTATATATTTAAAGGCTAGTTGCATATGTTAATTTTGTATCTTTATACATTAATTTATTTCCTTATTTATTTTAGTTTGATTATTTAGTACTTTGAATTTATACATATTCTATCATAGTCTCAAAAATATGTCGTTTTGCTTCTTCTTTTTCAATTTTCATGGCTCAAATAATCTTTTATCTGCATTTATTAGTTAATACCTATAATATATTATTAAACAATGGAAGAGATAGTGGGCATCTTTAACTTATTCCTGACCCTAATAGGACTACCTCTAGTTTCCCTATTAAGTAAAAATATAGCTTTAGATGTGAGTTATATATATTTAGTGTTAAAAAAGAATCAACTTTTATTTATTGAGTATATATATCTTCCTTTTCACTTAGTTTTATTTATTTTACCTTTTTGTTAATCTTCATCGGAGGATATTTTCCCATTGATTTTAGAAAGAGTGGAAGGAAGGGGGGGAGACAAAGAGAGAGAAACATTGATGTGAGAGAGATATGGATTGGTTGACTCCCCCATAGACCCCAACCAGGGCCAGGGATTGAACCTGCAATCGAGGCATGTGCCCTTAACAGGAATTGAACCTGGGACCTTTCAGTCCACAGGCCAATGCTCTAGTCACTCATCCAAACTGGCTAGGGCTTGTTTTATTTTTCAATTACAGTTTATATTCAATATTATTTTGTATTAGTTTCAGGTGTACAGCATAGTGGTTAAACAGTCATATACTTTACAAAATGTTCCTCTTGACATTTCTGGTACCCAGCTGGCACTATGCTTAGTTATTACATCATTATTTACTATACTAGTGGCCCGGTGCATGATATTCATGCACGGGGGTGGGGGGATGAGGGGGGTGTCCCTTCAGCCCAGCCTGCATCCTCTCCAACCTGGGACCCCTTGGGAGATGTCCAACTGCCCGTTTAGGCCCGATCTTAGGGATCGGGCCTAAACGGGCAGTCGAACATCCCTCTCACAATCCAGGACTGCTGGCTCATAACCGCTCTCCTGCCTGCCTGCCTGATCGCCCCTAACCACTCTGACTGCCGGCCTTCTCGCCCCCAACTGTCCTGCACTGCTGGCCTGCTCACCCACAACAGCCCCCCCCTGCTGGCCTGATTGCTCCCAACTGCCCTCCCCTCCTGGCCTGATTGCCCCTAACCACCTCTGCCTTGGCTCCACCACCATGGCTTTGTCCGGAAGGACATCCGGAAGGTCTCCTGGTCTAATTAGCATATTACCCTTTTATTAGTATAGATTCCTTATGCTATACTTTACACCCCTTGACTGTTTTGTAACTATCAATTAGTACTTCTTAATCCCTTCACCTTTTTCATCCAGCCCCCTAACTCCACTCCTCTTGGGCAACCATCAGTCTATTCTCTGTATCTATGAGTCTGTCTCTACTTTGTTTTTCATTTGTTTTATTCTTTAGATTCTACATACAACTGATAAGGGGTTACTATCCAAAATTTAAAGAACTTATAAAACTCAACATCAATAAAACAAACAATCCAATTAAAAACTCACAGATGGCCAAAAAAACCTATGAAAAGATGCTCAACATCAGTCATCATCAGAGAAATGCAAATTAAATCCACCATGAGATATCACCTCACACTTGTCAAAATAGCTACCATCAATAAACCGATGAACAATGTGTGTTGATAAGGATGTGGAGAAAAGGGAACCCTCATGTACTGTTGATGGGAATGCAGACTGGTGTAGCCACTGTGGAAAACAATATGAAGTTACCTCAAAAAGTTAAAAATGGAACTGCTTTGTAACCCAGCAATTCTGCCTTTAGGTATATATCTGAAAAAACTCAAACACTATTTTAAAAGAACATATACACCCCTATGTATACTGAAGCATTATTTACAATAGCAAACTATGGAAGCAACCCAAGTGCCCATCAATAGTTGAATATATATTTTTAAAATCAGGAATCAGTGTTGAAATTTGTCATTGGGTTTTTTAGTTTATTTCTCCTTTTCTATTAATGATAGTGAGTGATATTATTACATTTCTTATAGTAAAACATCTTGGAATAAATCACTTGATTGTGGTATATTTTATTAAAATACCATTAGCATCTGTTTGCTGATGTTTTACCTAGAATTTTGGCATCAATATTACAAATGGGACTGTTTTAAGTTTTCTTTTCTTCTTTTATGTGATTTAGGCATCAATGTTATACTTGCTTCATTAAGGCAATTGGAAAGTTTCCCTTCTTTTTCTATGCTCAGGAGCAAGGATGTTAGAATGCCCTTGAGAAAATGTCTGAACCTGGTACTTCTTGTGGCATAATTTTTTCGTAGCTCATTGACTTTTCCTGTGAAAAGTTATATGCTTAAGTCTTTTATTTCAACTGAGATAAATTTTTGACCAAATTGTACTTTTGTGGGAAGCTGTCCATTTCACTTAATTTTTCAAACATACTTGCATAGAACAGTTTCTTGGCACATTTAAAATGTGTTCTATTTTGCCCTGACCAGTTTGGCTCAGTGGATGGAGCATCGGCCTGCAGACTGAAGGGTCCCGGGTTAGATTCCAGTCAAGGGCATGTGCCTTGGTTGCGGGCACATCCCCAGTGGGGGGTGTGCAGGAGGCGGCTGATTGACGTTCATCAATATTTCTAGCTTTCTCATCGATGTTTCTAGCTCTCTGCCCCTCTCCCTTCCTCGCTGTAAAAAATCAATAAAATATATATTTTTTAAAAATGCGTTCTATTTTAAAAGTGATTTCCCCACATAATTTATTTATGTTTCTGTGTCATCTCCTCTTTTTCTGGGTTAGATTAGCTGATGGTATACTTATTTTGTTAATCTTCCCCAAGAACCAGCATTTTTATTTATTTATTAGTTTTACTCTTTTCATGCTTCCTATTTCATTGATTTCTATTTCTATATTTAGAGCTTTTTCTCCTTTCCTCACTTACCTTTCTGCAGTGGAAATTAAATTCATTTTATTTTCTATTTTAAAATTTTATTTATGTAAGTATTATCTGTGTTCTGCCATGCTAATTTCTCATTTACTAGTATATTCTACCATTCATCCTCTATTATGGCATGGCTCTAGACCTGGTTTTGGAATATTTTGGAATATTTACTCCCCATTTCTTTTATACATGTAATTTGATGCATTATATTCTGTCTCCTAGTTATGCTATAAGAATGAGTGGTAGATGGTTTTATTTCCCCTCTATGTGTATCTGTATGCATTTTCGGGGAGGGGGAAGAGGTATGGAGAGATTTATACGAGGAAACTGCAGTTGACCTATAGGAACCCAAAAGTCTGAATTGTATCTTGGTTTCTTCTTTGATCCAGTGGCTTTACAGATTTTTTTTTCCATTTACAGCTGGTAGGAAGTGTTTCTTCATTTAAATTTTTATTTGGTGCCATATTTTAAAATAAATTTATGGATGGACATTTAGGATCAAACTTAAATTATATGTAAAAATAATTTAAAACACGTATGTGTTTTAGTGTAAATTATATTCTTTCCAAAATTTTTATTTCAACATAGTTATAGTCTGTTTTTCCACACCACCATTTATCCCCTCTATATCCTCTTCCACCTCCACCCCCTTACCACTGCCCCCACAATCACTATACACTACAGTTGTCCATATCCATGAGTTTTCTCTCTTTTTTCTTTATTGCTTAATCTCTCTACCCTCCTGCCCACCAGAGCTGTCTGCCTACTCTCTATCTATAGTTTCTATTTTGCTTGGTAGTTCAGTAAATTCCACATATGAGTGAAATCATATGGTACTTGTTTTTATCTAACTGGCTTATTTCTCTTAGCATAATGTTCTCCAGAGCCATCCATGCTGTCACAAATAGTAACATTTTCTTCCTTTTTATGGCTGAGTAGTATTCCATTGTGTAATGTACCACAGCTTTTTTATCCATTCATCTACTGATGGGCACTTGAGCTGCTTCCATTACTTGACTATTGTAAATAACACTGCAATAAACATAGGGTTGCACATATTCTTTCGAATTAGTGTTTTGGGTTTCTTCAGATAAATTCTCAGAAGTGGAATCACTGGGTCATAAAGCAGTAATGATAATATTCTTATACTAGAGATCCCCATTCCTTAATTATTTATTTCATTTACCTCAGTTAAATAAAATATCTCCAAACAGATTTCTCAGGCACAGTAGATAGCTGGTATAATTCCTGAGCCACTGCATAACTAAACATTTGTTTTTCTGCTGCCGTCACACCTAATGGCTACATTTCTGACTCAAATTTTTTGGGTCACAACATTTTGCTCTGTTTTATGGTTGTCTGGTATTCAATGCCAAAGAAGTTTAAGGTCTGCCTGATAATTTTCCTCTGTAGATAACTTGTTTTATGTTTTTGTTTTGTTGCCTGGGGCTTAGGTATCAATGTTATACTCACTTTTTAAAAATAATTTGGTAGACTTCCTTTTTATTCTATTTTAGTAAACATTTTCAGAAGCATTGAAGTTATCCTCTCCTTAGAGCTTTAGTAGAATTCCCCTGTGATACCATCTGGGGACTGGAACATTTTTTAAAGATTAGCTCTTTGATATCTTCCTCTATTTCCTCTATTGTAACTGACTGTTCAGATTTTCTCTTTTTGAGGTCAATGTTGGGTATTTGTGACTGCCAGAAAAATCACTCATCTTATCAAGGTACTAGACTATAGTCTCTTAAAGGTGATAAAGTCATCCTTTAGTTATAGCTATTTTGTAAATGTGTGCTATCCCCATTTTACTTAATTTAGTTTTCTATCAGTCTAGTTCATTATTGCAGTTTTTGTTACTATAAAATAACCACCTCTTAGATTTATTTGTTCTAAAGTTTCTGATTTCTAACTCATTAATCCCTACTCATTTATTTAGCATTGTTATTATTATTTGAAAAATTTTTTAATATTTATTAATTATACCCTTAATTTCCACATTCACTGGGCTCACAAGCCCTATACAGTCATGTGTCATTTAATGACAAGGATATGTTCTGAGAAGTTCATCGTTTGGTGATTTTGTCACTGGGTGAACATCAGAGAGTGCAGTCACATAAAGCTAGATGGTATAGCCCACTACACACCCAGGCTCTATGGTATAGCTGTTGCTCCTGGGCTGCAAACCAGCGAGCCTGTTACTGTACTGTAGGCAATGGTAATACGATGGTAAGCATTTGTGTATCTAACCATATCTAAACATAAAAAGGTACAGTAAAAATATAGTATAAAAGATAAAAATGGTACACCTGGATAGCACACTTACCGTGAATGGAGCTTGGGGGACTGGCAGTTGCTGTGGGTGAGTCAGTGAGTGAATGTCAAGGCCTAGGACATTGCTGTACACTACCACAGACCTTATAAATGTTGTACACTTAGGCTACACTAAATTTAAAAATACATTTTTCTTTAATAGTAAATTAGCCTTAGCCTACTGTAACTTTTTTACTTTATAAACTTTTTTAATTTTTGACTCTTTTATAATAACACTAGAGGCCCGTTGCACAAAGGGATTTGTGCAATAGGCCTTCCCTTCCTCTGCCTGCTGGCACCGGTTTTCCTCCGGCACCCGGGACCCAAGCCTTCAGTCTTCGCTCCACCACTTCATGCCTATGTATGCAAATTAACCACCATCTTTGTTGGGTTACTTTGCATACTCTCCTGATTAGCCGGTGAGTGTAGCAGAGGGACAGTCAATTTACATGTTTGTCTATTATTAGGTAAGATTGAAATTAAAACACAAGCACATTACATGGCTGTACAGAAATAATCTTTCTTTATATCTTTATTCTATAAGCATTTTTCTATTTTTAAAAATTATTAATTTTTTAAAACTTATTTGTTGAAAATAAGACACAAACACAAAGTAGTCTACATGTGCACAAGGTCAGGATCATCAATATCATTGTTTACCACCTCCACTCTTGCCCCCCCTGGAAGGCCTGCAGGGGCAAAAGCATGCATGGAGCTGTCATCTCCCATGGCAGCCGTGCTTTCTTCTGTAATGCCTCCTGAAGGACCTGCCTGAGGTTCCTCTGTGTCACTCTTTTCAGAAATATGTCCATCGTGGTTTGCTTGGTTTGTTTCTTTTTTTTCATCATGGATTTACTTGTAAAAAGATAATGCACCATGAACATCCCTCTCTCCTAAAGAAAACCTTTCAGTGTTGGAGGTCCATGTTTTCAAAAAATGTAAGGAGCTTGTTGAGGTCTGAAAATGACTCTGCTAACCACTTCACTGGGAATTTGTTTTAGAGATTCTTTTTCTTTTTCTTTTCCTGTAGTTTCCTGTTTTCTTGGCTCTTCTTTGGTTGATATGTTTCCAAATTATTTTTCTTCTATTCTTATATCTTAATGAAAGGTGAGTTAGGTATAAAATCCTTGGATCACACTTTCTTCCCTTGGAGATTTTATAGCATTTTTAAAGATAAAAGTTACTGTGGAAAAGTCTGAAATGAATCTTATTTTTTCTCCCATAACAAATGACTAGCTTTCAATCATCAATGTCTGTCCCTCTTCTATTTGAAGATCATAATATTACCAGAATACATTTCTTTATTTTGAGTATTGTGTACATATTTTTCACATCATAGTATATTTTTTCAGACTATAGATTAAAGTCTTAAAAGATTTTTGACAATATTACAAATATGTTTAAATATTTTCTGTCCCATTATTTTAGATTTCCTTTTTTATGAGAGGGGGGCACAGAAAGAGATACAAATTATATTTATACTAGGGCCCCACTGCATGAATTTGTGCACCTGAAAGGAACTGTGGGCCGTGAGGCTGCGGTAGGCACAGGGGCAGGTCTTGGCCCATCCTCAGCGCCCACCCCCTCCTGCCACGGCCCCCAGTCACCTGTCTGCCAGCAGCCCTGTTCCCACCATTGCTCCCATGCACTGAAGGCATGAGCCCCTCTCGCACCTGCTGAAGGCATGACTCGATTGGGGCTGGAGCCAGTTGTGGGTGTATGTGGGGCTGGCGCTGGCAGTGGTTGTGAGCAGTGGCTCTGGTAGCACCAGCAGCGGGTGCGAGCAGGGCTGTTACCAGCAGTGGATGCAAGAGGTGGCTGCAGGCCCAGATCTCCCCTCAGAAGCAGGGGGAGGCAGAGAAGCCCTGAGGGGTGATTGGGGCCAGTGCCGGGCACTGGTAGCGGGTGTGAGCGGGGCCAGCGCCAGCAGCAGGTGCAAGTGCCAGGCGGGACTGCAACACTCGGGAGCAAAGAACTTTCAGTAACCACCAGAGGCTCGCCCCAATGATAGCGACCAGCGCCCCGCCTTGGTCTGGCACCCCGATTCACCTGCTCCATTCTGCACTTCTAACATTCTTCTGCCCAGGTTTAGGGGACAAAAATCCTATGTTTTAGCAAGTCTTTTCTCATCCTTATGCACTTCCTTTTGTGCTGTGTTCTGGTAATTATAAGTTGAAATGATGGTAATAAAAAGAATATAATAGGGATAAAGATGAAGGGGTTAAGACCTTGGCTCTATCTGGCTACAAAATTAATTCCTCTGGAGTTGGAGAATGACCACCTGTTTTCCTAGTCAGTTCATCTTCAGTTTCACAATGAAGCACTTACAGAGAAGGTGAAGCAGTGTTTTCTAACCTTGTTAGGTGCATCTAGCCTGGTCTGATTCAGAGATTAGAGCAAGTGTTGTACAGTTCAAAAATGTACTGACTTTATCCTCACAACTGGTGCAATTAGTTGAGATTCTGTGTGAATTTGGCATATTGTCTTCTCTTCAGTTCACAGTGATGTTGCCGGCTTTTTAAAAAGCTTTCTTTTTTATTTTTGGTATGTTCCTTGGTATTTTAATGGGAAATTGGAGGAGATGTCATAAATGTGTCAAGCCTGCCACCAAATTAACTTCCATTTTCATGCAGTGAAGCCACAACTTAGGTACCTTGAGACCAGGGACTCATATATCATCTTCTTTATTGAATAATTGCCCAATAAACATGCTTTGATTTAGAACTGAATAACATGAAAGTTAAATTGTCCTTGGTTTTCACTTTAATATGTTAATTGTGAAGTTTATATTATCCCAGTACTGGATAAAATGAGTACATGAAATTGACATGTAAAAATACATCTATACTTCCATTTTTTTAAAACTTGGTCAAATCTTACTATAGTTGAAATTCCCTATTTTTAAAAAGAAAACCTGACTTCTAAACAAATGGAATTTTGAAAAAGACTTGGAAATTGTGCTCTTGTTAACTCCAAAAAAAGTTTCCTTTAGTTCATTCTACAAATTGCTGGGGAAAGATTCAGCTCGGTCATATAAAACATATGGTGAAAGATTCAGCTTGATCATATTTCAAAACAATCAGTTAATTACAAAATTTCTACCATTGTCAGAGACACACAAAGGTTGATAGAGCTGCCAAATCATACTACTTACTCAAGGGATTATTTATTCTACCTACTAGTGTTTTTGCTTCTTAGAGTCATGATGACAATTAGTATTAGAGGGTATATTCTAAACCATTATGCACATCCTGTAATATCATCAGGTGCTGTACCTAGATTGTAATTCCTCCTTCACTTATATTTTAGGTACCTAAGGCAAGGGCAATCTTTTTGTTCCCCTTTAGCAATTACTGCTAGGCACAGAGAAGTGCTGTAAGGCACAATCTAGAAGCATGCTTTAAGGGATAGATTATGTGTAAATGGAGAAATGCATTTAAATAAGCCTGATAAACTATAAATTTTCCATAAAGCAATAAACTGCACTGACTATGTGTAGCTTCTCTTCAGATGGCTGACATCCAGCTGTGATCAGAGCCTGGTCAACTGAACAGGGGCATTAAATGTTACGTAGAATGTAAAAAGATAGAGACAGGTTCATGAATAAGAATTCCTGGGTGGGAAGAGATGGGGGTGGGTCTGGGTATGTTTTGGGAGGAATATTTGGGTAAGCCACTTAGGGTGAAGAAGCAGACCCTCATAGGGTGTATATCAGCAGATAGTACCTTAACTGTTTTCTAAGGAGGATCAAACATGTTACACCAGACTTCTGTTTTGATGAGTGGAGTACAGAACCTGGGGCTGGTAATGGGGCCTTTTTTCCCTTTTCTTCCTCACACACCTGAGCCATCTCTGTAAATAAATGCTAAAGCTTGAGTTTAAAAATATCACTTTTAAGGCTTGGCATATGAACATGATGTTACCAGGTCTTCAACATGAGAATATTTCACTGCATCATACCATGGGAGCTGCAGTAATGAGAACCAAGCATTTTCAGTGTTAATTCTCTAAGTTCTCCATCTCCTGGCATTACTTGTTCTAACTTAGATCTTTGTGGTTTAGCTTCTAGCACTTCAGGTTTCTTATGAAGTTATAGCTCTTGAAATATCCAATGGTAGCTTCCTGCTTTATTCTTGATTAATGAGGTTTTTATAACCCTTCTGGGCTAGAACCAACTGTCTGTGTTGGTAGGCCTGGACAACTCCTAGGAGTTACTCATCTGATTTTCAGAAATTGTTTGCATGGCATGTTGATTATTTTGCCTATGAGTCATCCCTGCTTCTGTAGGTAGAACTACAGACCACAGTAGATGCCACTCATTGGGTCTAAGCATTGCTCTTTTATTATTGTGACACATGAAATAATTGACATAGGCTGATGTTATTATTTTAGTTTTCTTGAAAGTTGTTTTGATTCTCTGGTCCTCAAAGCAAGCTGCTTTTAAAACAGAAACTGTTTGTTTATACAGTCATGCTTTAAGTATGATTTATTATATATTCATCTGAGAAAACTGCAACTCGGGCAATTCAGGACTTTTAACCTTTTTTTTAACTTCCAACGGCAATGAGATACGTTTCCAGACAAAAGCAATGTCACTTGATGAACAATCCACTTGTTACTTATCTTTTTGCTTTTGAGAGACAATGCTAGGTCATCCAAGGACACATCCAGGAGGGTACTATTATTAATGGAAATTAAATGGTGTACAACACAGACTATGTCACAAAATACGTTTTCTTTAATTATATTCTGAAATGAGATGGAAAATGGCTCAATAACCCTGAAGCTGATATCTGATTTAAAAAATATTTTCTATATATAATTTAATTTAACCTTTGTTTTATATGAAATTTACAAATTATCAGAAAGATATAAACATAGATGTTGGAATTAATTTGCTTGACGAAAGATGATCCTTTTGGCTTTGCTTATGGTTTGGGAAGCTCTTCAGGACTTTTACCTCTTTTTTTTCCCTATTTTTAAGTCAGTTGGGAGCATATATGTAGCCAACAGAAGGGTGAAGCCATGAACTGTAAACAATACAAATATGACTTGATTACTGTCTTACATAAAATCATTTTAAGGTTTCATTCAAGTCTTCAAGGAAAAATCTAAATTCCTTAATATGGCATACAGGGTCTCTATGATGAGAGCCTTGATCACTCCTTTAACTTGATTACTGATCATCCTTACCAACTTGCTCTCCAATACGCAGATACATGCACACATCCCTAATTGTAGTTTTAGTTTTACTATGTAATTCTATTGGATCTTTATATTACTTATATGAAGCCCACGACACTGTCTTAAACCTACAAAATTAACAAAACAGGAGGCAGCTCCAATGTTGAACTCCTTAGAGGAGAGGCAGTTCATTTACAATGAAACAGCATTTGCTATCAAATGATACGTTAGGGGAGAGTAAAATGAATGGATAGTGTATAGTATATTGATGATAAGAGATAGCTTGAATTTGGGTTGCAAATCAAGCATGAGTTATGTGGGCTTGGCCAATGGAATGTCTCTCAACTTCAGTTTCTTTGCCTAAAAAAAAATGGGCCCATCTAGAATATTGGGTATTCAGGGAAGTATTAGGATTTATTACCCACCAACTGGGTGAGTTGCAGAAGGTTTAACTGGGTGGGGCGTCCAGGTGGGAGGTTAGGAATGGTAGTAAAAAGCATAAAGAATTAGATGAGTAACTTCAAGTGTTTGCAGGACTTGGAATCTGGCTATGAATCCATGAGCATTTTTGCAAAAGCTCAAAGAGCAGGGGCCGGTCAAACAATGGAAGTCAGAGCCATGGTCACCGACCAAGTCAGGACTTCATTCAACAGGAGGGAACAGGTTCAAGGTCACATGGGAGTGGGTGATGGCTGGGGGCAGAGTAGAAGGGACTGTGACTTGCCACAGATAAGCTCAGACAATGAAAATGCATTAACTCACAGGGTGATTGTCAGCATAGGCTATTAAAAGTCGAGTAATTTGAAGCATTTAAAAAACTGTAAAGACATAAAAATAGATACCACTATTTTTATCTTGTGGTATCATAAAGATGAAACAACTGCCAAAATGCTTGTCAAGATTAACCTCATCAAGGAGCAATCCAACAGCTGTCCTCCCTTTTGCCCAGAGGAACATACACTTGGCATTCACGGGAAACTTGCCTTTGCTTCTCCTCATGTGTCTGACACTATCAGACTCAGGACATTCACCTTCTGCTTTGATCTCAGGGTGCTTTTAGTAAACCCTTCAATTCCAAACCATAAAAGCTGATGCGCTAGCAGGACTGCAGGCATTTTTCATCAAGAAACCTCTCAACCCCTGCTACCTAAAGTTAAAAAAAAATGTATTTCTGAAGGGCAATGTTATTTTTTTCCTTCTCTCCTATCTTTTGAGTACTTTGTCCTGGTGGGCTGATGTGTTTACATTCCATTACCATAAACTCAATTGTTGAAGAATTTGTTCTCAATTTTTTTTTTGCCCTCTGGATACAATAGCACATTTAGAATGGGTTGTCTTTAGCAAGTTGCTTGCTTCTCTTTTGTTGATGAGTTCTCTGAATTTTCACTGTCTGTTTGATTCTATTATTTTCTTAATAGCTTTTAATTTTCTCAAATATTACTGGTCATGTTACCATCCAGTGGATATTTTTCTAACAACAGGTAGATATTTAACTGTTAACCACAGAGAAACTGGTAGGCTGAAGATTCTTTCCTTATTTATTAATTCAAATATAAATTTGTTATTGTCCTTCTTATTCAGTGATCTCTGTCCTCATTGGCCCTTGCTTCTTTCCCCTCATTCTTCAAAACTGCTCATAATACTGAGTAGGCAGGTTATGCTGCCTCTTTCTGATAACATTAATCTTAATCTAACATTCAGAACGCTCCATTAATGTGTCTCAGTTCAGAAATATATAGTGAAATGCTCATCTCAACCTCATTTTTAAGAGCATCTGTGGACTGAAGGCTCACGGTTCAAATCATGTCAAGGGCATATGCCTGGGTTGCAGGCTCGATCCCCAGTAGGGGGCGTGCAGGAGGCAGCCGATCAATGATTCTCTCTCATTATTGATGTTTCTATCTCTCTGTCCCTCACTCTTCCTCTCTGAAATCAATAAAATATCTATTTTAAAAAATTAGAGCAGTTACTGTCCTGTGTGGTGCAATCACAGAAGGGGATTGAGCAGCCAACCAAATGCATCTCCTTTGTAGAGAATGTAAGAACCAAAATTCAATGTGAGCCACAACTTCTTGTGGTGCAGATAGCCTTAGTTTAGAAGTGAGAAAACCTGAGTCATACTTTCTGTTCTACATCAAAAAATCTTTATTCATTGGTCATCTTAGCCATCCTGTATTTCTTCATCTTTCACCCTGAAAACTGGAACTTTGATAGATTGATCTCTAAGTTCCCTGATAACTTCAGAACTCATTTTTCATAATTGTTTTTTCTTCCTCTACAAATACATCCTTTCTGCAGTGGAAAATGAACAGAGTAACCAGAGAAGTCTCAACAGAGTGGATTTTTGAGCTGAGCTTTGAAAGATGAATGAACACTTCCAGAGAGATGAAGGAAGAAGAGTGTTCTAACTAGAGGACATAGCTGGTGTGAAGTCACAGAGAGGTAAATTAGCGTGGAGAATTTTAACCTGGTTTAAATCAGTAGGTTGGGACTCAAGAGGAACTCAAGCTCAGGATGATAGCATGAGACTAATGAACTTTGTACTATCACATTACATCCTTAACTTTGAATAGACATGGAAGGTTTGTAGTTTAAAAATCAATATTAAACCACAGCTACACAAAAGATAACAGGCTAGTGGGGTAAATGAGTTTTCCCAGTGCTCAAGGGGCAGGAACTTCACAGTGGAGGCCGAGTTCCATGGTCAACAGCTATTATCTCCAGGGTATACCTGAAACCTTTCATCTTGTCTGGAAGGCAGACCAATGAAGGTTTTCTGGAGACAAAGAAGTGAGGAAGATTGATCCTTAGTCTGACTGTCCATGATGTAGCCAGAATGAAGAGTCAAATCCAGTCCAGTTGCTGGACAAAGATGCAGGATCTAAATATAACTCTCTGGGAAGGCAAATTCCCTAATGGAAGGTTGGAGGTACAACCTGAGGATTACAGAGAAGATATTTTCTACACACACAAAAAAAAAATTTGTAGTAATTAAATGGAATAAGGCAGTTAAAGAGTTTAACATAGTTTCTGACCCATAACAGACATTCAAGAAACAGTAGGGCTTTTGTTGTTGTTTAAGGCACTAAAATTTAAACTTTGAAGGACTTACTTGAGGCTGGATTGGCTTCTAATAAAAAGGGATGAGACTAAAAAAAAAATAATAGGTCGATTGTTCCCCAAACCCCAGGGATTTTCCTATTCTCCTCCACCCCAGCACCAGGGATTCCCCAGCCGGCCCTCCCTAGTCTTTTGCACTCATTTATTGTAAGATGTGGGTCCTACTTTATTCCCTTTCAGTGTTTGGGTTTACAACACATTGAGTTTTACAAGGTTCATCATGACTTTGAACTAGAAGTTCCTCCAACCTCCTATTTATGGGATTCAGAGGTAGTTTTATGGACTGTAATCAACAGTAGCATGGGAGTCAGGAGACCTGGGGTTTCTTTGAAGCCCTGTCATTAATGAGCTGAGTGTTCTGAGCAAATAACTCAATCTATCTTGATCTGATTTTCTTATCTGGAAAGGGGATGATTGAACTGAATAATGTGCAAGGACTTTCTCAACTCCAGCAGTTTGAAAACATGGCAGCTCCTAGGGAGGGTGCACTCCTTATTAAAGTTGACAAAAAGGCTCAACACATCATATTAGGCATCAAATTAGCATCAGCTGCACAATGCCAGTTAATGAGTTTTTACTGGAAGGAAAATAACATAACGAAGGGAGAATATCCACAATGTTCCAAAGTCATTCTTTAGCCAGCAAGATTCTGTTCTCAATAGCCATGAATTTGGATTTAAATGGCCACTTTTGGATACCTCAATAATTTGGGAACTGTGGCCTCAGTGAGTCTCCTTATTACAAGTCAACTTGAGCAACACACCTTAGTTGGATGCCTACTGTGTGTCGGTGCACTAGGCAAGTTCTCTCTGTACTGCATGTGTTAATGCTTAACAAAGATATACCTTCTTTAAAAGATATTCTATAACTTGGCAGATTCCTGCTAGAGTGAAAAAAAGTCTTTTTACTTACATTCTAAAAACCATATGGTAAATTAATGTGTAAATTAATATCTGGACCCATTAGTTGATACATTCCTGATAAAGAAAATTTAATATAGGTAACCAAGGCTTTGCATAACCATTGCAATCTATTGTTACCCACAGATACATTTTTGCCAAGCATTCCTTGTACCAACGTGGTTTCAAGAAGGAATTTCTAATGGTGGCTTTTCCAAGGAGATTCTTAATTTCCATTGTTGTATGACATTAATGTTATTCTGTAGAGCAATAATCAGCAAAGCTACAAAAAAAAATTAAAAACAGGTCTCTTAAAAAACTTTAATATAGATTTGATTATCAAAATTCTGCATAAATGAAAAGTCACCATGTTTAACATTTAAAGACAAAGCTATTATCCTAGTAGGACAGTCTATTTGCAAAAAGCAATGCTTCAACTTTAGTGAAGGAGTGGAGAAAGAATTTTCTTGAAAAAGAAAAGTTAATGGGGTATGAATCAGAATATTTTTTGTCAGTTATAAAAACAGATTCTCCAAAGTTGTATCTCTTTAAGTTGAAGAATGTTTCATAGGAAGATGCAAAAATGAGAATATGTGTATTTTGTTTTATCCTATTTTTCAAGGTAAAGGACATAATCTACAGCATGACTGATTCAATCTAGACATTAGGAGAAATATCATGATAGTTAACAGTGATGAACTCTGGAAGGGGTTAAAAAGGAAACAATTCCATTATATTGTTGTGTAGGTTTTAAAAGTGGGAGAGATCATCTGTTTGAGTGATGTTGAACAAGTTAGTAATTATTAATCTCCTTTCATCATTTAAAACTTGGGAGAATCTCTGAGGTTCTTTCTAATTTTGAAAACTGATATTCCACTTCTGTCATACCAAAGTGTGTCTTTAGCTGAGGTCTGTGCTCTTGGAATAGGGCATTTTAGGTGAACTTGGCTACTTCATGAGATTTCTGTCACCATAGCACCTCTCATGTTCTTATCTGCAGCATCTCTCCTAGGGCTTTTCACTTAATTAAAAGAGAAAAAAATACCTGAACTGGAAACAAAAATACTAGTAGCAACTATAACTTTTTTATAGCCTTATAGCCACTCATATTTTCAGTTCTTCAATTCATTGTTGTCAGTCCACCGTTGTATTTGTGTATCCTTTCTTTTCTAGTATCTCTGACTAAATGCACTTTATGGGCTTCTGGGTCAAGGAAGGGCTATCTTCCTTGGAAATTCTAAGGCAGTTTGGATGTATCAAGAAGACTTGGAGATTCATCCTTACTTACTACTCTGGTCCTGCTGTTAGTGAAAGCACATAGGTGTTTGAAATGACACTTAAGAAACTCTGCATGAGTCAGTGTCTGGGTATAGTTGATAGGAGTATCAAAAGAGATGGAGCATAGAAGGTATTTTGTAACAATATAAAACTTGGTGATACAATTATTTCTTCTTCTCTCTGTTTTACTTGTTTCCATGGAGCTAAAGACATTTTGAATGATAGGGCAGAATGGAAATGATCAGTGTAGCCCATTCAGATTATATAGGAAATGAGATTATCAGACATTTCTTTCAATAATGCAAGAGCAGAAGTGTTGAAACAAAGGTTTTGATGAATTAGTTTTAAGGCCACCCTGTTTCACCATGTTCAAGCATAAGCATGACTTAGCTCATTCTCCAACATATTTTTACTGTTATATACACTGAGTGGCCAGATTATTATGACTGGCCAGATTATTATGACCACCCCATCAGTACAATGAAGTGAATTAGTTATACAAATAGTAATAATAATAATAAAACCTTGAGAGTATTTTCTTAGGAAGTTTTCAATATTCAGTATTTTTGGAAGTGTCAATGAAGGACTGATGGGGTGGTCATAATAATCTGGCCACTCAGTGTATGTCTAGTTTATGTCTCCAGTAGCATATAGGCCCTTAAAATTAAGAAATGTGACAATGAAACTGCTGATTATTGACCATTACCAAAGCAACTAATCATTAAAAATAATACATTGGAGCACTAAGTCAAATAAACATTGCATCATAGAGACTGTAAGGTTATTTAAAAATATTTTGTTCCTAACTTTTCAATATTATAATATTGTGCCATGAGATACTTTGATGTGGGTATTAGAGAAGCAAATTCAACTTATCTAGAAAGACTGCAAGAATATTTTAAGAAAGAAATAGATTAAACAAAGAAACATTTCAGGGAAAATGTGGTTTCCTGAAAATACAACTATAGTCTGATTTTTCCCATGCTGACAATCCACTTTCTGTCTTTTTTGTATTTATATGACCAGAGAATTGGCAATGAACTATTGCTCTTCCTGGTCATGCCTGAATTGTGTGTAGTATATTTTAGGGAAACACCTACTTTCCTCCTGATCACAGCAAAGGGTTATAAATCTACCCACAGAGTGATTCCCAAAGCATATGGCTCATGCGGAAAAATAGCTTGCTTTCAGCTCAGGCCAGTTGTCCAGAGCTCAACAATGCTGGTAACATATTTCAGGACAGATAAACTAGGGAATATATTAAGAAATAGCAAGCTAAAAAATTTACATCAATCTCCCTCACTATATTCAAAAACAGAAATTGTCATTGCACTATTTCTTAGAGCACAATTTAATTAAATAATTACTGGTTGCCAAATATCTGATTGAGCAGGAATAATATTCACCATCTCAGACCTTGTGTAGATGGCATTCATCTGGTTAAAACCATAACAATAAACTGTCTTATCTATATACTTATATAAAAACCCTGGGTGTAACATCACGACCCGAGGCGCGACCGACCAGAAGGAAGTCAGTCCTGCAGGGGTTGTCTTAGAAAAGGCTGCACCCTCCCCTCAAGCTGTTTCCTGTAAGGGCGGGGTTTGAGGCAGGAACCTGCCCTTGGAGCATGGAGACATATCTTTATAAAGCGTGCTGCACAAGCACGGCCAAGGGTGAACCAGAGTGGGGGCGGCTGAAAGGCTTAGACAAGATAGACAAGAGAATGAAAGCCGGGTCTTTGTGGGATGCTGCTTCTCTGAGAGACAGTGACCACGCCCACAGCCGTGCCTTTAGTTTATAGCAGATGCCACGAGGCAAAGTAAGGGCATGGCCAAGATGTTTACAACATTCTCCTGGGTTTCAATCCTACTCAACTACATGCACTTTAACTCTATCAAGCCTACATCACTCAGGTATGTGGGGCCACATGTTTGGACCATAGGTTCAAGCTTACAACTATAGCTGTTGGCTATAATTGTGTTGGGAGGGCCCTGCCCTCCAACCTGGGACTTACATGTGGCAATGAAAAGACTGTGCCCTCTCATCAGTCCAAGGCTTGAACCTGTCCAAAACACTGTAGCGGCTCCCCACAGTAAAATTTTAATACATTATATTAGAGGTTGTGGTGGTACTGTTTTACCCACAACATCTACAGGAATTGCTGAAAATTTACTTCTCAGTGGAAGAACCTTTCATTCCCAATATAAATGACCAATTCCATTAAATGAAACTTAAATTTCTAGACTCGATATAAATAGCGAAGCTGCTAAAACTATTAAAAAGGCCCAACTTCTCATTATTGATGAATGCATCATGGCATCCAGTCATGCTATAAACACCATAGACAGATTACTAAGAGAAATTATGAATTTGAATGTTGTATTTGGTGGGAAAGTTCTCCTTCTTGGAGGGGATTTTCGACAATGTCTCAGTGTACCACATACTATGGGATCAGCCATAGTACAAACGAGTTTAAAGTACTGTAATGTTTGGGGATGTTTCAATAAATTGTCTCTTAAAACAAATATGAGATCAGAGGATTCTGCTTATAGTGAATAGTTAGTAAAATTTGGAGATGGGAAACTTGATAGCAGTTTTCATTTAGGAATGGATATTATTGAAATCCCCTGTGAAATGATTTGTAATGGATCTATTATTGAAGCTACCTTTGGAAATAGTATATCTATAGATAATATTAAAAATATATCTAAATAAGCAATTCTTTGTCCAAAAAAATGAGCACTTTCAAAAATTAAATGAAGAAATTTTGGATATACTCGATGGAGGTTTTCACACATATTTTAGTGATGATTCCATTGATTCAACAGATGATGCTGAAAAGGAAAATTTTGCCATCGAATTTCTTAACAGTATTACTCCTTCGGGAATGCTGTGTCACAAATTAAAATTGAACGTGGTGCAATCATCATGCTATTGAGAAATCTTAATAGTAAATGTGGCCTTTGTAATGGCACCAGATTTATTATCTAAAGATTATGACCTAACATTACCGAAGCTGAAGTATTAACAGGATCTGTAGAGGGAAAGGTTGTTCAAATTCCAAGAATTGATTTGTCCCTGTCTGAGACTGGCCTCCCATTTAAATTAATTAGACGACAGTTTCCCAAGATGCCAGCATTTGCAATGATTATTAATAAATCACAAGGACAAACTCTAGACAGAGTAGGAATATTCCTACCTGAACCCATTTTCACACATGGTCAGTTATATGTTGCTTTCTCTCAAGTTGAAGAACATGTGACGTTACAGTTCACAAGGGAAATTGGACAAGCACTCTGAAAGTGTTTTCACTCTTAATGTGGTGTACAGGGAGATATTAGAATAAGTTTAATCACTTTATCAGTCATTATTTGCATCACTGTTGTTTTTATATCATGTTTTTGTTGTTTTCATATATTTTTGTTTTTTTATATCATGTTTTTGTCGTTTTTATATCATGCCTCTGTTGTTGTTATATTCTTTTGTTACTATTTATTAATAAATTTATATATTATTTTCATATATATTTTACTAATTTCCTTTCATTTATCACACTTCTATTATAGAGAAAGGGCAAATAACAATATTAAAATATTTCTGATAATTATTTCCCTTTTAATGTGCATGAATTTCGTGCACTGGGCTACTAGTCCTATCTAATAATAGAGAAACATGGTAAATAGCCGTACCTCCGCTACCCTTCCCATTGGCTAATCAGGGCAATATGCAAATTAACTGCCAACCAAGATGGCAGCCAGCAGCCAGGCAGCTTGAAGCAAACAGGAGGCTTGCTTGCTTCATTGACGGAGGAAGCCAACGTTCCCCGCCTGCCTTGCCGGCTTCTGAGCTTGCAGTTTAAGAAACATTGTTACAAATATAGAAGCTAAACAAAACCCCAGAAACCTGCTTTCAGCCAGCCAGGCTTCAGCCAGCATGACCGCAACATTGTTTCAATTATAGAACAAACGCAGATCCCTGCTTTCAGCAGCCGAGATCTCAGAGCTGGAGTGAGCAGGACCGCAACAGTGTTACAATTATAGAACCCAAACAAACCAGATACCTGCTTTCAGCAGCCGAGGCCTCAGAGCTGGAACCAAGCCTCAGAGCTAAAGCTGGCCCAGAATAAAAAAAAAAGAAAAAAAGGACAGGTTGGGAGCTTCAGTCACCCGCCAGCTTGAAAATGGCCCTCAGGCCCTCACCCAGACTGGCCAGGCACCTTAGTGGGGACCCCCACCCTGAAGGGGGTGTGACCAGCTGCAAACAGCCATCATCCTCTCATCCAGGCTGGCCAGGCACCCCAGTGGGGACCCCCACCCTGATCCAGGACACTCTTCAGGGCAAACCAGCCAGCCCCCACCGTGCACCAGGCCTCTATCCTATACAGTAAGAGGGTAATATGCCACCCAGCACTGGAATCAGCGGAGCTGCGAGTCCTCCTGGCCCCTGGAGCAGCGTGACAGGGGGCAGTGACCAAATCCCTTGATCGCCCTGCGGCTCTGTGTGTGACAGGGGGCGGGGCCACAACCTCCCTATCTGCCCTGCTCTGTTCGTGACAGGGGAAGGCGCCCCAACCCCCTGATCAGCCCTGCTCTGTGCCTGATAGGGGGGAGCTCCCCAACCTCCTGATCACCCTGCGGCTCTGTGTGTGACAGGGTGCAGCACCCTAACCCCCTGATCGGCCCTGCTCTGTGTTTGACAGGGGGCAGCACCCCAACCCCCCAATCAGCCCTACCCTGAGAGTGACTAGGGGTGACATCGCAACCTCCCGATCCGCCCTGCTCTGTGCATGACAGGGGGCGGCGCCCCAACTCCCCAATCGGCCCTGCTCTGAGCCCGACCAGGGGCTTCACCTAGGGATCCGGCCTTCCCTCTGCCACCCAGAGCAGGCCTAAGCCAGCAGTTCATAATCTCCCGAGGGGTCCCAGACTGCGAGAGGGCACAGGCCGGGCTGAGGGACCCCCTCTTCCCCCCAAGTGCACAAATTTTTGTGCACCGGGCCTCTAGTATGTTTATAAAAGCTGAAGCGACCTTTACGACTGAACAATCAGAACAACTGGTTGACCAGTCCCTATGATGTGCACTGACCACCAGGGGGGTAAATGCTCAATGCAGGAGCTGCCCCCTGGTGGTCAGTGCTCTCCCACAGCCAACCTCCTGCGGCCTCTCTCCTGGATGGCTGCCCACCCCCACCCACCCTGATTTTGGGGCGGGGATGGTGGCCAGCCAACTTCCTGTGGTCCCTCCCCCCAGTCAGCCAATCACCCAGGGTCCCTCCCCCTGGCCATCCAGCCTCCTGATAGGCCTCAATCGCCAGCCAGGCCAAGGAACCCCACCCGTGCATGAATTCATGCACCAGGCCTCTAGTAACTTTTAAGTTCTTCAATTGCATGTCAGATATGGTTTCTGACCATGAAAAAGTTGAAAGAGCAAGGGAAGATCCATATGTGGAAAATGGGCCATCTACAAATTTGCCTCAGCCATCAGGCATTTAACAGAAAATAAATCTCATTTTAAGATTCTGAGTTCATGAATCAAAAGCTAGTTAACAGGGCTCCTTGGAGATTGGTTGATTTTTTGGCTGGGGCAAGAAAAATAAGATGCGCCTGGAGCATCTTATAATGCCAGAAAGAAAGTGCTTTAAAAGTGAACGACCAAAAGAAAAATAAAAGGGAAAAAGATAAACTCATGTCGAAAGGACACAGGAACCAAACTGTCAGATCTCCCAATGGCCAAAACTGGAAAAGTTTGAGCTTAACTTGGGGGCCTCTGTAGAGTTCTACTACTCTCTCTCACAGGACTCTAACTAAGATGTTAGAAGTAAAAAAAAAAAAAATCATGTACAAGGCATTATAGCAGCATCAATGGTATAATAATAATGGCAATATAATAATACCTATCTCTTTTAAAAATAGTTAAGACATACCTAATAAGAAGAGAGAACCATAAAGGAGAAGGAAATAGTTGTATAACTATTTTCTATTTAGAGAAACCATGGTCTTATTTTTTTTAAAGCATGTGTTGTTGAAGAAGAAGCTCAAGAAGGAGGAGGAAGGGGAGATTTTTAAATAAAGAAGAAGATGATGAAGACAAGCTGGACAATTTTCATAGAGAAGAGTTAAAAAAGAAGAGAAGGATCTTGTCTTGTTCAAAATGGATGTTAAAGGTGCTCTAAAGCCAAAGGAAATGCTCCTTGGTTTATGGTTATAGACTCTTAGAACTGGGAGGACATCTTTCAATAAATCTACTTTAATATTTCTCTCTCTGTGTTCCTTTCTCTCTTCCTCTCTTCCTATCTTCCTCTTTCCTCCCCACCCTCTCTGTCTCCCTCTCCCTTTCTCCCCATTCCCTCTCTTGGACAGATGATAGATTGAGATCCAAAAAGCTGATACCAACTGTCCCAAAGTATACAACTGTGTGGCAGAAATAAGGTTAAAAATTTAGATTTATTGATTTCTCACTTGATTTCCCTTTCACTGCACTGGGAAATGCCAATATATATAGCAATGCCATGATAAAATCAACACAAAGATAAACCATGGTTAACTAAACTTATACTGCTAGGATTAGGTAGCTAAAGGGCCAGCATTTTTTTTTCTAGAGAGTAAGGGAGAGGGGGAGAGAGAGAGAGACATCAATGATAAGAGAGAATCATTGATCGGCTGCTTCCTGTGTGCCCCACACTGGGGGTTCAGCCCACTACTAGGCATGTGCCCTGACTGGGAATCGAACTGTGACCTCCGGCTTCATAGGTTGATGCTTAACCACTGAGCAATGCCAGCCAGTCAAGGAGGGAGGGGGCAGCATTTTTGATATGTGTTTAAATTGGGACTACACAGTTAAGGATTTGAACAATTACATCTATTTTTCTCCCGATAAACTGCATATAATAAATGCTGAATAAATATAACCTATAATAATTTATTACATTATTGCTGAATTTCTACTCAGTGTTGATGTTTCAGTTAGTCCTTTGATATTAGAGTCACTATGACTCTGGATCCCTTTGCCCCCGATAGTTCTTTCCTATTCCCCATGCCGGTACTCAATCCTAAATCAGCTCGTGCCCTAGAAACAGTTAGAAAAGGTCACACACTGAATAAACTTCATTTTCTAGCTCAATAACCCTTGATATATTCAGACAGTTGTTCCTAATTAAAGTTAAGAAAATTTCCCCCCTAATTAATTCTCTGGAAAATTCCACACTGTAGCTATTACCATGCTTTTCATCCATACTTATGTCTAGTTCTATCTTCTGAGAAGATAACCCATCTATTATTTCACTGAGAAGCTTGAGGCCATTTTCCTTTTTCTCTCCCCAGAAAATATCTATGTACACATTTTGGGCACACTCCTATGTATTTATACACATTCATCCTCTTTCCTAAATTAACTCCTACATTTGCCTCCTGGTCCCTCTCTATTTCCAAACCTCCCACTTTCCCTGCCTTTTTAGGTTTTCTCTATCAATTTCTTACATCTGGTTTGTTAAAAAGTTTTCTCTATGGGTTCCCTCTCCATCTCAAAAAATATTCATGTTTCCACCCTCTCGAGGGAAGCATCCTTGAGCTTATTGCTAACTTAGCTGGCCCCGGCCATTGGAAAGTGCATTAACTCTCAATATGTGAGCTACTGCTATTGTTCACATGCATTGCAGACCTGTATCTCCAGCCTATACCTTTCTCCTAAGCCACAGCTAACTTCCATTCAATTATGTTCATGAGCACTTCAGTTTCAGTCAATCAGTTTAAAAATATTTCACATTTGCTACTATCTTTTATTTTTCTATTTCTGACTTTGTCATACCTTGATTTTATTTTTCTTGGTTCTCTGACCTCCTTATATATTTAAAACTACTGCTGTACTCCTCTCCTCACATAATAGTATGGCTCAAATTGGCATTTCCCTATATCAGGTACTATATGTCTCTTTCTGCTTTGGCACCACATACCAGGTATATAAACCCCATCCCATGCCATGGAATTAACTGACTGGTTTTCTACTGACTCTTCTTCAGAAGCTGGAGATTGGGTAGCCTGGCAAGTCCTTCATTATATTACATCCAAATGATTAGGATGGCCTTAACACAAGATTCCCAGACAGAAGATTCTGGACAAAGATGGGAGATTACATGTCTCCCAAATGCATTTTTTTCACATCATCCCTCTCTCTAAAATTCTTCTCATGATGTATTCTCCAAAGTAAAACCCAAGTGCCTCAAACTAGAATTCAAGGCATTCCACTCAAATCTGCATCTCTAATTTCTTTACATCTTTCATCAGCATGAATCCATCTCTTCAACCAAATTTGTCTACCCAGACATGCCATGTGCATTTCTGCTGGAGCACTTTTTCTTAAGGCTTTCTTCATGCTTTTAAGTTAAACAGCTCTTTCCTATCTACATCTTACCCATCCAATGCCAAAAAAACCTTATAAAATTCAACATCCACTGACTGCTTAAAACACGTAGTTACCTAGACACAGGTGAAAGCTTCTCTAACCTGATAAAGGACCTTCATCTTAAACCAATAGTTAATATTATATCTAATAGCACAGTTCTAATATGTTCCTATTAAAATTCAAAAAAAGATGAGGACAGAAGCTATTATCAATATTATTTAATGCTCTAATGGAATTTAAGAGGTATCTATTTTGTTAAAAAAAAAAAAGTCAAATGTATTTTAATTTGAAGATGATATGATTGTTGCTTACTCAGACAACCTAAGACATTCAAATGAAAAAGTAGTAGAACTAATAAGAGAGTTGCAACCAAGGTTGTAGACTATAAATTATCCAAAAAAATCAGTGGATTTCCTATATACCAACAATGACCAGTTAGAAAAAAATAATGAAAACTGATACTTACAATAATTCAAGAATACATAATGATACAAATAAATTTAACAAGAAATGTGTAGGATTTATATGAATCAATCTGTAAAACTTTAATGAAGACTACATGTGATATCCACCATTCAATATGAGCTGTGAACCCAGCTCAATACTGCACCTCCAAAATGCTTTGAAAACCAAGGCCAAAATATTCTCTCTCATCTGAACTCCTGTTGTTTTTATTGTAGATAAGAGTCAACTGATTCATAATCACATAACTCTTCAAATGTAGACTGTGAGATCCTGGAGAACAAAAATTGTGATATTTGTATAGTGGCCATGATATAATGGGTCACATGACCAGGTTAATATGTAAATTACATAAATCCTACCTAATAATAGAGAAACATGGTAATTAACCGTAACTTTGCTACCCTTTTCATTGGCTAATCAGGGCAATATGCAAATTAACTGCCAACCAAGATGGCGGCTGGAAGCCAGGCAGCTGAAGCGAACAGGAAGCTTGCTTGCTCCAGTGATGGAGGAAGCCAAGGTTCCCGCCTGTTGCTGCCGGCCTCTGAGCTTGCACTCTAAGCAACTATGTTGCAATGATAGAAGCTAAACAATCCCCAGAAACTGCTTTCAGCCAGCCGGCCGAGCTGGAGCAGCAGGACCACAACAGTGTTACAATTATAGAAACCAAACAAACCCAGATACCTACTTTCAGCAGCCAAGGTCTCAGAGCTGGAGCCGAGCCTCAGAGCTAAAGCTGGCTCTCAGCTCCAGTGACAGCCATAGAAGGTAAATAAATCCCAGAATAAAAAAAAAAGAAAAAAAGGAGAGGCTGGGAGCTTCAGTCACCCGCCAGCCTGAAAATGGCCCTCAGCCCCTCACCCAGACTGGCCAGGCACCCCAGTGGGGACCCCCACCCTGAAGGGGGTGTGACCAACTGAAAACAGCCCTCAGCCCCTCACCCAGGCTGGCCAGGCACCCAAGCGGGACCCCCACCCTGATCCGGGACACTCTTCAGGGCAAACCAGCCGGCCTCCACCCATGCACCAGGCCTCTATCCTATAGAGTAAAAGGGTAATATGAAAACTGACCCTAACAGCAGAAAGACTGGGAATGACTGGTCACCATGACACACACTGACCACCAGGGGGCAGACTTTCAATGCAGGAGCTGCCCCCTGGTGGTCAGGTCACTCTCACATGAGAGGAGCTCTGCTCAGCCACAAGCCAGGCTGATGTCTGCCAGTACAACGGTGGTGGTGGGAGCCTCTCCTGCCTCCTCAGCAGCGCTAAGGGTGTCCGACTGCAGTTTAGGCAAGTGGACATCCACCGAGGGCTGCCAGGCCACCAGAGGGATGTCTGATTGCAATCTTAGGCCCAATCCCCCGGGGAGCGGGCCTAAGCCAGCAGGTGGTCATCCCCTGAGGGGTACCAGACAGCGAGGGACCCCCCCACCCCCTGAGTGCACAAATTTTTGTGCACCGGGCCTCTAGTAATTTATAATTAACTAGAGACCTGTTGCACAAAAATTTGTGCACTGGCGGGGGGGGGGGTCCCTCAGCCCCACTTGTGTCCTCTCACAGTCTGGGACCCCTCGGGAGATAATGACCTGCTGGCTTAGGCCCACTCCCGGGTGGCAGAGGGCAGGCCCAATCCCTAGGTGCCTGCCCTGCAGCTCCTGGTCAGGCTCAGAGCATGGCCTACAGGGGACTTGGGGCGCCGCCCCCTGTCATGCACAGAGCAGGGCGGATCAGGAGGTTGTGATGCCACCCTCAGTCATGCTCAGGGTAGGGCCAATTGGGGGGTTGGGGCGCTGCCCCCTGTCATACTCAAGGCAGGGCCAATGGGGAGGTTGCTGCGCCACCCCCTGTCACGCACAGAGCAGGGCCGATCAGGGGGTTGGGGTGCCACCCCTGTCACATACAGAGCCAGCCAATCCGGGGGTTGGGGTGCTGCCCCCTGTCACGCACAGAGTAGGGCCCATCAAGGGGGTTGGGGCTCTGTAACCTGTCACACACAGAGCAGAACCGATCAGGGGGTTGGGGAGCTCCCCCCTGTCATGCAGGGAACAGGGCCGATCAGGGGGTTGGGGCACTCCCCCCTGTCACACTCAGGACAGGGCCAATGGGGAGGATGCGGCTCCACCCTGTCACACACAGAGCAGGGCCCATGAGGGGGGTTGGGGCGCTGCACCCTGTCACTCACAGAGCAGGGCCAATCGGGGTTGGGGAGCTCCCCCCTATCAAGCACAGAGCAGGGCCGATCAGGGGGTTGGGGCGCCTTCCCCTGTCACGAACAGAGCAGGGCGGATAGGGAGGTTCTGACCCCGCCCCCTGTCACACACAGAGCCGCAGGGCAATCAGGGGGTTTGGGCACTGCCCCCTGTCACACTGCTCCAGGGGCCAGGAGGCCTCACTGCTCCACTGATCCCGATGCTGAGAGGCATATTACTCTTTAACTATATAGGATAGAGGCCTGGTGCATGGTTGGGGGCCAGCTGGTTTGCCCTGAAGGGTGTCCTGGATCAGGGTAGGGGTCCCCACTGGGGTGCCTGGCCAGCCTGGGTGAGGGGCTGAGGGCCGTTTTCAGGCTGGCGGGTGACTGAAGCTCCCAGCCTCTCCTTTTTTCCTTTTTTTTTATTCTTGGATTTATTTACCTTCTATAGCTGTCACTGGAGCTGAGAGCCGACTTTAGTTGTGAGACCAAGGCTGCTGAAAGCAGGTTTCTGGGCTTTGTTTACTTTCTGTATTTGAAACTTTGTTGCGACTCCAGCTCTGAGATCCCAGCTGACTGAAAGCAGGTTTCTGGGGTTTTGTTTAGCTTCTATATTTGTAACAATGTTTCTTAGAGAGCAGCTCAGAGCCCAGCAGCAGTAGGCAGGGAAGGTTGGCTTCCTCCATCACTGGAGCAAGCAAGCCTCCTGTTCGTGTCAGTAGCCTGGCTGCCGGCCGCCATCTTGGCTGGCAGTTATTTTGCATATCGCCCTGATTAGCCAATGGGAAGGGTAGAGAAGTTACAGCTAATTACCATGTTTCTCTTTTATTATATAGGCTAATTTAATTTATATTTAATATTGAACAGTTATTAAAACAATATTTTAAATAATTTACATTACTATTTCACAATTAATCATTTTAACTTCTAATTGCCTAGTATACTACTTGGCACATAATAAGCCCTCAATAAGTGGTAACCATTAGTTTTACCTCTTGATAAGAGGTTACACGTAGTAGGCCAAGGTGTCGACAAATGTCAAAAATGAGTGATTCCTTTAATTCTAGGAATGGAACAAAGGAAGAAATATACACAAACACAGCTACTGCAACCCAGAACTAGACGGAGTCAGAAACTAGAAGTAAAACAGTCATGGTGTGGCAATCAGGAGAACATGCATATAGGATAAGCTTGGAGTTGCTTTAGGGTTTAGTTACTGGGAAGAAAAAAGTGGAGCCCGTGGGTACTCTAGGGACCAGAAACATTGTGGTCATGGAAAGCCCCCACTTGGTTTTTAAAGAACAGTGCACTTATGCTGGTAGGAAGAACAATGCATTCAGTGGGGTGATGGGATAGACATGCTGATATTCTAAGCACAAATCCTATGGAAAGATTAAAGATAGCTTTTAAATCAAGGGGAAGGTGAGTGTGGTGGCAGCAGTCAAACTATACAATTAAAACATCATACCTATGCCAATGGTAGATGCAGAATAAATATGCTTTGAATAAATGCCATGCACTTTCAGAATAATTGAGATCACCTAGCATGATCTTGATTAAAGTATAAAACAGTCACTTGTTATCAACTGGTTCAAAAGCCAAGGCCCAATTAGAGAATTCATTCCACATGAGCTACAAAGAGCCAAAAGCTATCCTGAATCAGGTTTATGGTAGCTAGTATGACTTCAAGAGAAATTAATTTTTAAATAACTATTTGCTCATCTTGCTTCCAGAGCATTTAAAGCAGCAGAAATCTATACTGTCATTCTAATCTAGTCAATGTTATCACCCCCATTGCAGGAACAGATTAGAACCCTCATATAATGTATGTTATGCAACATTTTTATTTTACTGTGTGTTACAATAATTAGTAAGTTTTCAAAAACACTTGAATTATTATTTCACCAAAGCTCTTTTAATGTTAACAAAGTCTCAACTATGGTGACCTGGACACGGTGCAGTTAGAAGGATTGAGGAGAACCTTTACAATATTTAGAATTTCATCTGCCGATCTGTTTTCTCCTCCTGCCTCTCTATTGCATAGGGCTCAAGTGAAAACATTACATTTGTTATCATATTGTATAGAGGTTTCTCCTGTTAGACTAGTCTAATATTTTTATTTTATTATTATTATTATTTTAAACATATTTTTATTGATTTCAGAGAGGAAGGAAGAGAGAGAGAGAATCACTGATTGGCTGCTTCCTGCATGCCCCCTACTGGGGATTGAGCCCGCAACCCTGGCATATGCCCTGACCAGGAATCAAACTGTGACCTCCTGATTCATAGGTGGTTGCTCAACCAGCTGGGCGACTAGTCTAATATTTTTAAAGTGAGTCAAAGGTAAATAAGACCACCATCTTTATCACACTCTTAAGTTCACCTAAGAATTTTGTTATACAATTACATGCAAAAACAAATAACTTTCAACACAGGTTTAGATCTTTTCCACTGATAATTATAAGCATAACTATCATCCAAGCAGTCCTGGAAGACTTTGAAGGGTCACAAAGATGTGCTGTGATGAGCTACAGTGAGTGTGTTGGAAACAATCATCTCTACCTCCTGCATGGTATTAAGAATTAATGAAATGTTTTTTGTAGAAAAACCTTAGTACATTTTACCAATTAACACTATGAAAATAATATAAAGACTATGGATTGCTTTGTGTGTGTTTCAATGCCATAAGAAGGCAGACTTATACAGTCTCCTTTGTTGCCTCATGTCTATTTATCAGAACAATATCAATTCAAGGAATGCAGAGACTGATACCAACATCTGTACAGGATAAAGCAAAAGCACTGCCATTCAGCTGCTGAATGAGTAGAATGAAAAGTAAACAAAATGGCCTGGCTCATAGCCTGATATACTTGCATTCAGAGAAGCTCTTCAAGTCATCTTTTCTGTTTCTTAGTAACCTCATTGCTCTCCAAGATAGTCATGCAAACCAGTTACACACTTATCAGGAAGATTCAAAGGCAGACTGATAAACTACACACCAGTGAAAACCTAATCACATGCCTTTGAAGATCTGTAAGATTTCTCCAGGGGAGGTTTGTCCAAAAAAATCAGCAGGACAAGAGAGATTTGGCTAATAAATGCACCTTTTTTTCCTGGATAACAAAATATTTTAGAAGTCACCCTGACCCTTTTCTTTGAGGACTGTTTTGTAGTAGATGCTATAGGAAAGTGAAAAAAAAGAAAAGTGAGGTTTCAAGGTACTTCCTATCCAATGCAGACAAATGTGAATGAGAAATATATTAATCCTTTACGAAAATTAAAGGCAATGTGGCATAGAAGTTAAGAACTCAAACTTCATAATCAGATCTATCAGGGCTAGCATCTTGGCTCCAGCATTTACTAATGAAATGATTACCTTAGCTAATAAAGAGGAAATATGCAAATTGACCGTCACACTGTAATGGTTAAGATGGCTGCACCCACAGCAGAGGCAGGGGTTCCGGAACACCTGATAGCTGCACCCACAGCAGAGGCCAAGTTCCCATAAGGAGCTTTAACGAGCAATGAGCAGGGACTTGAGGCTGCATGGCACTGGGCCAGGGCAGGGGATCTGAGGCTGTGCCCCCCACCTGGTGGGGCTTGACAGGGGACCTCAGGCCATGTCCCCCGCTCAGTGGAGCTTGACGGGGGACCTCAGGCTGCACCCCCTGACCTAAGCTAGGGGACCTCAGGCCGTGTCCCCCACCTGCAGGGCTTGACAGAGGAACTGAGGCTGTGCCCCCCACCCTGGCACCAGGCCAGGGGACCTGAGCCATGCCCTCTGCCCGACGGGGCTTGATGGGGACCTCAAGGCATGCCCCCTGCCCTGGCCCAGGATGGGGGACCTCAGGCTGTGCACCCTGCCTGGCGGGGCTTGATGGGGGACCTTAGGCTGCACCCCCCTGCCCCGGCACCAGGCCAGGTGACTTGAGGCCATGCCCCCCACCCAGCAGGCTTGATGGGGGTGGGGCCAGCCAGGTCTGGATCTAGGCCAATGGGCGTGGGGTTGGCCAGGTCTGGGTCTCGCGTGATTTCGAGGCACATGTGGGTGGGTGGAGCCTTGACTCTGGTTCCCATGGTGTGCCCCAGACTCTGACAGGAGGAATATTTTCATATACATTTTACTAGTTTCCTTTCATCTCTGACACTTCTATTATAGAGAAAGGGCAAATAACAACATTACAATATTTCCTCTAATTAATTCCCTTTTAATGTGCACAAATTTCATGCACCAAGTCACTACTATTGGAATAACTTGAAATTTCTGTGCCTCGGTTCCCATGGGATGATGACACCACATTGGGTGACATGAGTGTTACATGCAACAATACATCACCCTTGTGGTGAAAGCTTTCAATCATTGTAGCTATTATGTTTATGGCAAGGGAAATAGTCTCAGTCTTGGGAACAGAAGCACTCTTTCCCCTGCATCAAAATCAATTAATGATAATTTTGCCTTCCTTTAAACCAGGGGTCCTCAAACTTTTTAAACAGGGGGCCAGTTCACTGTCCCTCAGACCATTGGAGGGCTGGACTATAGTTTAAAAAAAAAACTATGAACAAATTCCTATGCACACTGCACATATCTTATTTTGAAGTAAAAAAACAAAACGGGAACAAATACAATATTTGTATTTGCATATGGCCAGCGGGCCGTAGTTTGAGGACCCCTGCTTTAAACTGTCAAAGGCCTGAGCACTGAGAGTGAATTGCTGCTAGCTGGGAACATAGATGAATCAGAGGGAAAGGGACACTGAGGGGCCGTTGAAGAGCTGTTTTTCATTTTCTCATTAAGCCTCTACTGAAGGTAATGGAGTTACTCGGTGTTAACTAACTTTCCGTGTGAACTTGGTGTAATATAATTAGGGATCTATTGCCATCCTGCCCCTCGTTAGCTTTTGTTACCCTGGGCAAGTTCTTTACCTCCCAAATTTCAGTGCCCACCCCTGTAAAATAAGAATGGCAAGATAGCCTAATACAGAGAACTGTTGGGGGATTAAATGAAATTAGTATGTAAAATGCTTAGCATAATGACTGGGAATTTAAGCATTCCACATATCTTAGATAATGATAATAATAATCAATAGGTCACCTTACAATTTGAATTTGAAAGTCTAAAGTTAACACAGAATTCCTTATAAGGTGTTAAAATAGAGAATTCAAATTGAAATATTATTGGCACTAAGTAGTTATAACTAAGGTAAAAATTAATACTAATTTGGACAAAGGTTTTCATAATCCTGGGATAGACAATAAACTGCCATTTGATGTCTGAGTCTCCCAAACGTCTCTATTATTTTTCTCAAACCCTAGTTAGCTTTGGGTTAATTTATTTACTCTTTTATCATGAGATATTTGTTAAATATTCTCTACTTAATTAAGTGTCAGCACATAAAATATATTTTACCTCAAAATAACTTCAGACTCCAATCTGAAACTAAATGTGAACTCCTTGGGAAGTCTGGAATGTCTTGTGGTGTTATGTAAAGTAACAAGGACACTTTGGCAGCACAAACCTTAAGCTGCAATTTTTAAAAAGCTACCATTCATTAAACACCTTCTAATATCTGGTAATATGCTAGGCTCTTCACATACTTAATTGAGTCCTCATAACAACCCTGAAAGGTGAATGCCCTTATGCTTATACTTAAAAAACAGACCTTGAGATGTGAGACAGTTTGTTTAATATCAAAGAGTTAGGAAATGGCAGAGTCAGAGCCAGACTCTAAGTCTGTCTGACTTCAAAGCTACTCCTCTTTCTTAAGCTTCACTGCCTCTCCCCAGGAAACCGGGCACACACTTAAGCCTCTCATTAGGGACTGCTACAACCTGATGGTGACGACAGGGCCCAAGCACCGATGTGGACAGCACCATGGAATCCATGTCCATCAGAGGGTGGTGCTGAGGTAGCTGAGAAGCTCCCTGCTCCAGGCAGGGTTGACAATGACACCGGCAGGCGTGGCCTGAAGAGAGGGGCACAGAAAAATCTAGGTTCCAGCAAGCTGGGAAGACAAAGGTGGAGCCTGACACAGAGGGCTTTGCAATGAACCTGGTTGGTGCAGGGACTTTCAAATGTGCTTACTGCTCACAGAGGCAATTTGTTTTGTTTTTCTGTGAACAGGGGCACTCTTTTTTACCTCGTTATAAAAGAACTAGAGGCCCAGTGCATGATATTCGTGAACGGGGGGAGGGGGGATCCCCTCAGCCCAGAGTGCACCCTCTCCAATCTGGGACCCCTCAGGGGATGTCCAACTGCTGGTTTAGGCCCAATCCCGGGAATCAGGACTAAACCAGCAGTCAGACATCCCTCTCACAATCCTGAACCAGTGGCTCCTAATCGCTCACCTGTCTGTCTGCCTCATTGCCCCTAACTGCCCCCCTCCCGCTGGCCTGATTGTCCCTCACTGCCTCTGCGTGCCAGCCTGGTTGCCTTTAACTGCACCCCCTGCCAGCCTGGTCACCCCTAATTGCCCCCCGCTGCTGGCCAGGTCACCCCCAACTGCCCCCTCCCTGCCAGCCTGGTCATTCCTAAATGCTCCCCCCTGCCAGCCTGCTCACCCCTTACTGCCCCCCTGCCAGCCTGCTCACCCCCAATTATCCCCCCACCTGCCTAGTCACCCCTCACTGCCCCCCACCTGCCTAATTGCCCCCTACTGCCCCCCGTGCCAGCCTGGTCGACCCTAACTGTTCCCCCCCCTCCCCCCGCCAGCCTGGTTGCCTCTTACTGCCCGCCCCTGCTGACCTGGTCACCTCCAACTGCCCCCCCCCCCGCCGGCCTGGTCACCCCATGCAGCCTGCTTGTTCAGTCATTTGGTCATCCCTCACTTACCCCCTGCTGGCCTGGTCATAGGTAGTCAACTTGTGAGGGTTAATTTACATATTACCTCTTTATTATATAGGATTTGTAAATAAAAAGCTTAGATGTTCTCATGTGGGACCTGGGTACAGAGAACTAGGGCCTCTGGGCTCTTGACTGACTTCTGGGGTGGCTCTAGAGACACATCTGTGGGTCCATAGCTCCCAGGAGCAGTTTGAAAATCATTACCTTACTTATTAATACGGTGTTTAAAAAACAGAACATTGCAGAACCATGTCACATAAGGATCTTTTCTTGAGCGTGTTTGTTTCTCAGAGTGTGCACAAGAATCAAGAAACCGTCTGATGCAGATTCCTGATCGCCAGCCCACACCTGCTATTCGGGGGGTTCTCAGCCCAAGTCCTGGAAGGCTTCCATACTTGCTACACCCCAAACAATCCATAGTCTGTCTTCATAAAATTGTAGCTTGAAAGGTAAGAACTCAAAAAGTTACATCACTTACCAGGTGTTTTTCATTAAATTCTACCACTTAGTTACAACTTGTCTCTGCTGAGATGACCTGCTTTCTGCACTGATCGGCACTTATGCCATCCAATGACAACTTCTCCTCGCTTATTGAGTGACAGGCTTCCTCTAACATCTAATAAAAATGTAAAAAAAGTACAAGCATGCAAAAATTGTCACAAAATAGAGTAAGGTAAAAAGATTTGGAAGAATCCAACATGCTTTTTTCTCACCCTTAATTACAACTTTCATAGAAATAAAAAAATCTCAAGCTTTGCATTTTCAGATTCTCCTGGGAAGTGTCTATAAGACTCTCTGGGGGTGGAATTCAGAAATCTGCATTTTTATTATCTCCCCAGGTTACTCCTAGACACTGAACTTGAGAGCCAGCAGTCTCAGACTTGGCTGCTTCAAGTGTGGCCTGCAGAGCAGCAGCATGGGCACACCCTGGGAACTTGATGGAAATTCAGAGTCTTGGGCTCCACCTCTGACCTGCTCCATCAGAATCAGTGTTCCAACAACATCCCCAGGTGATTTGAACTCCATAAAAGTCACCAAACCCCTATAGATGTCACATCTATAAATGCAAAAATCCCTTTATGAGGGCTGAAAGCTATACAAGGTGATCTCAATTCATGTCTAGCACCAAAATCTATGAATCTATGAACGTTTTTCCTCTGGCCTAATATCATCCAATTTTCTGCAAGGTCTTCCAAGAAGACTTCCCCTTTTCAGAGGAATATGGGCACTGAGGTTTCTACTGCACTTTTACTGCAAAGCCACTCACACTCAGGTTGAAAGACCAGACACAAGGGGTCCTGCAGGTGGGATGCTTACTCCTTCCCAACAAAAGAGATTTCTGTTTCTCACTGCATGCATATTCTGCTTCCTGTCATTCCTATCTTTTTCCAACTGGTTCTTCTCAGTCCTGCTCCTTAAGTGTGACTTTATGACCTTTTGTTCTTTTACTCATTTATTCTTTCAACAAATGCTCATGGAAAACCTTCCTATGTCCAGTGCTATGCTCCGCACTACAAATTAAAAGGTGAGTTAGTCAATGGAGCTACCAGTGTAGAGTGGTAGGAAAGCATTCGTCCAACCTCATACAATACATAATCTCAAATTAAAATAAGCGCCCGAAAGGAAAGGAACGCTGCTCCAGGTGAGCCTATAAACCAGAGAGCCTGACTGCCAGCCGGTGATGTCAAACTCCGTGAGAAAAGTAGAGCTCTAAGAAACTCATTGGCACGATTGGACAAGCCAGACAAAACTTCTCATCAAAATCTTGTCTGAAAGCTCTTGTATTCTGTCAAAATGGGAACACTCTCCAAACACAATAGTTAATTACTGCTTGGTGAAGACAGGTGAACTCATGTGCTAAGAAGCAGCCAGCCTCTTCTTCGCAGTTTTTTATTTTTATTTTTTTGCAGGCATATTAATGGATTGTATTGTCACTATATCAAATCTTGACTGACAGCTGTCAAGATTCAGTGAGCTATAGGAACAAAGTAATGTGACAGCTTAGAAACACTGCAGAGGAAAGTACCAGGACAGAATGATCTCACACCAATATAAGTCCTTTACCACTCCTCATTTCAGGTGGCTTGGACAGGTCTCAAAGTTTTTCAATCAATGGCAGGTCAGGTTTAGAACAAATTGCAAAGACAGGGTTTTTCCAAACTAAATTCCCTTTAGTGCCTTAGTAAAGATGCTAAAAGCAAGTAAATGTGTTAAAGGGAAATGATATAAATGATGAAGGCAGAATCAGATGACAAGGGAAAGGACTGTGCAAATGTAGTGCTGCCTCTTCCTTCCCAAATGCAGGTGTATCAGTCATGCATTTGGATATGTGCATTAGTCATGTGTCTTTCTGTTTTCAATACTGAAGCCCAACTCAAATTTGCCATTTCAAAATGATAATTTATTGACTCATGTATTAGAAAAGTTCAATCAAAGGCCGAGATGATATAAACTAGTTTCTAATTTTTTGTTCTAACTTCCTCTGTGTTAGCCTCACTAAAAGATAGACTTTATTCACATAGTGGCATCCAGGGTAAAGAATTTCTCCTCCTCAATAATTCCAGAAAATCTTGGGGAGGGGTTCTCTTTGACGCAATTGGTCATGCTCCCTTCCCTAAACCTAGCAAACAAGTTTTTAACTAGTTTGGCTTGGGTTATATGGTCTTTGCTGGAGTCTGCAATTTAGTGTCAGACCCACTATATTTCATAGCTGAGAGTGGTGTGAAGAGATTCTCAAAAGAATTAGAGAGCTGTTAACAGAATAAGAAATGCAGCGGGATAAGCAAAAACAGCATATGCCTTCTATTATATCCTGACAGAGCTTAAGATAAAATGCAGGTTTGGCAGGTAAGAATAAGAAGATTTTCCAAATGGGTGGAAAAAGAATCAGGCTGCTGATATGGAAAAACAAAGTTCTCTGGCAAAATCTGTGACTTAGGATACAATAGTCAAAATTACATCAGACAAGATCCTGGAAGAAATATTGGAGAAGACAAATAATATTATTCTTAAATGGAGGACAAATATGAAAATCTCACTGGATTTTTCTATCATTTCACAATGACACATCCTCAGTAGGTATTCAAGACATAATTTTATTTGATTCCTGTGATTTAATACTCAGAGTGAAAATTAATCGCCATGTAATTATATGAGAACTAATTAAGGTAACAGAATTATTAAGATAAGTAACCAATAAAACATGTGGGAGTCCTTTCAAGTAGATCAGTAAATAAATAAATACACATTTCCCCCTCAACTTATTGTGCCAACATAACATTTCTTCCAGGCTTTATTATTCCATTTTCCATATTCCATAGCAAAAAAGACTACTAACTCTTTAAGGTCTTACCAGGACTCAGCCCATGTTTCTAAGTAGGTGCATGTGTAAAAACCATTCACAAAACATGCTTATGACCAGGACTGGATGACATGAACGAATTCTCCACAGTCACGCTTTCTCCCTCCAAAATTAACTACTTAAGCATATACACAAAATCAACTGGCTGAGCCACACTGGATTCTATCATATTTCCTAGCATCTGTAGGTATAAATAATTGTTTACTGAATTAAGTAGTAAAATGATAATGGCTGAAAAGGCCAACTAACCATTCTAAGGCTCAGGGCTATTTAGTCCTTTAAGGATGGACTCCTAAGAAAAGAGTGAAAATAACAGGGTCTTTGGAGCCGATTAGTTTTGGATTAAAATCTCATCATACCTGTCAAGTGGGGAAATCAGTTAACCTCTCTGAACTTCAGCATCTCTCATGAAAAAAATGCAGATAACAATACCTACCTTGCAGAATTGTTACTAGGATTTGATGAGACACTATATACAAAGTGACTAGAACAGAATACAACCTCAAAAATAGCTGCAATATTTATATTTTTTCAAGCTTTTCATACAGTTTAATGCCGATAAATACTTTCACTGTCTCCAAAGTCACCCCTGAATCAAGATATTAACTACATTTATAATTCATTAGCTCAAAAATATTTTGAAGATTTATTTGAATATAAAAAAAGAACTTGATTAAATAAAAGTCTTAATTGTCAAGTAGAATTTTATTCACCATCAATAACTTTAAAATTTCTTAAAAGAATACATTATAGCCCAGCTGGTGTGTCCTGGTGGTTGAGTGCTAACCTATGAATCAGGAAGTCATGGTTTGATTCCCAGTCAGGGCTCATGCCCTGGTTGTGGGCTTGATCCCCAGTGTGGGGCATGCAGGAGGCAGCCAATCAATGATTATCTCTCATCACTGATATTTCTCTCTCTCTCTCTCTCTCTCTCTCTCTCTCTCTCTCTCTCTCTCTCTCTCCCCCTTCCTCTCTGAAATCAATTAAAGTATATTTTTTAAAAAATAATATGGATATATAGACATATAGATATACACACACAGGTATGTATACATATGTGTGTATATGAAGTTCTGATTCCCATTAGTAGTATTGAGTGCAAGTTTATTTCACTCACCTATCATTTTAAATTAAAATTTAGTGTAAGCAAGTGAAGAAAACAGAGACTTTAATTTGGGGCATCACTTAAGAATTTAATATAGGACTTATTGATTCTTTAAGGAAAATCTGTGATTTCAAAGCTTCTAGTTAGCTGTTCTCTATAGTCCCAAAGGTGAGCTATCTTATCAAGGAGAACACATTAACCTGGCTTTAACAACTTTTAGTTATTAAAGGCAAGAAAGCACTAAGTTTAGAGTGGAGACTCTGAGATAAAGCAATAAATAACAGGACATTGTCACTTTACCTTTGATGTTCTGAATTTGGGTCTTGAGGAGTTTCCATAGACTCAGAAAAAAAAGAAGATGGAAAAGAGTGAAGAGAAAGTGGGATCTGGCAACATGGTAGCAGCTGCATGAAAGGAGAAATAGAGCTGGTCAAAGTATCCCGCAGTAGACACTGTGATGCCCCATCAGAACCTCTTTTAGGAATCAAAGACTTTCCCAGCTGCTAAGAGTGTTGTCGACAGAAAGCACTCAGCTCTCCCCGAAAATAGCCTAGAAGGAAGAATAGCACCACCTCACCCAATGGCATGCCTTGTTCTCTTTCTGGAGCAACTCACTTCCAATGACATAGCAGTATAAAAGCCTGTCCTTTTCGCCCCAACTTGACACCACTTTGAAGGGCCATTCCAGGGTCAGAGTTCTCCAGTCATCTGAAGCCTTCATTGAGACGCATCACAGTCTGACTTCTGCTTATGCCTAATCCTGCTTCTCTGCCTTCCCTTCCACAGGTTTTGAACCCAAGAGCACTACCAATCCTGCATGCTAATCTTTGTCTTAGATTTGCTTCCCAAGGGTCTCCATCTGCAACACCTCCCTGTGGTGGGGTTAGATGAACAATTTTAAGAATAGTGGTAAAGATATTTGATTTAAAATTATTTCTTTTCTGGGCTGTAATTTCAACCTATTATTCCCAATTATTCAGTGAAAGTAATATACATGGGAGCTCTGTTATGGTCTCATACTTCACAGAATAAAGAACAGGAATGCTTCTCTCTATTTAAACCAAAAAAGATGTATCTGTTGTTGTTATGCCAGTAGTGTCCTGTAACTTGGGCTGGGAGAAGTTCAGAGAAAAAGGTGACAGGCTGTTGACCACTAGTAGAACATAAGCACCATCCCGCATTGCCCTCCTGGGGAAAATCAGTAAACTTCCTAAGTTAGGTGGGATGGAGTATTGAATTACTCTATGTGGATATTGAAGATAATAGTGGCCCCAGGGAAATCAAGACACACTATTCTTTATAAATGAAGGTGGCAATTTATTAGTCCTTACAGGTGGGCATATACCAAGTTGATTTTCCATTCATTCTTTTTTTTAAATTTTTTTCTGTATTGATTAAGGTATTACATATGTGTCCTTCTCACCCATCCCCCCACTCATGCCCTCACCCCTCTGGTGTCTGTGTCCATTGGTTAGGCTTATATGCATGCATACAAGTCCTTTGGTTGATCTCTCCCCTTACCCCTGCCCTCCCCTACCTTCCCTCTGAGGTTTGATGGTCTGATCGATGCTTCTCTGTCTCTGGATCTGTTTTTGTTCATCAGTTTATGTTGTTCATTATATTCCACAAATGAGTAAGATCATGTGATATTTATCTTTCTCTGACTGGCTTATTTCGCTTAGCATAATGCTCTCCAGTTCAAAGGAATTCTTACCATTTCCATTCATTCTTATAGGTTTCTATTGTCATTTTCCCCATGCTCAAGAATACAACCTGAGGGCATTCGGTGAAAGTTTTCATGTTAACAACACCCAAAGTCAGGGTTCCATTAACATTAACTGCTAACCAAGTTGAATAATACAATTTTGCTTATTTCAAAAACACTGAAAAAATAATTCCCTCACTGCAGATTTAATACAATAAAGCCTTCCTCTGTTGTTTTTGTTTTTTTTTTACCTCATTTTCCCCCTTCACTTAAAAAAAAAAAAAAAAAAAGGTGCTTCTAGACTGAAGACTTTGGAAAATTAGCTCCAGAGAAGCTCCAGACCTAAATGGCTTTCCATCAGCCTTCTCTCCTTTTGATGGAAACTGTAGGTTGGCTTCCCTTAAATTGTATCTACCATTGTTCACATCTTAGAGACTTAAAAACAATGGGAAAATATTATTAGTATTGAGATCAAGGATTTCAGTGTATGCTTGTGGTGATGTAGTCTATGCTCTATTTATAAACAAATTTGTTCATTTTTGTTTCTTGGAAGCTGGAAAAAAATCAATTCTGATGGGTATACGCAATTTCTGCTTTTGTAACTGATAAATGCAGAGCTCTTACCTGGTAAATGTGTGCATGAAGTCATGGTCAAAACTGACTTCAAATGTACTGGACAATAATGAAAGTGTTTTGTTTTGTTTTTTAATTTCTTGTAAGGGCTGGTGTAGAGATTTTATACAGTGTACCACACAAAAATATTCCCAAAAATAAAGTTTAAATTATATAATCTCAGCTACAGGTAAAAAATCTCTCCCACTCTCTATTATCCATGCTTTTTGCTCTTTTCTGTTCATCCTTCCATGTCTACCCCCGAGTTAATGGACTCAGGGTATAAGTTCTCCAGTTGGGGCACCCCATGTGACCACCACACCCATATTTCAGAGAAAACTCTCCCACTTTGGTCTTCTCTCTCCCTTCTCCTCCAACCTCACAGTGCATTGTTTTACCCTGTCCCTCCTTCTTTGCTTCCTTATCCTCCTTCAATATCTCTCCGACACTCAGGTTGTAAATAAAGGGCTGTGCGGAATACTAAGAAAAGGTTAGAAAATGGTCTAATCTAATCTCAGGGTCCTGCCCACTGTCATGATGTGCCTTTCCTTTGCACTAACCCAAGTTTTTAAATTAAATAGTGTCTCTTATCCTGGTTTGAGTTACAGTTAACTCAAGTCCCATTTCAGTTAACCTAACTAAACATATGTCAGGCCCAGGGGGAGGGGGTTGGAGAATCTACTCCATCACATGAGTAGAACAGCTTTAAAAGGGTTTTTAGGCTACAGAGTTATGAAATCGCTACACAATTTATAATATAGTTTCAATGGGAAAGATGTAACCACAGTGCAAAACACTGAAGAAAAACAGAGAAGGGAAACTTACATACAAGCTTTTAAAATTTAAGCCTTTCAAGTGCCTAACCAAATGTTTGCCATTGCCCAGGAAAATTCACCCATGACTGTAGTGTTGATGAAAGAGGTAAACATCTAGGCAGGGGAAGCTGCAGAGTCCTATCAATGCATTGGAGGGAGGAGTGTAGCAAATAATAATAAATTTTTTAAAAAACCCTCACAAACCAGTAAATGTGTTTGATTGAGTATATAGATTGAAAGTGTAAGAGGCCCATTCCATATCTCAAATTAGGAAATGAACTGGTTCTTTCCATAGAAATAAATCATGGCTTGGTGGGTTAGCATTCACTTCTCTAAGATTGTATTATTGAAATACTACGTGGATAGCAGAAAAATGCTATTCTAGTTCTATTTTTATATTATCTATTTATTCTTGGTCTATAGATAGATATAGATAGTTGATAGATAAATGGATTGATAAATGGATTGATAGATGATAGATGATGGGTGGATAGGTAGATGATAAATGATAGTTAGATGGATAGATAGATAGATAGATAGATAGATAGATAGATAGATAGATAGACCAATAGACACACATCTTGGTTCTGGTGTACATGGTTTACATCTGGGCTTCCTAAGGCAGCTGTGGTTTTGCTCTATTCTTGCCCCACGGCTGTTCTCATCTCTGTATTGCAACCTCAGTCCCATGCTCTTCCTCCCCAAAACCTACAAATTCAATTCTTTGAACCTAAAGTCAAAAGTAGATTTTACTGAGCTTTTGTAGGAAGTAGAAGGGAAGGTTCCCTTCTCTGTTTTTCTTCCCACCCTCGCTGTTCTCTTTCAGTCTACCTTGAACTTTCTTCTCTAACTCTAGGCAGCACTGGCAGCCTGCCAATGCTTTCATTACTTCACTCCTGGCGGCCCCCTCACATCACCACCACCACCAACACCACATTTCCACCCACACTGGGAAATTTACACTCTGGGCCTTCTTTAAATTGCATTCTCACATATTACTTTGTTTAGCAAAATAATGGAGCATCTGTGGGTGGAATCTATTTGCAACAAAGGCATGTGGGTTGTACACACCAGTTCTTGTTAAAATTCAAGTAAAACCCATATGGAGGAACTAACACTAGAAAGTAAGGTTCCCCCTCCCCCCAGAGCAGTTCATCATGCCAGGCAGGGCATTTTCAGGCAGACACAATTTAAGATAGGAAGCCCCTACTGCTAGGGCAACAAAGGCATTAGAAAGGGCATTCCTGGTGCTGCCCTCCAATACACCAAGGACAAATAATCACTCAAACTCTTTTAAAGTCTTAGGGAGTGTGGAAGACCTACTTTTCCAAATTCTCAGACAGATTTTACTACTGTAGAGCTATACAGATAAGGGTTACTAAGCCCTGTTGTCATTTATTAAAACAATATAACCCCAGCAAGAGATAACTTTCCATTTTGACCTCCTGGTTACATTAGGATATAAAAAATGTCATTATTAACCTGCACAAACAGCATGGCTGAATGATGATTATCACAACCTTCATTTAAGTTAAAAAATCATTTCATTATTTCAACAGTTCTTCAGGTTAGCTAGACTGCTCTTCTACACATATGTCTGCTCATGTTTTCTCTTTTCCCAAGATATGTTCACCTTTAAACTAGGAAAAGAGAGATTGTGTGATCACCTGGATCCAACTTTGCTATAAATGTTGGCTTTCAAACAGGGATGTTCTGCATTTGTACAGCACGAATGGGTTTGAGCCTGAGATAAATAGTAATAGGTCAGTAGATAGATATAGCTTTTCTGGAAGTTAAAACACAGCCTTTATTTAGAGGATTATTCCACCCTTATGGATTTCAGAAAAGATTTAGCATGTTTTGGCCCAAGAAAAGAAGGACAAGACATCACATAGGCCCTGACTGGGCTCCAGTGTCTTTAGATGAGACTGGAAGTGACTTTTTCCTTTACCTGAAGCACCACAGCTCAACAGCCCAGTGTGGAAGAAGAAACATAGCTAGAAAAGAAGTGAGTAAAAAAAAAACCAAGCAAGAGTAGACACATGAATTCTGGTTCTCCTTTCTTTAAACACAGCCAGAGGCTAACCAAGTATTCTGCTTCATGTCAAGAAATGCTCCCCAAGGGAAGTGTTTGCCTCCAATTGTGAAACAGTAAGTTTCGTGCCTTGGCTTAAATGCGCTAGTGCTAGTGCAGAATCATTCATATTTGTCCAATAGTTTAGAGCCTTTTTTCTGGCATGTAATAAATGGCAAACTACACTTTTTCATTTAGACTTTGCTTCATGAATGGAAAGTTGGTAGGAAAAACAAGTTTATATGACCATGAAAATGGGTATAAACTCACTCATAGAAACACCCATATAAAGAGAGACATGCAAAATGTATTAACGTGTTTCAATCTGCCAAGCATCAGGGTTCAAGAGGTAAGGATCAATAAATAGTATTCTGTATTCCCCACAAGTTGAAAACATTGAGAGATGGAGCAGGAGTCAGGTGTGTGCATATAAAAAATTACCACCTTTATTGCTTTTAAAGCCATTGGGAGGATATGGCTTAGTGTGAGGACTAATTTGACTTACAAGCACTTTTTCTTTTCCCACTCCTAGTCCAGTCCTAGCATTCAAGGGAAAGGGAAATCTATGGACTCATTGCTTTTACTCAGATTTCTGTTTCACACTAAAAATGGGGAAAGAGGGAAGATTAACTCTCCATTACACATAGATTTTAATATATGATCTTTCCCCAACTGAGACACTTAACTCATGTCATCTGTTAACCAGATAGTCACTTTGCCTCCTTGGGAAGGAGTGACTTAGGAGTTGGGGAAAGAGACAGAAGTATGTTACCAGCAGGAGGTTATTACATGGATTCCAAAAAAGTGGAGGTGATACATTTTGCCATAACATTAAGCATTAAAAATAAATACATCCTTATGTTCATAGCAGCACAATTTACCATAGTGAAGATCTGGAAACAGCCTAAGTGCCCATCAGCAGATGAATGCATCAGAAAACTGTGGTACATCTACACAATGGAATACTACGCTGCTGTAAAAAAGAAGGAATTCTTACCATTTACAACAGCATGGATGGAACTGGAGAGCATTATGCTAAGTGAAATAAGCCAGTCAATGAAGGAAAAATACCACATGATCTCACTCATTTATGGATAATAAAGACCATTATAAACTGATGAACAAAAATAGACAGAGGCAGAGCAGCATCGAACAGACTATCAAACTACAGCGGGAAGGCTGGGGAGGGTTGGGGGACAATAGAGGGGGGTAAGAGATCAACCGAAGGACTTGTATGCATGAATAAACATAACCAATGGACATAAGACACTGGGGGATAGGGGAAGCCGGGGGAATGTCAAGAAGGGGGGAAAAAGGAGACATATATAATACTCTTTGTAATACTTTAATCAATAAAACAAAATTAAAAAAAATAAATCTTTAACTTTTCTTACTTTTTATCAGAGCATCTTTTGGCCTATTCCTTTCATCTTGAGTAATACAATAGTGTCGGAAGTTTTAAATTTAATAGACTAATAGGGATAGAGTCTGTACGGTGAGGGAAAGGAGCAAGAAGCTTTTTTATCAATTAAAGTATCAAAGTGTAAGTACTAGCACCTTTTGTTTTTGTCTGTTTGTTTGATTTTATAAAAGGAAACCTTTGAGTTTTAAACAAAGGTAATACATAGCAGTGAGGAGAGTTTGGCCTATTTCAGTCTTTCTTTAAAAAGGGGTCCAGGATCCACCTTCATCAGAATCACTTAAAAGGTCTGTTAAAAATTCAAGTTTTGGGCCCTTTCCCTACACCAATTGAATTATAATCTCTTGACACCTGGATGGAAAATCTGCATTTAACAACTTATCTGAGTAATTCAAATGCACGCAGAAGATAGGACATTTTTTTCTTCTGGCTACAGGACAGCATGTACCATGTACCAGAGCTGTACTTGACCCAGGGTCATAGCACAAAATTAGCCTTAGTTCTTCTGCGGAGGTAACATCTCCTTCTCTTACAATAGGAAACAGGGCTTATTTACTTAAAAAAATGGAAAATATAAAACATGAAGTGGGATATAGTACAAACTTATACATGCATAGAGAAGCAAGAGAAAGTAAGAATATGGCAACAAGAGTTTGGGTTACATTGTAAATCTGGTCTGGTGCCAACTCACACTTCACATTCATTTCATTTACATCCAGCAAATGTGAATTCACAAGTCTCTGGTTATGCACATATGACTTTGATTAAGTTTCAGTGCCACTTCGCTACATAATCTTCTGTTTGTAAAGACTGGCTGGAGTGCTGCATGTCCCGCTTGGAAATCCTTTAAGCAGATTAGAAGCCCCTGGGTCTGCACATTGGAAATGATTTTTCAGAAAGGATTTACAGTAATTAGTGATTAATGGGGTTTCCGAAACAACTGTTTCACAGTCTAAGGCAGCTAATCCATAAATGCATTAATTGTATTAGACTGTGTAGATAAGAAATAAAAGTCTACTAAGTGGGAAAATTGTTGAACTATTCTAGTTCATTGGGGAAAATGGTGTCACTGTTTAAGTGTCTTTAATCCATAATATAGACAAATTAGTTCCCAGGTTTGAGTCAATGAATTGTGGATAAATGTCATTGTCTGTGACTTTTCCTCAAGCAGATGTATAAATATTTTTATATATTTAGATTAGTTTGAGATTTAGAATTATTTTGAGAACTTTATAAAATATAACAGTGCTAAAAGACTTATAATTATTATCCATGAATTAGATGATCTATAACTCTTCCAGATTTTAGTTATGAATGCAAAGTGCCATATCATGTATGCTCTGCATTTGTATGCTTTTTAAAATCAATGATCTTAGAAAGAAATTTTATTAATTTCATTATTGCAGTGTGTCCTAGTATTTTAACACCAATTACACTTGATCCCAACTGATACAATATTTTTCAGACAGTTCTTAGTAACAGAACTTTAGATATTATTATTAAATATTTTATACCATTTAGGGATATGAAACCACTCTTACTAATATTTGCCACTCTCAAGAACTAAACATGAATATATATAACATATAACATATAATATATAATATATGATATATATATATATATACAAATTGCTCAACAGATGTTCCCAGAACTGAGTCATATATTCCAGAGAGTGTTAGATGAGAGAAAGGTACATGCAGCTAAAGAGAGAAGGGTACACAAATCCCTTGTAAATTGAAGAACTGATATTAGTCTCAAAAATCATGTCACAGTCAGATACATACTAAAATATGTCAAAATGCCTGGGAATATGTTATGGGGATGTAATGTGCAACATGGTAATTATAAATAACTAGAGGCACTCGGGGGGGAGGAGGGTCCCTCAGCCAGGCCTGTGCCCTCTCGCAGTCTGGGACCCCTCGGAAAATAATGACCTGCTGGCTTAGGCCTGCTCCCGGGTGGCAGAGGGCAGGGCCAATCCCTAGGTGCAGCCCCTGGTCTGGCTCAGAGCAGGGCCGATTGGGGAGTTGGGGCGCCGCCCCCTGTCATACACAGAGCAGGGCAATGGGGAGGTTGTGATTCCACCCTCAGTCACGCTCAGGGTAGGGCCGATTAGGGGGTTGGGGCACCATCCCCTGTCACACTCAAGGCAGGGTCAATGGGGAGGTTGCGGTGCCACCCCCTGTCACGCACAGAGCAGGGCCGATCAGGGGGTTGGGGAGCTCCCCCCTGTCATGCACAGAGCAGGGCCGATCAGGGGTTGGGGCATTTCCCCCTGTCACACACAAAACAGGGCCAATCAGGGGGTTGGGGCACTTCCCCCTGTCACTCACAGAGCAGGGCCCATCAGGGGGGTTGGGGCTCCGTACCCTGTCATGCACAGAGCAGGGCCGACCAGGGAATTGGGGTGCCGCCTCTCTCACACTCAGGGCAGGGCCGATGGGGAGGTTATGGCTCTACCCCGTCACACACAGAGCAGGGCCCGTTGGGGGGGGGGGAGGTTTGGGGCACCACACCCTGTCACACACAGAGCAGGGCCGATCAAGGGGTTGGGGCGCCGCACCCTGTCACACACAGAGCCGCAGGGCGATCAGGGGGTTTGGGGACTGCCCCCTGTCATGCTGATCCCGGTGCCGGGAGGCCTCGCGGCTCCGCTGATCCTGGTGCTGGGAGGCATATTACCCTTTTACTATATAGGATAGAGGCCTGGTGCATGGGTGGGTGCTGGCTGGTTTGCCCTGAAGGGTGTCCTGGATCAGGGTGGGGGTCCCCACTGGGGTGCCTGGCCAGCCTGGGTGAGGGGATGATGGCTGTTTGCAGCTGGTCACACCCCCTTCAGGGTGGGGGTCCCCACTGGGGTGCCTGGCCAGCCTGCGTGAGGGGATGATGGCTATTTGCAGCTGGTCACACACCCTTCAGGGTGGGGGTCCCCACTGGGGTGCCTGGCCAGTCTGGGTGAGGAGCTGAGGGCTTTTTTCTGGCTGGGGGTGACTGAAGCTCCCAACTGCTTCTTTTTTTCTTTTTTTTTCTTTTTTATTCTGGGCCAGCTTTAGCTTTGAGGCTTGGCTCCAGCTCTTAGGCCTCCGCTGCTGAAAGTAGGTTTCTGGCCTTTGCTTACAGTGTTGCAATCCTGCTGGCTGAAGCCCGGCAGGTTTCTGGGGTTTTGTTTAGCTTCTATATTTGTTACATAGTTGCTTGGAGCTCAGAGGCCTGCAGCGGCAGGCAGGGAATGTTGGAGTCCTCCATCACTGAAACAAGCAAGCCTCATGTTAGTTTCAAGCTGCCTGGCTGCCGGCTGCCATCTTGGCTGACAGTTAATTTGCATATCGCCCTGATTAGCCAATGGGAAGGGTAGCGGTCGTATGCCAATTACCATGTTTCTCTTTTATTAGATAGGATAATTGCATTTTTAAAAGTTGCTAAGAGAATAGATCATAAAAGTGCTTATCACAAGAAAAAATTATAACGGATGTTAATTAGACTTATTGATGAGATCATTTCACAATATATACAAGTATTGAGTCATTATGTTGTAGACCAGAAACTAATATAATGTTATATGGAAATTTATACCTCAATAAAAAATATCTTGGAAGAGCCATCTATGAGTAGAAAGAACCCTGGGACTGCCAGTTCTAAGTAAGATAGAATATTGAGGGCTGGATTTATCCTCCTACCCCCAAAGAACTAAAAATCCAGGAAAAATATATGAAGATTTTGGACATTAGATATCAGGTGGCACTGAGCAGTGATCACTGAGAGAGGGGGAGAAAAACAAGTGTGCCATATAATTTTTCTAGCTTACTTTCTGGAGAGAGCTTTTGGACTGGGTCATGAAGGGAAGGAATCCAAGTAGATACCAGAAAATTTACCAGGTGGAGGAAATGAAGGTGGGATCTGGGAAAGTCAGAGTGGCGAGAGTTGACAGAGCAAAGCATCAGAGAGGAGAGATCTGGATAAAGATCTGAAAATATTCAAATGGCCCTAAGTACTGAGAATATATATATCCCAAGCATGGGAAAAGAATCAAGAAAAAGTATGAAACTGAATAATTCCTGAAGCTCACACAAGGCTGAGAATAATTCATGTTCCCATCAGCAAGAGTAGAAAAACTCATAATTCATGGGGAACTGAGGAGAAGGTATTGCCTCAGCAGGGGGCAAACTTAGCCCTATACTAAATATTTCCTAGGTCTCACCTAACAAAGCTTAAGAGGAAGCTTCAAAAAATTAACCTGCCTCCAGTGATCTTCATAAAGATCTAGAAATAGTTTAAGGCTAAATAAAGGAATACAAAAATACCTAATAGTGAAAATTCACAATATCTGGTTTCCCATTAAAAAGTTTCCCAGACTTGCACAGACTCAGAAAAAATATTATACAACTAATAATTAAGTGATAAATCAGTCAATAGAAACAGATTGAGAAAGAACATAGATGATAAAATTAGGGAACAAGGGCATTGAAATGGTTATATGTTCATATATTCATGAAAACAAAGATTCAGCATGTTAAGTAGAGACATCAAATATGCAAAAGAGACCTACATTATGAATCTAGAAATAAAACTATGTCTAGGCTGTTTCCAAATCTTACAGATGAGTGGATTAGAAAACTGTGGTACCTTTACACATGGAATTGTACGCTGCTGTAAAAAAGAAGGAATTCTTACCATTTGTAACAGCACAGATGGAACTAGAGAGCATTATGCTAAGCGAAATAAGCCAGTCAGAGAAAAATAAATATCACATGATCTCACTCATTTGTTGAATATAATGAACAACATAAACTGATGAATAAAAATAGAACCAGAGACACAGAAGCATCACACAGACTGTACGACCCATGAGGGAAGGCGGTGGGTGAGGAGGTAAGAGATCAACCAAAGGACTTGTATGCATGTATATGAGCAAAACCAATGGACACAGACAGTAGCGGGTGCTGAGGGCTTGTGCTTGTGGTGGGGGAGAGGTGAATGGGGGGAAAAAGGAGACTCATGTATTTAAACAATAAAGAATTAAAAATATATATTGTCTAAGATGAAAAATACACTTAATGGAATTCATAACAGATGAAGCACTGATAAAAAACAAAGTGAACTTGAGGACATACTAAATTCAGATGAATAAAGGATGGGAATGACATTAGACTCCTCTATAACAATAATGCAAGTCAGAAAAAAAAATAGAGAAAAAGTTTTGAAGTACAAAAACACCCCAAACCCTATCAACTTAGGAATCTATTACCAGTGAATATATTCTTTGAAAACAAGGTAAAATAAGTATATTTTTGGACATTCTAAAGTTGATATCTTTCATCAAAACTGTAATACAAGAAATGGTAAAAGAAGTTCTTCAGGCAGAAGGAGAACATTACCAGATATAAATCTAAAACAACATACACACAGAATGAAAAACATTAGAAATGGTGAATGTGTGTTAATATAAATGCATGTTATTCATTTTTAAAGATCTTTAAAAGATAATTGCTTAAGACAAAACTTATAACCATGTATTGTGAGGTTTATAATATATGTAGAATTAACAACAAAAGCAAAAAAATCCGGAAATAGGAAATAGAATGTTATTGTTTTAAGATTTTTGTACTATACATGAAGTAGAATCATATTACTTAAAGGCAGACTGTGATAAGTTAAAGATAAATACTATAATCTCTAAAGCAACAACTATAATAACATAACCATAAGTTATAGATAATGATCCAACAAAAGAGAAAATGAAACCATAAAACAAATGCTCAAATTGAAAAGAAGGCAGACAAAAACAACAAAGAAAAGAAAAGCAATGGCACTAATAGAAAATAAGCAGCAAGAGGGTAGATTTAATCTTAACCATATCAATAATAACACTAAAGGTAAGTATTCTGAGAAAAGGCAGAGGTAGTCAGATTGGGTCAAAAAACAAACCAAACTGAACGCTGCCTATAAAAATATTCACCTTAAACATTCAGACACAAATAGTTTAATTGTAAAAAATTAGACCAAGACAAGACATGTAAATACTAATCAAATCATGCTGGGATAACTATATTAATTGTAGACAACGTACTTTCAGAACAAAAAAAAAAAAATGCCAGGGTCATTTCATAATGATAAAAGGATCAATTCACAAGAAGAAATAACAATTCTATCAGTCAACTGAACCTAGTGTAAGGCTATATATAGGACACTTTTAGAACATTGCACTCAATAAGAGCAGAATACAATTTTTTTCAACTGCACATGAAACATTTCCCAAGATAGACTATTCTGAGCTATAAAAGACTCAATAAGTTTAAAATCATTCAAATAATATAAAGTGTGGTTATCACATGAAATGAAATTAAAATCAATAACAAAAATATTTGGAAAATTGATAGAATAAGTAAGGTTGTAGAAAATTTAAAGAAGATTAACCAATTGGACCTTGTTGACATTGTTCTACCAATTACTGAGAAAAGAGTGTTCATTACTATTGTGGATTTTTCTATTTATTCTTGAAATTCTATCATCTTGAGATTTTGAAGTTCTGTTATTGGGTGCATAAATGTTTAGGATGAATACCTTTATGCTAATAAATTTAAAAGCTTAGATGAAATGGATAAATTCCTTGAAAGACACAAACTTCCAAAGCTTATATAAGAATAAATAGATAACATAATAGCTCCTCTCTCTCTCTCTCTCTCTCTCTCTCTCTCTCAAAACTGAACTACAGGTTTAGGTGGCTTACTGATAAATTCTACCCAATGCTTAAGGGACAAATAATACCAATTCTACATATATTCTTCCAGAAAATAAAAAAGGAAGAAGCAATCCCCAACTTATTTTATTATGAGGCCAGTGTCTTCCTTATATTAAAACCAGACACAGATATTACAAAAAAAAATAAAACAAAGCAAACTGTATTCCTCAGCTACATAGATACTAACACTTTTAACATAATTTTAACAAATCAAATTCACTAATATGCAAAAGTATAATACATCATGAACAAATTGGATTTATTCTAGGAATGCAAAAATCAATTCAAAATTCAATCAATGTAATTTACCATGTTAACAAACTAAAATAGGAAATCCATATAATACTCTCAATAGATATAGAAAAAGCATTTGGAAAAGTAATACTCTATACTTGACAACAACTCAACAAACTAGAAATAGAAGAGAACTTCCTCAACCTGATAGAGGGCATATAAGAAAAACTATAACTAACATCATTCTTTTTTAAAAAAAATACATTTTTATTTATTTCAGAGAGGAAGGGAGAGAGAGATAGAAAGATCAATGATGAGAGAGAATCATTGATCAGCTGCCTCCTGCATGCTCCCTACTGGGGATCGAGCCTGCATTGGGGGACCCTTTAGTCCACAGGCCGACACACTATCCACTGAGATAAACCGGCTAGGGCTAACATCATTCTTAATAGGTGAAAGACTGAATGTTTTCCTTTCAAGATAAGAAAAAAAATGAAAGGTGTCTTACTACTTCCATCCAATACAGTATTGGAGGTTTTATTCAGTGCAAAATTCAAGAATAAGAAATAAAATTCATCCAAATTGGGAAAAAAAGAGAAAAGCTGTCTTTATTTATAGACAACACTAGAGGCCTGGTGCACAACAATTTGTGCACTTTAGGGGGGTCCTGTCAGCCTGGCCTGTGCCCTCTCGCAGTGTGGGGCCCCTCGGGGGGTGTCCACCTGCTGGCTTAGGCCCACTCCCCGGGGGATCGACCTAAGCTGGCAGTCAGACATCCCTCTGGAAGCCCAGGAGCCCTCGGGCGATGTCCACTTGCCAGCGGGGACCAGGACTAAGCTGCAGTTGGACATCCTCAGTGCTGCTGAGGAGGCGGGAGAGGCTCCCATCACCACCGCTGTACTGGCAGCCATCAGCCTGGCTTGTGGCTGAGCAGAGCTCCACCATGTGGGAGCGCACTGACCACCAGGGTGCAGCTCCTGCATTGAAAGTCTGCCCCCTGGTGGTCAGAGTGTGTCATAGTGACCAGTCATTCCCAGTCGTTCTGCTGTTAGGGTCAATTTGCATATTACCCTTTTATTATATAGGATAACCATCTATTTAGAAAAATCCCAAGATTGTTTTCTGCTCCTAAAATGCTCTTGCCCCATTTTATTTACCAAGATTCGATCCTCCCTTCAGACCTATTTTTTCACATATGCCTATTTGGGCTTAGTTCTCCCACTCTTGAACTCCCTTTGTACTTGGTAATACTAAGTTGTCTACTAGGTCCAGAAAAAATGCATCATGGCTTAATCCTCCTCTATTGGACAATTAACTCCTTGAGAGTAGGAAATGCATTTTGGTCATCTTTTTCCCTATCACAGAAACTGGTCCAGGGCTTGAGCAATAGACAGGCTTGGGAAACATTCACTGCTATAGCAACTTAGTTAATCGTATAGCTCATTTGCTTTCAAGTTCAGAGTTCTGCAAGTTCTTCCAGTCACACTCATGGAACTCTCCTATTTTACGTAGGTGGACTATGCAAACTTCAGTTTCAGCTAACTCATCATATTCTACTGACTGTAAAAGCACTTGAGTGCCTTTCTATTGCCACAATATAAAAGTTACATATATTTTTAATGATTATAATATTCTACTTAAGAGATTGTACATTCCAATATATATCTTGTAGTCCTGACAGAGAAGACAGGAGGAAAAAATAAATAAATAAACCCTGTACATTTTGTCTGTAAGAAGCAGATGCTGGGAAATGTTTCTGAACCACTTGGGCAACCTCAGCCACTTTGGCAGCGCTGGCCAAAAAGCAGCAGAAGCTTTTCACTTCCTGTTGAAAACCTAAATATGAGCTAATGGTTTGTGCTCCGCTTTGCTCCTCTCAGGTTCTCAAACATTGAGCTGCTGTGGTCAGGGGTATGTCTGGCTCTCCTTCTGCAGGCCGAACCTATCTTCAGTTATAGCTCTTGCTCAGGGAGACTGCACATTATTTCCTGAGTGACACAATGCTCACCCCTTCTGGTAGCCACTCATCATGGTAAATTCCCTCAGCTTGGGTATAACAATCCACTGCAATGTTCTGTTTGTGAACTTTGGGAAACTAGGTTTCATTTCCTTGACTATAATTACCTAGTTCTATTGAATGTGATTTAAATGTTTATTACACAGTGTGATATTTATTTATTTATTTTAAAAAATATATATTTTATTGATTTTTTACAGAGAGGAAGGGAGAGAGATAATTGGAAACATCAATGAAAGAGAAACATCGATCAGCCGCCTCCTGTACACCTCCCACTGGGGATGTGCCAGCAACCAATGTACATGCCCTTGACCAGAATCGAACCTGGGACCTTTCAGTCCACAGGCCGACGCTCTATCCACTGGGCCAAATATCAGCCAGTGTGATATTTAAATGCCTGCAATAGCTTCTTGACTTGTTTTGGCTTCTGATTCTCTGCCATGAGGATCCTGGGCCTGGAGTCAGACACCTGGGTTCAAGTCACAGTTGCTCCTCTACATAGTTGTGTGTGGTGTCCTTCTCTGGCTTCCCTCTTCAGTGGGATTGTCACAAAGATATCAGGGTCACTAAACAAATCCCAGGTGCCCAGTTTGAAGTGGAATCTGAATGGGTCATATAGAAAAGACAGAATCGTGTAGAGGAAAGAAAGTTTGATGGAGTTGGGGAGGGCAGAGTGAGGACATCGGAGCTCTACTCTGGCATTCAGCTTTATCTGGTCCTTTTACAGCTAAAGATCTTTATCTTTGGTGCATCTTCCTATATCTGTCTACACAGCACTGTTAATATAGTCAAGCATGCCTTCTCAGCGCCTGCAAAGGTGTGGCAAGGGCTTGCACACAGACTGCTTGGGCTCAAGTCCAACTCCTCCCCTCACCAGCTGAGTGACCTCACATAAGTTCCTTAACCTTTTCAGACCTCACTCCTGGCCTGTACAATGAGGGAGTTGGGTTATGTGGTCTCTAAGACCCTTTCCAGCTCCCACTTAAAAATAAACAGGGGCCCTGACCGGTTTGGCTCAGTGGATAGAGTGTCAGCCTATAGACTGAGGGGTCCCGGGTTCGATTCCAGTCAAGGGCATGTACCTTGGTTGTGGGCACATCGCCAGTAGGGGGTGTGCAGGAGGCAGCTGATCAATGTTTCTTTCTCATCGATGTTTCTAACTCTCTATCCCTCTCCCTTCCTCTCTGTAAAAAATCAATAAAATATATTTAAAAAAAAATAAAAATAAATAAATAAATAAAGAGGGAAATAGTGTAGCAGTTAACTAAGTGGGGGCTCTAGAACCAGCCTGCCTAGAATTTTATCTATTAGACTTGTTTTCTCATCTGTAAAATAGGCATTGTAATAGTTCCTATCCCATAGAACTTTTTAATGAAAATTAAATAAACCAGTATTTATCTAAAATGCCTGCAACACTGCCTGGCACATAATAAGGCCTCATTAGATATTAGTCTTTATTATTACAACTAGAAGCCCAATGCACGAAATTCATGCAAGAGTAGGTCTTTCTTCCCCAGGCTGCTGGCAGTGGCTTCCCTTGACACCTGGGACCTGGGCTTCCCTCACAGCCCTGGCCTCATCTGGAAAGTCATCCAGAAGGAGAGCTAGTCTAATTAGCATATTATGCTTTTATTATTATTACTAGGGGCCCGGTGCACGAAATTCGTGCACTGGGTGTGTGTGTGTGTGGGAGTGTCCCTCAGCCCAGCCTGCCCCCTCTCACATACTGGGAGCCCTCAGGCGTTGACCCCCATCACCCTCCAATCGCAGGATCAGCCCCTTGCTCAGGCCTGACGCCTCTGACAGAGGTGTCAGGCCTGGGCAGGGGACCCTCATTTCCCCCCATCACTGGTTCTGCCCCCAGCCCAGGCCTGATGCCTCTGGCCCAGGCATCAGGCCTGGGCAGGTGACCCCCAGACCCCTCCGATTGCTGGCTCTGCCCCTTGCCCAGGCCTGATGCCTCAGCCAGAGGCATAGACCCCCATCACCCTCCGATCACCTGATCGGCCCCTTGCCCAGTCCTAAAGCCTCCGCCAGTGGTGTCAGGCTTGGACAGGGGACCCCCATCTCCCCCCGATCACTGGCTCTGACCCCCGCCCAGGCCTGAGGCCTCTGGCCCAGGAATCATGCCTGGGCAGGGGACCCCCATCTCCCTCTGATCGCTTGCTCCACCCCCCGCCCAAGCCTGAGGCCTCTGGCCCAGGCTTCAGGCCTGGGCAAGGGGACCATCATATCCCCCCAATCCCCGGCTCCACCCCCCGCCCAGGCCTGATGCCTCAGCCAGAGGAGTTGACCCTCATCACCCTCCGATCACCAATCACCGGATCGGCCCCTTGACCAGGCCTGAGGCCTCCGGCAGAGGTGTCAGGCCTGGGCAGGGGACCCCCAGCTCCCCACGGTTGCAGGCTCTGCCCCTGCCCAGGCCTAAGGCCTCTGGCCAAGGCATTAGGCCTGGGCAGGGGACTCCCAGCTCCCCGCGATCTCCCGCTCTGCCCCTGCCCAGGCCTAACGCCTCTGGCTGAGGCGTTAGGCCTGGGCAGGGGACCCCCAGCTCCCCGCGGTTGCACGCTCTGCCCCTGCCCAGGCCTAATGCCTCTGGCCTAAGCATCCGGCCCGGGCAGCGGGGACCTGCAGCTGCAGCGGCTCCGCAATCGTGGGCTCCGCTTTAGGCCCAGGCAAGGGACCCTTAGCTCCCGGGACTGCCAGCTTCTACCGTGCCCAGCTCCCATCGCTGGCTCCACCCCTACTTCCTGCTATCACTGGCCAGGGCGGCAAAGGCGCCTGATTCTCCGATCATGGCTGAGGGGCAGGGCAAAGGCGGCCCTGGGTTTCCAATCACTGTCAGTGGCAGGGGGTGCCGGGAGCTGGTCCATGCTTGCTGTTTCAAGGGACCTGGCACATATGGCATACTGTTCTTAATATGTTTGCTCACCTTCTTGGCACTATGTGTTTTAACCAAGGTCTCCTCTCTGAGAAAGGTTGTTTCCCCAGGTAGGGATTTTCCCCTGAAGTTAGGGAGGGAATAAAACCTCTTAACTAAGTGCCAGGTGGGTAATTAATCACTTTAACTACGAACAATCATGCTTAAGCTACATAATCTTTACTCCCTGGAATGGAGATAAGAAACGCCCTAACCTTTGGAATAGAGATTGATAGGATTGAATCAACTGGTATAAATACAGATGTAATAAGACAGTAAGACACAGAACTTAGAATACGGAACCAAGAGAGACAGAACCTAGGCACAGAACCTACACAGAACGTTCTCTAGAGACAGAAGAACTTCGCTGGAGAGAACATGGCAAAAGATCCTGGACAGAAACTGGCCTCAGAACCTAGAGACAGAACCTAGGGAGAGAACATGGCAAAAGATCTGGACTGAACCTGACTACAGAAATTGGCAAGAGAACCTGACTAGAACCTGGTAACTGAACCTGGCTGGAGAACCTGGACAGAACCTGGCTGGAGAACCTAGCAAGAGAACATGGACACAGAACCTGGCTGGAGATCTGAAGCAGAACCTCTCTGGAGATCCAGACCAGAACTTGGCTGGGAGATCCTGGCTGGAGATCCTGGCTAGGCTGCTGATCAACTGAACGCTGCCTCCATGTCATTCCTTCTTTGCCGACTCCGTCCACACCTTTGGGGACCCCTGGACCTGCTGGGGCTGAACCCCGGCATCTGGTGCCCAAACAGGGACCCCTAGGTAAGCGCCCCGCACTCGGGACAGATAGGACTCCACCGTAGAAAGAGGGTGGATAGTCTTTGCCCCACAATCGGGACGGATCGGACTCCACCATAGGAAGAGGGTGGATAGTCTTCGCCGACTCCGTCCACACCTTTGGGAACCCCTGGAACAGGATTCCCCTAGGTAAGCTCCCCCCATTGAGAACCCCCACATTCGGGACGGATAGGACTCCACCAGGGTACTTCAGACCCCCCTATAGAGGATAAGTAGGGTAAGAAGGTGGATAGTACAGAACCTAGATTGAGAAGATGTGCCATACTGAGTCCAAAGAAAGAAGACTCTGTATTGATTCTTAGATTGAGAAGATATGCCATACTGAGTCCAAAGAAAGAAGACTCTGTATTGATCTTTAGATTAAGAAAATGTGCCATACTGAGTCTAAAGAAATAAGACTCTGTATTGATCTTTTAAACACATATGCTTACTAGCAGAGGAATTAAGGTTACTCCCAGTCAGACAGAACGTTTTATACAAGAAGTATGTCCATGCTTTTCTGAGGAAGGAAAGGTAAATGTAAAGGCATGGGAGCAGGTAGGCCCAAAGAGCCTTATCCTTAACCCCACTGCAGCCTTTCCACCCCGGGAAAGTGCAGGATTGGCAAGCTCTCCCTGGGGTGATAGATCAGGCCTCAGGTAATAGCGGAAAACGCCAATCCTACTCTTAAAATGGATACAAGAAAGCATTTGGGTTTTTTTTTTTTCTTTTTAATGCCTGCTTTTAAAAAATAAAAAAGGGGGAATTTGCCGGGAGCTGGTCCGTGCTTGCTGTTTCAAGGGACCTGGCATATATGGCATACTGTTCTTAATATGTTTGCTCACCTTCTTGGCACTATGTGTTTTAACCAAGGTCTCTGAGAAAGGTTGTTTTCCCAGGTAGGGATTTTCCCCTGAAGTTAGGGAGGGAATAAAACCCCTCAACTAAGTGCCAGGTGGGTAATTAATCACTTTAACTATGAACAATCATGCTTAAGCTACATAATCTTTACTCCCTGGAATGGAGATAAGAAACGCCCTAACCTTTGTAATAGAGATTGATAGGATTGAATCAACTGGTATAAATACAGTTGTAACAAGACAGCAAGTCACAGAACTTAGAACACAGAACGAAAAAGACAGAACCAGGAGGCACAGAACCTACACAGAACGTTCTCTAGAGACAGAAGAACTTCGCTGGAGAGAACATGGCAAAAGTTCCTGGACAGAAACTGGCCTCAGAACCTAGAGACAGAACCTAGCGAGAGAACATGGCAAAAGATCCTGGACTGAACCTGACTACAGAAATTGGCAAGGGAACCTGACTAGAACCTCGTGACTGAACCTGGCTGGAGAACCTAGCGAGGGAACATGGCTACAGAACCTGGCTGGAGAACCTGGAGAACCTAGCAAGAGAACATGGACTCAGAACCTGGCTGGAGATCCGAAGCAGAACTTCGCTGGAGATCCTAATCAGAACCTCTCTGGAGATCCAGACCAGAACTTGGCTGGAGATCCTGGCTGGAGATCCTGGCTAGGCTGCTGATCAACTGAACGCTGTCTCCATGTCATCTCTTCTTCGCCGACTCCGTCCACACCTTTGGGGACCCCTGGACCTGCTGGGGTTGGACTCCGGCAAGGGGGCTTCTTCCTGCTTTCCCTTTCGCCTCCCTGCATTGTGCCTACATATGCAAATTAGCCGCCATCTTAGTTGGCAGTTAATTTGCATATAGCCCTGATTAGCCAATGAAAAGGGTAGCGCCATACGCCAATTACCATTTTTCTCTTTTATTAGTGTAGATAGACTAGAGGCCTGGTGCACGGTTTTGTGCACTGGTGGGGTCCCTCAGTGTGGCCTGTGAGGACTGGGCCGAAACTGGCAGCCCAATTCTGGTCGCCGCTCCCGCTCATTATGGCCCTGCTGTGCCTGCTGCAGGCTCATGCCCAATCAGTCCTGATTGGGAAGCTTGTGCTGCCACAGCGATTCTTGCCAGCTGTGAGCCCTGCATCTTGTGCCTGTCAATCAGTTGAGTGGCGCTCCTGCTGTGGGAGTGCACTGACCACCAGGGGGAAGCTCCTGTGTTGAGCATCTGCCCCCTGGTGGTCAGTGCACATCATAGCAATCGGTCATTTGGTCACTTAGGCTTTTATATATATAGATGTTCCCTATTCAGGAGAAGCAGAGAGTCTAAAGGTTGGAGCAGAATCATAGCACTCTAAATCCTTTTCAAAAACCCTGTGGTGTCATCCACAACTACACAGTTAAGAGAGATACTTTGTGTTCAAGACCCACCTTCATTAGCTCCCTCCTCCTCCTCCTCTCTATTCTAAGCCCTTCAGTGTCCTCAGCTCACCCTAAAGATGCTCAGCTCCCTTAATCTGCCATCAGAATTTGTTTCCCCCTCCCATAATTCTATATTCTGGAGCTTTCTATGCACATACATTATAATAATCATCATAAAGATGACAAGGATAATGTTTAGGCATGATAAGATGATGGATGGAAACATTCTGAAATTAAGCACTACCCCTCCAAAATTTCATTCAGGAATTACTTTCAAGATTAGAATACAAAGGAGATACTGAATCCCAGAAGTTAAAGATGCATTTTTACTCACTCTTTACTTTTTTTGTGTTGTCCTTTCATTTTAAGTTTTACACTATTAAAGTGTTTCTTTCATTAAACAGTATTACCTAAAGGGGGGAAAACATGTAAGGGTTAGAAAGTAGGGTGGTTCCAACCCCACTCCCCCAAAAAGAAAACGCCATTAACACAAATAAAAAAATGTGCAAGGATTCATTCTTTTATTCAAGAGGCCTTTGCTGAACACCCACTATGTGCTAGTCAGTCAAACATATAATACATAAAAACAGATAAGATATGGTCCTCACAGAGGAACATAAAATGATTTTAAAAAGAACTCAGGTTATCTGGGAAAACTCAGAATAAAAAAAAAAGTCCTTGTCTTTATTTTAGGACTTAGTAGTATTTTATTTAGGGTAGGCTGTGTAATTATTTTATTGGTTGTGCCACAGGAGTTATAATTGGTGGGGTACCTAAGAAAAAGGGGGAGGCAGTTGAAGTTCAGATGAGGAAAGTCCTCACAAAAGAAGTGGTGTTAGAGATGTCTTAAAGGACAAATAAATTTGTGTGCCTAGAGATAGAAAAGAAGAAAAGGAAGGACCGAGTAGAGAACTGTTTTGGAAGTCTGAAAGAGTGCGTGTGGCCTGTAGGGTATCTGCAGCAGTTCTGTGTTGCTGGAGCACCTGGTACATGGCAGCAGTGGTGAGTAGGCTTTGGCAAGGTCACCAAGGGCCTCTTGAACTCTGCTAAGAACCAGATTGCTCTCTAAAGAGTATGTCATGTCTGTGGTTGAACAGAGAGCAGCTTCAACTCCCATGGAGTTCCAGGAAGATTTGGAGATCTCGACTAAGTGCAGGCTCAGGACCAGGGTTCGTCTATGTCAGTGGTTCTCAACCTTCTGGCCCTTTAAATACAGTTCCTCATGTTGTGACCCAACCATAAAATTATTTTCGTTGCTACTTTATAACTGTAATGTTGCTACTGTTTTGAATCGTAATGTAAATATCTGATATGCAAGATGGTCTTAGGCGACCCCTGTGAAAGGGTCATTCGACCGCCAAAGGGGTCATGACCCACAGATTGAGAACCGCTGGTCTATGTCATCTCCTCCTGCTCATTTGAAGGAGGGCATTATTAGGGCAAATAGCCAAGATCATAATGGACCAAGATGATTCACAAATGACATTATTTTATCCACTGCTGTTAAATCATCTTCACATACAGAGAGAGTTAGATTTGTTCAGAATCAAATTAGAAGCCAGTCTTTCCTGCTACAGGGCAATTCCTCAAACTTCCCTATTTATTTTCAGATTTTTTTTTTCTGTGAAAATGCTTTTTGCCTATATAGAGTGTCTGTCCTATTCCAATCCTAAAATTAATAATAGCTAGAACATTTCTGAAGGCATTTCATTCTCAGGATCACACACCATTAGGTCTTCAAGAAATTTTTAATTTGTTTCTCATTGATCTACATTTGCAATTGTGCTTCTTATTGTTTCAAATCTTAATGTTTCAGTGAGTATAGTCATTGAGTTATGGCCTTACGATAGATAACTATATCACAAATTTCAACACAGCTCTTATTCTAATGTGTTTGGATAAAAGGCCAAGGCTAACTCTTGCTCAACTAAACTACATTTTTCAAATAAAAAAAGAAAGAGACATTTAAAATCAGAGAATCAACCAGAAATTGAGTTTGAAATATGAATCACTTTCTGACCTTCATCATATATGCTATAGAAAACACACAAAATAAATCTTCAGAAATAATTATGGTACATAATTGTTGTTACTCTTGTTTTATAACTGATTTATTAAAGAATAAAATGGCAGTAATTCTGGTAGGCCCACTAAATGACACATAACGATTATTGCATGTTAATATTAGCGAAATGGTTACAGATTAAACTTTTTTTCATTTTTCTGTCTACCCTATCATTCACATTATATGCCTTTTTCTTTTTTTCTACTTTATTGTCTCAATTTACCCATACTTGTTTACATGTCTATGTTCCTGAAGGGCATTGTTGGTTTGTTTGTTTGGGGAAGGTTCTTGGTAAATCATCAATATGTTCTCCCATCTCATCCACATCATATCATCCCAGCCCTCCGCTGCCCCAACTATGTCTTTGGTACTTCTTAAACTATTTGAGCTACCCAATGACTAATTCACCCTTTGCCCATTTCATTTTTTCTCAACACCCACCTTATTACCTAATTTTATAGTGAATTTTCTTTTATTTAAAATAATCCATTCCTTCTTATTGTTATATTGATCATTTCCTCATTCCTGTAGTATATAAATTTATTCACTCAAATATTTATTGGACATTTATTCTGGATAGATCCTCTGCTGGATACTGAAGAAATATAGCAGTAAGTAAGCTACAGATATTGTAAGCCACTGAGGGAGATAACTGAGGTAGTAATTTAGAGATCCACCTCATTCAAGGCATTGTAAATCATGAGAAACATAGTAAGGTTAATATTCTGGGGAGGCACTGCATGGTTTCGAAAAGATTCTCCCCTAAGATCAAAAACATGCCACACATACACCTGAGACTAATATAACATTGAATGTCAACAGTGATTGAAAAAAAAAAGAAAAAACTTTGAAAAACAAAACATGTGACACATGCAGTTTGAATCATAACTGAGGAACTCTGGGCTTAGAAAATCTGAATCTTTTATACTAAAACTAGGGGCTCAGTGCATGAATTCATGCACCTTGAAAGGAACTGTGGGCAGTGAGGCTGTGTTAGGCACAGGGGCCGGTCTCAGCTCATCCTCCATGCCCCACCCGGGCCCTCCCCCTGCAGCCCCCAGTCCCCTGTCTGCCAGCAGCTCCACTCCCGCCGCTGCCGCTCCCATACCAGGGCTGGTTCTGGGCGCTGGCAGCAGGTGTGAGCTGGGCTGGTGCTGGCAGCAGGTGCAAGCACCTGGCGGGACCCTGGCACACAGGGAGCAAAGAATTTTCAGTGACTACCAGAGGCTTGCCCCAATGACAGTGACTGTTGCCCCGCCTTGGTCTGGCGCCCCTGCTCACCTGCTCCACCATTTTGCCGTGGCCAATGCCTGCCATGTTCTGCACTCTGCCGCCTGCTGCTGACACCCACCATGTTTTGCACGTGCCCCCTGGTGGTTAGCGCATGTCATAGCGGGGGAGGCAGTTAGGGGCAAACAGGCCGGCAGAGGGAGGCAGTTGGGGGCGACCAGGCCAGCATGGGGGGAAGTAAGGGGCAACCAGGCTGGTGGGGGGGGCAGTTAGGGGTGACCAGGCCAGCAGAAGAGGGCAGTTGGGGGTGACCAGGATGGCAGAGGGGGCAGTTGTGGGCAACCAGGTCAGCAGGGGGCAGTTGTGGGCAACCAGGCCAGTGGGGGTCATTTAGGGGCAACCAGGCTGGCAAGGGGGGCAGAAAGGGTGACCAGGCTGGTGGGGGCATTTAGGGGCAACCAGGCCAGCAGAGGGGGGCAGTTGGGGGCAACCAGGCCAGCAGGGGGCAGCAGTTGGAGGTGACAAGGCCGGCAGGGGGGGCAGTTAGGGGCAAGCAGGCAAGCAGGCAGGTAAGCAGTTAGGAGCCAGCGGTCCCGGATTGTGAGAGGGATGTCCTGGATTGGAGAGGGTGTAGGCTGGGCTGAGGGGACCACCCACCCCCCACCCCCTGTGCACAAATTTTGTGCACCAGCCTCTAGATATAGATAAGAATTACAGTCCAAGGGAGACTGTCTCTATTTCCCAAGATGTTCGCCACACAAATGCCCTTAAATAGTTCAAAATAAAAGTGCAATCATTGCCTCTGCTCACAAAATGTTTAGAAACATGAGAAATCCATGAAGAACTGTCTCCTCCAAATTAAAAAAAAAAAAATGAAGCACTGTATTGACTGAATTGTATCCCCCACCTCAAAAAACATCATGTGTTAGAGCCCCACCCTCAGTATCATCAAATGTGGGGAAGTAAGGGGTGAAATCGAGCCCTTATAGAGGTGAATGAGTTAAGGTAAGCTGTTATGTTAGGCCTAATCCAATATGACTAGTGTTTTAAGAAGAGGAGATTAGGACATACAGAAAGACAGCAAGGGTGCATGTGCACAGAGAGATGGCCACATGAAGAGCCAGCAAGAAGGTGGCCATCTCCAAGTCAAGGAGAGATGCTTCAGAAGAACCCAAAGCTTCCAACACCTTCATGTTGGGCATCCAGCCTCCAGAACTATGAGAAAATAAATTTCTGCTATTTAAGCCATATAGTCTTTGGAATTTTCTTATGGAAGCCCCAGCAAACTAATACAGGTATCATTATAAACCTATTAGATTATGTAAGCAGTTTGGAGTGGAGTTAGCTGCATATAAGGGAATAAAGGAGATTAGAAAGCTGCCGGATTGATGCATGAAATAAGGAGTCGACAGGCAAAAAAAAAATAGTCAGGTAACTTTCAGGCCTCTACTGAAGTTAGCTAAAAATAATTTGGGCCATCAGTAGAGTCAATAATTTTCTGTTAAAAAATAAAGCTCTTCTATGAAATACTCAATAAACTGTAGAACTCTCATTTCTCCTGTGCCTCCTATATTCTTTTCTAGTCCAGTTGGATGCCAACTGTGTCATACTAACAAACGATTCATGAAGAGAATATTAATTTACTTCAGCCAAATTATGTAAAGGCTCACCTGCAATAATAGGGGCTGATGTGACACAATATTATCTGAAGTAACCACTAAACATTAGCATAAGGGATTGCCAGGTGATTTAAGCCATCAACAGTCAATAACCCAGAGCAAATGGATGTTTGGATTTATCTAGGGTTATGGACTATCAAAGTTGGTACAGCAGAAATTCGAAGGACATAATTGTGACAGCTAGTGAGTGAAGAGTTGGAACATGAAACATGAAATCCAGGACAGATTGAGAGGAACACTAAGCAAGAAGTGGCTAAGAGACAAAAGTAAAATGAAGAGAGCACCGAGATTTTGTGGGGAAGACACAAGGGAAGGCAGGGAGAGAGGGATCAGAAAAAGCAGGGGAAAGTCAATACTAACTGCATGTTTATTCTAACGTGGGTTACATCATCACTGTTTTTCAGTGGAGGAAATAGAGGTGTGGAGAGGTTGGGTGACTTGTGCACAATCACAGAAGTGTGGGGCCAGCATTTAAACTTGGGTCTAATAGTATAATCCATGCACTTCTCACGACTCTCCATTTACTGGTATGTTAAACAGCAATAGGAGTGAGAACAATTAAAGAGACAAAGCTTTGCCCTAGCCGGTTTGGCTCAGTGGGTAGAGTGTTGGCCTGTGGACTGAAGGGTCCCAGGTTTGATTCCGGTCAAGGGCGCATGCCCAGGTTATCGGCTCAATCCCCAGTTGGGAGGCGTGTGATTCCAGATTGGAGAGCATATAGGAGGCAGCCGATTGGTGAGTCTCTCTCATCAGTGATGTTTCTATCTCTCTCTCCCTCTCCCCTCCTCTCTGAAATCAATAAAAATATTTTTTTTTTCTAAAAAAAGAGAGACAAAGTTTTAAGCCTTAGATACTGGAGTTGTCCCAGTTAGGCCTGAAGATGAGTTTCAAGGTGTTGCTACCCATGCCTTTGCTAGAGCGGAGAGGAGGCTAGATGGTGAGATCATTGGAAGAGTGGTAATAAAGAGCCTGAGCTTTGTGCATGTGGCATCGCATAGGCCATACTTGTGGAGATTTTAGGTCAGAGTAGTGGGGAGAGAGAGTGGAGCTGCTGCTGCAAACTAGACAAAATAATCTATACCAAGATTGCATGCTCCTTCTCCCCATCTTATTTTTAGGGAAGACAAAAACAAGCCTTAGAGTAGCAATGTTAGACTTATAAGAGTGTCCTCTCTAAATAAATTCATAACACGTTAAGTCAAACATTTCATTGTGGTTTGTGTGAGAAGGTGCCTAGGACTAAATATTACAAAGAAGGTATATTTCCAGGCCATTTGATATTTTCATTTTATCTTAAAAGTCATTTATTCTTGCATTTGGACCTTTGATCCTGACCATAGTCATGATTTTAACTCTGCAATGAGAATACTAACTATGAAATATCAGTCAATTAAGCTGAGGTGCCTTTTACTTGGTATTAAGGAAAGAATAGTTAGTTACCAGCCCATCTGACAAGCTGCTGCTCTCTGTATTGTGCAGAATGGGGAAGATGTCTTCATCTCCATTAAACTCTGTGAGTGGAGAGGGTGTATCTCAGGGCACATCTGAGTTTCTGAGTAACATTACGATGCAATATGTATTTTCAGATCTCCTGGATCTTTCACAAGGCCCTTGTTATCGGTTTCTGAAATGTGGCTGTCATAGAACTCACAGTATTTGAGAAAAAATGAAAATACTATGACTCACACTGTCTGTGCTGCCAGAGTTACTTAAATTTCACAGTCTATTTATGCTAATAAAAAAATCCTTGAAAATCCATTTGCATAGCATGCACCCACAAGTCTTTAAAATAGATAGAGAAAAACTGTCTAATAGTTGCTATACATAGCTACCCTATTGTTTAATTATTTAGATGACTGCTATTTAATTGCAATTCAAATAGATCATCTTCTAAAAGTTCAATTTTGAAGATAGAAAGGAACTTTTGGTTTAATGAGGTCCAAAAATAAAATTTATTCAATTAGCCTGATAAGTGTCTTATCTAATTAGCTGAGTGTCCAGAGCTGACATGTAAAGAATATTAGCTATTGTTTTATGCTTTGACTTCTTATATTTAAGTGCTCACTGGTGTGCCAGGTGATTTATATATGTTATCTAACTTATTCTTACCTTATGGAGCTGGTACTATTATCACCACTTAGAAGATGAGGAAGCTAAAGTCCCTGGGGCTAAGTAACTTGTGTACATGGTCAGCAAGTGGTAAAGTTAGGATTTATGTCAGTAACTAAAAATAGCCTAAATTCAAACATAAATTTGGCATATTTCCTTCTTTGTATATATTTTTATATTAACAACATTTAATCTACACTAATAAAAGAGAAATATGCAAATTGTTGTCACTCTGCTATGCCCACCAGCCAATCAGATGAGTATGCAAATTAGCCCAACAAAGATGGCGGTTAATTTGCATACACAGGCACTGAGCGAAGACTGAAGACAACATAGATGGAGGCCAAGCACTGCAGAGGAGAGCGGAGCTGTGGAGAAGCAAATGGGGCAGCGGAGGTGGGAGAGAAGCCCTCCTCGGCGGGTTTTTGCTCCCTTCTCTGCTTCACTCCGGCCGCAGGAAGCCTTATTCTTGCAGGAATCTTCCTGCAACGGGCCTCTAGTATGCTAATAATTAAATTTAACTACTTGTCATGTTTCAAGAATTAAATGTAAATAATTTAATCTTTACAACAATTTCATGATATGAATACTTTATGAGGAAACTGAAGCAGAGGAGTGCCATTGGTAGTCAATGATGGCGATGGATCTGAACCCAGGTCTGACTGCTTTTTCCTAACCACTATGCTACCTTTAGGTTCTATCTTGACTGTTATTGAACCCATCCACATAGATGTTGCTTTCCGGGGCCTTAATCAGGTTAAAGCAAAGATGAATTTATTTTCAAAGTTCCTCTAATCAGTTTTTAATTGAAGATTTTGGCTTGACATAGCCAGAGGAGTAGACTATAACTTATTAAAAATCCAACTTAGCAAACTATACTCCTACAGAGTCTCTTGTTCCTTTCCTGTAACCATGACCCCAATGAAATCGTATAATATATTCTAATGGGCCTATCGAGACCCGCTGTACAAATCAGTGGTTAAGATTACAGATTTTAAAGCCTCTTGTATGGTTCTGCATAATTGATTTAATACCTATAAATTGTTCAAATCAATGCCTAAAATATAGTAGTGTACAAAAATTTCAGACATCATTGTTCCAGAGTATTCTTAAGATGTTGAGTTGTCAAAGAGAACAGAAATCTGGATGGGCACCTAATGCTGCAGTACGGACTTAGAATTCAACTATGTGTTCCATGATCTGAGACATGGGTTAATATATAACCCACTTCTATAGGTAGGTGTGTGTGTGTGTGTGTGTGTGTGTGTGTGTGTGTGTGTGTGTGTTTTCATGGAGTTTTCCTTTGAACTTCTTTCAGTCTAAGCAGCTTTGCTTTCAAATCCCACCTTCTTTCTACATCCAAGTTGCCTTCCTCTTTCTTTCTATACTTATTCCAGTTTATTTTTCTTCACAACCCAAACCTCAATATAAGTTACCAAGTACGTAGAGATATTGAAGGAGACCAAACAAAAATAAACATTCTGTGCTAACGTAGAGAACATCTTAACTCTGGTAGCATCTATGGAGGAGAGGAAGCATGTATGGCTCTGTTCTTTGTGCCCATTTTAATTCTGAAACATGTTCGAGGTCAAAATATGGAGCTGCCTAAAATGATTCCCATACTACATTAATATGTTACTTTATTCCCTTAACAGAGTCCAAGACAAACTCATCTATGCTTTTTAGCAAACAGAAGAATCATATGTGACATTTTGTCTATGATGTTTGCAGAAAAGTTTCATTCAGAAGAGGGGTTTTCTTCTGAAGTCAACCCTAATTTTCTGATGTATGCTGGTCTGTATTTCATTATGAAGAAACCACAAGGCAATCATACTCTTCACAGTCATTCCTATTCATTGTCATTTTGTGTTCAACTAAGGTTTTATATATTATTCCATCATTAATCCTCACAGAATCTATAGATTGATTACTCAGATTGCATTTCCAGGATCCTCTGAGTCTAATGTTTTGCACAAAAGGTGATTAGCAGCCCATCCTTCTAAGATAGAAGGGAATAAATGTAGGTCAGTTGGCTTCAGACTCAAGCTCTTCTTACCTCTAATTTGAAGAGAACTGCCTTTTTGGTGAGCTGCCAAAATTAAACTGAATATAGTTGTGAGATCTTCTGGGACCTCAGCTGACTGGGCTCTAGAAAAATGAAGACAACAAAGATGGTACAATATATTTAGAGGATGCTAACATGGCCATCAACATAGAGTGACCAGGAGTAGTGGCATTCTTAGTATCTGTATTATGAAACTTATGGAGTCTGTCTTAATTTGAAGTGCCATTATTAATATACAACACAGTCCAATATGGAGATGGTCAAGGAACAGAAGGAGCTAGTGGAAGGCAGGTAAGTAGCACTCCTGGTGGAGTTTCTAGTTACCTGGCTATTGAGAAAAGAACCAGTCAGGGACTAGATAGGATTCAGCCTTCTACTACCCAACTCCAAGACCAGAGACAGGGTAGGTAGGAAGTAAGCAGGTCAGATATTAGCCAAAGAGTCGGCTTCTGGGTAGGGCTCTGGATCCAATATAATGTTTGAGTCTTGAAAAGAAGTCCAGGGCAAAGAAACTGTGGGATATCCCATGTGTACCTGATTCTCAGTCTACTGGGGATGGGAGGCAGCAAGACCAAAGCTGAATCACACCACACCAGTTAGTAGTTTGAACCTCCTAATTACAGTGCATCTCAAAGTTTAATGTGTGTGTGTGTGTGTGTGTGTGTGTGTATGTATATATATATATATATATATATATATATATATATATATATCCTGGCGATTTTGTTAAAATGCATATTCTGATTCTGAAGAAATGTAGAGCTGGGTTCATGGTCTGCATTTCTAACAACTGCCACATGATGCTGATGACAATGGTCTGGGGACCATACTTTGTGCAGGAAGGTACTGCTTGCCTTGTTCAGGATTCACCAAGAAATAGGAGTGAGGGAAATGAGGCAGACTTACAGTTAGTGACTGGAGTTAGTAGCAGCCAAGGGCTTACAGGGTCCTAGGAGGACTGTGGCGTCATGCTGCCCTAGTGCAGGCATTCTGTGATCTCTCTGGGCAATGGTGGTGTCCAGCAAAGGAGGCAACACCAGCCTGCTTTTCTGGGACTCCTTGACTAGCATATTTGCTCTATGGTGATAAGTTCTCTGCTGTGGCAGAAGCTGTGATAAAGGATAAGTGATGCAGTCCATTTTCTGACAGGTCTTCTGTTTCTTTCTCAGTTATGATGGTCTAGCCAAGTAACATGTTTAGAGGTAAACCATGTTCTTTTACCGTGGTAGCTATCTTGAGCTCAGAGAAGAGGAAAACGTTCTCCCAGCCGGAAGAAACCAGTGACCCATAGCATTGCTGCAAGAGAAAACTGAGCTTAGAACGGTGAAAACTAACTTTGAGGCCAACCGTCCCACCCCCCAAACACACACACACACACACACACACACACACACACACACACACCAGTTTCCGCCACATTAGACAACTCTCCACATTCTGCCAACACCTGTCAGAAGGGTCCTGGTATTAAACTGCTGTCAACCTAAGTAAAATAATAACCTAAGAATAAAGACAAACTTTAAAAATGACATAATTAAGGCGCTTGCTCTGAAACTGGGCATAACACAAGAGCACCGAAATTCTGACTCTAACCTTTAGTCCTCTGAGTATTAGTAGGCATTACTCGCAGAAACTAAATGTTGGGTCACGCCCAGAAAATTTCCAGTTACAAAGTCTAATGTTAGGCACCAGGAATCTTTGTGCTCCCAGCTACTGCAGAGGATATTCAGAAGAACAATCTATACACTTTACACGTCAGTTTATAGCACGCTTCATCTCCTACTATCTCCAAAAACGACAGCTTGATTATAATGTAATTATCTTTTGTTGTGAAGCTAGTGCATAATTTTATTTCCAGATGGGTTTATGCTGCTTATATTTAAACTCATTACTGGAAAAGTGGTCATGGGTAAAACATAAATAAATAACCTAAAGACAGACCATGATAAATTTCTTTAAAGAGGAGAGTCTTTTAAGGTGAGGCTTGCAGGGAAAGCACTCCTCGTCTGTTTTATGTCATGCATACCCCACTGTTTGAAAGATAAATATTTCTGCTTTAAGAGGACAGAGGCGGTTCTGAGTCAGTGGAGATGTTTTTATGGAAATGAAAAAAATATGCAAATACTGCCATAAAGACTGGAAGAGCATGAGAGCATCCCTGCAACAGATAATTTGACCTGCGGGGAGACCACATTACACAGAGGAGGCAAATATGCCAGCGTCAAGGTCCACTGGAAAGCATGCAGCCCAAATACCATGTTATGTAGATGAAGGGAAATCACAGTCATCTCATAAATAAGTTCTTCTTGTGAAGGACCAGTTTATTCTTATTCTGTGCCTACAGAGGTTTGAGGTAGATTTTGTTCTCTTGATTCCAAGTTTTGCTGAAAGTGATAGTATCACTATAAACTTTTAGCTCCAAAATGTTTCCAGATATTCTTGATAAGGTTGACTCATTCATGTACCACACAACTCCTAAACCATGTGCCAGGCACTAAAATGAAAACAATGCAATCAACATTATTGAAAAGATGCACACAGGATCCAATGAGAACTTTGGTGCAAGAACATTGTAACTTCAGAGAATTTCACATGGTGAGGGTGACGTTTGACTGGAGTCTTGAAGGAATTAGCCATGTGGCTACAGCTGGGTCTGGAGAGAAGAGGAGGGCATACCAGGAGAGATGCTGCTGGAAATGTAAGTAAATATTTGCCAATTTAGGGGTGGCTTCCCTCTGTGACTTATACTTACCTTTTGCTTCATTTTTTAAAAATTAGCTATGAGACAGACATTTTAAGTTACCAAGAGAATTAGAATTGGTCCAAAAGAGAATTGGTTCTAAAGAGAATTAGAAATTCTATTTCCTTTCAATCTTACTTTTAAACCATATTACCCTACATTCAGATATTAGCAATTTGGTTCCAGACTTCTTCTCAGTATACATCTACTGCTTTTATATATTGAAGCAGATTTGGACCTCCAAACTTTATGAGGAGTGTCACAGTTTACTCAAAAGCAGACATGTGCTTCAGAGGGAGAAAGCATGCTGGCCCTCAGTTTAACTTCTCTGAGGGTGGTGATAACACTCACACTAAGTCTATCTTATGTTAGATAGGAGGAATAGTCAGCTTTCTCTGTCTCTCCTCTAACAGAAAATTAAACCACAAGTTTTAATATTTTTTATAAACAAATCATAGGAACTTAAATATGACATGTTCTATTTGCTGTAATTCTGTGAAATGTATGTTTTTGAGAAAGGTACATAAAGATCTTAGTGGGACTTACTTAAGTTCTAACTTGTTATTCCATCCCATCAATAATTGGTATACATTAAATTTATGGTGTTAATGAGGTTATATCCAGCCTAGAAAGAGGAATTTGAGCCAGTCTCTTGGAACAGGTGCTAATCTCCCTATGCCATGGTTCAGTGTGTCTGGAGACTAGAAATGGGCTCTGATTTATAAAATGACAAAGTATGCATCCCAACAATATTGGAAAGAAGCTACATGGAAATATATCCAACTACAGAAGAAATTGAACTGCCCTATTATACTAATCAGAGAAGACAATCAATGCATTAAAACAAACTAATAATAATTTTTGTGAACCTCCCCTAAGCCAGCCAAGAGGATTGTTATACAATTTGTCCACATTACATATAGACTGCTGCGTAAACAAAGTATAATAGAGCACCTCTAAAAAACAGAGTATAAAATAAAACTTTATATAGCATATTCAGTCAATTCACTGTTACACTGTGATTTAGGCCTCAAATAAACTTCTTTTCATACTCCAAGTTCAGAATAATGAATCTAATGTAATTAGAGGACTCCATGAACTAGGAATTAGCACCTTTGAGCCTTTTTAGCTAAAGAACTGTGGAAGTATAAAGTGGAAAAATTGATCATGCTAAGTTTCTTCTTAAATCTAAATGGCTTTTGGTTGCCTAGACCAAAATGCTCTGAGACCATCCAAACTTAAATGACATTTCTGAAGCTGGGCACACAGTGCATAAGAGTGAGCGACTGTAGGAAGCAGGCCTCTAATGAGCTACAACTGCTCAAAAAACCAAAGTTGAGGATTGAGTTGAAATTATCAACAACATTTAAAAATTTAATTATAAAAGTAGAATGTGTTATGGTATACAATTTTGAGTTATGGTCTACAATTTTGAAGTCTACATGGGAAGAATTATTAATAAATAAATAATAGTAAACAGGTTATTGTTGTGCATTTAGATAGAGCAAAATGGGAAAATTAAACCCAGGCATCAAGTTTAGTCTAACACCAGCCTGGCCCCCATGAATCCAGGCTCCTAGTCTGCCACCACTTATTTGTCCCTGAGAACCCAGACTCCAGGTCAATCCCCATGGACCCAGGCTCCAAGCCCATTCCAGTTGTTTCTGGTCAGTTCCTGAACCCCTGGGCCTGACTGATGACAAACAAGCCCTTTTAGTCACAGTCACCTGGCATATCATAGCACTAGGCCTGCCCCCCATGGACCTAGGTGTCAGGACTACCCCAGATATAGGCAAGCTCCCAGACACCTAAGCTCCAGGCCCACTCTACCACCAGGCTCCAGGCCTGCCCCAGCACTAGGCTAAAACCATAGATGCAGATTCCAGAACTACCCCTGTAGACTCAGGCTCTAGGCTAGCTCTTGTGCTGGGCTCTAAGCCAGGGCGGCTCCCGCAGACCCAAGCTCCAGGCATGTCTCCACACCAGGTTCACCTATAGATCTGGGACTGTTGCTTAAAGACACTAGCAGGAGACTCACCTGTGCTCCCCACCTGCCACTCCACAATCTCTGGCCTAGCTGACTAGTGAAGGGCCTTCTCTGCAGAAGAGTATCTACTCTTGCTACTTTTACTCAACATAGTACTAGGCATCCTAGCCAGAGCAATTAGGTACTAAAAAGAAGAAAAAGACATCCAAATCAGAAAGTAAGAAGTAAAAAATATGTCTCTGTTGACAGATGACATGATATATGAAGACCCCAAGGACTTCACATTTAAAAAAAGGAGAAGAAAGAAAAAGAAATCTGTTAGAATTTAAAAATTCAGTAAAGTTGCATAAAAATCAGTTGTGTTTCTATACACTAACAACAAGCTATTGAAAATAGAAATTAAGAAAGCAACCTCATTTAGGATAGCATCAAAAATAATAAAGTACTTAGGAATAAGTTTAACCAAGGAGGTGAAAGGCCTGTAGAGTGAAAACTATAACACAATGATGAAAGAAGTTAAAGACTCCTTTACGTGGAAAAATACGTGGAAAAATAATCTGTGTTCACCAATTGAAAGAATTAATAATGTTGAAATGTCCATATTACCAAAAGCGATCTCTAGCTGCAATGCAATCACTACCAAAATTTCAAAATAATTTTTGGTAGAAATAGAAAAAAATATTAAAGTTCATATGGAACCACAAAAGACCCTGAGTAGACAAAGCATACTTGAGAAAGGAGAAAAAAGCTAAAGGCATCACATTTCCTGATTTCAAATTAGGTTACAAATTTATAGTAGTGCCATAAAAACAGACACACAGATCAATGGAACAGAATAGAGAGCCTAGAAATAATCCTATGTATATACAGTCAATTAATCTTCACTCAGGGCTTCAAGAATTTATAATAGGGAGAGGGTAGTCTTTTCAATAATTGGTGTTTTGAGAAACAAATATCCTTCAATTTAATTGGACCCTTATATTACATCAACTCAAAATGGATTAAAGATTTAAACATACTGGTAAGATCTGAAGCCATAAAATTCCTAAAAGAAAACAGAGGAAAATCTTGTCATTGGAATTAATGATTTCTTGGATATTCCACCAAAAGTACAGCCAACAAAAAGAATAATTTATAAATGGTATTACATCAAACTAAAAAGCTTCTGCACAACAATGAAACAATAAAGAAAATTGAAAGGCAACACATGTAATGGGAGAAAATATTTATAAACTACATATATGATAAAGGGTTAATATCCAAAATATTTAAGAACTACAACTCAATAACAAAACAAACAAACAACCAAAAAACCCTGATTAAAATGTAGGATAACTACCTAAATAGACATTTTCCAAAGAAATAATTCAAATGCCTAATAGATATATGAAAAGGTTTCTCAACATCACATATCATTAGGGGAGTGCAAATCAAAACCCCAATCTTGATCTCGCCTTGTACCATTGAAGATGATTATATATAAAACCTGTATCTCTCTATCTAGCTCTATCTATCTATCTATCTATCTATCTATCTATCTATCTATCCATCTATCTACATTCTGTATTGGCAAGGATGTGGATAAAAGAGAAAACCCTGTTATATTGTTGGAAGAAATAAAAATTGGTACAACCATTATAGAAAACAGACTGGTTGTTCCAAAAAAGTTTTTAAAAATTAAACTCTGTTGTGATCCAGGAACTACACTTTATCCAAAGGAATTGAAATCCGGATCTTGAAGAGATACTTGCACCATCCCATCATGTTCACTGAAGCATTATTTATACTAGCCAAGATAAGGAAATAACCTAATTGCCTATTATTGGATGAATAAAGAACATGTGGTATCTACATACAACAACATATTATTCCATCTTAAAAAAGAAGAAAATCCTGTACTTTGCAACAACATGGATAAACCTGAAGGACATTAGGCTAAGTGAAATAAGCCAGACACAAAAAGACAAATATAGGAATCTGAAATAGTCAAACTCATGAAAGCAGAGAGTAGAAGGTAATGATTATAGGATAGAAAGTTTCAGTTATATAAGTTCTGGAGATCTATTATGCAACATAGAGCCTATAGCTAAAATAACTATTGTGTTGTATACTGAAAATACTATATTCTAAAAGGGGAGATATTATGCTGTGCTCTTAACACAAAATTCAATAACGAGACAGGAGAAAACTTTGGGAGGTGATGGATATGTCTATGACCTTGATGACGATTTTGTGGGTGTATATTTATCCCCAAACTCATTGAGTTACATAAATTAAATATGTACAGCTTTTTACGAATCAATTATACCTCAATAAAGTGGTTTTAAAAATAATAAAATTATGTCCTGGCCGGTTTTGCTCAGTGGTTAGAATATCAGCCTGTGGACTGAAGGTTCCCAGGTTTGATTCTGGTCAAGGGCACATACCTGGGTTGCAGACTTGACCTCCAGTAGGGGGCATGTAGGAGGCAGCCGATCAATGATTCTTTCTCATCATTGATGTTTCTATCTCTCTCTTCCTCTCCATTCCTCTCTGAAATCAATAAAAATATATTTTAAAAAAGGATGCAATAGATCATGTAAATATAGTATTACTGAGAAGCTACAAACACTAGTCTAGGTCACACTTAATATCATTTTATCAATCCCAGGCTGTACCAGGTCATATAAATATCAGCTCCCTCCTTTCATGTTGTTGACTTGAATAATGGCCTAATACAAGGTTTCATGATGCCTTCAGGGGCATTGCACCCACTGTGCCCCAAAACTAGTAGGGATTGTAGGGTAGAATGTTTTAAGAGATATCTGAAATATCGTGCATCTTGGCTTCCTAGCTTTTTGCCAAATGATAAACTTTCCTTCACATGTATGTTAGTATCTTAGGGTTGCCAGAATAAAGTGCTCAAAACTGAGTGGCTTACAAAAGCAGAAATGTATTTTCTCACAGCCTGGAAATCAAGGTACCTTCCTTGCCTCTGCCTAGCATCTGGTGGTGTCCACTAATTGCTGGTGTTCCTTGGCGTGTAGTTACACCACTTAGGTCTCTGCTTCTGTCATCAGTGACACTTCTCTTCTTCTTATAAGGATGCTTGTCATATTGGATTAGATGCTTGTCACATTGGATTAGAATTTATTCTAATGACCTCATCTTCACTTGATTACATCTGCAAAGACCCTATTTCCAAATAATGTCACATGCACCAAGTTTCTGGGATTAGGGATTTAATATGTCTTTGAGGGGGATACAATTGAACCCACCACACCTGGCAAATAGAGAAACTAGGAGACCCTGGGTTATTCCATTATTGAGATAGTTAAAATATGAGACAACAATAGGAGATGCTGTGCAGTTTTTACGTCTTATGCTGTGAAAATATTTGTATGACCATCATTTTGTATTATTTCTGCTAAGTATTAGAGGAAACCCACTTTTCCATGTACCAAGTGAGGAAGAAAAAGTTATAATTCAATATTATCACTGTCAACCATTTTGAGTACAAAGGGAAGTCACCACCCTTGGTTTAATATAAGCAGGTGGGGTCCAAAGGTCTGAATAATGAAAGACCTTTTTCCTCTTAAAATAGAGGTTGCCTCTGTTCAGTTTACTAAAGCAAAAGATACCTCAGTAGCAAAGGGCAGAGAAACCAGTGTAGATAGTCTCTGATTATATATATATATATATATATATATATATATATATATATATATATATATATATACATACATACATATATATATTTACTTAATGGTGCCTTGTGTAAAAAATAAAAATGTTTGTTAAATATCTTACAATTGGCTGACTCTTAGAGTGCTGACTTCTTTATTCACTCCATTATGTATATGAAAAATTAATTACTTTAGGGCCTAGAAAGAAGAAAGTCTTTCCTGATCTTTAGCCAGAAATTTTCTTAAACTGTATAAAAAGACAGAAATACACTATGAGAGAGAACATACTCAACAAACGACCACATATTTCTCTCTATCATTTAGGGATTATGTAGAGAAGCAGTAGGAAACAACATTTCATAAGCTTTGCAAAATAGGATTGCAGGAACTCAGCCAAGTGAAAAAGCTTACAAAACTATTGATAAGTTTTAATCTGAAATACTTTAGGGGTGAAAGAATATGACAATGAATAACACCACAAGTGGGAGATGTCAAAAGTGCCATCAAGTGAAGTAATCCCACTCTTCTCATCTAATTCGCCCATAGTTTTAAAGGAGTATGTCAGCTCCTTTATTTCAGGGTATTGCCCCTCACACCATTTGAAAACAGTTTTTACAATTCCTTTTATAAATAAACCTTCATTAGATGCTATAATGGTAAAGGATATCTAGACAAACCAAGCTTTACGAAGAGCTTATAAATTCACCCAAACTGTCCTTTAAAAGGCATGCCTGTTTCAGCGACAATGCATGTCCCCTGTTGCTATGTTTCATGTTATTTTGGAGTACCACACATTAAAAGAAGGACGACTAGGATGCAGGATCTTAGGAGTTTTTATTGTTAACATGGTATCTGCCTTTCTGGTAGGTAAATAAAAAAACTGATCCAATGAAATCTAAACTGAGAGAGGCTTAAGCAAAATTTAATGAGCTCTAAAATTTACAGTAAGTTCTTAAGTCATCTCTCAGAAGTCCTATCTTATTTTCTAACTCATTTCTATACATACCTCAGTCCCTATGGCTAGAGTGCTGAGGGGGTAGAAGAAATCTAATAAAGAGAGGAAGAGAGAATTTTCAGTCTCTCCCTTCATCCTGATGGATCTAATCTTACCTCTAATATTTATCTATTCTATAATTAGTCCTTGGCATCTTATGTCACTGTGTCTTTTTTACTGCAAAGAAGAAAACATCTTTATATTGACATTTGTGGATGAGTAGTTAAAAGTTGTCTAAGTTCATTTCCAATTGTATTTGTTAAGATTATACAGCAACAGAAGCTTCTTACAAATGTTCCTAGACTCACTGAGCTTTGTTTTGGAATCATTAGTTTCTTTCTGCTTCCTTCACATGGCCTTCTCTTTTGGGTCAAATCTTCCTCTGTCTGCTTCTTATAAGAACACTTGTGATGGCATTTGGAGTCCACCTCAATAAACCAACATAGTTTCCCAATCTCAAGACCCTTAATTTTATCACACCCAAAAAGTCACTTTTACCATATAACATTCACAACTCTGGAGATAAGGACGTGGGTAATTTGGGGAGCCATTATTCACCCTACCATGCCACTACTATTGGAATTGATGAGGTGGTATGGGTAAGTGGTAATTCTATACAAATTAAATATCCAGTCAAAGTATATGGTATCCATGCAAAATGCATAGTAGTTCCAATCTATTCTAACAGATAAAGAAGTCCTTATGTCTTAAGCATCTACTAAAGTGATACACTTGATGAAAAAGAAAATGGCTATGGGATCCTAGCTTTCTCTTACTCAACTTATAAGAAAAAGATTCTGTCTAGTTGAGTCTGACATATTTTCTAAAGATTAGCGGGAGTGCCCAGGTAGGTCAGAACATGGTAGCTCACCTTACAGAAGTTAGCTGTTGTTATTGATTCTCTATCTAGCATGGTCAGACAGGGGTTCATCCTCTCTCTTGCAACTTGCAAAGTCACAGCAAAATCTATCTGTACCTGAAGTTGCCATTGGTGGTGGTGGTGGTGGGGGGGGGGGTAGCAGGGGGATGGGAAACTTTAGATTTCTTTCAGATCTAGGTTTCTCTTCTTAACTTGTCAACATGCTCTATAGAGAAAACATGAAAGTCCTGCTGTTAGATTAGGTATTGTTGCCAGTTCTCTGTGTATGGTATTTATTTGCAAATATAATGATTTGTTCTCCAGCCAACATACCTTTTTTGATAGAGGTGCAGTTGGAGAGAGAAAGAATTTTTAAGCTTAACAAAAATCAATAAAAGCAATTGTAACTGCAAAAAAAATCTGCAAAGTGAATTTCTTCTAAACATGCTATTCAAGTGGATTTTACATAAAGATTCTTATAATTTTTTGTCTTATACCTCAATGTCAGAAAAGAAAAGAAAACAAGGAGGAAATTGTCTAGTTCTGAATGTCAAAGCAAGTCTGGACTGCTGACTTTCTTAGGGTGTGTAGAGTATCACTTGTCTAACTTATAAATCAGGGAATATCAGCATTAGAGATAATCAGAATAATAGTAACTCGGGTGTGTGTGTGTGTGTGTGAGAGAGAGAGAGAGAGAGAGAGAGAGAGAGAGAGAGAGAGAGAGAGAGTTGGTTGGAGGAGAAAGAATTGTGGCTAATTAAACTGAAAATATTTTTTAAAAAACAGTTTTATTCCCAACTTATTTAGTGAATACTATAATTATGATTAAAGTAGAAAACAAAAAAGGAAATTAGAATTAGCTTCCGAAGTGTTTTGTTTCCAATCTGGGCATAGCAGACTATTAATACAACTTAACACTAAACAATGCTCATTTATGAGAATCTCAAATATCTTCACAAAGTGAGGCTGTCTTTATTATGTAGGAAGCGAAACACTGAGTGAATCATTTGGTACATGGTTGCATGCAGGTGAATTAAGACCAGGTCTCCATCTTGATATTTGAAATAAAGTTAGATCAATCCAGAGCAGCATCTGGCCTTTGTCCTGGTCTCTTTTCCCAGGGAGGTGGGCAGGGCGAGCTTGGTACAGGGTCATGAGAGGGGTAGAGATAATTCACCCAAAAACTCATGCAAAAAGGTGAGGATAGCACAAGAGGATGCATCAGCTCACTCTGTTAAACTGCTAGGTTTTACCTCTGAAGATTACCTTGCTCTACTTATTCTGATTTCAGAGAGGAAAGAACCTTGCAGGAAGAAGTTTTATGGGCTTATCAAAAGTATCATGAGACACAATTAACAAAGAACATTATTATGTTCTTCCTGTGTAGCATGTTCACAGAATATCCCAAAGCTTGGGGACAGTGGCACTCGAGGAGGAACAGTGCCACAGCCTGCAGGCTCAGGCTCCTTAATGACTGGTGTCCCCTGAGCTATGAAAACGCCCCATTCTACCTCTCCAGGTTGGGCATGTGTGGCCATAGCTGTCTGGAAGGGAGAATGTTCAGTGCTCCTTAAAAGGTCACCAAAGAGCAGAAATAGGTACTGAGTCTCTCACTTGCCCAGCAGGCTGCAGGTTCCACAGAAGTGCCCCTGAGTAATGACCAAGATCTCATCTCCGAGTGAGTTATTAAATTATTAATCTTCACTACAATTACTACAGCTAATAAAGTGCTGGTGCCGAGCACAATAGCAGCAGTAATTGTGTGGCAGAATGATTAAACAGCAGGCTGCAATAATTATTCCAATCCATCTTCAGAGATGGAGGCAAAGCTCTAAAAACCAAATCAATCAATTAGTGAAGAAGAGCACGGAGGAGGGAAAAAAAAAATCAATGAAAAACAAGTTTTCACAACAAAGCAATAAATCAATCCCGAATAATTGTGCTGCATCATTGTACCCCAACCAGTGGTAGGATACCAGTTATTGCAATTAAGTACAAAAGCAGTGGTATTTAATTACTCCAGCTCGAGCTGGAAGGTGAGCTGATTCTTGTCAGGCTTTGTGGCATCTAAACAAATCCCTAGCACTGAAACTTCTGTATGAAGAGTCATGTCATAGCAGGATAGTTCTCTTGTCATTAAGCACAAGGTCCCGTCACTGTCCTCTGCGAAACACCCAAACAACATGGAGAATGGTTTTTATGGCCATCCCAGCGGGCCCTAAGTAGTTCCCTGTTCAGTATTTTACCATTTTCGGAGAACCTTTTCCAACATCTGAAGTTTTCTTCCTCAACAAGTATCTAGTGAGCTGGCAGGAAATAGATATTTTTAATTAACCTATTTTACAGTGAGACATACTGAGTTTCAGAGAAGTGACTTTCCCAGAGTCCCATGGGGGTGACACAAGCAGAAATAGGGCACTGTGTCTTTCTACTTCAATCACTCTACCCTGCCTGGGTAACTGAAGTCAAGAGCAAAGAAGTTAAGGAAACACCTAACGTCCACTTTCCCCCATAGATACTGAGGTCATGAGAGGGAGATTGGATGTGGGTACAGGGAGCACTTAGCAAGGCCTATAATATGTAGGTTCCTTCCAATAATGTTCTTCAAACCTCTTGGAGCTGTTCTAGATGGGACTGAAGCCTCCAAGGTCCAGCCGGCTGCAGGCGTCTGCTTCTCAGATTGCCAGAGAAGTGATCTGACAGCATCCTTGACTTGCTTCTGTTGTATTGTTCATTAACATCTCCAAACACTACTGACAGCACTTAGAATGTGCCAGGCACTATGTTAAATGTATTACATAAATTATCTCACATCAGTTCCAAAAACTACACCCACAGGTGGATACTAATGTTCCCTTTTTACAGATTTTTTAAAAAACTCATGCTCAGAAAAGTTACCTTGTATGAAGTCACAAAGCAATTAAGGAGTGGAGACAAACCTCACACTCAAATTTCTGATTCTGCTGTTTCTCACTTGGCACTAAGCTGCCAACATTTTTGTTGTGAACTGTTTAATTAGTTGAATATAATCTAAAGAACATTAACATTCCCCATTGGTCTCACCTTCCAAACATTTCAAAAGACTATCCATTTTGATCTCATTTTTCAAAAGAACTCAAAATTAGTGGGTACAAAAAGATGAATTAAAATTTCTCTCAGGCAGCTTATAAAGTCAATACACGGTTTTAAAGACTGAAGTAATTAAATGATGGAAGAAAGGTGATATGTTATAGGTTCCCAAGACCACTGCCAAATCCAATAATTTGCTAGGACTCAGCATATAGCTGTATTTGCAGCTATGATTTATTGTAGGAAAAGGATAAAAACAAAAATTAGAAAAGAGAAAAGGAACATAGGGTGAAGCTAAAAAAACAAAAATAAAACAAAAAAAACACACACAAAAAAAAACAGGTGCAAGCTTCTAAGAATTCTCTCCTGCTGTGGTGTTATATGTTCCCCAGCAACAGATTCTGACAACACATCTGAAATGCTCCTATCAGGGAAATTCATTAGAGACTTAGAGCCAAGGTTTTTTATCAGGAGCTGGTCACGTAGGCACCCTGTACTGAGCATGTAGCAAAATGCCAGACTCCCGAAAGGCACATGAGCATTCAGTATAAACCACATCATTTCCAAGTTTAGGCATAATAAGGCTGTCTTATAAAAAATTATAAAAAATCTTCCAAAATCTAAGTTCCCAGGTTCTATTGGAGGGCCAATCTGGTCATCAGGCCTTTTATGGGACAGCAATCTCAGGCCTGCTATGCTAACTCTTTTCTGCACAGGTTAGAATAGCTGTGTCTTCTCATTTTATCTATTTCCTCTCCTTCCTTCTTTCCCTCCTTCTTTTCATGGAACTGGAAATCAAGACTCCTGTGATCCATTTTAGCTAAAGCCGTAAGAATGGTCAGTAACGTACTAGTATGTCCATTTTCATCTCCTGGTTAACTCATTGGCTTTCTTACAACTGCCTGGTCATCCTTCAGTCTAAGAATCAAACTCTGTGGGGTCTTAACTTCATGCTTTCTCTCCTAACGGTAGCCTCCAGGCTTTGAGCAATCCTGTTGCGGAGCTTCTCACCCAGGAATCTCTTGTGTGGGAAGAACTATTTTGTATCTGCCTTTGATGGCTCATAGGACTCACTGTGCATTCCACAAAGAGCTCTGAGGACTTGAGCACTGCTCACGGAGGGAGTCCAGCTGCACATTTTCTCTTGCAGAGTCACGAGGCCTTACACAGGATCACCAGGTGGCAACTCTGAATTAGCTGTTTAAAACACATTCAAAGAAGGCAAGAAACGTTGCCTCCAGTGCAGAGTATACGATATGAAGGGAACATGCGGACTAGAGGGCAAGGAAGAACCAGAACGCAGTTTACAGAAACAGAAAAAAAAAAAAAAAAAAGAGAGAGAGAACTCAAAGGCAGTCTCAGTTTAGTGACCTCAGGTCACAGAACAGTCAGAGCTGAAATGGTGATAAAACCCAGAAGTCATGAGAGATGGGAGTGAGGGGAGATACCTTATGGAAAACTATACTTTGAGGAGGCAATAAAAAAATCCCAACATTTCTTCACCACTCTGCCTTTATTAAATACTAGAGGCCCGGTGCACAGATTCATGCACAGGTGGGGTCCCTCAGCCTGGCCTGTGCCCTCTCGCAATCTGGAACCCTTCGGGGGATGCAGCAGTGCCAAAGCAGCAGGCAGCTGGGAAGGAGCCCCAGCCGGGACCAGGTGCAGCTCCACTGCCACTCAACCTGGCCCTGCTGTGCCTGTCGCCGCCGCTGCTGCCACCACTCAGTAGCTCTGCTGAGAAGGCAAAAGAGGCTCCCGCTGCAGCAGCTGCACTCATCAGCCATGAGCCCGGCTTCTGGCTGAGTGGTGCCTCTGCTGTGGGAGCTCACTGGCCACCAGGGGACAGCTCCTTTGTTGCTTTGTTGAGGCTCTGCCCCCTAGTGCTCAGTGTGCATCATAGCAACCGGTCAACCAGTTGCTCTAGCTGTTCAGTTGTAACAGTCACTTAGGCATATATATATATATATATATATATATATATATATATATATATATATATACAGACTAGAGGTCTGGTGCATGGATTTGTGCACATTAAAAGTAAATTAATTAGGAAGTGGCAAGACAGGTTGGACTCACCCTGGAGCCAACCTCCCATAGTCCTTCCCCAGCTGGCTGCACCTGGGACGGTGCTGGGGCTTGAAGGGCGTCTGTGGAGTGAGCAGCGGGGTCTCTTCTACGGCAGGTGGGGTCCCTCATCCTGGCCTGTGGGGATCGGGCCAAAACTAGCAGTCTGACATCCCCTGAGGGGTCCCGGAGTACAAGAGGGCACTCTGCAAAGTTGCTGTTACTAGGCAGTTCCTGCATTGAGCGTCTGCCCGCTGGTGGTCATTGCACATCATAGCTACCAGACAGTCAGCTGGTTGCTTAGGCTTTTATATATATAGATGGGTTTCACATGGTTGACCAGTCTGATTATTGTGTAGGAGGAATGAATGATTATTGAAGGTGGTATCTACATATAAATCTGTTATCACTACCACCACCCCACACAGATGCTAACCAATTATTAACCAGTTGTTTGAATTGAACATTTTTATAATTAATCCATTTGCTTTGTGTGTACCTACTCTATGGGTACTGAAAAACAAGTCACAAGTGGCTTTTGTTTTTCATGAGAAAGATTTGCTATTTAATCCATGAAAATCAAATCAAACCTTCAACACTGTCCCTTCACTCTCTCTTCTTTCCCCCTCAGGATCTATTCCACCTCCGACTTCCTCTTCCTCTCCAGCACATTCTGTGTCCTTAAGTCTTCGGAATAAATTACATATCTTCATTCACTACTGTAGCTTGTGTCGTTGTTGGAAACATCCTGTTTGAAACATGGCTTGGAGCCTCCATGAAATCAGGCAGATGCCCATTGGACGGTATCACCCATCTATGGTGACTGTCTTGGACACATCATGATATGAAAACATAAGCGGTTCTTTTGTAATTTAAAATTGGTGGTGTCATGAGGAAGCAACTATGGAAAACCATGTTTAAAGATTGTCCTGATGTATCACAAGCCAGGAGGAAGTATGAAAGGAGCTGAAGGTGGTTGAACTAGTTCCAAGAAAGGAGTCTGTAGAAATGAGATGCCATATAACCACTATCCAGTGGGAAGCGTAAAAGGGGGACTCTAGCTGGTTGTCCCATAAAGCAGGCAGGCTTTCTCCTGTTCTTTGGTAGTGAGCTTACTGGGTTATAATGCCATTTTAGTACAGTTTTGAAGAAGAAAGACAGTAAATAAGGGAAGAGCCAGTGTTTTGATGTCTATACACAAAGGGAACTAGAGCTACCTCATTCTGATAAGGAAGCTGCTAAATGAAGATAGCTGCAGGGTCTTTTTAAACTCAGAGACAGAGTTAGCCCAAAAAGGGCTAAAGCACTGCAGTTAGTTGGAAAAGGCTTTGCCAATTGGGGCCAGGCATTCTGCACCCTCCCCAGAGTTTCTGAGGCTAAGGAAAGAGGAGTCACTTTGCATCGCAGGATAACAAGTGACAAAAATTATTAACTACATCAACTCAGCATATAAGTACTAGGGCCTCCTCATAGAATATCTGATTACTAAATTTTGAAGATTTACATAATTTATAAATACTATGAAATAGCAAAATTTAAGCTGGCAGTGTGTTTATTTATATCCCCAATTAAAACTGAAAAAATTCTAAGCCTAGTTGATTATCAGAGTCACTGGAAGGTTTTAATAAACAGAGATTCCTGGCTAGAGATTGTTATCCAGTAGGTCTCATAGCTTTGTGTTTTTAAAAATCCACACTATAAAAAAAAAAAAAATCCACACTATTTACTTTGGTGTTAAATCATGTTTGGAATTCCCAGAACTGAATATCACTACTAGTAATCCAAATTACCAGAATTTCAGGTATCCTATATAATAAAAGGGTAATATGCAAATTGACCTTAACAGCAGAACTACCTGGAATGACCGGTCACTATGACGTACACTGACCACCAGGGAGCAGATGCTCAACACTGGCCAGTGCAGTGGTGGTGGTGGAAGCCTCTCTTGCCTCCATGGCAGAGCTAAGGATGTCTGACTAACGCCTAAGCCAGCAGGTGGACATTTCCCAAGGGCTACTGGACTGTGAGAAGGCACAGGCCGGGCTAAGGAACCCTCCTCCCCGCCCCTGAGTGCACAAATTTTCATGCACCAGGCCTCTAGTAGTTTATAACAGTGTTTCTCAAATTCATATATATCATGTAGAAATCTTATTAAAATATAGATTCTAATTGGTATCCCTGGGTTAGAAAGAGATTCTACATTTCTAACAAGCTTTCAGGGGAAGCTGTCACTGCTGATCTGTAAATACAATTTGGGGCAGCTGCAATAGACTAACCCCTAGACTACTTCTCATTCATGGAAAGCCCAACATGAATTGGATGGCCCTCCTCTATCTCATAGCCATGTCATTTAGAAATTTTGGCTCCAAAGTTACCAGAATAGGAGATGAATAAGATGGAAGTGGCACCATGGCTTTTAAAGGTCTCAATTTGGAAGCAACATATGACATTTGCCTACCATATAAGCCTGATTGAACTGCATAGGAGGCTGGGAAATGCAGAGGAGCACATGAAATTGGTGAGATTAGTGGCCTCTGCACAGGGATCTAATATTGGATTGTATTAAACTAACAAATTTCAGTGTTTACCGGATAGATGTTTGATTTTATCTTCATTAATTTTATTTGAATCTACAACAGAATAGAATCACATCTCCTTGATTTACTTGGCTCCATAGAGTGATTATCTTATTAAAGATCCAAAGCTCAGGAAATGCCATGATAATATGTTACATTATTGCATTGTGCATAAAATTATATTCTGTTTAATTATAGCATCTATATTCAGGAACATATTTTTATATAAAATAAAAAGTACTAAAAGCAGCAAATTTCCAGTAAGTGTGTCATGGGATCATTGTGGACTCGTTAATAGGCCTGTAAATACAGAAAGCAGGTAAGTGGTATCATCAAACACAGCATGATTCTCCTCAACTGCTCTGTCCAGCCTGCATCCCTCCACTGTCCTGCATACGCACCTGTTTCCATCCTCTTTTGACAACTAGCACTCGAGATGTCCTTTCTAGCTCTCTAGCCATTGGTAAGTAACTTAACTTTGAGTCTCAGTATCAGTATGTGTAATGTGAGAATTTAATAAACTATATCTCATAGGGTTGTTGTAATAATGAAATAGTCATTCAATAAATATTATCCACTTAAAAACAGATTAAGAATAAAATTAAAAAGAATTACAAGCAGAAAAAAAGGTAGAATTGAGTGTATTTTTTGGGGGGGGTTGCATGCTCTGAATTTTATTAAGCCTTCGTTTCACAAGTTGATGTTTATAAGTATCTTATATAATAAAGAGCTAATATGCTAATTAAACCAAACAGCAGAACGACATTCCAGACGCCATTCCGGACGAAGCTGGAGCTGCAAAGGCCAGTCAAGGCAGCCGGGCCTGTGTGGGCCAAGCCCCTTGCACAAATTTCCTGCATTGGGCCTCTAGTGAATATTATAAATATAGGAAATGTTGAGACTGTTGTGAAATCTTTGTTTTTAATGATGTGTCGATAAGAAGTTATTTTCTAAAGATATAAAAACACACACAAAAAAGGACTAACTTCTGGCTAGAATTAAGAGATTTCACTCATATGTGGACTCTAATGAACAAATAAGCAAAATAGAAAAAGGCTCATAGAGAACTAACAGACAGGAGGGAGGTTGCAGGGATGGGTGAAAAAGGTAAAAGGATAAACAAACAAACAAACAAACAAAACACACACAACAACCCAAAAAACAATAGTATAGACACAGATAACAATATGGTGATTACCAGAGGGAAAGGAGGTAGTAGAGGGTAAAGAGGGGATAAATATGGTAGAAGGAGACTTGACTTGGGGTGGTGAACACACAATATAATATACAGTTGATGTATTATAGAATTGTACACCTGAAACCTATATAATTTATTAACCAATGTCACCCTAATAAATTTAATTTAAAAAAGAGATAATATCATTGTAACAAACCTCTTTTGTGAAATCTTCAACCTGGAGATTAATGGATCCAGGAGATCCTCACTGGTGAGTGAAAAATTAGTTCTAATGAAACAGACAATCTCTTAGTGCCCCTTATGCAGTATGATTCTATATTAAATGCAACATTTTGATCACAGGTTCTCATTATTTTTCTCCAAAGTTTAAGATTATTTTTACACAAGCATAGTGCCTCTTTTTGTCTTGCTTTCAAAAGCTTGTCATAACAGCTATGCAGGAAGTTGATTCTCAATATATACTTACTAGAGGCCCAGTGCAGGGATTCGTGCACCAGTGGGGTCCCTCAGACTGGCCTGCACCCTCTCGCAATCTGGCACCCCTCAGGGGATGTCAGACTGCCAATTTTGGCATGATCCCCACAGGCCAGGCTGAGGGACCCCACTGGTGCACAAATCCATGCACCGGGCCTCTAGTATGCATATAAGATCTTTGGTTAATCTCTTCCCACTGTCCCTACTCGCCCCTTCCCTCTGAGATTCATCAGTCTGTTCCATGTTTCCATGACTGTGTGTTGAGCATCTGCCACCTGGTGGTCAGTGCGTGTCATAGCTACCAGTTTAATGGTCTAATGGTTGAACGGTCACTTAGGCTTTTACTAGTATATATAGAGATTGGTTATAATAAGCTATGTTATTTCGGATGTACATTTTATCTGATTTCTCTCTGACAGAGTTTTTAACTTTTGGGAGGTCATAGAACACTTTAAGAATTTTTAAAAGTTATAAACTCCATCTTCTCTAGAAAAATTCACATTATGTGTATAGATAAAATGTTATAGGCAATTTCAGGAGGTTCATAAATCTCCAGTGCCATGGTATGGATTCCCTGCCGCATAGTAGTAACTACATGTTAACTTCCTAAAATTTATCAATAAATGCTATTAACATGCAAAAATGAAGCATGTAATCTCACACATGCACATGGGATGACTGGAAAGACTAGGGAAGTCCATAATAGGCTTCCTCTTATACTTTCCAAGAACTTTGGTCTCTGGCACACTTTCCCTAAGAAGACGGATTTGCTGTTTTCATTACCCACTTCCCTGATGCTGCCAAATAAAGTGTCATCTTTCCCCCATCATTTATCTCCTACAAGAGAATCAGCATTGTGGAGTGATGGCTTATTCATTTATACATCAGCAGCATGTTGTGCAGCAGATGCTACATAATATATACTTTTCAACTGTGAAATATAAGCTACATCGATCAACTTTTTCCTTCTTTTCTTTCTTCTTTCTTCCTTCCTTTCTTTCTCTTTCTTCTTTCTTTCTTTCTTTCTTTCTTTCTTTCTTTCTTTCTTTCTTTCTTTCTTTCTTTCTTTCTTCCTTCCTTCCTTCCTTCCTTCCTTTCTTTGTTTTTTGGTATTACATGTAATTCCAGTCCATCAGAACCAGAATAAGCAGAACATTCTAAATCACCACCTCATCAGCCCCTTTCCTTCCAGAGCATGCCTGACTCAGCATGGAATAAATATTAATATTAATTAAATTAAATTAAATTTTATTTAATATACTTGTCACAGTTCCTCTGACAAAGCAGCTATTAATAAGGTATTCTGAAACAAAAAAATGAACTATTTGAACTTGTATTAAAATTGGAGTTAACAGAAATAAGTGAGAAGCCTTATACAGAGAGGCAAACACAATTATGCCCAATCAAACCCAATTAAGGTCCCAGGCTGAGGTTTCCATTTCTCGCAGAAACTTGGAATAAAGTTGTGTTTGGCATGGGAGTGCCACTTAGAGTCTCAGGAGGAGAAAAGTTGGAAATTAGAAAGGAAAGCACTGTTGGATTTGGAGTCAAATGATCAGAAAAAATACAAAACACCCAATTAAATTTGCATTTCAGGTTAACAACAAATAAATTTTTAATAGGAGTATGTCCCAAATATTGTCTGGAACATATTTATACAAAAACACCTGAAATTAAATTTAACAAGGCATCCTCTATTTTTATTTACATAATCTGGCAACCCCAATTTGGTGGCAAATATCTCACAGAAAAGAAAAAGAAATCCATGCAGCATCACCATTTTCAGTCATTCAGTCATTTGTTATGAGAAACATTTTAACAACTTCATTTTGCATTTTTATTAACCACTAGGAGCCCAGTGAGGGATTCAAAATGGGGAGGCGCCACCCACCCTCGAGTCCAGTCGCCCTGCCTCGCTCCCTGGGCCCTGCCTTGCTCCCTGGGCCACACAGCAGCTGTGGCTGCTGCCACTCCAGCCCTGCCTCCCTCTAGGGCCCTTGAAGCAGCCATGGCCGCTGCTGATCAGGCCCTCCCCCAGCTTAGGTACACGGAGGCCCCTGCCGCCCCTCCCCCAATGCTGCACTTGCAACCTCCTCCTGTCCCGTGGACCCATTACGGCGTCCTGGTTAATTAGCATATTTCTCTATTTTTATATATATAGATGTCCCAAAGACATTACTTTTACTTCTAAATCATTGGGTCTTTCTGATGGCAACCAGTAACTCCTCACATCTTTTACATTTGTGGTAATGGCATTTGTAGGAAACATAACATTCTCATCAGTTCTGTTTATCTCTTTTTTTATCCTAATGGGTTGTTTACAAGGAGGAGTGGCTGTTGCTTCAGAGCTTTCCTCCTTGCTGGCATGTGCTGTGAGGGGAAACCAGCTGTCATCCTGTGGTGTCAGGTTGTGGGAAGAGTAGACAGTCCCCTCCCTGAAAGGAGAAAGGCCCCCAGAGGTCAGCAAAGGCTGACACCTGTTGAGTTTTGATAGTGTTCCAAAGTGAAGCCAAAAGGCCTTTCCCTGCTATTTATATAGGGAAAGGACAAAAGGGTCTTAAAATCTTGAGACAGCTGATCAAGCCAGAGCACAGTCACATCTTGGTGAAAGGGAACAGATGTAGCTTCTGAGGAGCTATGTATAGGATCATCCTGGGAGTTCTCCTCAAAATGATGGATGCGGAGCTTCGGCACATGTGTCAACTCTCCACAGGTCATTGCATGGCTGTCTCTCTGGTGTTTGGTTTCCATATGAACCAAATAGTCCGGATTTACTTTACCCTAGTGATTTGGGCAACACGACATTTCAGTGGTATTTCATTCTAAATTTGAATCGGATTGCTGAACTATTAATCCCTTTCCCTGCCAGGGGTGGTGGTCTTAGTGGTGTTTTGAGAAAACAAACAAAGGTCAAAAAGCACATGAGGGTCCAGTGACCAAAATTAGACTATTTTAGTAAAGTATTTGTGACACTGTTTAGTCTAATTTTTTTTTGTCAATATCTGCTTGGCTGTCCCAGATATGACTAATACCATCTTAAGGCCAATATATATTGTAGGTTGCCAAGAAACATTTTTAGGCTTGAAAATAACCAGGACCTTCCCATTGTTGAGATTCCTCAGGACATGAAGTTAGGGTCACATCTGCTTCAAAGCAGAATCTGGTACAAGCATGATCAAGGTTTCCTCCTGCATTGAGCCTCACTGAAAGCTGAATTACACTCAATGGCTCTAAAACATGTGGAAGAGCCATTGGCATCATTCCACTGAAGGAGGATCACATCATGGCCCTTTGTGACTAGCTTTTTAACCTTATTTCCCACTGTTCCCTGGCATATATCTGATATTACTGCATGCCTTTGCACCATATTCTTTGTCATTGTCACTGCATAGAAATCATACCTACCAGCACCATAAGCATTTTCCCTGACTTTTTAACTAGACAAACTCATTTTCTCAAGGCCCATATCAAATATCACTTCTTTTTAGTGTACCCATGGGCCTTGGGTCTAGGCTGTAGTAACCCTGGACATAAGATAGGCTGGTCTTAGGGACATGTGTTATATGGGGCAGCACAGGTGGGTAGAAAACCAAAATGGTTAAAAGGAACCCAAATTAATTTAAATTTGGCATTGGAGAGATAGATAACACCACCGTGTCAAATAGCAAAGGAAGAACAGATTAAGTTGTAAGATTGATAGCTAAGAGCAAATAGAATGAGTTTTGAGGGGTGACTGACTCAGGAAATCCTGAATTAGTGCTGGAGTGTCTTTTTGTATGTGGTATATGGTATAGAGCCAACAGGAGATCGCAAAGTCCTCCTCGACCAATCACAATTTGTTGTTTCACATATTGAGTCTGTCTTCCCTCTGATGTCATATTCTAGCTCAAGAGTCCTTTTTCCCCCTATATTGTCATGATATCTACCATAATTCAAGATATGTCGTAGGTGTTCATTGTTTGCTGATTTATTGCTAATGGATCTGCAACTTTTTCAATGGGCAGTGTAGGTTTCTGACTTGTCCTTTAGGGATAGTTTTTACTCCTTACCTGTGTCATCAGGCAGTGGTGATGACTGATGCCCAAGGATTGTATGACAATGAGAATGTTGGGAGTACCATTTCATAGACTGTCATTATGCCTCCTGCTCCAAGGGATAAAAATATGCTTTATCATAAAAAATGTGGAATCAAATTCACCTCTTTCCCTGCCTACATGAAAAGCCAATTCCAAAGAAGTATAGGACACAAACTAAATAGAGCTGTGATTCCTGCTTCAACATCAGCAATACAATGAATCCAAGTTCACTTAAAGACTCAAGGGATTATTGCTAGGGTATATATGTATGGAATTAATATTAAGGCTAAGTAAGACATGGGAAGTTGAAAATAAAGAGAACAAGTTCGATAGCTTTGTTCTGGTGGGAGAAAGAAGGAGGATGAGTTATAAGCTGTGAGAAACATGATGTTTTATTGCCTCCATGAGCCATCCTCACCTTCTCATGGATTTTTTTCTAATTTGTGAGAAGTGGCTCACCTGTCCAAATTTCAAATGATGGACTGGGAAACGGAAGCATGGGGAAAATTATACTTTTAATAACACTCTTGAGAGCGGGCGTCCATTGTACAGGAACACACGTGGGGCAGGGAACATAGCCTATTTTTTAGTCTTTCCTTCGATTCCTCATTGGCTAAGTCCTGTGATAGCACCTGTTTCTTAATACATCTCCTAGGTCTTGCTGTCTCCCATTGGGCCATTTAAAATGTTGGGCTGAGATTTTTCTAGCTGTCTCCACCTCCCTTTGTTTAGGGGAATCTTGCTGGAAAATGTGCTATCAGCCATGTGCATAGCTCTCATACCCGATCCCCACCCCCCACATCCTGCTTGCTCTGGGGAAAGTAACCACCTGGCCACATGCTATTTCTTTTCTATGAAGTTGAATTAGCGACATGTTTCTTACATAATTTACTGCCTGTTTTCCAAAGGCCAAAGACACCAAAATCCAATTTAGTGAAATCAGGATTGCTCTTGATTTTCTGTACCTTAGGACCTCACTACTTAAAGTGTGTTCCTAAGGCCAGCAGCATTGGCATCACCTGGGAGCTTGATGCAAAATCTCAGGTCCCACCCCAGGCCTACTAAATAAGCATCTGTATTTTAACAATATCCTCAGGCAAGGTATATGCAATTATTAAATTTTGAGAAGCTCTGACATAGGGCAAGCAACACATGGAGTATTAGCTTTCAAGAGAATGCACACTAATTGACAACAGCCAATATATGGAAACAATCCAACAGATAGATGGATGGATAAAGAAAATGTGATATATAAGTACAATAAAATATTCAACTGGTAATAAAGAAGAAAATCTTGCCATTTGTGACAACATGGATGAACCAGTGGAATTTATGCTAAGACAAATAAGTTAGTCACAAAAGGACAAATACTACATGATTTCATTTATATGAGATATTTCAAGTAGTCAAACTCACAGAAGTTGAGAATACAATAGTGGTTACCAGAGACTGGGAGTAGGTGAAATGGGAAATGATTGTTCAATGGATATAAAGTTTCAGTTATGCTAGGTGAATAAGTTCTAGAAATCTGCTGTGTAACATAGTGCTTATAATTAACAAATACACTATTATGTACCTCAAATTTTGTTAAGAAGGTAGAGATCTCATGTTCCTAACACCTTCACACACAACAACAACAAAGTGACATAAGGAAACTTTTGTAGGTGTTGGATATGTCAATTACCTTTATTTTGGTGATGGTATCATGGGTGTTTGCATGTGTCCAACTCATCTCAGTATACACATTAAATATGTGCAGTTTTTTGTATATCAATTATACTTCAATAAAGCTGTTCATAGAGAGAAAGAATCCACACTCAGGCATTTTAAAATTATTCAGGAGAATAATGTCCCCATTCACTGGTGTCCCCACATGAGTTCTGGCTTGAACCCTCTATCATCATGCTATCATTGTAGTCAGCTAAATCTATACTAATAAAAGACAAACATGCAAATTGACTGTACCTTTGCTATGCCTTAAGCCACGCCCACCAGCCAATCAGAGCGACTATATGCAAATTAACCCAGCCAAGATGGTGGCCAGCAGCCACGAAGCTGGAGCAAGCAGGAGACTTGGTTGCCCCAATGATGGAGGAAGCCAAGCTTCCCACCTGCCGCGGCCGGCTCTGAGCTCCACTCAAAACAACAAAATTTCAATTATAGAAGGTAAATAAACCCCAGATACCTGCTTTCAGCAGGCCGTGGCCATGGAGCTGGAGCGAGCAGGAGGCTTTGGTTGGCCCTGGCGATGGAGGAAGCCAAGCTTCCCTCCCACCGGCCCTGGCCGGCTCTGAGCTCCTCTCAAGGCTACAAAGTTTCAATTATAAAAGGTAAATAAATCCCAGAACAGAAAAAAAGAAAAAAAAAAAAAAAGGAGAGGCTGGGAGTTTCCATCGCCGGGGGTTCTTGGCCAGCCTGAAAACAGCCCTCAGCCCCTCACCCAGGCTGGCCAAACCTCCATGGGGTGAGGGTCCCCACTGGGGGGGGGGGCTTAACCAGCCTGCAAACAGCCATCAGCCTCTCACCCAGGCTGGCCAGGCACCCCAGTGGGGACCACCATCCTGAAGGGGGTGTGACCAGCCTGCAAACACCCATCAGCCCCTCACCCAGGCTGGCCAGGCACCCCAGTGGGGACCACCATCCTGAAGGGGGTGTGACCAGCCTGCAAACACCCATCAGCCCCTCACCCAGGCTGGCCAGGCACCCCAGTGGGACCCCCACCCTGATCCTGGACACCCTTCAGGGCAAACCAGCCTGTCCCCACCCAGGCACCAGGCCTCTATCCTAAATAATAAAAGGGTAATATGCAAACTGACCCTAACAGCAGAACAACTGGGAATGACTGGTCACTATGACACACACTGACCACCAGGGGGCAGATGCTCAATGCAGGAGCTGCCCCCTGGTGGTCAGTGCACTCCCACAGGGGGAGCTCTGCTCAGCCACAAGCCAGGCTGATGGCTGCCAGTACAGCGGTGGTGGTGGGAGCCTCTCCCACCTCCTCAGCAGCGCTAAGGATGTCCAACTGCTGCTTAGGCCTGATCACCGCTGGCAAGTGGGCATCCCCCAAGGGTTCCCGGGCTGCCAGAGGGATGTCTGATTGCCATCTTAGGCCCAATCCGCCAGGGAGTGGGCCTAAGCCAGCAGGTGGTCATCCCCGAGGGGTCCTGACTGTGAGAGGGCACAGGCCAGGCTGAGGGACCCCGCCCTCCCCTCGCCCCCCGCTGAGTGCACAAATTTTTGTGCACCGGGCCTCTAGTAATATTAATAAAAGGAAAGAAAGCAAAGGGAAGTCAGGCATTATAAGCATGGTTACCTGGGAAGCTGGCCCAGGAAACTACAGCCCCAAGGAACTGCAGTATTTTTCCTCCCAGGGGATTAACACCCCTCCCTTCCCCCATCTGCTACTGGATTGTTGAGGGGAGAAGCGGAAGTTGGAGTGGTGCAGGGGAGGGGCTTGCCTGTGGGTTTAGCTAGCCTGAGGAACAATGGATTGGCTAGGGAGTGGACCCTACTGCAAGCATATGAAATCTTGGAAGGGTAATTGGTTGGTTTGAAGATGCTCCTGGTTAAAAGTCCCCAAAGTTCCCTCGAGCTTTTTCTCTCTTGCTCCCTGACCCACATTCACCCATGTGTTTGCCCATTTTACTCCATAGCCATGTGGCTACATGTAATGGACTACAGCTGGAAACACAAGCTAAGCTAGCCAGATGCTAGACTGGACTTTCACAGGGGTCGCCTAAATACATCCTGCATATCAGATATTTACATTACGATTCATAACAGTAGCAAAATTACAGTTATGAAGTAGCAACGAAAATAATTTTATAGTTGGGGGTCACCACAACATGAGGAACTGTATTAAAGGGTCGAGGCATTAAGAAGGTTGAGAACCACTGCCTTAGATATTTTCTCTTTCTGTAGCAGTTATTCAGTGTTCTTGGGTTGCAGGCAGAAGGGGAATATTTGAATTCTTTGTCAAGATAATTGACACTTTTCCCATATACTTTCATTTGGAGGAGAAACAATGAAGAGAAAACCTTTTGGCCTGTCCTGTCCTGACTAGTACATGAACAAAAATTACCCTTTTAAGGGGAGATCGCCAGCCCTCTGCACTCTCCACTGTGCCCCCAGGAGGCTGACTTCTAGGGATTGTATTAGCTAGGCTTCCTTGCCTTCTACTTTCTAGGTGGATTTGGCCAATAAATGGCACACTAAGGACCCCACAAGGATGAGAAGAAAAAGAGATTTAGGTATTTATGTTCTCTATTCCCCTACAGCTCCTCCTTTTGCCCCTTTAGCCCTAAGGATAGAAATAGCTTTGTACTATTGCTAGCATCTAAATGTTTCACCATGCATTATAGGTTAACTTGATTCTACACACACCTTTGCAAATAGTGTCTTCATTAAAGTTTCCTCAATTCTTCTTTGAGTAGTCCCGTCTGTGTCCTGCTGAGACCCTGACTAATTGTGTCACATTGTTTTCTCTGATTTCCCAGCTTAGTTCAAAGAAGCACAATTTAGCACACTATAGTTTCCTGTTACTTTCATTAGAAAACCTCTCACACATCACCTCTTTGGCCTCTTCTGCAAGTGACTCAGCGCTCTGAGTCAGTGTTTCTCTAATTATAATGACTGCATACTAATCACCTGGGAGATTTTGTTACAATGCAGATTCTGACTCAGAAGTCACAGGTTGGGCCTGAAATCCTTGATTTCTAAAAAGCTCAGGTATTGCCAGTGCTCTGGTCCACAGACCACACTTTGGGGATCTAATTTAAACCATGAAGACCAAGAATTATGGAGGAGAGCAATGATTCTCAAAATGTAATTAGTCCTAGACTAGCAGCATCAGTAACGCCTGAGAACAAGCCTGTTAAAAACGCAAAGTCTGGGTCCCCATCCAAGATCTACTGAATCAGAAGATCTGGAGTTGGAGCTTAGCAATATTGGTGTTAGCAAGCTCCCCTAAATTTGAGAACTACTGAAGTAGAAGATAGTGTACTTGCAATAACTATTTTTGAGACATCATTATGCAAATAATACTCAGAATAAATCTACTCAATAGAGTATCTATATTATTCTGGAAATCGACATTAGCACATTGACAGAATTTTGAGTTTCTGCTTTCGTCATACATAACACCATGAAGGAAAAGAACATTACCAATCAATGTGTTTTTTGGTTTGTTTTTTAAGTTTATTTTTATTGATTTCAGAGAGGAGAGGGAGAGGGAGAGAGATAGAAACATCAATTATGAGAGAGAATCATTGGTTATCTGCCTCCTGCATGGACCCACTGGGGATCTAGTTCACAATCCAGGTATGTGCCCTGACTGGGAATTGAACCATGACCTCCTGGTTCATAGGTTGTTGCTCAACCACTGAGCCATGCTGGCTGGACACCAATCAATGTGTTTTGAAGATAATAAAGTATCTAAAGTTATAGCATATTTCAATCATACTTATATTAACATGCAAGACTGTGCTAAATGCTATAAGAAAGACAAAAATAAGTCAGTTTTTGGAAGTTACAGTTTCATTAAGAGTTGGCTGAGGCTACTGCAAGGCTGCTCTCTAGGATTTAAACTATAAAATCAACACAAAACAATCAGAAGACTGTGAAAAAGAAGCTGAGATGAAATGTTTCCTGGACTTAAAGAAAGATGGACAAGAATCACTTGATTCTTGCTAAAGGAGAGCCACAGAGATAAACAGTTGTCTGATTTATCTCTGCTGTGAAGCTGCTTTTGACACAAGTGCCTTTTGTATCAAGCGTTTGAATAACAGCATTGCTATGGTTACATGCCCACCAAGCAAATTTCTGGCTTTTGCTATCCCCATTGGTATATACACCGAGGAAGAATATGCACTTAAATGACCAGTTCACTGGACAGTTGATCTCAATCAAAATCAACATAATGGTATTCTGGGCTCATGTTTATACTCTTGTGAGTTTAGAAACTGAGTGGGTTTGGTTGACTCTGGAACACTAACAAGACAGAATTTCTAGATAATGAGGCTACATTCACTGACTAGACCACCGCAAATTCTCTACTATAATGCCACCTATACAGTAACTGTGTGGATAACCTCTGTAGGTGCTATCCATTTCAATAATTCCCCCTTTAAACATTTGGAAATTATAGGAATTCCTATCAAAGAGATATGTCTAAAAAAGTTCAAAGGAAAAATTGAACACATCACATTGGTGTGGAAGCTAAGGAAGATTAATAAAGCTTAAAGAATAGGTAGAAATTTCTATTAAAATACAATTCACGCCAAAACCGGTTTGGCTCAGTGGATAGAGCGTCAGCCTGTGGACTGAAGGGTCCCAGGTTCGGTTCCGGTCAAGGGCATGTACCTGGGTTGCGGGCACTTCCCCAGTGGGGGATGTGCAGGAGGCAGCTGATTGATGTTTCTGACTCTCTATCTCTCTCCCTTCCTCTCTGTAAAAAATCAATAAAAATATATTTAAAAAAAAATACAATTCACATACCATAAAGTTCACCCTTTTATAGTATACAATTTAGCAACACTTTAAGCTGTACAACCATTTTTTACTTCCATTATTCAATTCCAGAACACTTTGATGACCCCTATAAAGAAACCCCATACCCATTAGGAGTCACTCCCCAACTCTTCTCTCACCTGACAATCATTATCTACTTTCTGTCTCTCTTTATATGACTATTCAGGAAATCCTATCTAACAATAGACAAACATGGTAATTGACAGTACCTTTGCACGCCTCCCATTGGCTAATCAGCACAATATGCAAATTAACCACCAACAAAGATGGAGGCTAATTTGCATACTGCAGGCAGGGAGGGACAGCGCAGCCGCCAGTGCGAGCCGTCATCCTGGACTGCAGGCCACCCCCAGAAGCTGCTCAGAAGCTGGCTATCGGAGGGAGATGGGGGTCCCCTGCTTAGGCCTGACACCTCTGGCGGAGGCATCAGGCCTGTGCAAGGGGCCGATCCAGCGATAGGAGGGTGATGGAGGACAATGCCTCTGGCTGAGGCATCAGGCCTGGGTGGGGGGCCGAGCCGGCGATCGGTGTGAACTACAGAGGGAACACCTTTTCTGACCGCTCACTGGCTAAGCTACCTGTATACCACTGCTAATATTCTTAGTAACTTGGATAATAAGAATCCAAAAAGGTGATCTAGGGTTTTTCACCACACTCCTGGTGAAAAAAACGAAGGTCCGCTGCTGGAGGGCTAAGAAATGTCATATCTTGCCCTAGGTGGTTTGGCTCAGTGGATAATGCCTTGGCCTGCTGATGGCAGGTCTAAGTTCAATTCTGACCAAGGGCATGTACCTAGGTTTCAGGCTCCTCCTTGGCTGGGGCCCAGGTCAGGGCTCATGCAGGAGGCAACCAATCAAAGTGTTCCTCTCACTTTGATGCTTCTCTCTGTCTTTCCCTTTCTCTTCCACATTCTCTAAAAATCAATGGAAACATATCCTCAGGTGAGGATAAAAAATAATAATAAAGAAATTATTATTATTGAAAGACACATCTTAAAAATGCCTAAAGAAAGTTGTCATTTTTTCATGGTGAAGGGACAGGAGTCCATGTTGATGAAAAAACCTTGCTGGCTGCAGTGACTGGCAGTGGCTGCAGCAGAGCGGTGATGGGGCTGGTGCCTTCCCCTGATCAGCCCAGTCACCTACCACCAAGGGAGGCCAGACTGCGGCTTAGGCCCTATCCCCAAGGGGAGCAGGGAGCGAGCCTAAGCCATCACTAGGACATCCCCTGAGGGTTCCCAGTATGTGAGAGGGGGCAGGCTGGGCTGAGGGACACCCCCCCCCCACCAGTGCACGAATTTCATGCACTGGGCCCCTAGTTTCATATAAATAGATCATGCTATATGTGATCTTGGATGTCTGGCTTATTTCACTTAGCATAATGTTTTCAAGATTTACCCAATAATAGCATATGAAAGTACTTTATTCCTTTTTATGACTTAATAATATTCTATTGGATGGATATACCAGTTTTTGTTAATCTATTTATCAGTTGATAGACATTAGGATTGTTTTTACTTTTGACTATTATGACTAATACTAGAGGCCCAGTGCATGAAAATTCATGCACTGGATGGGGGTCCCTCAGCCCGGCCTGCCCCCTCTCACAGTCTGTGAGCCCTCAGGGGCAGGAGACGCCCCATCACACCTCTGCTGCTGCCACTGCCGGCAGAGCAAGCTTGGGCCAGCCCTGATTACCTGAGCCTCAGGAAGCCCTGGGCAGCTGGGCAGCCACCATCCGAGGTTTGCCTGTGCCTCGGGCTGGCCCTGGGCAGCTGGAGGACTGAGGGGACTGGGGGACTCTGGAGGCAGGCACACGGTGGGGCTGAGGGGACTAGGTGCTGTCATCTTGTGGCTGTGTGCACCACCATCTTTGAGGGAATGTCAGTCAATTAGCATATTCCCTCCTATTGGGTGTGACCATCTTTGCAACAGTGTGAGGGTCAATTAGCATATTCCCTCTTTATTAGGTAGGACACCCATAGCTAATATCATGCCTAATGGAGAAAGTAACCCCTGAGATCAGGATTAGAAAAGGAGGCCCACTCTTGCCACTTCTATTCAACATTGTACTAAGGAGTTACAAACAGGGCATTTGGGGGGGGGGGGGGGAACAAACAGAAAAAGATAGGAAGAAAAAGAAAAGAAAAAATCCAGATTAAAAAATAAATAAAACTATTACTTACCTTCATGACATGGTCCTCTATTTAGAAAATCTTTCAAAAATATATACCAAAAGAAAGAAAAAACAAACACACAACTAGGACCGATCCAAGATGGCAGCAGAATAAGTGGAAGTTACACTCACCACCTCTCGGGACCAAACATGAATTACAACTAAAACCTAGTACAATCAACCTGAATACCTAACTGAAGACCAGGTGAACAGAAGTCTTATAACTAAGAATTTACAGAAGAAGCCACATGGAGACTGACAGGAGGGGCAGAGGCACAAAAGGGGCTGGCCCACTCCAATGAGCAGCAGTTGCGATTCCAGGGGGATATATGAGCTGCAAAGTTCCCCCCTGAGGACTGTGGGGTTTCAGCCCTATTCCAGACTCCCCAGCCCAGAGCCCCAGAGCCAGGAAGAGGGGTCCATATAACATCTGCTTGTGAAAATCAGTGGGGATTCTGTCCTCCAGGAAAATATAGGAGTCAGCTAGAGATTCAAGGCCATCTTAAAGGATCAGCATAAAAAATCTCATTTGAAGCCATGAACAATTGGCTGGGCAGAGAGAGGATGGAGCACAGACTAGAGTTGCGTGAGGACAGACTGGGGTTTATGGCCCTGGGGAGAAGGTTGAAGGAACAGCCACCAGTGTTCCTGTATTGAGTCCCTCTCCCACACCATAGACATCATCTACTTTGGGTGGAGCACTCCCCTCCTTATGGCATCAGCCTTGGGGAATACAATAGTCCCACCCTCCAGACTCCCTATCACCCAACCCTGTGGAGCTTATGGCCTTCAAAGAAGTCAGCTGCACGAACCCTGAATTTAGAGGTCCTGGCAGCCTCTGGGGGTGTCAGTGATTAAATTGTATGGCTCTGGGGCAGGGGCCACTCCCTCAACTTTCTCATGAGCCTGATCAGGGAATCCCCCTCACAAGAGATCCACTAGTACCACCCTCCAGATTCCCGGTGGCCCTGCCCTGTTGAACTCTGGCTATCCAAAAAGTCCAGGCAGATTTTGGGACAGACTGAGTAGTGTGGCTCTAGAATGGGCCATTTTTCCCCTCGCACACCCCAGTGGTGAAGATCCTTCCATTCAGATGACCAAATCTTGGTTAGTTGGGGCCTGATAGACTCTGCTGACCTTACCTTGACAATTCTCTGAGACCCCGCTCCACCACAAAGGTCAGCAGGCACCCAGTGGATGGCAACTAACCTTGGAATTTTTGCTGTGTGACTTCACACCAAGCACTGCCATCAAGTTTGAACCTGTATCGATCTGGTGAACACCACTTACCCCTGCCAGATGACTCACTATGAACCTATCTCATATAACTCAAGTGCCACCATCATCTCTTTCAGTCACTAAGCTTAACGGGCAGCTAGCAGGTAGAGGCACAATAAGGTAGATCTCTGGGCTAGAGCTTTTTGCTGACCTTCCCCAGGGCTCAGTGCTGGTGGAAGTCAGTCTTGGTGACCAGCAAGGTCCTTTCCACACACATCCAGGCCCAGAAGAGGAAGCCACAAACTGTGAATCACTTGGCAGCTCCAAACAGGCTGATCAGGGCCAGTCACAGGCAGCATCTGACACAGATGCACCAGAGTCCCTCTCACAGGGCCCACAACAAACATCCAGGGGAGGGTTTCAGACAACAACATCGGAATTTCAGACAACATACAGAAAAGCAGGACCTACAACCAACACTTACCAAGTAACGTTATCATTTATTGAAGGAAAAATAGAGCTTCCCAGAGAAGAAAAATGCTAAGACAGCAGTTCTCAACCTGTGGGTCGCGACCCCTTTGGGGGTCGAACTACCCTTTCACAGGGGTCGCCTAAGACCATCGGAAAACACATATATAATTACATATTGTTTTTGTGATTAATCACTATGCTTTAATTATGTTCAATTTGTAACAATGAAAATACATCCTGCATATCAGATATTTACATTACGATTCATAACAGTAGCAAAATTACAGTTATGAAGTAGCAATGAAAATAATTTTATGGTTGGGGATCACCACAACATGAGAAACTGTATTAAAGGGTCGCAGCATTAGGAAGGCTGAGAACCACTGTGCTAAGAGTTTATTACCACAGAACCAGTATTATAAGAAATGTTAAGTGGTCTTCTATAAGAAGAAAAAGAAAAGCAAGAGGAACATAGTTATAAAGAATAAAATGACAATAAATGCTTGCCTATCAAACTCTCAACAAAGTGGGAATACCGGCATCGTACCTCAACATAAGAAAGACCATGTGTGACCAACCCATAGCCAACATCATAATGGGCAAATGCTAAAGTGTTTCCCTTAAGATCAGGAACAAGACAGGGATGTCCACTTTCACAAATCTTATTCAATATAATATTGGAAGTCTTATCCCCAGCAATCAGAGAAGAAGAACTAAAAGGCATCCAAATTGGAAAGGAAGAAATAAAACTATCATGATTTGCAGATGACATGATGCTGATAATGTATATACAGAACCCTAGTTATTCCACCAAAAATAAAACTACTGGAGCTGATAAAAAATTTAGTAAAGTAGCAGGATTCAAAATAAATACCCAGAAATTGGTTGCATTTTTATATAGCAATAATGAGTCATCAGAAAGAAAAACTAAGAAAACAGACCGTTTATAATTGTATCAAAAAATTAACCCATCCAGTGTTGCTCAGTGGTTGAGCATCGACCTTTGAACCAGGAGGTCACAGTTCAATTCCCAGTCAGGGCACATGCCTGGGTTACGGGCTCCATCCCCAGTGTGGGGAGTGCAGGAGGTGGCTGATCCATGATTCTCTCTCATCATTGATGTTTATATATCTCTCTCTCTCCTTCTCCCTTCCTCTCTGAAATCAATAAAAATATATTTTAAAAAATTAAATACCCAGGAATAAATTTAACCAAGGAGGTAAAACATCTGTGCTTAGAAAATTATAAGACACTGAAGAAAGAAATTAATCGTACCTTAACATAAGAAAGACCATGTATGACCAAGATACACATAAATAAAAGCATACACCATGCTTATGGAGAGGAAGAATTAACATTTTCAAATGTCCATACTACCCGAAGCAATCTTTAGATTCAATTCAATTTCTATCAAAATACCAATGACATATTCACAGAACTAGAACAAATAATCCAAAAATTTATATGGAACCACAGAAGACCCCAAATAGTCACAGCAATATTGAGAAAGAAGGACAGAGTTGGACAGAGATATCATGCTACCTGATATCAAACTATTCTACAAGGCCATAGTACTCAAAACAGCATCGTACTGGCATATAAAGAGACATATTGATAAATGGAACAAAATAGAGAGCCCAGAAATAAAGCCACTACTGTATAGTCAATTAATGTTTGAAAAAAGAGGCAAGGATATACAATGGGCTAAAGACATTCTATTCAATAAATTATGTTGGAGAAATTGGACAGATACATGCAAAAAAATGAAACAACCACCTTTTTATACTATATATAAGCAGAAACTCAAAATGGATTAAAATTTGAAGGTAAGACTCTATACTATACAAATCTTAGAAGAAAACATGGGCAGTAAAATCCTGCGCATTTCTCTTAGTAATATATTTTCTGATATACCTTCTCAGGCAAGAGAACGAAAGAAAAAATTAACAAATTGGAATTATGTCAACTAAAATGTTTTGCACAGCAAAGGAAACAATCAAGAAAATAAAAAGACACCCCACTGAATGGGAGAAAATATTTACCCATGCACATCTCATAAGGGTTTAATATCCAACATTTATAAAGACCTCATACAACTCAACACTGAAAAAAACATCCAATTAAAAAAATGGGCAGAGGACTTGAATAGACACTTCCCCAAAGAGGACATACAGATGGACAATAGACATATGAAAAGACGCTTAAAGTCACTAATCACCAGAGAAATACAAATTAAAACCACAATGAGATATCACCTCACACCTGTCAGAATGGCTATCCTCAATAAGTCAACAAACAACAAGAGCTGGTGAAGATGTGGACCAAAGAGAACCCTCGTACACTGTTGATGGGAATGCTAAGAGGTGCAGCCAGCCATTGTGCAAAGCAGTATGGAGTTTCCTCAAAAAATTAAAAAAGGCACTGCCTTTTGACCTTGGGAATTTATGTGAAGAAACCAGAATACTGATTCAAAAGAATATATTAACCCTTAGGTCCACTGCAGCACTATTTACAATAGCCAAGATTTGGAAGAGGTTCAAATGCCCATCAGTAGATGACTGGGTAGAAAAGCTGTGGTACATTTACACAATGCAATACTACTTGGCCATAGAAAAGAAGGAAGTCTTACCTTTTCTGAAAGTTTGGATGGACCTGGAGAACATTATGCTAAGTGAAATAAGCCAATCAAAGAAATACAAATATCGTATGATATCACTTACATGTGGAATCTAATGAACAAAATAAACTAACAAACACAATAGAAATAGACTCATAGATAAAGATAACAGACTGACAGCTGTCACATGGGAGGCAGGTTGGGGGACTGGGTGAACAGGTGAAGGATTAAGAAAAAAAATGCATCATAGACACAGACAACAGTACGGTGATTACCAGAGGTAAAGGGAAGTGGGGACAAGTAGAGAGTGTAAAGGGGTGACAAATGGTGACAGAAGGAGACTAGACTTTGGGTGATAAACATAGAAAAAACTGTATAAATGATATATTATACAATTGTACACTTGAAACCTATATAACTTTATTAACCAATTTAACCCCAATAAATTCATTTAAAATAAAATAAAAAAACTAAAATGAATCAATGGGTTTACCAACATTCCAGATACAAGGTCAAATATATCAAAATCAATTTTATTTCTATTTGTTGGGAATAAATAATCAGAAATTAAAATTAAGGAAACAGTTCCATTTGTAATATCATCAAAAATAATAAAATAGTACAAGATTTGTACACTGAAAACTGTAAAACCTAAGTAAAATAAATAGCCTAAGTAAATAGCAAGATATCCTACATTAATGGAAGGAAAGAATTACTGTTATAAAATCTCAAATTGATCCACAGTTTCACTGCAATAAATCATTGAATGAGGAAAGAATAGTCTTTTCAACAAATCATGTTGGGAAAACTGATAGCCACATGCAGAAAAATGAAGTCACACTTCTATTCACACAATATACAAAAAATAACTCAAATAGGTCAAAGACTTAAATGTATGGGTTGAAACTATAAAATTCTTAGAAGGAAACAAAGGTAAATCTCTATGACCTCAGTTTTGGCAACAGATTCTTAAATATGATACCCAATACACAAGTGACAAAAAATTAATCGGACTTCAACAAAATTTAAAACCTTTTTGCTTTAAAGATACTATCACAAAAATTAAAAGACAGTCAACATAATGGGAGAAAATATTGCAAATAATATGTCTTGTAGGGAACTTGTATCCAAAATATACTATAAAGAGCTCCTATCACTCAATAATAAAATAAAAACTCAATTTAGAAAGGTGCAAATTATCTGAATAGATCTATCTCCAAAGAAGATATGCCAATGGCCAACAAGCCATAAAGACTGCCCATATCAAATTTAAAACAAAAACCTTGTGAAATACCACTTCACACCCATTAATATGGCTATAGTAAAAAAGACAGACAGTCCTGGTTCAGTAGATTGAGTATCATCCCATGCACCGGAAGGTCAGGGGTTCAATTCCCAGTCAGGGCACATTCCTGGGTTGCAGGCTAGATCCCTGCCTGGCAGGAGAAAGCCAATCAATGTTCTCTCTCACTTCAATAAAAACATATTTTAAAAAACAGATAATAATTGTTGGTGAAGATGTGGAGAAATTGAAACTCTTATAATCTACTGGTCAGAATGTAAAATGGGGCAGCTACTTTGGAAACAATCTGGCATTTCCTAAAAAAGTCAAACATATTGTTACCATATGACCCAGAATATCTTAGGCATATACCCAAGAGATCTGAAAACATATGTCCACACAATAACCTATACATAAATGTTTATAGCAGCATTATTCATAATAGGTAAAAGATGAAACAACCCAAATGCCTGTCAACTAATGAAGAGATAAAATGTGGTGTAGCCACATAATGGAATATTATTCAGTTGTAAAAAGGGAAGGACTGATATATGGAATGACATAGATGAACCCTATAAATATTCTAAATGAAATAAGCCAGTTATAAGAGATTACATATTTTATGTTTCTATTTATATTAAACTAGAGGCCCAGTGCACAAAATTTGTGCACTGGGGGGTGAGGGACCCTCAGCCCAGCCTTCCCCCTCTCACAGTCCGGGAGCCCTCAGGGGATGTCCTACTGATGGCTCCCATGGGGAGCAGGCCTAAGCCGCAGTCTGGCAGCAGAGGCTCGGAGCAGGCGCCGTGTGTGTGTGTGTGTGTGTGTGTGTGTGTGTGTGTGTGTGTGTGTGTGTGTGTCTGCTGGGGGCCTTCCCCCAGCCTTATCGGAGGCTTGGAGCAGGCACCCCATGGGTGTGTGTGTGTGTGTGTGTGTGTGTTCGCTGGGGGCCTGCCCCCAGCCGTGCCATGGAGGCTCAGACCATGCACCCCTCTGTGGTGATCTCTCAGGCTCCGGGCCACGCTTGCATTTTGTTCTCTCAGGCTCAGGGCCGCACCCGGCCCCTCCTCCTGAGCTGGTCATGACTATTACGGAGTCCCAACCTCATTTGCATAATATATATATATATCCCAAATTGACCAATGTACAGATGCTGAAAGTAATTGGTAGTTGCTTAGGAATGGGGGAGAGGGAGTAGATACTTGAGGGTAATAGCTAAAGAGTAGACAATTGATATTGTTGTTGTTTTTAAATAAGATGATGAAAAATATTTTAAGATTGATTGTAGGGATGGCTGCTCAATTAAAAACCATTTAATTATATACTTTCAACAGATGAATTTTTTTTTTTTTGGTTTTCCCAGTAATTGTATTTTTTTCTTTATTGATTAAGGAATTACATACATGTCCTTATCCCCCCATTGCCCACCCCCTCGCCCCCCCACTTATGTCCTCACCCCCCCCCCCCAGTGTCTGTGTCCATTGGTTAGGCTTATATGCATGCATACAAGTCCTTTGGTTGTGGTATGTGAATTATATATCAAGAAATATATTTTTGTTTTGTCAAAAGAAAAAATGGAAAGAGACAAAGTTTTTAGCATTATTTAAGCCACTGGAACATCTTTTGGCTGAGTTATTCCTATCTCAACACATTCAGAGATAAAGTAGGTAGCTCTCTCCCTTGTTTAAGTCAGTTTGAGTTGAGAATTTGATCACTTGCAACATGGATTCATATTCAATGCATAAAGTAGCAACAGTTCATCAGGAAAAACTGAGTGAAGAAAGCAGTTAAGGGTGGAAAGCCGAAGAGTGGTTACTGCAGTAGTCAAGAGGACAGCAAAGAGTGAAAAAGAACTGACAACACAGATGTTGAATCTAGAGGATGAATTGAATTTTGTTGAATGTGAGATGCAATAAAAAAGAAAAAAATCAAATATCTGAGGAGAAAATTTTAGTGAACTGGAGGACCTCTACTGTATTTGGAACTCTTTTTTTAAGTGAAATTTTTGGGGTGACATTGGTTCATAAAACCATGCAGGTTTCAAGTATATAACTCAATAAAACATCATCTGAATACTGCATCATGTGCCCATCGTCCTGAGCAATGTCTCCTCCACCTGCAATTTCCCCACCTTTACCCAATTTCACCTAGCCTCTACCCTCTTTCCCTCTGGCTGTCACCAAAATATTGTCTGTGTCTACGTGTTACATATACATATTTTTTCACTAGTCCCTTCATATTTTTTCATCCAGTCCCCCCCCCCCGCCCCCGCAACAACTTCCCCTCTGACAGCTGTCAGTCTGTATGTCATTCATCATCACTGTTTCATTTAATATCACACTAGTCATCTTAGATGTTGTAATAACGATTTGCTTTCAACAATGACTAATTTCTTGCTTACATTATAAGTCAGCTGCAGCTCTGTTGCATATGTACCTCACTCAAGAACCCACACTGAGGAAGCAGGTCCTCTGGAACAAAGTAGGGCCAGAAAGCTAGTAAACTTGTAATGCTTTCTAAAAAAAATTGTTCACTTATGTTATATCTCATATCTCATATTCCTCTTGCCAAAATATGTCATATGGCTGACCAAGCTCAAAGTCAATGAAGCAGGGACATACTATTCTCCACACAGAAGACACTGTCATATAGCAATGAGCAGAGATATATAATCTTCTCATGAAGAAGGAAGAAAATAATCATTGTTAACAATAATAGAATTTCCAGCAGATGCTTTTTCAGGTCTATCACTGTGTCTGATATATGATAGACAGTTAATTAATATTGTTAATCAATAACAAATATGTACGTGAATAAATGAAGAAAGAACATTTTGTGAATATGGGAAAGAAAGAGAAGATGAATGATGCATTTATATTGATTTTGAAGAACCAAGAGACGTAAGGATGGAGATTATTCCATCAATAGTTATAAAGTTGGAGAGACAGAGAGTGAGAATAAAAATGGGAGAGAAATATTAGAGGTAAACTGTGAAATAGGTGAGATCACCAAGGAAGAATGTGTGCAATGAAGATAAATGGGTTATTAGATCTGGAAAATGAATAGGAGCTAGGAAAGATCAGTCAGGACATGCTCAGGGTATTGGAAAGAAAAGGCATTAATAATATCAAAGATACTTTTGTAATTATTAAATAAAATCTCTTCTAAAACCCTAAATAGAGTTATGTAACTTTTTTCTACAGAGGTTTATTTCACACAGAAAAATAAATTAATTGAAGCCCAAATGTAACACAGCCTAATTAAGTTTAGTGGAGGATGAAGAAGAGATAGTTTGAAGGGGGAAAAAGATTCAAATCACTTGATTTAAAAATTAAAATCCAGCAGCAAACAAAATCAATATGTAACAAGTTTGTAACAAGTAGTTGACAATAAACTTCAATTCTGTAGTATAGCCAGTTGAAAGGGAATTAGAAAACAATTATATAAAGAAGGGAGAAGGAGAAAAAAGAGGCAGACATGAAAAATGTGAGGCTAAAAACAAAACAAACAAAACAAAACAAAAAAACAAGAAAACAATTTCTTAGTCTAGTGCAGTGGTTCTCAACCTTGGCTGCACATTAGAATCACCTGGGAATCTTTTTAAAATCCTGATTTCTGGGCCTCATCCTCCAAAAATCCTATTTCTTTGTTATGGGGTGATGTCACAACATTAGCAACAAAGTGGTTCTCAACACAATCTAAACATTAGAATCACCTGGGGAAATTTTTAAAATATTCTCATGCCTGGGCCCATCCCCAGAGATTCTGAATTAATAGACTTAGAATGAGACCTGATATTGTTATTTTTTTAAAAAACCCAAACCTCCCAGGTGATCCCAATGTGCAGTTTGGTCTAGAACTACTATCTTAGAGATATAGAGGAGAGATGGAGAGGATGCTGTAATGTAAATATCTTTTGTTCAATATCATGGGCTATTTGGGTTATATGCTTCAAGAAATCTTTAAGATGTAAATTAGCTAACTATCCTACCATAGCCCAGCTGCTTTTTACTTTTTATACACTGGAATGCTTGAAGACTGTTTTAACACTAATTGTAAGACCCTAAGCAAATAACTTAGCATTTCTGAGTCTTTTTTCATATTTTCAAATTGAAATAATTTAGCAAGATGATTTCTAAGGTTATTACAACTATGATTTGAAGAGTATTAGAATGGGAGAGGTAGGGAAGCCAGTAAAAATCAGCTCTCTCCCAGGCCTGTATGGAATGATCCACTGGGCACATTTAGTGCACATTTTAAGCAAAAACAAAAAAGGAGTGAGATGGAAATAGGAAGTCAGAAAAAATGTGAGAAGATTGCAGAATAGGAGGTCTCAGATCTCATCCCCCAAGAGAAACACTGATTTACCAACCATTCACAGACAAAAATAACTTACTTGAATTCTGGAATCGCAATGATAGAACAGCATCCTTGTAAGCTCAAAAATAAGAAAAGATTCATTGAAAAGCCAAGAACCATTTCCTTTACTCACACCACCACATTCCCAACTTGGCGCAGTGCGGAGCTGAAGAGAGAGCCCGTCAGCCCACAAATTCCCCTACGGGGAAAAGAGAGAATGATCCCACTCATAGAGCCTGACACCAGTTTCACCCACCTGTGAACCCCAGTATCAGACCTCCCAGTGGACCTCACCACCAGGCCTACCCAAGGGAGAGGTGACTGTTTCTTCAATTGCACAGACACCAACACAAGGCTACAAGGATCACAAAGAATCATGAAAACATGACAACACCAAAGAAACAAAAATGTTCCAATCATTGACCCTAAGAAATGTAGATCTACAAACTGCTTGACAAAGAACTCAAGGTAATTATCTCCAAGAAGCTCAGTGAGCTACAAGAGAATGCAGAATGACCCACCCCCCCAAAATCAGAAAAACATTACATGAACAAAATGAAAAATTCAACAAAGATAAAAATTAGAAAGAAAGAAAAAAAACAGAAATGCTGCAGTTGAACAATACAATGACTGAACTGAAAAAATTAATGGAGAGCATCAGCACCAGGCTTGATCAAGCAGAAGAATTAGTGCACTCAAAGACAGATCATTCAATAACATACAGAAAGAAAAACAAAAAGAACAAAGAATTTAAAAACTAAAGAAAGCCTGCAGGACTTATAGGACACCACGCATTACTAGAATCTTAAAAGGAGAAGAGAGAGAAAAGGACAGAAAGTTTATTTTTAAAAATAATGGCTAAAACTTCCAAAATGAGGGACACTTCCATATCTGACTTTTAGTAATGGATAGATCATCTAGCCAATGGTTCTCAACCTTCCTAATGCCGAGACCCTTTAATACAGTTCCTCATGTTGTGGTGACCCCCAACCATAAAATTATTTTCGTTGCTACTTCATAACTGTAATTTTGCTACTGTTATGAATCGTAATGTAAATATCTGATATGCAGGATGTATTTTCATTGTTCGTGACTCACAGGTTGAGAACCACGGATAGACAGAAAATTGATAAAGAAACAGCAACTTGAACAATAATATACCACATAAATGTTTTAAAGGGACATTTCAGGGCCCATTTGTTTATTTTTTCAGAAAGGCTTTTGTAAAAATATTTTTTATTGGTTTCAGAGAGGAAGAGAGAGAGACAGAGAGTTAGAAACATCAATGATGAGAGAGAATCCTTGACTGGCTGCTTCCTGCACAATCAGGGATCGAGCCCTCAATGACTTGGAATTGAACCATGAACTCCTGGTTCATAGGTTGACACTCAACCACTGAGCCACCATGGCTAGGTTATACCACATAAATTTAAAAGACATATACAAAACATTCTACCCAATTGTAGAGGAATATATATTCTTTTCAATAGCACATGGAACATTCTTCAGGATAGATCACATCGTAGGTCATAAACAAGTAAACAAATTTAAGAAGATTGAAATCCTTCCAAGTATCTTTTCTGGCCACAATGTAATAAAACTAGAAATCAATAACAAAATAAAAACAGGAAAACTCATGAATGCATAGAAATTATACAATACATTCTTAAACAACCATTCTGGAGGGCGGAGGGGGGGGGGGTGGCATGTCAAAAAGAAATGAAAAGAGAAATTGGAAAATATCTTAAGAAGAACAAAAACAAAAGCACAATGTACCAAAACTTATGAGATATAGCAAAAGCAGTACTAACAGGGAAGTTCATAATGACAAATGCCTACTTTAAGGACAAATACTACATGATCCCACTTATATGAAGAATCAGACTCTGAGTCAAACTCACAGAAACAGAAAGTAGAATGGGGGCTGTGGAGAGGCAAAAATGGGGAGGTATTAGTCAAAGGGTACAAAGTTTCAGTTATGTGGGATGAATACATCCTAGAGATCTACTGTACACCATTTTGCCTACAAATTAGAATACTGTATTATGTACTTAAATTTTTGCTAAAATGAAAGGTAAGTGTTTTTATTACACAAAAATGATAATAAATAAAGAAGGTGTCAGAATCTTTTGTAAGTGATGGATATGTTTATGGCATAGATTGTGGTGATGGTTTTACATGTATATATCTATCTTCAAATTCAGTAAGTTATATATATATATAGCTTTTTGTATGTCGATTATATCTCAATAAAGTGGGGTGTCTTTTTTTTAATCAGAAAAGTGTGAATGAAAAAACCCTTTTGGTTTCAGCCTGTATGAAAGTGTTGTTACTTTGAAATACAATTTTTCAAGAATTAGGGTTTAAAAATATAAATATGAGAGAGTGAGCACTATAACTTTTTTCCATGTTTATAGCCTCTAAATTATTAATATGGCTCTGCTTTTTCCATTATCCACAAATAATCTGAAGTACCTTTGAGGCTTGGAAAAATTTAGCAGAATGAGATAGTAAGGCTTATATAGAAAATGAATTAGAAGTATTTGCCTACTTTTCTTAAAGTGCTGTGAGAGAGCTTCAGATTGGAAACCCTATTCACCTTTCTAGGTATAGCAATGTAGAGGAAAGGTAAGTAGGGAAGCATGGAGGCAGAAATAGGACTGAGGATGGGACACCCTCATCAGTCCCCACCACCATATCCCAATGCTTCTGTACAGATGGCAGTCATTGGTTGGTCCTGGCCTTGTAGCCTTTGGGCCACCCCTTGTCAAGAGTAAGAACCACCAAAGGATGAAGCTCACAATGTTCTCTATCAAAAATGGCCTAGCTTGCTTCAGTAGACACTAAGGAGAATTGGGCCTTTTAGTTGCATTGCTTAGACCCACGGACCTTCCTATGTGAGCATAGCTCAGAAGCCCTCTGGCGAATATCCTACCTAAAAAAAGAGAAACATGGTAATTAGCATACGACCACTACCCTTCCCATTGGCTAATCAGCGAGACATGCAAATTAACTGCCAGGAAAGATGGCGGCCAGTAGCCAGGCAGCTTGAAACTAACATGAGGCTTGCTTGCTTCAGTGACGGAGGACTCCAATGTTCACGCCTGCCTTGCCGGCCTCTGAGCTTGCAGTTTAAGAAACATTGTAACAAATATAGAAGCTAAACAAAACCCCAGAAACCAGCTTTCAGCCATCTGGGATCTCAGAGCTGGAGTTATACAGAGTTTCGATTATAGAACCTAAACAAACCAGATACCTTCTTTCAGCAGCAGAGGCCTCAGAGCTGGAGCCAGAGCTAAAGCTGGCCCAGAATAAAAAAGAAAAAAAGAAAAAAAGGAGCAGTTGGGAGCTTCAGTCAGCCTGAAAACAGCCCTCAGCCCATCACCCAGACTGGCCAGGCACCCCAGTGGGGACCCCCACCATGAAGGGGGTGTGACCAGCTGCAAAGAGCCAACATCCCCTCACCCAGGCTGGCCAGGCACCCCAGTGGGGACCCCCACCCTGATCGAGGACACCCTTCAGGGCAAACCAGCCAGCCCCACCCATGCACCAGACCTCTATCCTATATAGTAAAAGGGTAATATGCCTCACAGCACCGGGATCAGCGGAGCCGCGAGGCTTCCCGGCACCGGGATCAGCATGACAGGGGGCAGCTCCCAAACCCCCTGATCGCCCTGCGGCTCTGTGTGTGACAGGTGGCAGGGCCACAACCTCCCTATCCGCCCTGCTCTGTTTGTGACAGGGGAAGGTGCCCCAACCCCCTGATCAGCCCTGCTCTGTGCCAGATAGGGGGGAGCTCCCCAACCCCCTGATTGGCCCTACTCTGTGGGTGATAGAGGGCAGCACCCCAACCCCCTGATGGGCCCTGCTCTGTGCGTGACAGGGTGCAGTGCCCCAAATCCCCCCCCCACACACGGGCCCTGCTCTGTGTGTGACGGGGTAGAACCATAACCTCCCCATAGGCCCTGCTCTGAGTGTGAGAGTGGCGGTGCCCCAACCACCTGATCGGCCCTGCTCTGTGGGTGATAGAGGGGGGCGCCCCAACCCCCTGATCCGCCCTGCCCTGAGTATTACAGGGGGCGGTGCCCCAACTCCCCTATCAGCCTTACTCTGTGAGTGACAGGGGGGAGCTCCTCAACCCCCTGATCGGCCCTGCTCTGTGAGTGACAGGAGGCAGCGCCCCAACCCCCTGATTGGCCCTGCTCTGTGCATGACAGGGGGTGGGGTCGGAACCTCCCCATCGACCCTGCCTTGAGTGTGACAGGGGGCGGTGCCCCAACCCTCCAATTGGCCCTACCCTGAGCATGACTGAGGGTGGCATTGCAACCTCCCAATCTGCCCTGCTCTGTGCATGACAGGGGGCGGTGCCCCAACTCCCCAATCGGCCCTGCTCTGAGCCCGACCAGGGGCTGCACCTAGGGATTAGGCCTGCCCTCTGCCACCCGGGAGCAGGCCTAAGCCAGCAGGTGGTTATCTCCTGAGGGGTCCCAGACTGCGAGAGGGCACAGGCCGGGCTGAGGGACCCCCCTCCCCCCCGCCCCGGAGTGCACAAATTTTTGTGCACTGGGCCTCTAGTTTTATATAATTCTTTAAAATATTTTTTATTGATTTTAGAGAGAGAGTCAAGAAGAAGGATAGAGAGCTAGAAACATTGATGAAAAACAACAATCGGATGCCTCTTGCATGCCCCCGACCGGGCATCAAGCCTGCAACCCTGGCATGTGCTCTGACCAGGAATCAAACCAGGGACCTCTTGGTTCATGGGTTAATGCTCAAACACGGAGCAACACAGGCCAGGCTGCATTTTTAAGTTGAAGAAGATTTATACTTTATGGGAATGTTTGTATTAATGAATATAATTTGACTCCAATTTTCTTTAAAAACATTCCAATTCTCAGGAGCACCCTAGTTCAAGAAACAATCTGAATAAAAAAAGACATGTTTTAAAAGTCACATTTTATTGCTGTCCCTTACCTGTGCTACTCAGTTTTTATAACCGTTACCTTTCATCAGATGTCAGGCACAGCAGGCTCAGTGTTTCGCATGCATTTAATGCTCACAAAGCCCTGGGCAGTAAGAATTATTCTTTCTCCAATTTTTAGATACAAAAGTGCAGGCTGAAAGAGTTCAAACCATGTGACCAAGATTGCTCAGCTAGTAAGTGGCAGAACCAAAATACAAACATGAAGTGCTTAACGCTGGCCTTTCAACACTACAAAATATTGCCTCTAACAAGTACATCTTTCTTAAAATAGCCCAATTTGCTAATTATAAAAGTCATATATGACCATTGTAGGGAATTTACACAAATCAGGAAAATAATAAAATCAGTGTTAACTTTCTATAATTTTCACTACCACCCACATTGAACCTCAAGCAATATTTTGATGTTTCTGTGGTATTTTTAAATCTTTTAAGAAATTGTTTCACTTGATTGTATCTCTTGCACTTTTCTCACATCATTGAGTTCTTTATGAGCACAGTTTTAACTGGCTTGATAATAGTTGACTATAATTTACAAAAACATTTCCTTCCTAACCACTGGGGTTTCTCCTTCTCTGCCGCTATAAATAATGCTGGGATGAGCATCTTATACATCGCTGTTCCATTTCTGATTATTCCCTTAGGACACATATGGAGAAGCCCACACATATCTCCTCTCTGGAAACCACCTGCCCCACCCACAGGTGTCTTCTATACTTACTGTATTTAATCTGTGGAATCCTGCCTTCTGACCATAGCTAATTGGTGCAATGTTGTACACAGGACCCAAGCTGGTCTATTTATTCTTGGAACTGGAAGTTTTAACCTGACAGACATTGAAACTTGAGTGTTATTCCTAGCCACTTCACATGATTGGCAGCATTCTAGAGGGAGGTACCACAGACTCCTACGGATGAGATCCCCAAAGCTGCTCTGGTTCCTGTTCTTCTCAAAGCCTCAATGTTCAACCATTCCTTCTATCCCCAGATTCACCAGTATTCTTCCAATTAATACCCTTGCTTGGCGCACTGTCTCTGTTTGGTTTCAATAACTTTCAAACAAAAGAAACTTAATTAGTATGAAATACACAGTAATATTTCTTGAAGAAGTATTACTTGGTTAAAGAAAATTTAAGGCCAGTCATGCATATTGTCTCATCATCCCCAGAAATGTCTAGAGTTTGCATTCCCATCAGTAAACACATGTGAGGATACTATTATATTTAATATTTTTGCCAAATTTGAAGGCAGATAAAACCATCTCATTATTTATGTTTGAATTTATGTAATTACCAATGAAGGTTTAAGTTTTTATATGTGCTTATTATACTTGTCAACATCTGTGCCTATACTTTGTCCTTTTATCTATTATGGTCTAAAGGTTTTATTGTGATTTACACAAGATATTTCTTTACTGAGAATGTTAACCTTGGCCAGAGAACTTCTCACATTTTGCTCTAATTATTTAACTATGTATCTGCCACTACTCTCCCATCACTGCCGTTCATATATCCTAAACTTCTGCCAGATTAAACTTGACACATTCCTTGTTGTAGTCAGGATGTGCTAGTTTATGTTATGGGAACAAAAAATCCAATATTTCAGTTTCTCAGCCCACAATAAACTAAATATTTTTGTTGAAGCTTGTCAGAAGTGGGAGGATTTTGCTAATTTTATTTTTTATATACTTTTATTAATTTTATTTTTGTAATATATTTTATTGATTTTTTTTTTTACAGAGAGGAAGGGAGAGGGATAGAGAGTTAGAAACATCGATGAGAGAGAAGCATCGATCAGCTGCACACCCCCTACTGGGGATGTGCCTGCAACCAAGGTACATGCCTTTGACCGGAATCGAACCTGGGACCCTTCAAAGGCCTTCTCAAAGACCATGTTGCCCCTGAAGGTTTTTCTCATTTCCTCCAGATGGAGTTGACCTCACTCTTCCCCAAGTCTCCTTAAAATCTTAACTTAGGAGGCTCCTTTCTTTCTATTTCGTATGATTATAGTCATATATATATATATACAATTTCCCTTCCCTTCACTGGATCCAGAGCATCTTTCTTTAAAAATCTTAAATATGTTTTTATTGATTTTACAGAGAGGAAAGAGAGGGAGAGGGAGAGGGAGATAGAAACATCAGGGATGAGAGAAAATCATCAATCAGCTGCCCCCTGCATGCCCCCTACTAGGAATCAAGCTGCAACCTGGGCATGTGCCCTGACTCGGAATTGAATCGTAACCTCTTGGTTCATGGGTAGATGCTCAGCCACTGAGCCACACCAGCCAGGTTGGATCCACAACTTCTTAAGGTAAAGTTATCTGATGAGTGTTCATATACTTTACAGGGCTTAGTCTATGCCCTGGTCTATTAGGCTCATAATAAATGTGGCTTGAATGAAAAAACTGAGTACTAAGATCCATTTTACTTGCAACTCAATAATTATGTTAATAAGACTAACATTTTAAAACATGCTCAAGTTCAAATTAGCATGTTTCTTGACTTTCCTTGGGTCCCTCAACTCAGTGATTTATTGAGGAACCTGGTGGTTGTGAGGTGCTTGACAAAACTGCTCCTTCTCTTCAGGTGCACAGGCAGATGGTTGGACCTCTAGAACATTTCAGAAAGGACTCTTTTATTAGAAGGTATGTTACCAGTGTGATCTTGAGTTGTCCAAGGTTTTAACAGATTGCCATTCCTACTTTTAAATAGAAATCATTGATAGTTTATCTCTTACCAATTATTTTGATATTTCTTTATTTAACCCTATATAAGGTTTTCATAATCTTTTTATGTACTTTTGAGCTCTAGTTTTGGATTAGAACTTATTATATAAGTACACACACACACACACACACACACACACACATATAACATAATGTTATATATACATGTATAATATATATATACAATATATATTTATATACATTTATATGTATTATGTACACACACACCTACATAGTATTCACAAACACATACATACATTGGGGTCTTTGCATTTAATGTTCCCCCAAATCTCCCTATGGTAGCAGACTTCATCATTCCCTTGGATTTCAGCTTTCCCTGACTGCCCTGGCTAGAGTAGCTTCTGACCATCCCCCAACCCCTTCTATTTTATTCATTGTTCTTTAAAAATATTATTATTACCTGAAATTTTCTCATACATGTGCCTATTTTGTTTAATTTTTACTGTTATTCTTGCCACACTTATGTAAACCCCTTTCCACTAACATGCACTGTCTTCAAAACAGGCAGTTTGTTTTTAATTACTATATTTACAATAAGCAAACATTGCCTGGTAAAGAGCATGTGATAAAATAAGTATTTTTTTCAGCTCCGTGAGTGAATGAATAAAAGATTTTTTTCTAGGATGACAGTGGATTGTGCTGTCATTTATTTGTAAAGAAAATGCAAAAGCAGAAGTAATTTCAGAGGAATGGTGAGACCATTTTTGAACATGTTGAGTCTGAGGTTCCTGTGTGATATTCAGATGAAGATATCAAATAGAAATTTGATTTCCTAGGTCGAAAGCATAGGTCAGTGAATATAGATGTGGAGGTCGTTCCCTCACAGGCAACCACTGAAATTGGAAATGGCTGAAAATCCTGGTAGGGATCCTAGCATAAAAACAGAGGACAGATTTTGGATTCCCAGATCTTTTTCTCTCTGCTGTCTGCTTCTCTTAACAGCTTCCATAGGCAGGAGTCCCAGAAACCTTCCACTCCTGACAATACAAATGGCCTTGCCTCTCTAATCTCATTGGTCCCCCTATCAACCAGAACAGCTTGAGAGAGCTGTCCCTGCATAGTCTATTTCTCCCAGTCTGTTAGGCTCATGTTCATCCCTGATGTTACAGATGTAGGAGAATCAATACGTCCCATGGGGTCTTACAGAAGCAGAGAGCAGACCCCACTTGGTTACCCAAACCCTTGCTCCCAGCCCTTCTGGCAAAATTCCCAGGAAGAAAAGACAGGCATGTGTGAAGAGTGTTTTATTGGTGATGCACAGCAGCAGCCAGCTGTCTCTCTAATGATTATTTGTATTCAGAGATCAGTTCAACAAAGGAACTCAAGCTCAGAAGGAACTCCTCCTCTGTAATACACACAACAGTCCCGAACAGTGTTTTCAAAATTTGCTGTTTCTCTGCCCTGAGGCTGTTCGAAGCACAACATGTAATTCAAAGCTTCTAAGAATAAATAAAAGTTAAATCTTGTTCTATTTAAGTTAAGGACACTGAGTCATAGAGACCTGCCTGGTGATTCCCAAAGATCACTTCTGGCACTAAAGAGCACACCCGTGCTTCCTGATTTTCACTCCAGAGCTCTTTCCATATTCTAATGAAACGAGGGTTTGGGGAGCGGATCTCCCCACTTGTGGATTCTTGCCTCATAAAGTTTGAAGACTAAAATTCGTGGATTAAAAGGACTTGTTAGTAAAAGGGTGGAAATTTACTGGAAGCAAATACAAACTCCCACATAGGGAGCGGTTCCTGAGGGGGTAACCAACTAAGCCCCTTTTTCTAAGGTTTAGAAAGGCTGTAGTTCTTTGTCTCTTCATGCTCCCTTCTAATGGGACCCCTTCCCCACTTTATGACCCTGTGCTTTTCTAGTTGGTCACTCTTTTGCAGAATATCAGCTTCAAAGTCCAAAACCTACATGGTGCCCTCCTCTTTCTCTGCCCCTTATCTTGCAACATTCCTCTATCTCCGGTGAAAATATGTTTCCCTCTTTCCAGCATCTGTCAACATTTCTCTATCCTCTGTGAAAGTATGTGTCCTTCTTCCTGATACTCTGTGACTTTTCTTTATCCTCTGTGAATATATGCCTCCCCCCCCCCTTATCCTGTGTCACCTTCCTATCCTCTGTGAATATATGCCTCCCCCCCGCCTTATCCTGTGGCACCTTCCTATCCTCTGTGAATATATGCCTCCCCCCCCCCCTTATCCTGTGGCACCTTCCTATCCTCTGTGAATGTATGTCTTCCTCTCCACTTATCCAGTGGCAGTTTACTATTCTCTGTCCATGCATGCCTCCTGGTGGTTCCAAGCCCTCACCTATGCATTCCTTCCCCGTGGACCCTCTTTATTCCTAAGACTCCCTAAACCTACCTGTTTTATCCCTAAAATTCCTTTCAATAAAAATGGTTTCCTATAAAATGTTAACTACTTTCTAACAGTTTTATTAACTTTGGTGTATGAACCAATATAATAATACCATTCAAAGATTATCTGGTAAACTAAGACCAAGTGAAGGCTGATTTTGCCCAAAACTAGTCTCAGACTATGCTGTCTGTAAATTTCTCTACAACTTTTATACCCTCCTCATTGAATGCCAAGGTTAGACAGACACCGTCTATCCATATGGTGCTTAAATTCCCTACTACAATTTGCTTATGAAGTGTTTATCCATTTCTGCATGGACACCCAAGGGATGTGAAACTCACTATCTCCTAGGCTAGTGCACTTAATTTTTAGGCAGATCATTTGGCAATTCTTCAAATGTTGGGTTGAAATGTGCCACAATATATTTTTCCCTTATTAGCTTTAGGCCTGCACTCTGGAGCCACCCAGAATAAGTCTGAAAATGTGCTTCCACAGGAGAACCTTACAGATTTGATGAGATAATTTTATCTACCATTGAGTCTTCTCCTAATCCAACATAAATTCCCTTGATTCCTTCTGCCTGTCCAGACATATTCCCAGTTTGCCAGCTTCTGCTATTCAATCTGGGTCCTAAACAGACGCTCTCCCTCAACTGTGCTCTCCACCAAGTGGAGGTTCTGTTACTGCTGTCCCGAACGTCATTGGCCTTTTTGGCTGGCTTATCACACTGTTGATTCAGACTTAGTTTACAGCCAACTGTAACAGGATGTAAAAGTGTTTAAAATCCTTCTATTTGCCCTAACCGGTTTGGCTCAGCGAATAGAGCGTCGGCCTGCGGACTCAAGGGTCCCGGGTTCGATTCTGGTCCAGGGCATGTACCTTGGTTGCAGCATATCCCCACTAGGGGGCGTGCAGGAGGCAGCTCATAGACGTTTCTCTCTCATCGATGTTTCTAACTCTCTATCCCTCTACCCTCCTCTCTGTAAAAAATTAATAAAATATATAAAAAGATAATTCAAAAATAAAATAAAATCCTTCTATTCAATGAGGCCTCCTTTATGCTGTTCTTGGGCAACTAGTGTCCTCATCCCAAGTGTAAGGCTTTGCATTTACCTCTGCTAAATTTCATCTCACTGAATTTGACCCATATTTTCAGTTTGCAATTCAGTGTTCTCATTGAAGCCATTAATAAAGAGTACAAACAGAACAGGGTCAAGAATAAATCCCTGTGGCAAGGGGACTAGATCAACACTGACTCATTAATACTTTGAGTCTCATTCAGCCTGTTACTACTAAGTCACCCACCTACACTCTTGCTGGCCCACAGTACTGCATCTTGCCTCACAGGTAACCCAGAAGACCTTGTTAAACACCCTGCTGAAACCAAGACCCACTCCATTCACAGCCATTCTCAAACAGTTGGTTGAGTAACTGTATCTAGTTACCAGCTATTTGTCAGCTTAAAACCCATATCAAATACTTTTTAAATACCAAAATGATCCACAGTAACTTCGCCTTTTGGATGAAATCCAGATAGCCTTAAATGTGCTCCCCCTACATAAACACACATAGGCACCATCACCTCAGTTCCTATCAGAATTCATTCTGCTTCAGGGTTCTGGGTATAGTTCACATTTAGTTCAGCATCAGAAACCTGAGGGCTACGAGACATTTCCTCAGTTCTTTCTGAAACATGACTGACTTAGTGCAAGACAAGATATCCTGGGGTTTTAACACTTTTCAAGCGGTAGAAAGATGAATGACAAAATAGCTGTAGCTCTGAAAGCAATCTCGCCACCTCGCATCACAGGAAATGCCCCCAACTGCCTTCCCTGGGTCCTCTGAAACAGTATTAAGGAGACATATCATTGCATAAGTCACCAGGAAAATTCCCAATTACCTCTACTGTAGATTTGTTACTTATGTAACTCTTTTAACTTCTTGGTTAAAGAAGTCAAGACACTAATGCCTCTGCCTCCATAAAATGCCCCCGACAAGCTTAGAACTATTTCACCCAGTGCATCATCTTTAAACATGTGCTAAAATATCATGCAAGTAATGTTCCCCACTGGCTAGTCCACTGTTCCAGATCCAATTAGGACTTCCTAGAGGCAGAAGAGGGTCACCTCCAGCCTTTACAACAATAGTAGATTTATAAGATCCCAGAAATTCCCAGATTCCTCCCTCTGTATTTTACGAATGAGAAAATTCCCAGAGATAGAGCGTAAGCTGCCAAGGGTCACAGAGCTAGCTGAACTCAGAGCCAGAGCAAGAATTCAGATATTTCCACTCAGAGTCCATTGTCCTCCCTACTGTTACAGAGAGGAGAGATGGGACATTCTGCAGGGTGAGAGACCAACCTCTTCTCCCTCTAGAACTGGGGGTAATGGCCATGTGATTCCCTGCTCTGCCTTTCCTGGCTCACTGGTGACTGACAAATCAACATTTTATTGACTAAGGTGGGCCCTTGTATGGCACTGGATGAAAAAAGAAGCAGGTTTTTTATAAAAACAGCCATTCCTGTCTGTTTTGCCCAGCATGTTCCACTAGCATAGCTCTTAGAATTTGTACGTTGTTTCCAGTATGTTAGTTGCTTACAATTTTTTACTTTGTACTCTCACATAAAAAGGACCCCAAACCTTAGAAGTCTATTTTATTTTTTGAAAACAGGCCAGCACCACAAAGAGCCTTTTATTCTTTTTTAGGAAACTGGAAAGTTGCCTTTAATCATTTAGCTATCAGAGAATTCACAGGCTTAGGGAATACATAAGAGAAGAAGGAACCATTCAGTACTTCAACCAGATTAAAGGAGGGAGAGAGTCCCCCTGCCTGGCTCCAGGGAGAAACACCAAGTACAAAACCCTAAGCTCCCACAGCATGCGCATCCTCAAGGTCTCATGTAACATAGTCAACCCAAAGGTACTAACTTAAAGTTTAGATGGACAAGAGCAACCTAGTCTTCTTTTTTACTGCACTGTTAAAGAATTATTATTATTTTTCAATTGCAGATGATATACTTCATTATATTATTTTCAGGTGTACACCCCAGTGATTGGATATTACATTAGTAAGTGGTAAACCTGATAAATCTCACATCCATACAACAATGTTTTAGAATATCATTGGCTATATTGCCTATGCTGTACTTTCCATCCCCATGACTATTCTGTAACAACCAATCTGAACTTTTTAATCTTTTCATCTTTTTTACCCATTCCCGAATCCCCTCCAATCTGTCAACCATCAAAATACATGTTCTCTGTATTTATAAGTAGGTTTCTGATCTGCATGTTCATTTATTTTGTTTTTTCGATTCAAATTGTTTATAGATATGTATTTATTGCCATTTTATTGTTCATTATTTTTTTATCTTTTTTTCCCCCTCTACTTAAAGAAGACCTTTTTAACATTTCATGTAATACTGGTTTGGTGGTGATGAATTCCTTAGCCTTTTCTTGTTTGGGAAGCTCTTTATCTGTCCTTCAATTCTAAATGATAGCTTTGATGGGTAGAGGAATCTTGGTTGTAGGTCCTTGCTTTTCATCATTTTAAATATTTCTAGCCAATCCCTTCTGGCCTGAAAAGTTTCTGTTGAGAAACAGCAGTTAGTTTTATGGGAACTCCCTTTTAGGTAATTAACTACTTTTCAGATTCTCTCTTTGTCTTTAACATTTGGTGTTTTCATTATGATGTATCCTGGTGTGGGCCTCTTTGGGTTTATCTTGTTTGCAACTCTTTGTGCTTACTTATATGTCTATTTCCTTTACAAGATTAGGAAATTTTTATATCATTATTTTTTCAAATAGGTATTCAATTTGTTTCTCTCTCTCTTCTCCTTCTGGTATTCCCCTCTTCCCCGTGATACAAATGTTGGCACTCTTGAAGTTGTCCCAGAGAGTCCTTATACTATTTTCCCTTTTTCAATTTTTTTTTCCTTTTTGCTGTTATTATTGGGCATTTTTTGTTTCCTTATCTTCCAAATCTCTGATTTATTCTCGGCTTCATCTACTCTACTGTGGTTCCCTATACATTATTCTTCATTTCAGTTAGTGTGTGCTTCACTTCTGACCGGCATTATTTTTATGCTGTTGAAGTTCTTTGACCATCTTTATAGCCAGTGTTTTGAACTTTGCATCTAATAGATTGCTTTTCTCCATTTTGTTTAGTTCTTTATCTGGAATTTTTTTCTGTTCTTTCACTTGGGACATGTTTCTTTGGCTTCTCATTTTGGCAGCCTCACTGTGTTTGTTTCTATGTATTAGGTAGAGCTGTTTTGTCTTCTGAGCTCGATAGAGTGGCTTAACCTAGTAGGTGTTCTATAGGCACCAGTGGCACAGTCTCCCTGATGACTCAAGCTGGGCACCCACTGTGGGCTGTGAACACCCTCTTCTTGTAGATGAGACTTGATTACTGTTGGCACATCAAGGGGAGGGATTTACTCTCAGGCCCTCAGGCCAATCAGTTGCAAGGACTGGTTGCCACCACTGACCACCGACCTGTGCAGGGGCCTACCCGACAGAGCAGACATCTCTGCAGCAGGGCCCAGGTGAGGCCAGATGCTGTTAGTGTCAGGCCTGTGGCCACTTACTGAGCGGTATGGAGCATGCTGAGGCCAGGTGCTGCTTGCCTGAGATTTTTGGAAAATCTGAAGCATAAACCAAGATAGGTGATTGATATGAAACAGCTTGGGTGGGATGGAAAGATGGGTGTGGTGGGGCCCCAGGGAATCACCAGGGTGGAGCAAATAATGTGAGCCAGGTAAATAGAGACTTAGATATGGCATCTGCCTGCCAGCTCTGTGGGAGAAGTGCTCATCAAAGGAGCAATGGCCTCTGCCAGCACTTATGTCTGGGAGAAAGCTGCCTCCCAGCTCTTGCCCTGATGCCACACAATTCAGTTCCTCCTCATATGTCTCTGGTGCCTTTCAAACTGCTGTCCCAGCCTTCAAGCTCAGAGGGAGTGAGTCTAGAGCAGTGGTTCTCAACCTTCCTAATGCCGCGACCCTTTAATACAGTTCCTCATGTTGTGGTGACCCACAACTATAAAATTATTTTCGTTGCTACTTCATAACTGTAATTTTGCTACTGTTATGAATCGTAATGTAAATATCTAATATGCAGGGTGTATTTTCATTGTTACAAATTGAACATAATTAAAGCATAGTGATTAATCATAAAAACAATATGTAATTATATATGTGTTTTCCAATGGTCTTAGGCAACCCCTGTGAAAGGGTCGTTTGACCCCCAAAGGGGTTGTGACCCACAGGTTGAGAACCACTGGTCTAGAGCAAGTCGGGCCCTTTAAGAGTAACTGGCTAGGACTCCAGCAGCCCTCTGCCTCCCTCTGCATCAATCCCCACTGGTTTTAGGGCCAAGAGTTATGAGGACTTCTCTTTCTGGCGCTGGGCTGGGGGGCCTGGTGTGGGGCTGAGACCCCTTGCTCCTCCAGGAGGACTCCTGATTTTTATCTGCCACACCTGGGCGTGGAACCAGCCTATTCCACATCTCTTCCCCTCCTACCAATATGAACGTGGCTTTTTCTAATTCCCTAGTTGTAGGACTTCCATTCAGCCAGATTTCAGGCAGATCTGAATGATGGCTGTCTATAGTTTAGTTGTAATTTTTTGTAACCTGGTCTTCTTGAACTGTAATCCCCAAACCAGATCAACCATTAAGATCATCCTGGGTAGTTGTTTAATCAAGTCTCATCTCCAGAAATGGATCTTAGCATGTGTATTTTATCAAAGTACATAAGTTGATTCTTATGCAATCAGCTTGAAATCATGTTTTAGAGATGATGAGCTATAATCTTACTGATTTTACTTTATTTAGAATTGTACATTTCTTGCAATATAAATATCTATAATAACCAGGAAATAATAATGACTTTTATGTAAAACATTCTGACATAGAGAAAACGGAGGTATTTACATGTGCAGAGGGAATTTTTCTAGAACAAACTACTGTCAACAAGTTCCCCTCAGAAAGCCAAGCCAATCGTGTCAATTTTTGCAGAATAAGACTTGAACAATCATTGAATGCTGAAAATGTCAGTGTACCTTGAACTTAGTGATCTTCCAATATTCAATATTTTACTCCTTATAAAACCTGGAGAAAAATTAATCTGCTATCTCAAGGACACTGACTTGTGTCCATTTAGAGAGGAGCACTTCCTTCACTTCATGTCATGTTTTCTCAGACGCTACAGTTGAGGACATCTTAGCACCTCAAGGCCGAGGCAGTATGGTAGAGACAGATTAGTTCTTTATTCAAATCACATTGACCTATCTCTGGGCATACAGCTAGACTACATTTTCTACCTTGCCTTGCAATTCATTGTGGTCTTTAAGGCCTTCTGGCCAATAGAATGTGGGTGATACAAATCACTTCCAGGCAACTGAAACCTGATACAGAAAATCCAGCAGTAGACTGGACGGCTAGGAGATGCCAGAGCCACAAAGAGTATGGAGCCTTTGTTCCTAAGTATTTGTGTAGACAGGAGACCTGCCCTACCCCTGGTGTCATTTAAACTTTACATAAGGAAGAAACAAACTTGTAATGTGTTAGCCACTGATATTTTGAGGTTACTGGTTCCAGCAGTCAGCCTTCTTCTGTCTGATACAGAAATTAGGGGGAAAAACTGGAATGCTGACTCAGTGAAATCCTAAAATATGTGGGTTTTTTGGGTTTTTTTTCGTGGTCAGATAGCATACAGTGAGGAAATAAACACAGCAAGCGAGAGAGTTGGAAAGCCTTGATATTCTCAGGCCAAGCACTTCATTTAATGTCATCTGCAATAACTAAAGAAAAGGACTACATACCTCTAAGCCTGAAGCTGTGAGGAAAGTGGTTGGAAGAAGGTAAATGAAAGCTGGTTAATTACTCTGATATGCCTTGAACATAGGAGCTCAGGCAATGAAGGAATGTTTTTCATGCAGAGATTGAAGGAAATGAAAAAAAGTCCAAAGATCAAGAGTCTTACAAACTTGGAAGAGCCAACTGCTGCTGGACTCCAAGTAATAAAAGATAAGACTGGAAAAGGGGAGTTACAAAGATCCACTAAGGCATTTTGCTGACATCCAGGGACTTTGTAGAAAAGATCAGAATAAGGGGGAGACCTTGGCATCCAAGGCTATTATTTCAGTGAACCTCAAGTTCACTGTCAAGAAGTTGAGAGAGGGATGCAAGGAGATGAAAGAGGAAAGAAAGAAGTCAGTCTTGAGAATTATGTCTAGGAAATAACTTGAAATGCGATTACTGATTAGAAGCAAATTGATCAGAAGCCTACTGAGTCTTTAAGAAAATTATATTCCCAGACTAATCACCAGCTTGCTCTAATGAGGCTTCTGTTTGTTTAAGGCTAAAAGCAATTTGGGACTCCTAAACTTTCATGAGCAGGAAGTGGGCTGTGAAAGCTGTAAAGCTCCCAGGGAGAACATATTCCCCCATGCCCACTTCAAATGTAACCATGGAGGAAAACAGAGAAGGAAGAGACTCCCCGTGCTGGATCAAGGGTCCTGGAGAATGAGAGTCACAGCACAGCCTCTGGGTTGAACCAAGTCACTTCCTCCACTGCCAGGGAAGGCCTTTCAGAATGCTTGGCCAGGAGGATTTGGGAAGTATGGTGGACAAGTAACTGCTTTGTGTCTCCCATTTGTTTAAGTTGTATATTTTTTGACCATTATCTATTGAGGGTGGGTGGAGGGGGGGTGTGTTTGGAGAGTGGGAACTGATGATTTAGTTTTCACTCCATAAAAATGAAGATCATCAGAGGCTCCAGATTCAAGCCTGATGAGGACTTTGTATTGAGCAGAGATCCTAGACTTTGAGCTGGATGTAGGAACCCGTTAGGACTTAGAGTTGTCTTCTTGGGTAGGGCAACAATGGATTCTATATATGGAAGAAAAAGTGAAACTAATACTTAGTGATCAGAAGAATAGTCTCTAGCACAGACTATCTAGTCACAAAACCTATTTTCCTCCTGTGCATGCTACCAAACCCGTTTCCCAGACTCTCTTGCATGTGTCCAACTTCTGGTGGTGAGGAATATGGGCAAAAGTCATGTGTCCACTTCTAGGCTGGCCCATAGGTAGTTCAAGTTCACCCTTCTCCCTCATGTCCTAGCTGCAGGCAGAGGATGCAATAGAAGACACCAGGATTGGAAATAATATGTGTTTTGCCTATAAATGCAGGAGCTCCAGTCCCAATCCATCTACCAACACTTGATGTGAGTATGACACACAGCTTTGTAAAGCCACTGAAATCTGTGAGCTGTTTCTTCCAGCAATAAGCCTTCACCCACTGAAAGAGATGGGCATGGTGTCAAGCACTCACACTTAGGGCATCTTTAATTGAAGGAGAACCCTGACAGTTCATTAGCTCTCAGAGGAACAAACTTTTGAAATAAACATCTATTCTTGCTTTTCTTTCTGGGTATCAAGCACTGAATCACAGAACAGGCAATAAAGGTCCTAATTTTAAATCCAAGATCTGTCACAGGCTCACTGCTTGCTCATGGGTAAGTTTTGAATCACTCTAAACTAATTGAGTGACTCTAAACTTACAGAGTCATTGAGGCAGAAATGAGAAAAAAATTCCACCTAAGCACAGTTTCTGGTACATGGTAGATGTTCAGCTTTCTTTCTTCCTTCTGTAATAATAAACACCAGTTATGAAGCTCTTACTACGTACAAAGTACTCTAAGTGTTTTGTATGTCTGTGTCTAGAACTACATACCAAAGCAAGTGTACTGTTTGTCTGGTCCTGCCTGGTGAGTGCATTAAGGGAAAGTTAAACAGAAGCAGGTCACAGTCTCTATTTTCTCCTCTGTGGTATTTGCTGAAGTGGCCTTCCCATCCTACTCAACAGACACAAACTCAGGGACAGTAATGGTTTCCGTGCCTTCTTTTGGGTGACCTGGGACCAGTGGTTCAGGAATCTAATTGTAAACCATTTACCCAACAGAGCATTGAAACTGAAGCTTCTCATCATTGTTCATCCCTCAGCAAACCCTAATCTAGAGGGAACCTTCTGGAGTGTGGGGTACCCACAGCAGGAGAAGATTCATTCATGAGCTGACAGTTTGAATGATTATTCAGAGACACCACTTCTGCCTGGTCAATGGCCCGGAGCCCACACATCTAATGGATAGATCTCCACGTGTAAGCCCATTTAGTGGAAATGCGTCCTCTCCTCGCTTGCTGCCTCTGTGCTTTCAGTTGCGGTAATCTTACTGTGGTACCATTGTCAACATGAAGAGAAGGCTTTTTAAGTCTTGACCTCTTGGTATTTTATTTTCTATCTTGGTTTTCTTACCCTTTCCTAATCCAAATCATCTTTCAGCTAAACATTTTTCTTACCATAAAAATTAGTAGCAGGAGCAGAGGAGAATGTAACAGATCCAATTAAATTGATAGTTCGACCTTCAGAATATATTATGGAACACCCCCCTACACACACACACACACACACACACACACACATACACACACAAACACACACACACTCCCCTCATATTTTACATCTATTATGACCCCACACCCATCCCTGAAAGACTTCATTTACAAGTGATCCAATGCGCATTTTCAAATAATTTAAAGTGTTCTTCTGACTTTGCCTAAAATAATTCTTGTTTAAGTGTCTCAAAAGAAATTGTAATGTATGGTGGTTGTTGGATCTATTTGTGCATTTTGTAGATGACTGTTTAATTTGCAGTGTGCACCAGTGCCTCCAAGAAGTGAATCCAAGAACAATAGTGTATTCTGTCAACCCCTGGAAAGTTACAAATTAGTTTTCCAGGGTAAATGTGTCACATGTTCTTTAAAAAAAAGTGGGAGCAACACCTTAACTGGGCAGAGGAGAGGTCTGTGTATACAGAATCGGCATCACTGACCCTCCAATCATTGTTAGTGCAAAAAGATACTTTGCAAAATATTGTGTGACTTTCAGAAGAGTCAATCAAAATGTAGGCCATGCTTTAGCCCCTACAAAGATGACAATGAGCTATTAGAGTGGTCGCCAGTGGCATAACCTTTAAAAGGAAACCCCTGACCTAAGTGTGGAGAAGAGACTGTCCCATGACATGACTGCTGTCTGTTCGATTGGACCCAGCCCAGAACGAAGGTTGCTTTCTGCAAACCCTCCCTTAGCAGCTGTCTGATCATAATTAATGTTCATGCTAACACAAATCAGCACCCCTCTGTTGCCTCCTACTATTTGCTGGTTCCTGGAACAGGCTGTTGTCCTGGGCTGGTCAAGCATGTAAAGTAATTTCCCATACCTGGCAGCATTCACATGCTAATACACACGACTATTGCCTCACTTTACCCTGTATAATTCTTTGGCACCTGCCAAAAGGGGCAGAGATCCATTTCATCTTCTAGCCACCCAAGACATGCCTCCCTCATATGTAAGTTTCCCTAAATAAACTCTGTTTATTACCAAATTGGACTGGCCAGCCTCTTTCTACAGTCTTTTACTGCCTCTGCTTTCTGAGCTAAATTTGGAGTCTCGGGGCTTTTACTGAGTTTGGGGTTACGAACACTAAGAGTTGGCAAAATTGTATGAATTTGAAAGCTGACACTAAATAAGCAAAACTTAATTGAGAAAAGTAACTTTTTCTCCAAGTATGTACCAAAAATGTCCTCATACATAAGGTGGGAGAATGTCCTTTTCCATACTTATAGATGGAAACTCAAGTAGTTGCATGGCTTTTCAGTCGCTCGTAGGTAATAATTCAACATTTACTCTAATTCCCCAAACCTAATCCTGATGCTGTACTAAAAATGTTTAAGCCTACACATATTCCAAATGTGACTGAAAGTTAAGTGTTCTTCCCAACTGCAAGCAGGGACCTGGAGAATGGAAGCATGGTCCTTCTTCTCTCTTTTCCTGTTCTATACTTTCATCTCCCCTACTTCTCTTACTGTGGTTTCTGATTCCTCCATGGTCAAGTCTGAGGGAGGAAGGGGAGACAAAAGAATGCGCTGTTTGAACTGGTACTGTCAGAAGATACTTTCGTGGTTTCTGAGCCTCACCTGTTCTTCAGTAGGAATTTTCTTGACTCCCCCGGGACCACTCCATCACCAGTGTTGATGATTTCTAACCTGTAGTTCCCATACAGTAGGTAATTCATTATTCCTGATCACATTACTTACTCTTTTTAAAAATATATATGTATTTTTTTGTTGATTTCAGAGAGGAAAAGAGAGGGAGAGAGAGATAGAAACATCAACGATGAGAGAGAATCATTGATCGGCTTCCTCCTGCATGCCCCTTACTGGAGATCAAGCCCACAACCAGGGTATGTGCCCTTGACTAGAATCGAACCCGGGACCCTTGAGTCTACAGGTCAATGATCTATCTACTTAGCCAAACTAGCTAGGGCTACTTACTCTCTATGCAGTCCCTAAGAATCCAGAAATTTGTTGATCTTCTTTCTATTTGTCCCTTCAGCTCCTTAATAAACAGGGCCTATAAGGCTCTTTCAATTGTTTCAGGTAGGAGTCAGACACAAGTCCATTCCCCTTCAATTGCAAGGATACACATCAAATTCTCCCAGTCATCCTCTTCAAACCCTTGTTTTCATGGCTAGAGAGGAAAGAGAATCAACCCTCCACCTCTCCTATGCCATAAGGGCAGGACCCACAGTACAAATCTTTTCAAAGAAATCCCCCCAAAAATCCTACACTACTGATCTTCAACAACCTGTTATTTTACATTTTCACTGTGGACAAGGGGTTTAAAACTTGTAAAACTGTGTTTCTGAAGTTACTTTTGAAAGTCTAATTGGTCCAGAATCTTATTTTGTAATGTCATACCCCCTGTATCTTGATGCTTTAATATTCCAATTTAATATTCCAATTTAATATTCCAATTTAATATTCCAATTTAATATTCACATGTATTTACTATTGAAAGTCTGGCTCCCACAAGGATCACATGATGAAGAAAACAAAAGTCCCTGATAATGTCACTCCCTACAGAAGTATAACAACTGTCAGCATTTTGGGGAAATACATGTTTAGTCTTTTTCCTTTACTTAGTAACACATTTAAAAGTATATACTTTTAGAAAATGGGATTCCACTGCATATGCTGTTTGTAAACTGTACTTTTCTTTTATATTTTGAACCACTTACTAAGACAATAAATGTTTCTACATATTTTTAGGTGGTTGTTCTATATAACATATTTGGACATACCACTGTTGGTTCAACAAAGTATTTACTGTTAAGTTTGTGTTTAAATGAGTCCATTATATAAAAACCACTCTCACAAACACCTTTGTGTTCAGAGTGAAATATAAATAATGAAATAAATAATAAACTTAGAAATATAAATCATAGTAAAAATAAAAGGTAAAATATAAGCCCTATCACTTAGCAGTAGTATTTCAAGCTGTAATCAGTAATCACTAAGTTCACATTAGTGTGACTTCAGGAGCTAAGAGCATATTTTGATTAAATGTCATATAGAGAGAAGCCAAAGCCCACCAAATGGAATCTAGAGACGAAAAACAAATTTTACCCATTTTTCACAATTGTTTTTCCCTAGAGTCAGCTCTTATTCTCACCCTGTGCTTAAGAAATATTACAAACACTACTGACCCTATTTCAGAAATATTTCCTGGACGCAGCCCCCCTTCTCATTACTTTAATTCATGTTGCCACCATTTTTAACCTAACTTGCTATAATCCCCTCCGTGTCCCTCTTCACCTATCATCCACATTGACATCAGAATGAACTCCCTTAAAACACAAATTTCCCCCCCCAAGATTTTAGTTCGATGCTGGCTTTCAGATGGCTAAAGGATGAGTCCAAAGGCATTTCATAGCAGTTCGAAGAGCTCTCAGTGAACTCCAGCCTCTGTTTCCAGACTTCCTTTGGACTTTCCCATGGTCCCTGCCCCGGACTTTATGCTTTAGCCACACTCAGTTTCTACTGAGTTTTTCTAACAGTTCCTGTACATATACTCCTTCCTTTATCTGGAGTGTCCTAGCCTTGTTCATTTCCTTTTCAAATAGATACTCTCTCCTCTCTTTTTTCCTGAAAGGTCTCGGTGGTATCCATTGCTCCCTCTTCTGGTAGTTCACAGCACAGGTTTCTCTGTTTCATGATTGCCTTCATCTCTTGGCATTATTGTTTACCAGTCTGCTGGTCTCAGTGGACTGAGAGCTGCTGGAGGGCAGGGACTCAGTTTTCCTGGCACCTCACACCATTCGATGTGTATAATCAATAAATCAAACGATCATTTAGATATCTCTTTAACACTAAATACTTCTCAACTCACAACATAACAAATTATTTTTCCTTTCTCCCCATCTTTTATATGGCAGCTAAAAAAGTAAAGCCAACAACCAAAGGACTTGTATGCATGCATATAAGCATAACCAATGGACACAAGAGACTGGGGGGTAGGGGACGCCGGGGGAAGGTCAAAGGGGCGGTGGGGGCGGGGGGGAGGAGACATATGTAATACTCTTTAAAATACTTTAAGCAATAAAAAAAATAGAAGAGATTAAAAAAAAAAAAGTAAAGCCAAGGGGAGGGGAAGTCACAGCCTCAAGATGGAGCAAAGGAGCCTCTCACTGGGAGGTTGGAAGTGCGATTCTGCTCTCCAGTTTACCAAACAGTGCAGGTCCCCCTGAGCCCCAGCGGGGGACATTCCAGAAAACTCACCGACTTCCAGATTAAAATTGAAGCAAGAAAACTGAAAAGTATATTCCCCCACCCCATGCTGGTTGTGTACAATGGTAACACATGATATGTCTAAAATACAAGCCCAGATAATGCATTTCTAGGCTGCAAGGAACTCAAGTAAACATCATTTTTAAAGTATGCAGCAAATTATAGATTTAAATTAGAATAAAAAGACAGAAAACAGCATGTGAAACACTTCATTACCTTTTACATTACTGTGAAGCCTAGGGTAGACGCAAGTATTGAATAACAAGATTGAAAGGTGGCTTGTGAAAAGGTCTTTAGCACTTCTCGCCTGACATTTTTAAAGGGGCTTATTAATGCAAAAACCCTGAGGCTTTCCCTGCGCACACACAGAAAGTGAATTTCAGAGGCATAGACAGGCGAGGAAGTCTCCCCTGATTGAGATGTTCAATAGAAGAGGGTGAAAGAGGCTGCAGCTTCTATCCCTTCAATGTCCCTTTATCCACTCCCATTCATCACCACCTTCTCAAAAGTCAGGCTGGAAAATGTGTTTTCAGACCTTCACCAAACTCTGCAGGCTGCCAATGCTTCTGTCGGGCACCGTTACAAGCTGCTGAGCAATGCTCTCCTCCTCACCGCTAATGGAGTTACACGATGATAACTGTCCCTGCTCCGAGGGCTGACGTAGGCGGTCAGTCTGGCCCTCTGGTGTTCTGACAGTGCATAGGAACCCCAATACAGAGGCCAATGGGTCCCACTTCTTTTCTAACCCAGTGGAAAACAACAGTGTCTTCTCCCTGAGAGAATTCTGCCTAGTACCCCAAAGTAAGATGCAAGGGACTGCATTCCAGCATTATTCCTACTGGCCCCGTTCCCTGTCTTATCATGGCCCATCTCAACATCCTGTGACACCAAGAGATGCACTCATGGTCTCTACAGTGCATATTCGAAGCCATGAACCAGTCTGTTCCTCACATACTTGGATTCAGGCAATCAGAGATTGAACCAGGGTTGTCAAAAACTTCTTTATTCTTAGAATGTGCTGCTTAAACACTTTCTGAGACTACCACACTCTTTTTTATTCTGGACAACTACTAAAATTTCTTTCCCCTACTCTCACATCCCTACTCATTCTAATCTCAGCCTCTCTGAGCATTTGAACCCTCATCATGCTGGGATGTAATAGGCCCACAGAGACAACAATCACAGTCCTTCCTATCACTGCCCACACCGACCCAGACTAAGCCTCCCCTCATTGAGTTTGTGGAAAAAAAGAAAACTAGGTAGAGATAATCTCTACATTATAAGCTCTCTATTCATAGAAGAACAATTCAAATATTAGTAAAATTCCTGTTGATACTTCAGGAGGCCAAGTAAAGACTTTGACCATTTGTTTGGAAGAACTTATATCTCCTTTATACAACACTGGTACTCATTTTTCAAGCCTATGCTTTTGAAAGCACTCTGAGTTTATAGAGCAAAATTCACCTTGGTTAAAATCATCCTGATCTTCCCCTTTACTCCTAACCACATTGGCAGAGCCCAGGAGTTCTGGAGTTTAATGGTAATCGGAAGATTAACTCATAAAAATCCTCCACACCCATTCCTACCATTTTACAAAAGGAGAAACTAAGAAGAGAAAGATGAGATTTGTCTATGTTAGAAGTAGAGGCTATGTTTTCATCTAGGGTTTTTAAGGTTTTGTGACTTACATTTAAGTCTTTAATCCATTTTGAGTTTATTCTTGTGTATGTGTAAATTGGTGGTCTTATTTTTTTCTTGCATATATCTATCCAATTTTTCCAACACCACTTATTTAAAATACTCTCTTTGTATTTAAAATACCCCATTGTATGTTTTTGCCTCCTTTGTCAAATATTATTTGACTATAAAGGCATAGGTTTATTTCTGTGCTCTCTATTATGTTCCATTGATCTATATGCCTGTTCTTGTTCCAATATGATGCTGTTTTGATTACCATGGCCTTGTAGTATAATCCAATACCAGCTACTGTGATACCTCCAACTATATTTTTTTCTCATAGAAGAAAACATAAGCAGTAAAATTTCAGATATTTCTCATAGAAAAAGGAACCCACTGAAAGGGAGAACGTATTCGCCAGTGATACATATGATAAGGAGTCAATTTCCAAAATATATAAAGACCTTATACAACTCAACACAAAGAGACAAAAAAAAAAAAAAAAAAAATTTAAAAATGGGCAAAGGACCTTAATAGGCACTTTTCCAAAAAGGACATACAGATGGCCAATGAAAAAATGCTCAACATCAGTAATCATCAGAGAGATACAAATTAAAACCACAATGAGATAGCATCTCAAGCCTGTCAGAATGGCTTCCATGAATAAATAAACAAACAAGTGTTGGCAGAGATGTGAAGAAAAGGGAACCTTCATGCACTGTTGGAGGGAATGCAGACTGGGGCAGCCACTGTGGAAAACAGTATGGGGGATCCTCAAAGAATTAAAAATGGAACTGCCTTTTGACCCACTGATCCCACTTCTGAGAAACCCATGAAACCCAAAACACTAATTCGAAAGGATATACACACCCTTATGTTCATTGCAGCATTATATACAGTAACAAAGCTCTGGAAGCAGATCAAGTGCCCATCAGTAGATTGGATACATTTACACAATGGAATACTACTCAGCCATAATAAAGGACATCTCACCTATTGTGACAGCATGGATGGACCTGGAGATTATTATGCTAAGTGAAATAAGCCAGTCAGAGAAGGACAAATACCATATGATCTCGTTTACATGTGGAATCTAATGAACAAAATATACTGATGAATAAAACAGAAAACAGAGGCATGGATACATGGAATAGACTGACAGCTATTAGAGGGAAGGGGGTAGCGAAGCTGGGTGAATAGGTGAAGGGTTTAAACAAAACCACACAGAGGTATACATAACACAGACACAAATAACAGTGTGGTGATAGACAGCGGTAAAGGAGGTTGGGGGTATGTTGAAATGGGCAAAGTGGGGGATGAGTACAGAAAGAAATTTTGCTTGGGACAATGAGCACAAGACACAAGGTACAGATGTTTTATTGAGCTGTACACTTGAAACCTGTATGGTTTTGTGAACCAATGTCAACTAATAAATTAAATTTTTAAAAACGACAACAGACAGAAGATTTATTAAATCTTTTTAAAACTCAGGCCGAAACCGGTTTGGCTCAGTGGATAGAGCGTCGGCCTGTGGACTGAAAGGTCCCAGGTTCGATTCCGGCCAAGGGCATGTACCTGGGTTGCGGGCACATCCCCAGTAGGAGATGTGCAGGAGGCAGCTGATCGATGTTTCTCTCTCATCGATGTTTCTAACTATCTCTCTCCCTTCCTCTCTGTAAAAAATCAATAAAATATATTTAAAAAAAAAAAACTCAAGAGAAAATAAAAAGACGTGGAGGTACTGTTTTTATTAGCTAATAAGGCCCCCGACTACTAAGACACTGCTCTTTTACCATTCCATGCAAACAGGCACTCAACCTACTAAAGTTCATACTAGGTGCTTGCACATTAAGGCAACATTGAATGCCCAACACAGAACTTTGTTTTTAGGTAAGAAAAGCCTGAGACAGTGTTTTTTTTATTGTTTTGCTTTTTCTTTTCCTGATCAAGAACTGAATATCTTCTGCCTAAGACCTTAGAGGATTCTCTAACATCAGAGCAGAAATATTGTTAATAGTGATGGTAAAACAGCAGTATTTAAATTTGGAATCTTGAAACTCAAGGGCACATTGGAACAGCTAGCGAGACTTAATTCCTAGGCATGACCATTTCTTGAGGATCTTCAGAGATGAGGGGATGATTATAATATAAATTCCTAATTTTTAACAAATACAATGAAACTGGATCATGCAAATTAGTTTTCTGTTTTCATCTCAATCAGTCACTCTATAGGAAAATAGAACTTATCCTAACATGCTGCCATTTCCCAAAATACTTTCAACCTTCTCCTTGGATATCACCATGAAAGCCTGTGCAGAATGCTTTTGAATGTCTTTGGTGTCAGTAGATGCTTTTTCTTCAAGGTAAATTTGGTTATTAGAAATAGCCAAAGTCATAATTAGTTAATTAGAAGGAAGAAGGTAAGTCAAATTATATAGTTGTTTTAACAACATTATATATTGATAACGACACCAACTTTCTGAGTTGCTTTAAAGGTGTTTCCAAAAATGCCATTCCAAATATAATCTAAGGAATGGCAATGTCATTGTAATCTTCTATATATATATATATAAAAACCTAAGCAACCAGCCGACTAGCCAGTAGCTATAACGCTCATTGACCACCAGGGGACAGGCACTCAATAAAGGAGCTGCTGAGCAACAGCAACTTTGCAGAGCGCCCTCTCTCACTCTGGGACCCCCCCGGGGATGTCAGAGAGCCAGTTTGGGCCTGATCCCCGCAGGCCAGACGGAGGGACCCTACCTGTTGAAGGAACCCCGCTCACTCCGCAGATGCACTTCGAGCCCTGGCACCACCCCAGGTGTGGCCAGCCTGGGAGGGACCGTGGGAGGTTGGCTCCACAGTGTGTCTGGTCCGTCTCGCCCAGTCCGACCCCACCCCACCCCACCAGGCACTTTCTAATTAATTTCCTTTCAATGTGCACAAATCATGCACCAGGCCTATAGTAAGAATATAATCTTCCCAGGTGATTAAAGCAGAGTCAATATTCATTCATTTAAATAAGTTTTGGTTTTGTGGTTCAAAGACCAGCCACAGCATGACACATTCGCACAATGAAATACATGCTGTCATTTAAATAGATGTTTGAAAAGAATTTTAGTAGCTGAGGAAATTCTTTTGTTAGAATTTTAAATGAGAAAAGCAGGATATATTCTACAACAAGAATTGTTACAACCACATAAAAATATAGCGAGATAAAAATTGGAAGAATAGATACCAAAAAAGTTGTGGACAAAAGGGGCCACATACTAACCTGACAAGCTCAGGGAGGGCCTGCATGACGGTCTTGCAAACTCAGAGATCTGAAATTAAACTAACTAAAAGCAGTTATGGTGGGTAGTTACTTCCTAAGCTGGTGTCTTCTCTGACAAGGTCAACCTTTGCCTTAACTGAGCCTATGTGTCTTTTTGCACCTATAATACATGCCCTTGAAATGTCTGGGTAACTTGTAACTTCCCTTTTTCTGGACCCCAGGGGGCATTACCTAATATGCTGGGTGCCAGGACAGATACCACAAATTCCTTCATTATTATCATGTTAATTGTTCCTGCACCCACCTGAAAGGGCGAGGGCTATGCCCTCCATCTTGCCCCGTACCCTCCATGTTGGGGCAGCCGCCATGTGCTCAGGAGAGTACCTTCTTCCTGGAAGCCCAGGCCCCTGCTGGTCACGCCCGGGATTTCTTTAAACTAACCAATGACAATCAAGGGACGTGCATGCCATAGAGATGACCACATCCTGTGTAAGAAGACCCGACTGGTGCCTGGCCAATCGGCAGGGCCCACAGTCAGCTCCCCTCCCCTCACTCCACCCCCTATTAAAACCCTGTTTCTCTCACGGTAGGGGCACTCTGCTTCCGGTCGCTGCGTCGGCCAGGAGGCAGGGTCGAGTTAGCTAGCTCAATAAAGGACCCTCTGCTTTTGCATCGGACTGGCTAGTTCCCTGGTGTGGTTTCCTTGGGGATCTTGAAATCTGGGCATAACATTTTGGGGGCTCGTCCAGGATCCCCAACACCATTGAGGGACCCCCAGTCCGGAGGGCCTGACAGCGGTAGGTGTTGTTTGTGTCGTTGTGTGTTTTGTATCTGTCCTGTGTGAGCTCACTTCTGAAATCTGTAATTGTAATTGCCCGCATGATCTAACGTGGATGCACAGGGGGATCAAGGGAGGAAGGAGTAGGGGGACGCCTCGATCCTCCATCTGGAGGGGTATAGCTTTGCTTCCGCGGAGTCGGAAGGTCTGTAGAAACCCCCTCAATCTGAGACAGACAGGAGGAGTCGGGGACGCCTCGATTCTCCATCTGAAGAGGGGAAATTTTGCTTCCGCGGAGTCGGAAGGTCTGTAGGAAGCCCTCAATCTCAGAAAAGGCAGGTCGCTCCCGCTGGTTGGCGCACAGCCATCATCTAGCTTTCGGTTTTTGCTTCCATGGAGTTGGAAAGCTGTACTCTGTACTTTTTTGGGCCCTTTAGTTGTTTGTGTTTCCGTTTTATTTTGTGAACTTGCTGGATGGACATTATGATGGACTCAGACTGCTCCTTTGGGTATTGTGATGGATCATTTCAAGAAGCTTGGGGGAGGCTGTAGAGCTCCCTCAGGAGTTGGGAAGTTGTTAGAAATTGAATGGATTGTTTAAACTCTGAATGAATGTCTGGTGAAAGTGTATGAATGTGGAGGGAGGGGGCCTGCCTTCTCCCCTCCTTTGTGTGGCTATCTGAATATGCCTAGTATGAAGTCTAGATGATAGACGTTAATCTATTAATTGAAAATGCCTTATATTTTATTTGAAATGTATCCTTAAATGTAAAAGTATTAATTTGAAAAATGCTAAGTATTTAATTTTCTACCTAAGATTTAAAGCTCTGAAAGTTTAAGGTCTTTTTTCTTGCCATTAAAAAGTTTAAAGCTACACCTTTTTTAGTGGAGGGAAGGGTAGACACACCCTTCCCCTAGCAGGAAGGTAATCCAATTCCTGCCAGTAGTCATCTTTTGGAATGTTAGTTTGCATTTCAATGGCTATACCTTTTGCTAGCCGACCTTCTCAGAAAAGGTCAAGTGGCCAAAAGGTGGCTCCTTTGAAATCAGCTTTCCACCAGTATTCCCTAGACAGAATAAACATGGTTTAAAGTTCTGCAATATAATGTTGGCCATCTATCTTTTAGGGATTTTGGTTTGCTCGTCCCTTGTTTATTGTGAGAATGAGGAAATCATCTTTTCTGTCAGAGAACAGTTTAGACAGCCACAATGCTGAGCTGCCTGACTTGGCAGCCGCCATGTTGGCTGCATGGCATGCCGTGCCGCTGGTGGCCGCCATCTTGGAACAACAAAGGCCCCTCCCTCTGACTTAGTTAATCACAAAAGGAATGTCTGCTCACTGAGGCAGGATGGGATTTCAGGGGTGGAGTTTTAAGGCGGAGTTTTACTAAGGAAATGCAGATGGGGCAGAAAGTGTGCCTGCCTCTCAGATTTATTTAATACTATTTTTAAGAAGATATCTTTAATGCTTAATAAATTAGCAATCACGGTCTTAATAAAAAAGAGTGCCATGGTCACCTCAATGTGGTTTCTTGTTCAAATTAATATAAGAAATGAAATCCCACTGCTGAATCCGCCTCTGGTGTGGAGAGATTCAAAGGTGGCAGGAGAGGGCAGAGCTATAAGCTCTCCCACAATGAGATTACTTAATGTTTTGTTTAAAAATTACCGGAGAACATGTTTGGAACATCAAACTTTGGCTAAGATAACCTTGGGTGCTAGCCATTGCTTTAGAAAGCGAAATAGGGAAAAACTTAAAATGTCTTTTTCTATTAAGCATGACTTTGGGATAAATACCCCATCTGAGTCATTGCTGAAACTTCCCCCAAAAGCAGGATGTGGGGAAGGGAAGAAGGAGCATGAGGCGATTCAGTGTGGACACCCCCTCCCCAAGTATTATAAAATTAAAGTCCTTTTTGTAATTGAAAAGCTTTTACAAATTCATAAATGCATCCGGGATTTCTGTGCACATGTGAAGGGAAAAGGCCAGTTTAAAAACGAGTGCACGTAGTTTTGAGCTGAACTTGACCTTTTGCTGTGTACAGAATAAAAACCCAAGACTGTTTTGGCCTTAAAAATGGTGGAGATGAACCTGACAAAGAAATACAGGCTGGTTTCCCAAGGCAATTTAAAGTAGCTCTTTTGAAATTTCCCGCCCTGAGGCAAGTACCACCAGGAAGTTGATAGTCAAGTTTACATGTGAATAGCTATGGATTGCTTCTTGACTTCCCCAGCAGGAAAATTGTGACCATTTTGAAATTTAGCAGCTATGCCAGGATAGCAGTAATCCAATTTCTAAAGTAAAGTACAATTATTTCAGGTAGAAACTGGTTTCATACTGATCTTAGAGGGCTCCAGTTCAGTGTTCTGGAGACCCAGGACATGCCTAAGTATAACCTATGTTACCCAAGGCTGTGGTTTAAATTGTATGCTGTCTCTGCTTCTGTAAATTGATCTGTCCTTATTGCTTAAATATGCATCTTTGTTGTTTAAAATTGTTTAATGAAATTTCTGTGTCTCTTGAAAAATTTTTGAATGTATTGCTAATCACCTAAAAATTAAGGCTAAGAGTTCTAACTACCTGGAAAGCATAGCCTTGGTGTGATGGGGGAAAAAAAAATGTTAAATGGATGATAGACCAGTAAAGCTGGGACTGGTCACTGATGGTGGATTGTGAGAAGGGCTGGACATGTTCTAATTTCTCCTTCCTTGGTACCCCTGAAACATCAGAGGGTCCAATGTGTTTAATCTGTCGATTTTGTTGTTTTACCAAAATCCTCTTGAAGGACATTGAATGGTTCTTTCCTTCCTCTTTAACTTTTAGGGGATTATATGAATGGATTACTGATGTAGATTATCAAGAATCTCTAAGAGACTTGTCCTATATCTGGAGGAATGGCTTCTAGATGGTATTCACCATCTCTGGGACTTCCAGAAGGAAGTCGAAACTCGGACTGGCTAAGGGTTCGAATCTGGCCTATCTTTTAGAAAGGTAGAAAAGAAGCATTCCTAGGCAGTTTTCTACCGCCTCTGTTCAGGGACTTGTTCTGTATCTCGACATAACTGAAACTGATTTGTTGGTATTTTGTGGTATAAATGTGGCATGCACCTCAAAGTTCTTAATGGGGAATGTATCTAGTTATCATGTCTATTTAGTCTTGATTTCCTTGTTCAATATGAGTACCGTTTCTATCTGGATGAGACATAGGTCAAAAGTCCTGTCCTGGGATGTGAGAAAGGGAGGCCTCCACATCTGTTCCTGTCTGCCCAAGATCCCAAGACTGTAAAGGTACTTGTTCACTAAAAGGTGTAAGTGTAAATGTTTATTTGATGTTTGTATGTCTACTTGGGTATAATTATTTGTGCATGTCTGTGCTAGGTTGGGATTTTGGAATTCTGGGGTAGATTTAAAAGGTATTTGTGGCTTTTCTAGTCTGATTGGGACATTTAAGGGTGGTGCTCACAGTTCCTCAGGGCAGAGATTTCATGGACCCTTCCCCCTGCCTTTGCTGAATTAAATAATACAGGCCAGTGTCATTTGGCTTGCTGGTTAAAGGAAGACAATGGGCCTTAGAATCTGTAAAGGTGGGCAGGAAGGAAGCTGGTCAAATGTACTGAAAGGGTTTGGTACCTGCTGCTGCTAGCAAAGGAGGGGCTGATGCCCACTTATAGCGCACTCCCTTGAAAGAGGCCTGGTTGCTGCTCTGCCACAAAAGGAACTGGTAGAAAGGCAAGAAAGCAGAGCGCTGTAACTAATAAACAGGGTTACCTAGAAGCCATCAGGACTTTGAAGTTCTCCAAGAGAGGAGGAATCTGACTCGGAGACTGGCGAGGACTGGGTGGCTTTTCTTTAACAATCTCTTTCCTTGAGAGGGCTCCAGAGGGCGCACGAGGACATTTGGCCGTGCCTCCACGCTATCTAGGAGACCAGCCCAACCCCAACTCCTCATCAGCACAGACCAGGAGATTTGATCTATATCAGAAGGCACCGCCGGGAGACCCTAGAGCCACATTGGAAGGGTCCCTACACTGTGGTGCTGACAACCCTCACCGCTCTCAAGGTAGACAGCATCGCAACCTGGGTCCATCACACTCACGTCCAGTCAGCGGACCCATCCATGATCCAGAAAGACTTCATCACCAACTGGAGCATCGAGACACAACCCGCTCAAGCTCAAGCTACAGCATGCTCGACCTGCCTGATGCCGGTAACATGGCCCACGATCACTCCTGTCACGAGGAGCCCCCACAATACTGTGTAATACACTTAGATAATGCCTGCATCTTCATGGACATGGCTCCAAAGAGACAAGGACAATTTATAGGATCACATGTTTAGTAGAAGATTTGGCTGCCTGAAGCGGCCATTATGCCAATATTATGTTTCATTGTATTGATATGTTATATTAACCTTTGATTCTTTTGCAGGTTTGAATGTATGTTGGCTGTCCTGGAAGGGAGCTGTGTGGGGTGACCCCCAAAAGTAAAGGGTGTCTAGCTGCCAAGAGGGCAGGTGCCCAACTGGGCAGGGAACGGTGCCCATCAGGTTTTGGTCTCTGCTGAGAGACAGCTAACAGTTGGCAGCCTGTAATACTGTCTTGCAGGCCTGAGTCACCATGCCCATGTCAGGGATAGTAAAGCTGGAAAAAGCCTGTTTAGAATAGAAAGTCTGAGGCATGGTTTTGCATAGAAAGAAGGTTTTATGCCAACAGTTACTGTTTTGTTTTAAATCCATGAAAAGAAATTAGCAAGAAAAGTCAGAAAATCTTAGAGCAGATCAGTATGTCTTTCTCCTTATGTAATTCCTCCGAAATCTGGCAATGCTAAATAAGTCATGGCAAACATCAGGCTTTGCATAGATACAATAAGACTGGTTTCTAATAGTGGTTTTATTAACGGAAAACTTTGACTGGAGTATCATGTTTTAAAGATCCCTGTCTGAGCTCTAAAGACTTGAAGCCAGTAAAAATGCCACGAAGAAATCCTGGTATCCTGCTTGGGAGCCCTGAAGATGGCTGGCGCTGGAGCGTCAGGCCCATGCCCTACCATCACTGGCGGTTGGTAAGAGTAGAAGAGGAGCAGTAAAGATGCCTCTGCATCCCTGCAGAACCCCCACACATTCTGGGCCGCAACGAGAAGGAGGGCTACTGAGATGGGCCTTAAAGCCTAGAGCGTGGGCTCAGGTGGAGTTGCTACAGGTGAGGGATTCACCTAACTCAGCAGATACTGCAGGCAGGCTTGATGGCAGCTGGATGGCTTGGCTTCCTGGCCCTATGGGGCACATTAAGATTCAACCATGAAATTCCAGCAAAGGTAGTCAGTTACCATTCTTGTTGTGTTTATGTAAACATCAGGACAGTAGATAAATTAATCTTGATTTGGCTTTTTTTTTGATAGCCATGGAGGAATTTTAAGAAGAAAAATCCTATTTTAATAGAAGTTGTTAAAGCTAAAATGGTTTCTTTCCCTTCCACCGGACCATTTGTTAAGTGTATAGGAATAGTTCAGTTGATAGTTCTGTGTGCCCACTACGGGCCTCTAGCAACGGTGAAATAAAAATGCAGTCCGTCTCATGATTGAGCCGGAAGTTCCAAGACAAGGGGGGAATGAAAGGGCGAGGGCTATGCCCTCCATCTTGCCCTGTACCCTCCATGTTGGGGCAGCCGCTATGTGCTCAGGAGAGTACTTTCTTCCTGGAAGCCCAGGCCCCTGCTGGCCACGCCCAGGATTTCTTTAAACTAACCAATGACAATCAAGGGACGTGCATGCCATAGAGATGACCACATCCTGTGTAAGAAGACCCGACTGGCGCCTGGCCAATCGGCAGGGCCCACAATCAGCTCCCCTCCCCTCACTCCACCCCCTATTAAAACCCTGTTTCTCTCATGGTGGGGGCACTCTACTTCCGGTCGCTGTGTCGGCTAGGAGGCAGGGTCGAGTTAGCTAGCTCAATAAAGGACCCTCTGCTTTTACATCGGACTGGCTAGTTCCCTGGTGTGGTTTCCTTGGGGATCTTGAAATCTGGGCATAACAACCTAAGTATGTGTCTATCATTTTACTTTTTATCCAAACCCAGGGGTTTCCCTCCTTTGCTTTCTCCTGCCTCTCTAGTCTATCACCAATGGATTTCATCTAACCCACCTATGTCCCTTCCTTTGATTGCAATGTATAAATACAGATGTAACCCACCATTCCCAGGAGCATTATCTCAATTCATTGAGGTTCTGCTTCCTGGCATATGTCGACAGTTTGGCTCAAATAAACTCACAAAAATTCTTTACAGGTTTGAATGTTTTTATGTTAACAAAGTTAAAAGTGATAGTCTTTGTGATACAGAATTTTTGCACTAGAACCCAGATTCTTTGCCCACTGGAGTTGAAGAATGAATCCACAGACAGAAAATGGTATAGCAAAGGTGGAAATTTATTAAAGAACAAGTACAGACTCCCACATAGGGAGGGGGAAGAGTCCCACCAACTTCCTGTTTCCATGATTTATGAAGGCTGCAGTTTCTGTGTCCTGATATCCTCTTTGATTGGTCAATATTCCCTTTCAAATTCATTACTATAGTATCTCCTGAGGCCCTCCTCCCTCACTGTCCTCCTATTCCTTCTGGGATTTCACCCTTTTTTATTTTGTTAATATAGACCTTTTTTGGCTAATTCCAGTTCCCTGGTCTTATGGAAATATACCTGTTGCTGCTTCCTTGTCTTATGGAAATGTAACTGCATGTGGCTTCCTTGTGTTATGAGATGTACCTTCTTCCAATCTGTAGCCCTATATTTTTTCCATGGACCCCAATTCTAAAAATACCCTAAGCCTGCCTATGTTCCCCTAAAATTCCTGTTTCATTTGGGTGGTGTAACAGCAGGTGATTATATTTCTATATTTTAGTATTTTAAAAAATTTTCTAATGGGAAAAACTTTATTTTTTTTAAATCTCAATTATATGTAAGCATTTTCTCTTAACCAATAAAAGAATTGCTTATATTGGCCCCCCCAACTATGATAACTTCCCTGCATGATGCCTCCCCTATAACATGAAGTGGTTGGGTACTGCTACAGAATTTTTGGACTGGAAACCAGATTCTTTGTCCACTGGAGTTGAAGAGTGAATCCACAGACAGAGTAGTATAGCAAAGGTGGAGATTTGTTGAGAACAAGTACAGACTCCCACATGGGGAGAGGGAAAGAGTTGCACAGAATGGACTCCCATGTGGGGAAGGGGGAAAGGGTCCCACCGACTTCCTGTTTCCATGGTTTATAAAGGCTGTAGTTCCTGTGTCCTGATATCCTTCTGATTGGCCATTATAGCAACTCTTGAACTCAAAGGTCAAACACCACCCTCATTGTTCCTTTCTTTTTGGGCTTTCTTCCTTCTTTATTTTGTAAATATAGACTTTTTTGGCTACTTCCAGCTCCCTTGTCTTATGTAAATGAAATTGTTGCTGCTCCCTGCACCTGGCTTCCTTGTGTTATGGAGATGTATCTGTTGCTGCTCCCTGGTCTTATGGAAATGTAACTGCACTTGGCTTCCTTGTGTTATGGAGATATACCTTCTCCCAATCTGTAGCCTTATGTTTTGTTTGTTTTTCCTATGCACCCCAATTCTAAAAATTCCCTAAACCTGCCTATATACCCCTAAAATTCTTGTTTCAGTATCATCACTCTGAGGGTTTTAAAAAGACCAATATGAAGCAACTGCAAATGCTAAAATTAAATGCCTAGAAAAGTTACAGAATAAAATAGTATAACTTTAAAGGATTATTTTTTTACTTGAAAATCTTATACTATAATTAGACTAAATTTTGTAACACACATTTATTTTAGACCAATGTGACCATGTGTTAAGAAGCTTAAACATAACCACACAGCAACAGAGCTAGGCCTGAAGACATGGCAGTCTTCAACTGAATAACCTGCAGGCACCCTACTGGATTCATTCCTGCAGGAGGCATTTACCAGGTGCCAGAAAGCACTCACCACCCTATATCCAGAAGCAATATGAGCAACTATATCTTAACATATTTATGGTACAGTATTTTCCATGTTCACAAAATATGCTGGTTTAAATGACCTCATTTGATTTTTCACATTAATTTTGTATTTATGTTACAGCTCTAATTAGTGTTCATCACATTGAATTAGAAATAGTTTTAGAGCTAATTGTTAATGCCTTGAGGGCAGGACCATGCCCTAATTGTTTTTACAATCAAAGTTTGCCAAATTAAAATCCCATTATATAAATTAGGAAATTGAGGTTTTAGGATGTCATGTGATTTGTTCATGGTCATAAAGTCAACAAATGGCCCTGGACATCTAATTTCTTTTCTATTCTATGCTTTTTTTATGATAAACCCTGTACTTTGGTAACTACAGTATCTTTTAGCTGTGGTTAACAAAAAATTAGTTCAATACTCAAGTACCTAAATTCCCATTAGAGAGAAAATTTATAATTAAATTTTTTAAAAACCTGTAATTATCATATAAACAACTAAGGATGATTAAATATATTTACAGCTAGGCAATTATAGGCAAAAAGTGCTACCAATATGTAAATGATAATGAACCAGGCCAGTTGAGTTTCTCCTCACTGGGAAAGATAAGCCTTGAGCTGTGACCTAATAGAAGTTCTCAAAATCCTAAAAGAAATCAATAGAGGTTGAAAGAGATAAATCATCCTTATGAGTGAAGTGCTAACAAAACTGTCTAGAGACCACCATCTGAGAATAGAAATGAGAACACAAAGGATTTGGGGCAGCATATTTTCTCAGAAAGAGTATTAAACACAGGCTCCCTGAATCCAGTCAGGTATCAGCTCAAGTGTTATACACTTCTTCCCAGTATACCTGAAATGAAGCCCTCTACGTAGTAATGTGCTGGTAAATGTTTACAACCAGATATCTGCGGGAATATGTACATGTATACATGCACATATGTTTATCATAAATTTCATCAATATAAAAGATGTATTTCAGACAATTTAGAAATGAAAATAACAAATGCATTATTCTTTAATATAAATTCTATATAGTCAATTGATTTCCTCAGAGTGCTTTTACTGGTTTTCACTGTATATTTGTATCCATAACCAACCTATGGTTGCAATTGAATGAATGTACTTTAGACTCACCGATGTCACTGACGGTATAATTAGGAAGAGATGTGCAGCCATGCACATCTGGTACAGATGTAATAGAAGTAAATAGCTACAAGAGCACATATAATAGCAAAATGTACCGAAGTGAGGTGAGGAGTATTGAGTATTTTTTTTTTACTTTTGTTTCTAATATGACATTTAATTTTAAGTTCATATAGTTTAATTTTTAATAATAGCTCTGGTTAACAACGGGCCTGAAAAATTGCTGTGATTTTAAAATCAGTCACAGGAACCAGCACGAGGTACCTCAAGCACACCCCACCCTCTTCACTCTGTCCTCTTGCCTTGCTTTATTTCTCTAAATGGCGTTCATCATCACCCAGCTTTATCTAATCGTTTGTTGCTTGTTTCTCCCAATTCAATGAGAAGAGGGGTTTTGTCTGTCTTGATCATTACTGCCATGGCATCTGCCATGTGGCAGACAGGGGTGTGAAGAGAGCAGTCAGTCCAAGGAGATAAGGATAGCTGAGGTTAAGCAATGCATGCTCCTGTCGTGTTTGGTAAGCAGACTCTGAGTGTAGGAGTTCATTAGGAAGTGTTCTTATCAACACATGTGGAGGAAGGGGTAGGAGGAAAGGCCAGCAGAGGGAGAAGAGGAGCTATGGTATAATCCCAACCAAGACTTCAGTTTATCCCACTGAGTAGGGGCAGTGGGTGAGCCTTTATACTCTCACATCATTTATTAGATACTAGAGGAATGGTGCACGAATTAGTGCATGGGGGGGGGAGGGTCCAGCCGACCCGCCCCCATCTGGGTGGGGGGAGGCGATTGGGGTGGGGCCAACTGTGGGGAGGGGTCACCGGTAGTTGACCAGCCGGCCCTGCCCCTGGTTGAACTCCAGGTCGAACTCCAGGTCGAGGGAACAATTTGCATATTAGCCTTTTATTATATAGGATGGGCTGCCCCCAAAGGGGACAAAACCTTGGATGAGGCAATTCTCTTATGGATAGGAGCTTGATGGTTGATGGATGAGAAGCTGTCTGCCAGCAGCAGTCCCAGTGGCTGAGGACATGTCTTATGCAGAGTTAGATTCAGGGCAAGGCTCCAATGCCAGCAGGAACTTGGAGTGTAGTAAGAAAATGAAGAGGGAGCCATCATCAGAGGAATCATAGGGAGGGAGTGTGTCTGGTGGTGATTGAGAGAATGACTGCAGCTTGGAAGACATTCAAGTTCCAGGATTTTCTCCAAGATCACTGTTGTTCTTTGTTTGTTTGTTTGTTTGTTGGTGTTAGGAAATAGTGGTAAAATCAGAGTACAAATACACTGCCCACCTTTCTAACTTACCTGGCACATTTCATAACTCTCTTACAGGCCCCAAAACTGGTAGGTGCCACCCAGGATTCTTACAAAGCATATGTATTAAGAATATTTGCTGAATAACTATTATGTATCAGGCCCTGTACTACATTCTAGAAATGCAAGGATAAATGAGATAGACATAGTCCTTGCCTTAACAGAGCTTACATCTAGGACAGTGGTTCTGCACTCTGACTGCCCATTAATATCACCTGCAGAGCTACTGTAACATGCCAGTATTTGGAGCTTGTCACCAGAGATTTTGACACGTGGCATCAAAAGCAGCCCTGGCATCATTTTATGTATAATGAGGGTTGAGAACCACTGTTTTGAGCCATTGGACAAAAAGAAAGTAAAGAGGTACACACCCAATGCTTCCAAATTCAAGATGAAAAATGTACAACCTGGACACAAGGAAACAAAATTAAACAAATAAAAATCTAAACCAAGGCCTGATCCAAAAATAAGATTTCACCTAGTCCTCTGTGCCCCAGTCTGACTAGATCAAGTCACTGACACCACATTGCTGGAATGGAATCTTTCTGCTGATCGGTCAGGATTACAAACTGTGCCTCTGGGTTGTGTTTGGCGGCACAACCAGAAGTGTCTTGCTCTTATCAATAAACAGCAGGGCAACCCAAGCACGATCCAAACCTCTCCTGCTGAATAATGGCAGCACCTTGGGCTTTGGGCTCCTGATCTTGTGGACACTAAGTCAACCTTCCTCACTGAATTCCTGACTCCAATGCCCAGACACGGTATTTAATTAGTGTTTCAATTATCATTTAAATGTTTGCACATCAAGTTCAATAAATTCTGAGACAAGTGCTTGCATCATCAATGAAGGTTAACAATTCCAGCGGAGGGCCTTAAAAAGTTGTTAAGTGGCATAAATACTTCTCAGTTGCTGAAAGGGGCCTTGTGAACAAGTGGCTGGCTCCTTTGATCGTAATGAACTAAGATGTTTTTCATGCATCACAGCAGCAGCTTGGGTTCTAAACTGCAGTTGCCAGGAGCACAGAGGTCATCTCCTGTAAACAGTTTTCAGATTAGCTACATTATAATCCCCCTTTGGCTCACTAGAACAACTTTATTGCCTGGAATGGTTTTTTAAATCATGTAAATAATAAAATTTGAATGGAAATGGTCTGGAGTGGAGGAGCCAGCTTTACATCACTATCAGAAGATGAAAGAGAAGTGGAGGATAGCTGTAATCAGGTTGCCTGGTAATATTACCTTACCATATCTATTTTTGTGCTTAAAAGACAATAACATTACCAAAATAAATGTAGGGAATAGAGGAAAGGGAGGAGAAAGGAAATTTAAACGGCATACCTGCCCACAGCACTTCATCAGGACTAACACGACTTTAAATGCTATAAATGATTAACTGAGCACATGTCGAGACCTCTACCATGTTTAGGGAGGTAGAGCTGGATTTTCATTTAATTCTGAGTTTCTCTGCCTACAGGCCTTAATGATTTCTTGCTTAGTTTTCAATTCAGGTTCAGTATGAAGAAGAGAATGTTTAGTAATCCACCTCGGAGTGGGATATATAAGCATAACCAAAGGACACAAGACACTGGGGAGGTGGGGTGAGGGCATGTGCCAGGGGGTAGGGGAGGCCAGGGGAAGGTCAATGAGGAAAAAAAAGGAGACATATGTACTACTATTTGTAATACTTTAAACCATAAAATAAAATTTAAAAAAAAGATTTCAGAAAGCTGAAGATCCCAGAACTATGGAAGATTACCTGGAAAGCCCTCAAAATGAAATTCCTGTATTTTTAGACAGCTTTAGTCCCTGCCTTCTGAGTATCTGATTATTAGGGTGGGCAAAGGAACCACATAATGTGCTTCAATCTCTCTTGAGTCGTTTCTCCAAAATTAAGATTCACCCTTATGTTTCCAAGACATATCAACATTCAATACTTTAGAAATATTTCTAGGATTCTTAACTAGTCAGTTGTTGTTGTTGGCCTTTCCCCTGCCCCCCAAAGGAATTTGCCTGGTCTCTATTAGAGATTTCTCCATGGCCAGAGACCCAATATTCTTAATATTTTATGTTGTCTCAGTTCTTTACACTTCATCCTTTGGAAGACAGAGTTGGACAAGGTCATGAAGCTGGAAGCAATCTTATGAATCATTAAGACCAATTTTCTTATTTTATGCTCAAAGGGATTAGTTGAACCTTCCAAGACCCAATACTCAAGCAATGATTGAGAACTCCAGCTCTAGAGCCTTGCACACTGGTTTAGATAGCAACACCAAAACTCACTGCCTGGGGGACCTTCAGCAAGCTACTTAATCTCCCTGAATCTCAATTTTCACAATTGTTAATACAGTAATAAGAACAGTACTCTCCCTGCCTGGCCGGTGTGGTTGAGCGTTGCCCTATGAAACAGGAGATCACGGTTTGATTTCTGGTCAGAGCACATGTCTGGGTTGCAGGCTCTATCTCCAGTATGGGGTGTGTAGGAGGCAGCCAATCAATGATTCGCTCTCATCATTGATGTTTTATCTCTCCCTCTCCCTTCTTCTCTGAAATCAATAAAAATACACTTAAAAAAAAAAAAAAAGAACAGTATTCGCCTCTTGGAAGTGTGGTAAGGATAAAATGAGATAATGCATAAAAAGCACTTAGCCCAGTATCTGACAGGGAGCACTTGATAAATGGTGATGGTTAAAAAGATTCTGACTTCCAATCCAACAGTCATTCCTTTTTGTCACATTGGACAGCCTTTTCAGTTGTTAGGGCTCTGCCATCAAAATTCTATACCTTCTTGCTCTACAAAGAAATGCTTCCTTTCCTCTGTATTATACTAAGTGAAATAAGCCAGTCAGAGAAAGATAAATATCACATGATCTCACTCATTTGTGGAATATAAGGAACAACATAAACTGATGAACAAAAATAGAACCAGAGTCATAGAAGCATTGAACAGACTGCCCAACCTATGAGGGGAGGCAGGGGGTGAGGGGGAAAGAGATCAACTAAAGGACTTGTATGCATGCATATGAGCATAACCAATGCAGACAGATGGAGGTGGGGGTGGAGGGTGGGGAGGACGGAAGTGGTGAGGGCATGTGCTGGGGGGTGGGGGTGGCCGGGGAGTGGTCAATGGGGTAAAAAGGAGACTTAGGTAATACTTTAACCAATAAATAATTTAAATTAAAAATAAAGAAATGATTGTTCCTTCAAAGTAGCTCTTCCAAAATGTCTCAGTAGAATAAAAATAAAGTGTGGGGGTCACTTCCTTGGGGGAGGCAAAACTTCCCTTGTTATTTCCAGCTGCACTGCAGTAATGCCGCGTTGCTGTGTCTTTCCCCCTCTAATTTCTTGCCTATTTTCTTCTTAACTACACAGTTAGCCAGTCTGGACCTCTGCCTCTAAGAACATCTATTTCGTAAACTAATTATGTTCTCTGAAAAGGCAACTGACACCTGGGGCACAGAAAGGTACTGCCACATAAAGTGGGAAGGCCACCTGCTTCCTTCTGAAAAAATGACATTGCTGTTCCAGGTTATTCTTGGGATCATTCATTGAGAAACTGCAACAACATCTTCATAATAAAAAAGGCAAAACAAAACACTAAGCCCACCACTAACCTCGATTATGTTGTCAGAGCGAATGGCTTCTGGATTGTGTCAAGCATGAAAAGCAGTTAAGGCGGAACACTTTCAATTTTCGACCTGGTTCATACAGAATGAGTTTTTCTCATCTGATCTGTGTCGCTGTGAGTAGCTGCCACCTCTGACTCACCGATCAGTGGGCTGGGTGGGAAGGCAGTGTACAGACCGTCAGTGGGCTCAGCTGTCAGGACGGCTTTCAAGGAAGCGTGGCGATTATGTTACTATGGAAAATGTCAAAGGCAACCTGCCCACACCATTGTCAATGCTCCCATGTAAAGATAGAAATGTTCTGAGAAAATCTTACTTCCAAACTGTCATTTCAGAAGAAAAAAACCTCACATAAAACTCAAACTGAACCTTTGAGAGTCTTGTATCTTGGAGTCTACCTGCTTCCCCACTAAGTGAGCTTTAAATTTCTATCCTTTAGAGATTGAATCAGAACTAAAAGAAACTACAACTCGTTAGAATCGGTGTCCTCTCCCACCTTGAGCTTCTCACTTCTGCTCTGTTTTCTAGTTGGTTATCTCATTCTGCTGATCTTCCTCTTGCATGTTTCTCAGACCAACCTGTTCCTTTCACTTTCACCTTCACCATCATAAGCAAAATTTTTCAACATTCACATCTCAGTTATTGCAATAGTCTCTGAGTTGGACTTCTTTGCAACCAATTCCTTTATGACCCAAACCACTTTGCATTGTGCTACAGAATTAATCCATCTTTCCTATGTCATAATGTTCGTCATACCACTTGTCTGTTTGCAAATGCAAAATGGTTCTTATTTCATGCAGGTATTCATATCCCTTCATCCCTAAAGATATATAGCTCCATTTCTACTGCACATCATCTTAAGCATGTCATGAATTTGCCATCTTCCTTCCTACCTCCAGGCTATTTGTTGTTTTCTGATGCAAAATGACCATTCTTCATTTCCCATCTAAATATTATACTTTCTTCACTTCTGAGGCTCCTTCAGTGGAAAATAACTTTACCCCTTCAGTATTCATCACTTCATCTTTGTTTTCAGCCACTTCTCAGGATTGTTTTCTAAAAGTTTCTTAACTTCTTTAGCACCCTATCTCATGGTGACTCTATACCTGCTTCCCTCTAAAGTGCACAAGCTCTCCCAAAGTTCCTTCCTTTTTCTCCCACAACTTTGTTGTGTCCTAATCACAACCAACCCCGTGGAGTTGCATGAAACATACACCAAAGGGGGATACTAGAAAAGCACAGACTATAGATCCCAAAGAAACTTCTGTTTTCAGCAATATTTTTAGATATACAGAACACCTAAAAATTCTGGGCAATATGTAAAACCCCCCTTTTTTTAAAATCATGGCTAAACTGGGTAGATAGAGTTGCTCTAAGCGGTCAGAATAAAAAAAGAATTCTCAATTCTAGAAATTGGATATCAGAATTTGTCATCCAGAAAAAAAATCAGCATTTGTCCATTTGTCCTTTTTCAATTTTAATGGCTTAGAACTTGGCTTCAGTAGACCTTAAGAAGACCACCGGAAGTGTGGGCATTGTGGAAGTTCCGATCAGGGACCCCTGTATCAACACACACTCCTAGAAGCCTCTGTGGGTAAACTAGGAAACAAACTGCCTCACGGAGAGAGGTGGGAGCACAACATCTGTCCTGGCTGTAGCTCTGGGAAAAAGGGAAAAAGGAAGGCGATTCCTCTGAAATCTTGACCACAATTCTGCCCTCACAGAAATTTAGGGCTAGACTTCACATTGATTGTAAGACTCAAAAAAACCACATACTAAAAATTTAGTTTAAAACTGGTGATGGTAAACTATGGTTCATGGCTAATTCCTGTCTGCCATCTGCTTTTGTACAGTCCATAAGCTAAGATGGTTTTTACATATTTAAATGGTGAAAACAACATAAAAAGAAAATATTTTGTGACACATCAGAAGTATAGGAAATGTAAATGTCAGTGTTCAAAAATGTTGCACTGGGGCACAGCCATGCTTGTTTGTTTACATGTTATCTATAGATCCTTTCCCACAACAACAGCAGACTCTAACAATTGTGACAGAGACTGTACTAGTATAGCCCACAAAGCCTCAAATATTTACTCTCTGCCCCTTTACAAAAAAAGTTTGCTGACCCCTGGTTTAAAGTGATCTCTAGTTGGCAAAAGTCTCTGGTGAGAAAACTTTAAATACAAACCTCAAGGAATTCCACAAATAAAGTTCTGGAAAAATATAAGCTCATAATTTTTTTTAAAAAAGCAGGGGGAGCACTAACACTCAAGGAATAAAATAGAGTGGGTGACAATAAAAATGACTAAGTAGAGAATCTGACCTACAGAGAACGTAGATACCCAAATAACCAGACACTGAATATAAAATATGTCTCATCATATTTACCTAAGTCCATCTGGGAGTCTCTATCCAGTCCTATTTTGTATGTATGTGTGTGTTCACACATCTATTTCTTACTTGCTATCTGCTTCCTTTATAGAGGGTGATTACTGATAGTTTTTTTTTTCTACATACATTATAAATGCCACCCCTTTTATAGAGCATGCTATGTAGGGCTCAATTTTAAATGTTGTTTAAAAATAGATCCTGGGGGCATGTTAGTGCCTAGAAACAACCCCAACACCAGCATTTCATCTACTCAGAATTTAACTGTTGGTTATAGAGTTGGGAAATTCTAGTCCACTGGAGTACTTACCACTAAGAAGTACTAGAAGTGGCAGGGATTTCTAACCAGGACAAGTTCACAAGTTGTTTTCAACAAGGAATCATGGAAGTGGAAAATCTTAGATTTACTTGACCTTCAAATAGGTCAGTCACTTGCAGATCGAACCATGTTAACTGACGCTGTGGGTCATGCTCTTTCCCCAGATCACTGAAGACTCAACTCAAATGTCACCTCCTAAGGAAGGCCTTTCTGAGCACTTTTTAAACAACCTCTACTTGTACACATTTTCTTTCACATAACCTTGTTTTATTACCGTCAAGGCACTTTACATTACCTGAATATTATTTGTTCATATATACATTGTCTATGGCTCCCTCTCAGAATATAAGTTGCATAATAAAGTAATGCTATCTTGTCACATATACACATTACTCTTGTCTACAGAGTACTGGTATTCGTAGGATCTAGAAGACTGCCTGACCCACAGGTACTCTTAGCATTTGACAAATTAATGATATCGTGCCTGAAAAGATGAAAGTAGACAGATCCATCTTTTTTGAGACTAGTTAGAAATTACAGTGTTGTTTTATTTGGTTTTGTCTCTCTGTAAAAGCCAGTGACCTCTAGTTTTACTTTCATCTCTGCCTAAGATTTCAGGAAGGTTCTGGCACACCTGAATCAAGAATTTATTTATTTTGGGCACTGAAAAACCAGAGAGAAGAGCCTATAAGTTTCCAGATTCAACTGCTCTTGAATAGTAAACCCTATCCTTTCAATGTGCATTCTATCCAGTCAGGTGATCAGAAAAACAATGACCATGCCACTACCAGGATCATGGAATACCACTGGCTAAACTTACAAATGATAATGAACAAACCAGCCTGCCTCTCTCATGGCGAGTGTGGTGAGCTCCCTTTCTCAATGGTGCTAGCATTCACCAGTGTGTGCCCTGGAGCTTCTATCCTTATGGTAATTAAACTGGGATCTTGGTGCTTATTTCTATCATAACAGAGATGCATATTCAATTATTATTTGACTAGAGGCCCAGTGCACGAATTTGTGCACCAGTGGAGTCCCTCGGCCTGGCCTTTAGGATCAGGCCACAACTGGCTCTGCAACATCCCCCAAGGGGTCCCGGATTGCGAGAGGGTGCAGGCCAGGCCAAGGGACCCCAGTGGTGCATGATTGGGGCTGGGGAGGGATGCAGGAGGTTGGCCAGCTGGGGAGGGACCACAAGAAGGCTCCAGGGCATGTCCAGCCCATCTCGCTCAGTCCTGATATGCTGGACCCCAGCAGAAAGCTAACCTACAGGTCGGAGCATCTGCCCCTTGGTGGTCAGTGCACGCCATAGTGACTGGTCGACTGGTTGACTGTCTGCCCCCTAGTGGTCATTGCATGTCAGAGCGAGCGATTGAGTGGCCTTAGCATATCATTAGCATATTACGCTTTGGTTGGTTGAATGGATGACCAGACAACCGGATACTTAGCATATTAGACTTTTATTATATAGGATTATCACATAGGTGACTTTTTCCAGTTACTATTGCTGTGTAACTATCTATCCCAAAATGTATGGCTTAAATCACGACCACTTTATTTTATGCATGAACTAGTAAGTACAATCGCAGCCAGCACAGCAGGATTAGCTCCTCTCTGCTCCGTCATGTCTGGCACCTGCTCTGAGAAGATTCACATACTAAGGATGACTTGATGGCTGGTGCTGGAATCATCTAGAGCAGTGGTTCTCAACCTTACTAATGCCATGACCCTTTAATACAGTTCCTCATGTTGTGGTGATCCCCAACCATAACATTATTTTTGTTGCTACTTCATAACTATAATTTTGCTACTGTTATGAATCATAATGTAAATATCTGATATGCATGATGTATTTTCATTGTTACAAATTGAACATAATTAAAGCATAGTGGTTAATCACAAAAACAATATGTAATTATATATGTGTTTTCTGATGGTCTTAGGAGACCACTGTGACTTGACGTCCTCACAGGATAGGTTCTCAGGGCAGTCAGACTTCTTACTAGTACATGGAGGCTCAGGGCTCCAAATTAATGCCACAGTGAATGAGGCAGACTAGGATCCCAGGTCAGTGGTCATGGAGCATCATCACCACCATACTCTAATAGTCAATGCTGTCCCTCCACACTCAGGGGAGGAGACGTAGATCTCAGCTCTCAGTGTCAAAAAATATGTAGACCAATTAAAAAAAACCTGCTATACTCTCCTTCCCTCTAAAATTCACTCCTCTCTCAACATAGTCTAGTGTATCTAACACTAAGGTTAAAAATGTTTTTCTATTAGTTACAAGCCATGTGAGTTTAGTTAATGTATCTTTTCTTTTTAATTAAATCTTTATTGTTGAGATTATTACATTTGTTCCTCTTTTCCCCCCCAAAACTCCCCTCATTTCAGGTCCCGCCCCACCCTCCACCCTCACTCCCCACCCACTGTCCTCATTCATAGATGCATGATTTTTGTCCAGTCTCTTCCCGCATCTCCCACACCCCTTTCCCCTCCAAGAATAGTCAGTCCATTCCCTTTCTATGTCCCTGATTCTATTATAATCACCAGTTCATTCTGTTCATCAGATTATTTATTCACTTGATTCTTAGATTCACTTGTTGATAGATGCATATTTGTTGTTCATAATTTGTATCTTTACCTTTTTCTTCCTCTTCGTCTTCTTAAAGGATACCTTTCAGCATTTCATATAATACTGGTTTGGTGGTGCTGAACTCCTTTAGCTTTTCCTTATCTGTGAAGCTCTTTATCTGACCTTCAATTCTGAATGATAGCTTTGCTGGATAAAGTAATCTTGGTTGTAGGTTCTTGCTATTCATCACTTTGAATATTTCTTTCCACTCCCTTCTGGCCTGCAAAGTTTCTGTTGAGAAATCCGCTGACAGTCGTATGGGTATTCCCTTGTAGGTAACTGAGTTTCTTTCTCTTGCTGCTTTTAAGATTCTCTCTTTGTCTTTTGCTTTTGCATTTTAATTACGATGTGTCTTGGTGTGGTCCTCTTTGGATTCCTTTTGTTTGGGGTTCTCTGTGCTTCTTGGACCTGTAAGTCTATTTCTTTCACCAGGTGGGGGAAGTTTTCTGTCATTATTTCTTCAAATAGGTTTTCAATATCTTGCTCTCTCTCATCTTCTGGCACCCCTATAATTCTAATGTTGGTACGCTTGAAGCTGTCCCAGAGGCTCCTTACACTATCTTCGTATTTTCGGATTCTTTTTTCATTTTGCTTTTCCGGTTGGGTGTTTTTTGCTTCTTTGCATTTCAAATCTTTGACTTGATTCTTGCGCTCCTCTGGTCTGCTGTTGGGAGTCTGTATAATATTCTTTATTTCAGTCAGTGTATGCTTAATTTCTAGTTGGTTCTTTATCACAACATCGAGGTTCTCATTAGATTTCTTGAGGATTTCACTACATTTATGGGCAGTTTCTAGAAAATTATTGAAAGACCTTAAAAGTGTGGTTTTGAGCTCTATATCTTCCATTTCTGTCATTTCTGTCCTGTTTCTTTGTCTCCGAATTTTTTTATGTTTTCTTGGTGCACCCCCTAGTGGTCTTTGTGCACAGTCTTGTTGTAGTTAAGCCTTGATTGTTGTAGGTAACACTGGGGGGGATTTGACCTCCAGGCCAAGTGGCTGTGAGAATCAGCTGTGTCTGCAGTGAGAGAACTTCTGTCCTCTAGGGAGGTGCTAATATAGCCTTTGCCTGAGGCTATCCGGCAAATGCCTCTTTGCAGGGCTTGGGCGGGGCGGGTCCCAGGGGATCTACAGGGCGGTTGGAGGAGCAGTTATGGCTGCTCTCAGTCCCGTCCCCAGGTGCTCTGCCTCTCAGAGTCCCAGCAACTGCTGCAAACCTCGGAGAGAAAGCTGCCTTTGAGTTCCGACCGAAGCCAGACAGTCCCGCTTCTCCCATTTGAGTCTGGGTCCCTGGAGACTTGCCCGGATCTGGAGCTCAGAGTCTGGGACTCCCTCCCGATTGAAAAAGACAACTGCGCCCTCCGCCGCCAGCCGGCTCTGCATGCACTCCGCACCTTAGTATTTGACTTCAGCACTGTGCCTCCTCTGAGTCTCAGTATGCTATTTATTCTCTTTCCTCCTAGTTGTAGAACTTCCACTCAGCCAGCCTTCCTGTGTTTCTGGATGATGTCCATTCCGTCTTTTAGTTGTATTTTTGAAGTGGTTGTTCGAGGCAGCAAACTCCAGTGTTAACCTATGCCGCCATCTTGGTTTCTCTCGTTAATGTATCTTTTGTTACTTCATCTGCATAATAAAGAAGTTGTACTTGATGTTCTTTAGATTCCTTCCCTCCAGCTTTTGCATTCCATGCTTTTACTATTGTATTTCAGCCAAAAATTCATGTCCACCTGGAATTTCAGAATGTGCTTTGATTTGGAAATATTTTTTTAATAGAGGTAGTAGGTAAGGATCTGAAGATTAAATCATCCTACATTTAGGATGAACCCTAAATGCAACAACACATGTCCTTATAAGAAGAGGAGAGAGCACAAGGGGACACAGAGAATGAGGCCATGGGAAGACAGAGACAGAGATTGGAGTTATGCTTCCACAAGCTAAGAAGTCCCTGGCACCACTAGCAACTGAAAGAGACAAGGAAGGACCCTCCCTGATGGCCCTCAGAGGGCACGAGGCCTGCTGACACTTCAGTCTCAGACTTGTAGCCTCCAGACTGTCTGACAATAAATGTAAGTTAGCAACCAAGCTTGTGGTAATTTATTATGACAGTTAGGAAACGAATACATCTACCTTCTTCCATCTCTTTCTTCTTTAATCAAGTCTCAGTTACCAAAGGTAGAAAGCCCCGACTCGCGCCCCTCCTGTCCTGTCCCACAGCCACGAGTGGCTTCATGAGCACAGCAACAGGAAATTACAATAGAGAAGAGAGGCCTGGGGGAGCCTGCATGTCACCTGAAGTCTCAGTGCACATGAGTCACCTTTTAAGTGTTTTGCTGCTGTTGTTTATCTTGGGCATGAGAACAAGTGAGGCTGAGGAAGATGAGGAAGTCCTGGTGTGTGGGAGACACATACATGCTCTAATGCAGGCTGGAAAGGTGGCACAAAGGGAGGACAGGACAATGCATAAGACATGTTCCCTGTACACGCCTACTCCTTGAGAAGAAAAATCCAGCATGCACATTGCAAGGGTGAAATGCTGTTACCTATATTCTCAAGACATGGAATAAAGAAAGGGTAGACTATGTAGAATGATGAAGCCAAATCAATGGTAAGTGCTTTCCCTTAAAAAAATTGTCTTAGAAGCTCAGATGACATCAACAAGTAAATCCTAAAACTCCAAATGATTCAATAGTACCCATTTTGACTTCTGAAGACTGTAAACTGCCAAGCTATCTGCTTCTTTGCAGCTTGAAGGATGTGCTCATTCCTTTCTCCTAACTCTAATGCAGCTCTCCCCCAGCTCCCAGGACTGCGGAGTTTAGAGATGTGGCTCTCTCTCACAGGAGAGCTTCCCTCCCTAGCCCACATCTCATTTAAATTCCTAACTTCCCGAAGCTTAAAAAATAGATGCCTCAAGACAAGCTGAATTGAGAAAGTCAACATGAATAGTAATAAGCGGTTTAATTACAGACCATGCATTCTCCTTATCTGAGTGACAAACACACTCACTTGATTTGAGTTCCTGCCCTCATTTTACTTTGAAAGGGATAAGGAGGCCCTAATATATTTTGAAAGAAAGCATCTTCCCCACCATAGTCTATACATATAACATGTTAAGCTGGCCTACAAGGAGAAATTGTATGTCAAAGCAAGATGAGAAAATGCGTTTTTGGATGTTATCAAAGCTGATGCGAAGATGCAAAAGGTACAGCTTAATCAGATATTTAGAATAATATAGACTTGTACCATTAAGAGGGATTCTATTTTTTTTTTATTTGTGCAAATCATTTTGGAGGAGATTGTGAGGAAAAGGAACATATGTAATAAGAACATTAATTTTCACTTTACAAGGCAAAAAATCAGGAGGGGGAACAACAAATGAGCTGAGCTGTTTATCAAGGGGCTTCAACTGAAGAAGAGCAAACCGGCTGCTAGCACAGCAGGCAGGTCACTGAATAAATACTGACGCGCTGCTCACAGCCCTTCTGGAAATTAAGCCTTTTTGTTCTTGTGTTGTGGCCTGGTTGACTTTGCACCAGGTCAAAGCAATGATCTGTATAATTGCAAACCCTCCCCTGTTACCAGAACCTGTCACTTCAGAAAGTGATGTCTGGGCTCCAAGCCAGATTTTGGTTTCACCTTAGCTTTCAAGATACTCCAGATTGATAAAAAGAAAATATATGATGGTGCATAAAGGAGGGAGAGAGAGCAGGCAGTGGGAGGCAGAGAGAAAGGGAGAGATGAAAGAAGAAACCGAAGGACAGAGAAAAGGAGATGAAGAAAAAGAGAATGAAAATGGGAGAAAAGGTTGGGCAAGAAAGGTGGTCTTTGAGATGGTGAAATTGTTTTAAAGAACAGCATATTTGTGTTTGTTTGGGGGAAAACAGTATGAGGAGGCATAGCAGGTTTCCTTCTAACCGAGAGTCTACTTTCCTAGATTTTTCCACCAATATTATGTGCCAGCTTCCCCAACTTGGGAAGTGACTCCATTTCCTTACAGATAGATCTCCATGAGGAAGCATTAAAGTCTGGCTGTGGTGCTGATCCTGATGAATGTCAAGGGGTAGGCATGTCAATAGCCTATTTGACCTGGGTTCCTTAGAAACTTGTGAATGAAAGAAGGCTCCTGCATGGAGCAGGCTTAGGCACTTGGCAGGGCTTGACAGATATTTGTGGAATAAGCTGAGTTTACAAAAAAATAAAATATATTCTCTAAGCAATAAGAATACATGGTTTTATTTAATCATAAAGTAAGGTATAACCTTGAAATGAACTCTAATTCAACAGTCTGAGGGGTTTTACTCCTCAGAAAATTATCTTAAAGCTGAATTCCCTAACCCATTTTTCTTCTGTATCAGTTACTGTTGTAATTAGCTAGTTATTAATATTAATAGGAAGAAGCAAAAGGGATGTCAGACATTATAAGCATGGCCATCTGGGCAGCTTCACCAGGAAGCTGCAATGTTACAACCCCCAGGCAACCACAGGTCCATTCCCTGCAGATCACTGGGGGAAGGGACTGGACAAAAGGAAAGATGGGCACATGTGCAGTGAGTCAGGGTGACATAAGAAAGGTACTTGTCTTTCAGTCAAACCTGAGAACAGAAGACATTGTTGGGGGTGGAGCCAATGCAAGCCTGTGAAAATTTGGGAATACATAATCCCCAGACAAAGGAATTGTCTGGCTCCTCTATTCTTCCTCTGGCTTTGCTTCCCCATGGCCATGCAGACCCCACACACAATGCACTACAGCTGGGAACACAAGCTAAGCTAGCCGGATGCTGGGCTGGACTGTGCAAATATGAAACAGAAACTGAGCAACAGCTTTAATCTGAGTTCTGCTGAAGATACAGCTGGACTTCTTCCATGGCTGGATGGAGGGAGAGGGGAACTTGGGAACTCAGGGAGTTAATTTCATGCAAATAAATAGCACTCATTCTCCTGTGCGAGTCTGAGGAAACTCCTTTTCTTGTGACGTCACAAGAATCCTCCTTCCAACAGCAATAGGTGTGACATGGAGAGCTTCCCACCGATAATATATCATCTACATAGAGAACCTCTCTTAGGTCATCATGGATCTTTTGAGAGTCCATATTTTTAGTAGCTTTCAAAATACACAAATTAAGGAAAGAAACTGTGATTCAGACAAAATATAAAATACAAAAAGAAAAGTAGCAAGAGGGAAAATGGCATGTAAAGAATATTGTCCTCTTGGCAGGCTTTCCTATGCCTTTTCTTTTGGATAATTATCACCTTTATTCCTAAATTTACACTCAAATAACAATTGTCATCTTTAATCATGCATCATTCATTATTGAAGTTGCAAAGTGCACAGAAAACACTCCAGTGGGGGCAGGTACAATTCAATTTTGGTGTATGCAGAAGATAGAAAAAAATTATGTGGTGGGAGGTGATCACAACTCCACTAAGTAATCCTTTGGATCTTATTTCTTCTGAGAAGTATTAACAAAAATCTCTAATAGAAAAAAATAGTCAACATACCTACAAATTCAGATCTTCTTGTAGGCTGCTGTCATTTTTTCCTTGGAAAAAGACATTGATTTTTCTTCCTCTTAATTTATTTTTGTCCCAGGTTGTTATTTGGTTCATAGTGAATGGCAGGAACAATCAGGTGATCAATACTGGTTAGTTTGTAGTAATAAGGAATTTTCTCACATTCCTGGGACTATGGAATAAGCAATAAGACAATTGCCCTTCTCACTGACAGGCAAACAACTCAGGCAAAGTGCACCAGACTCCACGAAATTCTGCCTCTTTTTCAAGGGAGAAAGCAACACTGCATCCTCACAAACCCTTGCATGGCCAAGATCTCCCCTCTGTTACCTCCTTTGAATCTCCTCAGTGACTGGTACATGTTTGCACCCTTTAAGAGCTACAACTTCCTCAGTAAAGCTCCTTTTGGTTCTCAAAGTGCTTCATGCATATTAACTTGTTCTAACCATTTTACTCTCTCCAGGTGAAGAAAGTCTTAGCGATAATACTTGGTTATCTCAAACTGCATGCCTCCTATGAAGAAAGTCTGGGCCGGGACTCGTGGTGGGTTGTGTTGTTTGTTTGTTTGTTTTTCACATTAAGAAAAATTAGACCCACCATGCTGCTCAGAAAACAGCACTTGGGGTTGGACAACTGGACAAAAATAATGAAAATGTCCTCGTCTATAAAAGATGGTAGGACATTTAGCTGAGGGTAAGTCTCCTGATTCAAAAGAAAAAGAGCTTTGTGTTCTTGTTTTTAAATTGATGGAAGGAGTGACAGGAGGAGTTGTGACAGATCTAGTCCCACAAAAGAAGTTAATCAGTGCACATTTTGGTGACTGAAATTTCCTTAAACCTTTGGATAGTATACTAGTGTTTTCTAAGTTATTACCACCGTAATTAAAGACATGCTTGTGTGATTATGCTTGACAAATGAAAAAGAAAGCAATTATAACATTAGGTAAACAGCTTTCTGCAAGAAAGGACCTACCTCTCTCTGATTGGCACTTCTTTATACTGACCTAGACAAACTCCCTCACCATTATTTTATTTTACTTTATTTTACAGTGAGAAAGGGAGAGGAATAGAAAGTTAGAAACATTGATGGAGAGAAACATCGATCAGCTGCCTCCTGCACACCCCGTACTGGGGATGTGCCCACAACCAAGGTACATGCCCTTGGCTGGAATTGAACCTGGGACCCTTCATTCCGCAGGTCGACACTCTATCCACTGAGCCAAACCAGTCAGGGCTCCCTCACCATTATTTAACATTCTCCCTATCCATCTGAAAATTGTGTTTCATCTTATTCTGTTTCTGCTATTGCAAACTGAAATATGCCTTTTCATCAGTACCTCAGTCAGCACACCTTTTACAATATTTATTGAAATATACCTGGGTACAATAGAGATCAAGATATAAAAAAATAATCACTAATACTGTAAGTATGAAGGAAAATATACCTGTTTTATATAAAGTCACTACTACTATTGAAAGTTGTGTGGGGATTTTTTTCATTATTTTTATTCATCTGGGGATGGCTGTGCTCAAGGGTCAATCAATAAGAGTGAATTGGTGACTCTGTCCGAGGTACCAACAAAAACACTTCCTTACCTGTCATTCCGCAGGAAGCAGAGTCAATGCTTAGATTAAAGTGCAGAACCTGACAAGATTAAACATATAGGAACTCTAGTTGTAAGTACATAAATAAAATAGGTGATAGAGAATAAAATCTCAAACGGCAAGAAAGAAGGTATTTACTTCAGTTGGCAACTTCAGCAATCCTGGCAATGCACCACAGATTGCATTTTAAAGTTTCCATTCTGTCAATAGAAGGTGTTTTTTTTCTGGATGATAAATACACATTTATCTGTTATCAATAATAACCCTGGAGATTATGAGAGTGTTTCTTCCAAGTTACATTTCCTTTGAAGCCTATTCCTGGTAATTTATTGCAGCACATTTAGCAAAGCAAGGTTAAGATGGAGTTAGGTCAGACTCGCAAAAACACCAATATTTCAAACATAAAGAATTCTTTGGAATTTCTTATAGTATTAACTGACTTAATAGCAAATGTGATTCAGGAGCTGTCTCCTTTATTTACCCACTTTCACTCATTTAAATTTTATCTCTTCTAAAAATAATTTTATATGATTTAAATGCATATACTTAAAATAAAGGTTAAAAAACAATTTAGGGGAGAAAGAAGAATTTTACTCATACCTATGATTAGATCATGACTGAAGTTAAAACACCTTTTAATCTCCCAGCTTTCTCGCAGTCAAGGCTAGCATTAAATGCAATGTTATGTAATTATGTTAAAAGGAATCCTACAGTTTTACCTGGGGAGACATTTTTAAGGCACTAAATTCCTGGACAATGGTTTTTCATTCTACATCATATAAGAAAACAAAAGCAATAGAGTACACACAATGAAAAAAATAAGTTTTGTAGGTGATCATGAAATAGCCTTCAAATAGTCCATCTTTATATCAAAACTTAATAAAAAAAATCCAACAACATAAAGTAAAATTTGATGTGAATGTAGCTTTGTGAAAATTTAAGATAGCAGTCCTTGTATATAGCATCCTAGTGATCTTATTTTATACAAGGATAGAGTTTAAAGAAACTAGAAAAATGAATAGAGACCTCTTAGATGATCTCTTTTAACCATGATTTGTCTGTTATACTTTCAGTGGATGTTTTATAGGGGCCACTGCAGAACCTAGATCTTTCAAATGTGTCTAAAATGCTGATTTTCTGTGCTGTTAACTGATGGCAATCCTGAGGTTTTGCTATGGACATGAGTTGGATTCTTGCTGTAAAATAAACGTGAGATTCCCTAATGTTTATTATAGGATACTAACCTTGATACCTCAGACTACTCAGAACTACCCTGTTCAAAAGGATGATTTAGCCACCCACCACACTGAATGCCATCAATAAAAAATTAACTATTTAGTTTTAACATCATTTTGGTGTTAAGGATCAAATCTTTATCAGAAAAAAAATACCATATAAGTTCACATATATGTGAAATCTAATGAACAAAATAAACTAGCAAACAAAATAGATACAGATGTATAGATACAGAGAACAGGCTGGCAGATGTCATAGGGGAGAAGGGGTGGTGGACTGGGTGAAAAGGGTGAAGGGATTAAGTAAAAAAATAATATTAGACACAAACAACAGTATGGTGATTACCAGAAGGAACAGTTGGGGGGAGGTAGAAGAGGATGAAAGAGGGGTAAATGCTGATGGAAGAAGACTTGATGTGGTGAATACATAATACAATAGTCAAATGATGTAGTATAGAATTGTACCCCTGAAACCTATATAATTTTATTAAGCAATGACACCACAATAAATGCCATTAAAAATAAACAAACAAACAAATATATTTTTAAAATAATTTATTTTTTTAAAAAGACTGGTTAGCTCAAAGTTAGTGTCAGAGTATGCATTCTTAAAATTGGAAGATAATCCCCCAATGTTGGAATGTAACTCTTCAGTGACAGGTAACCTGCTACTAAATGAGACAGCTTGTCTAGTTTCTAAAACACACTAAATGTGAGAATAATTGCTTATGTAATGTTTTTCTATAAAATTTACTTCTGCCAACATTCTAGCTATAGTCTTTCCTTATGCCCTTTGTCGCATTCAGAATATATATAATAAATAAACAAATATCCATTTCAGCCCTAGCCAGTCTGTTTTGGCCCAGTGGATAGAGTGTCAGCATGCAGACTGAAGGGTCCCATTCTAGTCAAGGACACGTACCTTGGTTCCAGGTTTTGGTCAGTGCACATGCAGGAGGCAACTACTCTATGTGTCTCTCTCACATTGATGTTTCTCTATAATATATGTATCTTCCCCTTCCTCCCACTCTCTCTAAAAATCAATGGAAAAATATCCTCTGTGAAGATTCACAAAAAAATAAAATAAAAAATACACATTTCAAACCATTGAAAGTTTAATTATGTCACAACTTCACCAGCATAAAAAAGGAAACCATGAAAAAGAACCTGTCAGAAATGAAGAATACACTAACTGAAATGAAGAATAATTTACAGGGAATCAACAGTAGAGTAGATGAAGTCAAAAGTAAATCAGAGATTTGGAAGACAAGGAAGCCTAAAACATCCAATCAGAATAGCAAAGAGAAAAAAGAATCCCCCCCTCCCCCAAATGATGACAGTATAAGGAACCTCTGGGGCCATTTCAAGTGTACCAACATTTGCACCATGGGTTACCAGAAGGACAAAAGAGAGAGCAAGAAATTTAAACCATATCTGAAAAAATAATGACAGAAAACTTCCTTAGTCTGGTGAAGGACATAGACATACAAGTTCAGGAAGCACAAAGAGTCACAAATAAGATGAACCTAAAGAGGTCCATACCTAGAACATCATAATTAAAAATGCCAAAGGTTAAATAAAAAGAGAGAAGCTTAAAAGCAGAAAAAGAAAAGCCGCTAGTTGCCTATGGAGAGTGGCCATAAAACTGTCAGCTGATTTTTCAACCGAACCTTTGCAGGCCAGAAGGGATTGGAAAGTAACATTCAAAGTGATGAAAAGCAAATACCTACAACCAAGATTACCTAGCAAAGCTATTATTTAGAATCAAAGAACAGATAAAGAGCTTCACAGACAAGAAAAGGCTAAAGTGAGTTCATCATTACCTAACCAGTATTACATGAAATATTAAAGGGTCTTCTTTAAGTAGAAGTGAAAAATAATAAAAAGCATAAACAATAAGATGGCAATAAATACATACCTATCAACAATTTAATCTAAAAACAAAAACAAAATAAATGAACAATCAGAATAAAAGCAGACTCAGAGGGGCACAGAACATTTTGACAGCTGCCATTGGGAGGGGACTTAGGAGGATGGGTCAAAAAGGTGAAGATATTTACAAGTTCAGATTAGTTGTTACAGAATAGTCATAGGAATGTAAAGTACCACATAGAAAGTATAGTCAATAATATTCTAATAACTATGGATGATGTCAGATGGGTATGAGATGTACCAGGATGATCACTTTGTAAGTTATATAACGTCTGCAAACATCCCAAGTGTCAAGAGTATCTATGCTACAGAATGAGATTTAAGGGAACTTGAGAACACTAATAGTCATATGCAGAACTTGCTATTGAAATCCTCCCATCTAAGTTTCATGTCACATGGGCTAATTTCAATGACAGATTATTTTATATACTTTTATGCATAATAAAAAGGCAGGTAGTTGACTAAAACAGATTAACTATGACTTCAGTCAGCTTATGCAGCTCACAGTGCAAGTATATGCAAATACTAAAGAATTAAGTGCACTTAGTACTAAAGATCAGTAACTTGACTTTGTTTCATTCTCATATGCTGGTTCAGCATGCAACTTCCAGTTCCATTCTCCTGATATGCAGGAGTTCAGAGTGATTTTAGAAAGCCCCACTTAACATGCACAGGGCAAAACATGCATTTCATAGAAACCTACTTATAGACTCTTCCACACACACACATCTCATCCCTGGATGTGTTGGAATTCTAGGATCTGAGGGAGGGACAGTGAGGGCAAAAGAAGGACAGACATGGTTGTGAAGAGAAGATATAGAAGACATTTGAGAACCACCAGTTTGGAGCATGATTCATAGTATGTGCCTTAGAGCACACAATTTTATACCATGCAATGTGTAATTGTTTTCAAGTTCCTTTTCTATTCTATTATAGACTTTCAATGAGTTATTCCTGACACATATTCTATTGTTCTGTACACCAAGTTATTTAAAAAAAAAAAAAAACACCATGGAAGAAAACACTCTCATCACTTCATAGTCCTAGGAGCTATTGGTGATTTCACCTGATTTGTAATGTTTTTTCTTTGGTTCAAAAATGTCCCCATCACTGTAATCCAAGGTAATCACACATAGAAAGTAAAAATTTACCCCACAAAATTTCCATTTTCTCCATAACCAAGAGAGGTTTTCTATTGGGAATTAGAGCGGGAAGCAAAAAGGGAGAGGGGAAAGTCAACGACTTCATAGTTAAAGTGATTTCTAGCAGTCACAGAAAAAAAAATGGCAGAAATTACATTCAGTAAAACCAAAGCAATTAGGCAGAGAAAAATGAATCAGAAATAAATGTCAGCTCAAAATCTGAAAATTAAAATACTGCTCTGAATAGAACAGATACAATTCTCAATTGAGTAATGAGCTGAAATCCAGAAAGCTTTCAAAAACAAATAAAGGGTAATCATAGTGAAGAATAAAGATAAATGTACTTTCTCATTTACATGAGCAGGCAGTAGTTCCATAGCCACTTCCTTATTAAAATGGACTGTTAACCAGACGGAAAGGAACAAAATGAAATGGGTCATAAAGTTGCTCATTTTAATATTACATTCTATCCATGAAAATGTATTTTTAAATTAAAATATGCCCTGGCCAGTGTGATTCAGTTGGTTGGAGTATCATCCTGTTCACCAGAAGGTCACAGGTCAATTCTGATCAGGGCACATATCTATGTTGTAGATTCCATCCCCAGTCAGGGCACATACAGGAGGCATCTGATCAATGTATCTCTCACATGAATGTTTCTCTCTTCTCTTCTCTTCTCTTCTCTTCTCTTCTCTTCTCTTCTCTTCTCTTCTCTTCTCTTCTCTTCTCTTCTCTTCTCTTCTCTTCTCTTCTCTCTCTCTCTCTCTCTCTCTCTCTCTCTCTCTCTCAAATAAATTTAAAATTGATTAAAATACAACACACAAGATGAAATCTCAATATCTGAGTGATCATAGAAAAGAGAAAGATTTTGAGTTAGCCAACAGTTGATTGTTTGGGGCAAGGTGAGTTTTTCTCTTAAGTGACCCATCTTTATAATTTAAGAACTTGTTAGGGATCTCTGCACATCCCATCCTCATAGACAATCACTGACTCTGTGTAAGTGTTCCTACCTTTTTCAGGTAATGTAGCACTGCCCTTATTGCTGCAGAGTGACTGATTCAGACATGAAGTTACTTATCTAGGCACACAGGATGTAAGCTCTGTCCTCAATGAGTTTTCATATATATATGTTACCTATTGCTGTTTAACAAACTATTTCAAAATTTAGGGACTTAAAACAAAAATGACTTACTGGCTCATGATTCTGCAATTTTGGCTGGACTCAGACAGTTCTGCTGATCTTGCCTGGGATCACTCATAGTGGCTTGCATAAGGGTGGATGGTCTAAGATGGCCTTTTTAAAAAGACTAGATGTGAGGTACCTCACTTTTCTTTCATATGACCCTTCTATATTTCTTAAATGGAAGCAGCAGCCTTATAAAGAGCAAATTCAAAAACATATTAAGCATCTGCTTGCATCATTTTTATTGATGTTCCACTGGTCAAAGTCACATGGCAAGTCACAACGCTAAATCAAGATCAATGTGAAAGAAATCCCACAAAGTCATGAAATTGCAGAAGTCATGGGTCAGTCAGGGCTACTAATGTAACAATATACTAAAACTCCTACTTGAGATTGAGCATAGAATAAAGTACATACTTCTTAGCTTGGCATTCAAAGCTCTACATATTCTGATCCCAAATTACCTTTCCTTTGCCTGTCTCACAAAAGTTTACAATAGCAAAAACAACCACATGCTTCAACTTGAAGACAAATCTTCATTCATTATCCAGAACTCTGTCTATTTATATTGCTAAAATATACTCTTATGGCCTCCATTTTTTTTTCAATATAGCTTCATCCATCCACCAAGAGGTCTGGCAACCTTCCATGGTTCAGATAATAGGTTTACACCTTCCATGAACATTTCCATGATTGTTGAATAAATGGGTGTTTCTCCCTTGTCTGAACTTAGTTTCAAGGTAGTCTTCTCTCCATTTTTCCTGAAGAGTCTGGTTTTAGATGGTTTATTTGAGATTGTTCTTTTTTCTTGAGGTAAACTTTTGTATTGCTAGAAATTTCCCTCTTGGAACTACTCTGGCAGCACCCCTTAGATTTTGCATTTTATTTATTTATTTTTTATTTGTCTGAAGGTATCTTTTGATTTTTTCCTTGATCTCCTTGTTAACCCATTGGTTGATTATTAGGATGTTACTTAGCTTCCATGTGTTTGTGTGTTTTTCAGTTTTTTTCTTGTGATTGATTTCTAGTTTCATAACATTATGTCAGAGAAGATGCTTGATATGATTTCAGTCTTCTTAAATTTATTGAGATTTGTTTTGTTGCTTAACAAGTGGTCTACTCTGTAAAAGTTTCCATGTGCACTTTCAAAGAATGTATACACTGCTTCTTTAGGGTAAAATGTTCTCAAATATCACTTAAATCCATATGGTCTAATGTATTATTTAAGGCCATTGTTTCTTAGTTGATTTTCTGTTGGAGTGATCTATCCATTGGTGTCAACGGAGTGTTAAGGTTCCCTAGTAGGACTATATTACTATTGATCTCTCCTTGTGGGTTGTCAATATTTACTTTATATATTTAGGTACCCCCTTGCTGTGTGCACAAAAGTTTACAAGGGTTATATCCTCTCATTGGATTAATCCCTTTACCAGGAAATATCCTTCTTTGTCTCTTGTTAAATACTTTGTTTTAAAATCTATTTTTGCCTGATATAAATATTGCTCCTCTGCTTTGCTTTTAGTTTGCATGAAATATCTTTTTGTTTCCTTTCAATCTTTGTGTGTCTTTTGATCAGAATTTCCCTTGTATGCAGCATATGGGTCTTGTTTTATTATCCATTCAGCCACCCTAGGTCTTTTGATTGGACCATTTAATTGGGTCATTTAAAGTAGTTATTTATAGATATGTAGTTATTGTCATTTTATAATTTGTATTTTTCTTCTTTTTCTTCAAGTCCCTTTTAGCATTTCTTGTAATACCAGTTTGTTGGTAATAAACTCTAGCTTTTTCTTATTTGGGAAACTCTTTATCTCTTCTTCAATTTTAAATGATAGCCTTGCTGGGTAGAGTAATCTTGATTGTAGATCCTTGCCTTTCACCATTTTAAATATTTCATGCCAATCACTTCTGGTCTGAAAATTTTCTGCTGAGCCCTAACTGGTTTGGCTCAGTGGATAGAGTGTCAGCCTACGGACTCAAGGGTCCCAGGTTTGATTCCGGTCAAGGGCATGTACCTTGGTTGAGGGCACATCCCCAGTAGTGAGTGTGCAGGAGGCAGCTGATGGATGTTTCTCTCTCATCAATGTTTCTAACTCTCTATCCCTCTCCCTTCCTCTCTGTAAAAAATCAATAAAATATATTAAAAATTTTTCTGCTGAGAAATCAGCTGTCTTATGGAGGCTCCTTTGCACATACAGTGGGGCCTTGACTTACGAGTGTCCTGACTAACGAGTTTTTCGAGATACGAGCCATCTCTTGGGCCGATTTTTTGCTTTGAGTTGTGAGCTAAAATTCGGGTTACGAGCCAGCTTCAGATACCCCACCGCTAGTTGATGCAGCGAATGTCACAGGGAACGCCACATCAGCCCAGCATCACGTGTCTCACTTGTCCGCATTAAGATTTGACATACGAGTAACATGAGTTACGAGCTCCGTCACGGAATAAATTAAACTCGTAAGTCAAGGCCCCACTGTAACTACCTTTTTCTTGCTGCTTTTTAAGATTATCTATTTTCATTAATCTTTGGCATTTTAATTATAATGTGTCTTGATGTGGGCCTCTTTGGGCTCATCATGTTTGGGCTGTTGTGTGCTTCCTTGACTTGTATGTCTATTTTCTTCATCGGGTTCTTAAAATTTTCAGTCATTATTTCTTCAAATAGGCTTTCAACTATTTTCTTTCTTTCTTCTCTTTCTGGTACCCCTATAATGTGAATGTTGTTATACTTGATGTGGTCCCAGAAGTCCCTTCCTTTTTAAAAATTATATTTTTCTGTTTTGCTTGGGAGTTTTCTGCTACAATGTCTTCCAAATTGCTGATTTCTCTGTTGTTTTCTTCCATCTAATGTATTCTTTATTTCAGTTATTGTATTCTCCATTTCTGACTGGGTGTTTTTTTTTTTATGGTTTTTATCTCTTTGTGTAAGTTATCACTGGTTCATCTTTTCTTCCCTTCAGTTTATTGAGCAACCTTAAAACCAGTGTTTCGAACTTTCTATGTGGTATATCACTTGCCTCCATTTCATTTAGTTCTTTTTCTGGAAGTTTTTCCTGTTCTTTCATTTGGGACATGTTTCTTTGGCTCTCTATTTTTGGCTTCCAACCGGTATATGTTTCTATGTATTAGGTAAATCTCTTTTGTCTCCCAGTCTTGGCAGAATGGCTTTATGTTAGGTTTCCTGTGGAACTGAGTAGTGCAGTCTCCCTAGCCTAGCACTCCAGGCATCTCGTTTGTGTGGATTTTGTGTGCTCTCCTATTGTCATTGAGCCTTTGTTGTTGTAGGTACATTAGTGGGTGGGATTGACCCTCAGACTGATTGGCTGTGAAGACTAGCCATGACTACAACTAAAGCTGTTTTTAGGGGCTTACCCCAGAGAGCAGGATTTGCTTTAGCGGGGCTCTGGTGCCTGCCAGGTCTACTTTTTTGGTGTGTCATTTGTGAAATTACTAGTAATTGTGTCATACTCCTGTGTGGTTTGCAGCTGGCCACCAGGTGTGTTGGTTCTGAAGCGTCTTGAGAGGGATTCCAGTGAAAGCCAGAGTCAGCTGCTGCCTCTGCCCAGCCTGGGGAGGAAGGTGCTACAAAATGATCAGTAGTGGTAGTTGCTTGTGTGGGTTTAGAGGCCTCTGGGAGATGCTATGCTGTGAATAGAAGCTCTCTGCCACAGTGCCAAGCTTGGGGGCACTTAGCAAGTAGCATAGAGCATTCTAAGGTTTGTGGGCTTTTGATAAATTTTAGCAAAGTCCACAGCACTGGCTGAGGCTAGCAGTTTGTGTAAAATATTCACTAAAAAGGGTTCGAGCTGGACACATGAATTGGATGGGGCAGGATTTTAGGGAATCACCAGGTATGAGGCAAGCAATGTTAACCATGTTAATGGAGACTTGGGTTTTGTGCCCACATGTGCTTGCCAGCTGTGTTGGGGAGAGGCTCAACAAACAATCAATGGTGCCTGCCAGCACTTCAGTCCTGGAAAGAGCTGCCCCTCCAGCCCTCATCCTGAAGATAATTCAGTTCCTCCCTATATGTCTGTAATGTTTTTCAAGCTGCAGTCCCTTTGCTGGAGCTTAGAGTGAGTGTTTGTACATGAGTGAGTTTGCTCTGGGTCCTTTAAAAGGAAGCCGTGGTTTCTAGCAGTCTTCCATCTTATCTGGATAGAGTCCCCTGCTGATTTTCACAGTCAGATATTGTGGGAACCTCATCCTGGCACTCGTGGTCTGGGCTGTGCAGTCTAGTGTGGGGTTGGGACCCCTGCTCCTCAGGGGATACCTCCCAAGCCAGGATATTCCTCCCAATTTGTAACCACGTGGGTACAGGATCTGTCCATTTGTCATCTCCACTCCTTCTACCAGCCTCGACTTGGCTTCTTTATATCCTTAGTTATAGGACTTCTGTTCAGCTAATCTTCAGCTGGTTCTCAAGGATGGTTCTTTTATAGCTTAGTTGTAATTTTAATGTGGTGTGAGAAGAGGAGAGATTAGCATTTACCTACTTTGCCATGTTGACAGAAAATGAGTTAATTTTTGTATATGGTATAAAGATCCAACTTTATTCTTTTTCATGTACATACCTGGTTTTTCCATCACCATTTGTTGAAGAGATTATTCTTTCCCCATTGTGTAGTCTTAAATCCCTGTCAAAGATAATTTTCCCATATGCACAAGGGTTTGTTTCTGGGCTCTCTATTCTGGCCCATTGGTCTATATGTGTTTCTTTATGTCAATACCATACTGTTTTATATTCTAGCTTTTTAGTATGTTTTAAAATCAGAAAATATAAAACTTCCAAATTTGTTCTTTTTCAAAATTGTTTTGGCTGTCTGGAATCCCTTGATATTCTGTATGAATTGAAGAATAATTTTTTTTTTCATTCCTGCAACAATTACCATTGAGATTTGGATAGTGATTGAATTGCATCTATAGACTGCTTTGGGCAATATGGACATTGTTGATGCTATTGTAAATAGGATTGTGTGTGGGGTTTTTTTTTTTTCATTTTCTTTTTGGATTGTTCATTGTTAGCACATAGAAATGCATCTCGCTTTGATGTATTGATTTTGTAACCTGCAACTTTGCTTAATTTATTAATTTTAACAGTTTCTTATGGAATCTTTAGGGTTTTCTTCATATCATTCCATGTCATTCTGCTTCTTTCTTTCCAATGTAGATGGCTTTTACTTATTTTTTTCTTGTCTAATTGCTCTGATTAATACTTCTTGTACAAACTTGAATAGAAGTGGCATGAGTGGGCATCCTTGTCTTTTTCCTGATCTTAGAAAAAGCTTTCAGTTTTTCTCTATTGAATCTAATATCTGCAATCTTGCCATATTTGGCATTTATTATATTGAAGTAGTTTCCTTCTATTACTAGTTTTTGAGCAATTTTGTCATGAAAGGGTACATCAAATGCTTTTTCTGCATTGATTGAATGCTCATGTGGTTTCTGTCCTTCATTTGTTAATGTGGTATATTATATTGACACGTGTTTGTATGTTGAAGCATTTTTGCATTCCAGAAATAAATCTCACTTGGTCATGGTATATAATCCCTTATATGCTATTGAATTTAGTTTGCTATTATTTTGTTGAGGAGTTTTGCATTAATATTCATCAAAAATATTGGTCAATAACTTATTTTTCTTATAGTATCTTTGTCTGGCTTTGGTATCAGGGTCAGGGTAATGCTGGCTTCATCATATGAGATTGGAAGTGTCCCCTCCCTTCCAAATATTAATATTTAATTATTCTTTAAATTTTTGGTAGAATTCTCCAGTGAAACCATCTGATGCTGGGCTTTTCTTTGTTGTGAGGTTTTTGCCTATTTATTCAGACCTTTACTGGTTATAGGTTTGTTCAGATATTTATTTGTTCATGATTCCATCTTAGTAGGTTGTATATTTCTTGGAATTTATCCATTTCTTCTAAATTATCTAATTTGTTGGCATTTAATTGTTCTTAATAGTTTCTTATAATCTTCTTCTCCCCCTGTAGAATACAACCTCTGTTGCAATGTCTCCTCTTTCATTTCTGATTTAAATTGATTCTTCTCACTTTTTATCTTAATCTAACAAAGGGTTTATCAGTTTTATCAATCTTTTTTTAAAAAACAACAACTCAGTTTTATTAACTCTTTTATTGTGTTTTTTTTCTACTCTCCAGTTTATTTGTTTCTACTCTAATATTTGTCATTTCCTTCCTTCTGTTAATTTTGAGCTTGGTTGATCTTTTTCTAGTTCCTTGAGGTGTAAGTTAGGTTACTGACTTGAGGTTTTTGTTTTCTTTAATGGACTTATTTACCACTATAAACTTACCTTTTTGTACTGCTGTCATGACATCCTATAAGTTTTGGCATATTTTCATTTTTATTTGTCTCAGGATGTTTTCTAATTTTCTTTTTTTTAAAATATATTTTTATTGATTTCAGAAAGGAAGGGAGAGGGAGAGAGAGATATAAACATCAATGATGAGAGAGAATCATTGATTGGCTGCCTCCTGCATGCTCCCTCTCCACACCCCCCCCCCCCCCCACCCACCCCCGTCCACACACACACACTGGGGATCAGGCTCACAACTCAGACATATACCCTGACTGGGAAGTGAACCTTGACCTCCTGTTCATAGGTCAACACTCAACCAATGACCCACACTGGCCGGGTTCTAATTTTCCTTGTGATTTCTTTTTGACCCATTGGTTGGTTAAGAGTGTGTTATTTAATTTCTACACAATTTTTAATTTTTCAGTTTTTCTTCTGCTACTGATTTCTAGTTTCATTCTATTGTGGTCAGAAAAAGAAATTTTGTATGACTATTATGAGTTTAAAAAGCCAGTCTCCATAAGTTAGATAGATACTGATTTAATTTATGTAGCCTTCTTGAAATGACATTACACAAATGGAGAACAGAACAGTAATTGCCAGAAGTTAGGGATAGTGTGGGAGGGAAGTGAATGTGGCTATAAATGAGTAGCAGAAAGGAACCTTGTAATGGACTTTTTATTTTCATTATATCAATGTTGATATCCTGGTAATGATATTATACTATAGTTTTCAATATATTGGGGAAATGAGTAAAAGGTACACAGGATCTTCTCTGTATTATTTTGTATAATTGTATGTGAACCTATGATTATTTAAAAATTAAAATCTAATTTCCAAAACCTTTAGAGAGGCAACTATAGCAGTTGAGAGTACAGAGTTTGCTGTCAGACAAAACAAGTTTCCAGTTCCAATTCCATCATTAACAGTTGTCTGACTTTGGCCAATGTCTTAACTTCCCTGTGTCTTAGTATGAATATGTCATATGCATAAAGGCTTAGCATGAATATGTTATATGCATAAATTATAATGAAACATAAATACATTTATAATTAAACTAAGCCAATTTTATGAACTAGAAACAAAATTACTGCCCAGGTTAATGCATCTTTTTTCTTTTTAATGAAACAGAGAACCAATTAAACAGCCTGAATAAAAGCCTGAATGCGCATTAAACAGAAACACAGAAGTGATAAAGGTAATTCCTTGCTAGTTTCCCAATTGCTAGCAATACTAAGAAAATCAATTAAAGTTTTCCTAAGATGATCTTTTCTCTTACTTAGAAAGAAATTTTGAGATATTCCCATTTATACAAATTGAATCCCCCAGGTTTTTGTGTTGCCTTTCTTTAAAGAGGGTTCTTTTCAAAGTCAGGAGCACTGGAAGGTAGTCAAGGCATGTGGGCCATCTCTTTTTCAGCATAGTGGTGGATGGGATAACAGTGCAAATTTGTTTAGCAATTGTTTTTGTATTCTTCCCTACCAAGGAGCTAACCATGAATTAAATGGAGTGATCAGCATTTGCATAGTCATTCTACTCTGATCACCAAGTGCTAAAAAGGGAGAGAAAGAAGCACTCCACGTGTGGATAAAATTTAAGCATCTGTAGAGTCATGGATATCATGACATTCTTTCTACTTTAAACCATCATGGATTCAAGAATTCATAGAACACAAGAATCCTATCTAATAAAAGAGAAACATGGTAATTGGCGTATGACCGCTACCCTTCCCATTGGCTAATCAGGGCAATATGCAAATTAACTGCCAGCCAAGATGGCGGCCGGCAGCCAGGCAGCTTGAAACTAACATGAGGCTTGCTTGCTTCAGTGACGGAGGACTCCAATGTTCCCCGCCTGCCGCTGCAGGCCTCTGAGCTGCAACTCTAAGCAACTATGTAACAAATATAGAAGCTAAACAAAACCCCAGAAACCTGCTTTAGTCCACCAGGCTTCAGCCAGCAGTATCGCAACATTGTAAGAAAAGGCCAGAAACCTACTTTCAGCAGCAGAGGCCTAAGAGCTGGAGCCAAGCCTCAAAGCTAAAGCTGGCCCAGAATAACAAAAAGAAAAAAAGGAGTGGTTGGGAGCTTCAGTCATCCCCAGCCTGAAAACAGCCCTCAGCCCCTCACCCAGTCTGGCCAGGCACCCCAGTGGGGACCCCGACCCTGAAGGGTGTGTGATCAGCTGCAAACAGCCATCATCTCCTCACCCAGGCTGGCCAGGCACCCCAGTGGGGACCCCCACCCTGAAGGATGTGTGACCAGCTGCAAACAGCCATCATCCCCTCACCCAGGCTGGCCAGGCACCCCAGTGGGGACCCCCACCCTGATCCAGGACACCCTTCAGGGCAAACCAGCCAGCACCCACCTGTGCACCAGGCCTCTACCCTATATAGTAAAAGGGTAATATGCCTCCCAGCACCGGGATCAGCAGAGCCACGAGGCCTCCCGACACTGGGATCAGCGTGACAGGGGGCAGCGCCCAAACCCCCTGATCGCCCTGCGGCTCTGTGTGTGACAGGGGGCGGGGACACAACCTCCCTATCCACCCTGCTCTGTTTGTGACAGGGGAAGGTGCCCCAACCCCCTGATCAGCCCTGCTCTGTGCCTGATAGGGGGGAGCTCCCCAACCCCCTGATCTCCCTGCGGCTCTGTGTGTGACAGGGTGCGGCACCCCAACCCCCTGATCGGCCCTGCTCTGTGTGTGACAGGGTGCGGCGCCTCAACCCCACCCCCCCAAACGGCCCTGCTCTGTGACGGGGTAGAGCCATAACCTCCCCATCGGCCCTGCCCTGAGTGTGAGAGTGGCGGTGCCCCAACCCCCTGATGGGCCCTGCTCTGTGGGTGATAGAGGGTGGTGCCTCAACCCCCTGATGGGCCCTGCTCTGTGAGTGACAGGGGGCAGTGCCCCAACCCCCTGATTGGCCCTGCTCTGTGCGTGACAGGGGGTGGAGCCGCAACCTCCCCATCGACCCTGCCTTGAGTGTGACAGGGGACAGTGCCCCAACCCCCCAATCGGCCCTACCCTGAGCGTGACTGAGGGTGGCATCACAACCTCCCAATCCGCCCTGCTCTGTGCATAACAGGGGGCGGCGCCCCAACTCCCCAATCGGCCCTGCTCTGAGCCCGACCAGGGGCTGCACCTAGGGATTGGGCCTGCCCTCTGCCACCCGGGAGCAGGCCAAAGCCAGCAGGTCGTTATCTCCCGAGGGGTCCCAGACTGCGAGAGGGCACAGGCCGGGCTGAGGGACCCCTCTCCCCCCCCCGAGTGCACAAATTTTTTGCACCGGGCCTCTAGTTAAAACATAAAACAAATAACAAAATAATCCTGCATAGCAAGGAGAATATGATTTTCTTCATGAGATTTTACTATTTATGAAGATGAATTTATTACCCTGGCGCAATGGAAAGAACACAGTCATTGGAATCAGGCAAACTTTTGTCAAATCCCAAGCTCCATCAATTATTTTCTGTGTGACAAGTTATTAACCCTTTGAGCAGTGGTTTTTCATCTGTAAAACTGGGGTTAAAGTAGCCATGTGTAGTAGTTCTGCCACCAAGTGAAAGTGGTAGCATAGATAGTTAGTATTGATAAAGGAAAGGAGCAAGTGGACTCAGATATTAAGCGTAATAAATTGAAAGCTGAATCAGATACTGGGCCTGCTTCATTAGGAAGTTAAGGCATTCCATTGAGCTTGATTTACTAAGAAGCCATTGCATTTATAGGCTCATTCACACACTCCAGGAGACTGTAGTGTTCTCTGTACTCAGGACTTAATCCTTGTGGTAGGCAGGAAGAGTCTCCCCTAGGTGCAACTAGGGTGGTGTCAGGATTATGGGGAGCAGAAGAGGGGAAATTCCTCTGGGTACATGAGCAATAGAAAACAGATGACAGAACAGAACTTTTGGATATAGCAGTCAAGATGGCACATGGGGAAATGCTTCTACTTTGTGGCATATGCAGTAGAAGCCAAAATGATGACATGAAGGAGCAGATTCTAGCCTGGGAAAATCTGAGAAAAGGATTGGATTGGATTGGATTAGGACATGGAACCCCAGAACATCTAGGAAAGAGATTGGTTAGGGGGAGGCCTAACTCAAGCCCAGGAGAAATCAGGAAGTGGATTGGATTGTTGAAATGACAGCTTGTTCATTACCAAGAACCAAGAAAATATTTGGAGGATTATCAAGAGACTCATGGCAATTGCTGTAGAGCCTACCACTCTTTGCCTCCCCAAGAGTGAACTATTTCTCTTCATCCCAATACAATCTTACCACTACATTTAAGCTTCTCCACACATGTGCCCTTTGAAATTCTTTTCTCAACACACCGCAAAAGAACCCACTTTTATCAGCTACAAAAGCATGTGAATTACGTGCCTACCTCAGCACTAACTCAAAGTAGGAGCTAAGGATACTGTCAGATCCTTTCTTTCCTTGCTCTTTTACCTTTTGTTTCTCTTGTTATTGTGGTTTATTATAGGCCAAGTTACTCCAAGCTTTTAATTATGAAATTGTTCATTAAGGACAGAAGCCTGACTTTGCACGGCAATGCAGAAGGTACTACATATGATGTCCGTCATGTCTCGATATTCCATTTCCAAGTGATTATTGAGAAGTAAATACTTTTGAATCAATTACAACCCACACATACCAAAACTCACATAATATTCACTCTGTGTAATATTAAGACAGAGATAGGTAAAGAAAATGGAGGTTGGAAAAGAGCTCAACTTTACCGACAGGAGGCCCGTCTTAGACAATGGGTTCATTCTCGTGACCTTTCGAAGTGAATGGTCTCTTCTGTAACCTGAAGTGAAGGTTTCTGACTGATGCAGAGAAGATCAAAGGTCTGCTTCTAACCCAGTCTCAGCCACCACAAATTCAAAAAATTGCTAGTGGAAAAGTGGTTGTCTCCTTGAAAGAAATAAAGAAAGTAGTAGCTGTGGGTCAAGAAGGAGGAATCTGGGTTTAAGCCAAGGTCTGAGGCTCCTTTGACTTATTCATTTTGCCTTTACTTTACTTATGATTAACTTTTTCTTAATAGGAGCAACATACCATCGTGGGCATGTTCTGACATGTGAACAAATGTTAATAATAATGATCATGAAACAGTTAAGTCAGAAAACTCAAATCCTTTTATAAGCTTTTGGTTGTTCGTTTTGGTATGTATGATAGATTGTTACAATAATGACCTCCAATGAATGACGTCTCCCTGTGTCCATTTTCTTTGCAATATGGCTTGCTACTCTTCCTATCAAGAAGTAGAATCCATTTCCCCATCATTTGAATGTGGGTTGGCCTTGTGACTTCTCAGATCAATAGAATGTGATGAAGTGAGTGTGTGACTTACTCCCAAGGTGAAGCCTGATGATGTCTTACAACGTCTGTTTTGACCCTCTTAGAACACTTTCCTCATCATGTAAAGTAGCTTGATTTATTGTAATAGAAGATGAGAGACCTTGTGGAGAGACCCAGCCAAGATTCAACACCAACAACAGGAAATGGGAATCTAGGAATGATCAGCCCCTACTGATCAACCAGCTACCCGAAAAGGTGAATGAGCCCACCCAACACTAGAGGAGTAGGAGGATTCCCTAGCTGAGTCCAGCTTTATGATTTTGCGATTAATAATGAAACTGACAGTTAACAGTAAACATGTTTAGGTATTATATCATAGAATCTAGAGATGTAGATATAAACTTTAACTAAATGTTTCAATTGTTTGGTTGTCAGGTAGCAGTCAAAGATAATAGAAAGTATGTTAGTCCTGTCCTCGAGGCCTGCCTGTAAAATAAGTTCCAGGAAAAATGTTTAAAAGTATACTTTGCTTAGATAATAGAAAAATGTAGCTAGTTAAGCATAACACAAAGATAGCTTAAATAATGATGGTCACAAGATGTTTAGTTTCTGCCTTTGCTTTAAAGATAACATCATGGACACACAATCAGAAGTTTTTCAGAATCTTGGTTCCTCAATGAGGTTAGATCACCCAACCACAGTGAAGGCTCCAGACAAGATGACATCAGACTCAGGAAAACCACTGAAGCTTGCACAAGGACTCACTAATCAGCTTCACTGGTAACCCCTAACATATAACCCTCAATCTCGGCCTTTAAAAACCCTTGATTGAAAGCCATCAGGGAATTCTGGTTTTAAGCCATAGCTTCCCGTTCTGGCTTGGCACCCAGCCAAGAAAGCGCTTTAGCTTTTCCACTGCTGTACATTGGGCTCAGTAATGATAAGAAGAACTATGTACTTGGCTGTCCCGTTTCTGGCACAGAGCTCCCAGAACCTTTGGAATTTTCTGACGTAAGCTATAAAGGAGTCTTTTGTTATGTTAATGAGGTGCCTTTGGGAAGCCCCTAGGTAACCTAAGGATGGGTGCTGGTTGCCAGGGAAACTGACCATGTAATTGCAGAATTGGAACTTTCAATCCCAGCCCCCTGACCTCTGAGAGGGAAGAGGGGCAGGAGATTTAGTTCAATAACCAATAATTTAATCAACTGTGTCTGTGTAATGTGGCCTCCAAAAAATCCAAAAGGACAGAGTTTGGAGACCTTCCCAGTCGTTAGCCTGTGGAAATTTGGGGACAGTGTTACCCTAGAAAGCATGGAAGCTCCATACCCCTTCCCCATACCTTGCACTATGCATCTTTTCCATGGGCTGTTCCTGTGTTACAGCCTTCTATAATAAACAGGTTATCTAATAAGGAAAGTGTTTCCCCAAGCTCTGTGAACCATTCTAACAAATTAATCAAACTGAAGGAGGGAGTGGAACCACCAGTCTATAGAGAATCTGTCAGATGTGCGGGCGCTGTTGGCATCTGAAGTAGAGGGAAGAGGGCAGTCTTGTATTACTGAGCCCTTCACCTGTGGAACCTGATGCCATCTTCAATAGCTGGAGTCAGAATTGAGTTGTATTGTAGGACACCCCCCGGTGTCACAGAATTGCTTGATAGTGGTGTTGGGGTGGGACCCACACATTGTAATTGAGTACAGAATCGTAAGCCCAAATTGCCAATGCACACAATTGTGAGCAAATACCCAGTTACAGTTTTAAAGCACTACCTCGGTTTCTTACCCAGCAACAGATAACTGACAGACTAGGTAAAAAGACCTTCATTAAGCTTTTGTTACAAATAAAAGTGAAGCACAGAAAACCTGTCACTCCCACATCCCATTTTTGTTATATCCAGTTGCCTTTCCTCTATTCCTTTATTCCTTGCATTTCTGTAACTTTGAAGTTCCTGACCACCCTCTTTTTGAAATGCCTTCCTTGATTTTCTTCACTGCTCTTTCCTGGGCATCCCCTACCTCATAGTCTCCTCCTTCTCAATCATTTGTGCTAGTTCCTTTTCCCCTATATTTTTAGCATACCAGTTCCTGACCCTCTGCTTTTCTCTCTTTGCCTCATTCCTTTAGTGAAACCTCTCACTCTTATGGCTTTATCCTGAGAATTATTGTATTCTAAAGACACATAGGTGTTTATCTATAGCCTTGATCTATGTATATAATTGATTTCCAATAAGTACCTGTGAGCTACTTTTTATATGAAAAATAAAATATGTGCATTGACTGTGATTCCCAGAATTATATCTGACAAAACTAAAAACATCTGGACATTTCTTAAGGGATCCTGATTTCAAGAGATTTCCCACATCATAGCAAGTTTGCATATTTAATTCATGTCAAAATATTTCTCTTCCTCAATGACAAAGCAAAAAATAAAAAATAAAAAAAATGAGAGTCCAACTCTTATTGTAAATCCAAGGACAAAAGTTAAATGAAAGATCACATATTAAATGCTCACATGTAACTGCTGCTTAAATACCTTTTGCAATCCGCACTTAAGCTTTCAAAGGTGCTTCTGCCTCTTCCAAATAGGAATCTGCATGTAGCTTGGGCTTCAAAGAATAAAACAAATAAAACAATAATTTCACTTTTTTAAGTCCTCAGAGTGAAAACAACTGAGACGTAGCCTTTTTCTGGCTGCTGTGCGTTCCAGTCCCTGCAGGCCAATTAAGTTCTTTCAAAGCCTCAGCAAGGGCTTGAAGGTTAATTAAAATGTGTGCTTTAGGAAAAACTGAGGTTAGTATAGAGTGCACATACTCCACCAGCTGTCTTGGAAGCAATATTTAATTAACCAGCAGTGAGGCCCAGCACCTACTTTTTCCCCATTTCTGCACAGATATCAGGGATGCAGAGGATGGACCCAAGTCTCCGAAAGGGATGTTTGCAAAGACAGTGAAGAGAATGTCTCTCTGTTCCCCACTCTTACTCAATTTTCTCCTCTTAGGGTCCTGCTTTTTGGTGTCTTTATCATCATGCTGTCCTAAGATTTCCTCCCACAAATAGCAGATCCTTACTCATTGATCCTCACAGAGAAATTTTTCTTATATCTCTTGCCCCTCCTCCACACACAACTTCACAACTTGTCCATCTATTTTCTGCCTTTCACAGTGGCAGCTACTTAGTTAATCAGCTAAGTATTAGTAATGGGCTGTTAATATGCTAGCCTCTCTGGAAGCACCTGCCTTTTAACTGAAGGCCCATAGGACATGAAAGCCCATTGGGAGAAAGTGGTAGCAAACCTCAATGATAACCCCAATGACCTCTACCCCCAGTATTCACATCGTTATATAACCCCTTCCCACATTTTATCAGGGTTGGTTTGGGTGTTCAATAGTTTACAGTGTGGGTAAGAGTAGGTTTACAGTTGTGAGTATGCAAAACACAGACTTTATTATTGTATTATTATTTATTAATCATTGTATTACTTTCCATACAAACACCTGTAAACTTACTTTTGCACCACCTTGTATAATAAAAGTTCTAGTGTGTCACTTTCAAGATTAGGATATTTAAAAATAAAGTAAAATTAAAAAAAACTTCCATCTTAGGTTTTCTTTCTCCTCTCTCTGACTACTTGCTCTGGGGGAAATCATACAGTATTTCCCTTCGTAGGAAGGAACTGAAGAGCCATGTGAGTGAGCTTGCAAGTGGTTCCTTTGGCCTCGGGTAAGCCTCTGAAGACTGCAGACTTGATTGATCGCTTGGCTGTGACTTCATGGGAGACCTTGATCTAAAACTAAACAGATTCCAACATATAGAAACTGTGAGATGAAAATTTTGTTGTTTTATACCACTGCCGGGGTCCTGCCCCAGCAGGTCCAGGGGTCCCCAAAGGTGTGGACGGAGTCGGCGAAGAAGGAATGACACGGAGACAGCGTTCAGGTGATCAGCAGCCTAGCCAGGATCTCTAGCCAGGATCTCCAGCCAAGTTCTGGTCTGGATCTCCAGCGAAGTTCTGCTTCGGATCTCCAGCCAGGTTCTGTGTCCATGTTCTCTTGCTAGGTTCTCCAGCCAGGTTCTCCAGGTTCTCCAGCCAGGTTCTGTAGCCATGTTCCATCGCTAGGTTTTCCAGCCAGGTTCTGTCCAGGTTCTCCAGCCAGGTTCAGTCACCAGGTTCTAGTCAGGTTCTCTTGCCATGTTCTATCCAGGTTCTGTAGCCAGGTTCTGTCTCTAGGTTCTTCAGCCAGGTTCTCTCGCTAGATTCTGTCTCTAGGTTCTGTTGCCAGTTTCTGCCCAGGATCTTTTGCCATGTTCTCTCCAGTGAAGTTCTTCTGTCTCTAGGTTCTGTGTAGGTTCTGTCTTCTAAGTTCTGTCTTCTAAGTTCTGTGTCTTGCTGTCTTGTTACATCTGTATTTATACCAGTTGATTCAATCCTATCAATCTCTATTACAAAGGTTAGGGCATTTCTTATCTCCATTCCAGGGAGTAAAGATTATGTAGCTTAAGCATGATTGTTCATAGTTAAAGTGATTAATTACCCACCTGGCACTTAGTTGAGGGGTTTTATTCCCTCCCTAACTTTAGGGGAAAATCCCTACCTGGGGAAACAACCTTTCTCAGAGAGGAGACCTTGGTTAAAACACATAGTGCCAAGGTGAGCAAACATATTAAGAACAGTATGCCATATATGCCAGGTCCTTTGAAACAGCAAGGATGGACCGGCTCCCGGCATACCACCAGATTTGGGGGTAATTTGTTATGCAGCAATAAGATAGCAAATACAAAAGCCTGGGTCCTTACCACAGGATGGAGCCAGTTAGCAGCACATAAAGTTGACTTGCTGAAGCAGAGTGAGCTTAGCACCCATTTCTGGGAGCTTCTAAGGAGAGGAGAGCTGACATTTCAGGAAAAGTGTCCCATGGAGGGTGGGACCAATAGGAAAATGTTTCTGGGCAGAGTCAGATGGGATTGGAGCAAAAGAGCTGACTGACTGCTCAGGAGTCCAGGGTTTCCCCTTGTCAGGCGAGGCTGTGAAGCCTTCTCTGTCCCACCCTTTTGCTACTGCTCACACTCAGCCACCTGAGGCTGTAGCTGGCTCGGGCTGCTCTCAGCCTGTCCGACTGTCCATTTCACATAATGTCTGTGAAGGTGTGTATCTCCTTTCTCTCTCTTAAGTTTTTCTTTGAGATGAGGATACACATCTTTGTTTCTTACCCATCAAATGAGCTTTCATGTGGTTATCCGCAAATAGTCAGGAGGAAGAACCCTTAGCATGTGAGAGAGGAACAAGATGCCAGGCCTATTTGGTGGACTAACTAGCAAAATCATAAGTTTTACTCCAATGTGCCTTTCTCAGTCCTATTCACGCATTCATTCATTTAACACATAGTTGTGAAAAGGTTTTAGACATTGGCGTACATGCCTGATACGAAAGCTTACATCACAGGTTTTTATTCAGGTCTGACTCCTCCTTCTGTAGTTCTGAGGTGTCCCCAGGCCTAATCCAAATTTAGACCCAACGCGGTGATTTCATTTTGTATATATTCACTCTTTTTTATTATGACACATTTGATATTTACTACAGAAACCACATATACAAGTTATAGAATACAGTAATAACCTGAATGCCTGTGACCCCACCACAGACTAATGTCCTAAAGCATCACCAGAACTGTCCCATCTACCTTTGCTTTCACTTCTCCCCTTCTCCTGCTTCTGCTGACACAGACCCACCAAAGGTGAATTTCATATTCTTGTTTTGTTTTTCAAACAGCTTTATTGACAGATTGTTGATATACAAAACACTGTATATATTTAATATATTAACATTTGATGAGTTTAGACATATGCATTGACCTAGGAAACCACCACTATAATCACTGGACATTTCCAATACCTCCCACAGTTTTATTGTGGCACTTTGTTGGGGGGAGGGAGGGCGGTGTGTGTGTGTGAAGATCATTTAACATAAGGTCTACCCTCTTAACAAATATTTAAGTGCATAATAACAGTACTGTACACAATATGCTCTATGTTGAGAGCAGATTTCAAGAACTAATTCATCTTGTATGACTGACTTTATACCCATTGAGCAGCTACTCTCCCAACCCCCCTCTTCGTTGCCCTCTGAATATATATATATATATATATATATATATATATATATATTCACAACAATCCTATAAAATTCAGGAAACCTAGTGCCCTACATGGCAGGCTCCCATTGCTGGATGGCAGGGATCTGTCCTCTGAGACAGGACAAAGCAGAGACAGCTGGAGCCCCTCTCTGTGCTGCGCTCCTGTCCTGCGGGGCTTCTAGACCCTCCACTCCTCACTGCCCTCCTCTACCTGCTCACAGTTCTTCAAAGCTCTTTCCAGAGTGTCATGCGCAATCACCCAAGCCTTCCAGGTATGGCTGAGTAAACTAGGGACTAGGTTATCCACTCACAAAGAGTGACTCTGTACCTTTACCGACACAGAATCCCATTGTGTTAGGCTGTTTTATCTTTTCTTGTATGTAATATTGTAAGTTCAAACTTATTTGGTGCTAAATATAGGCCTTTATCTCTTAGGTGTGACCTTATTAACGTCATTCCAGTGTTCCATTGGTTCTACTCACAGACTTTGAATAGTCTCTATTTTTTTCCACTTTTGTGTCAGCTACAAAGCTACAAACCAGACAAGAGGCTTTCATCCAAGCCATGTGAAACAGAGCATTTTCTTTAACAGCTGCTAGCAGGAGAGAGGAGCACTGCTCCGTCTCAGCGTGTGGTACAGAATGGGGGTGTTGGGCATCCTTGGGACCCACTTATCCTTGGATGGTTTGGCTTACCCAGGTTCTTATTGTTGTTAATAAAAATGTTTGATTTGCGTTTTATACAGAACTACCTGAAGTCTGCATCATGACTTGATCCATTACCGAGGGGTTAATAGACAATGTGTCCAACTCAGCAGCATGGTTCTGGGAATTAGGGATCCACAGAAACCCAGGCAGGAGTCGTGAGGGGAAAGGGGCACAGCAGGGCAGTATTTCAATTCTTTCTTAAAGAAAAGGCAGTAGCGCATTCTGAGTCACTGAAAACCTGTGCAGATACGGCTTCTAAAACAAACACTATGCTGTGAGCTCACAGGAAAAGGGCAGGATGAAGACCTTCACAAACAAAGGGTCACATTCCTGTGGCAGGGGATGAGGAGGGAGGGTTACCATCATCTCTGCAAACCAAGAAAAGCAGTTTATCAACAGAAAAATTAATTAATTATTTAATCATTAGGGAGAGGCCTGGAGAAATACCCATGCTGAAATTCACAGTGAGCAAGAAATGACCAGTATCAGATTCTCTTTGAGAAAATGTTTTCTTGGAATAAACTGAATAGATTCTGAACAGGGTAGGAAAAAGTGATGCAAACAGGATAACTGGAAACATTCAATAGAAATTGCAATTACTTCACAATTGACTGGGCTCTACGAATACAAGCAGGATTTCTTTCCCAGTAATCTTAGAGGAAAAATAAAAGGCTTTTCTATCTTAAGATAAAGACTTGCAGGTCACATGATTTACACTTTCCATATATGCAAATAACTAAGAGATGCAAAAGACATAGATTCCTTAACTTAGGGATTTTTTTTTAATTAAGGAGAGCAAATTAAAACATGTAAATTGAACATGATAATATTAAACAGCAACAAGAAGCCATGGGAGACAGAAAAAGGGAAAATGGGAAGGAAACCAAAATATTAGTGGGAGCTTATTCTATGCTAAGTGCTTCCCATACATGATCTCTTTCATGTCTTCCCAAGATTCTTTAATGTAAAAAAAAACAAAACAGAGTTTAGTAAGTGAGAACACTGATATTCAATGAGTTTAACTAATTTTCTCAAGGCACACAGGTAATAAAATGCCAAATATGATTCAAACCAGGTCTGCCTGCTTCTAAATCCTACACTTCCTCAATGCAACCATCACCTCCATGGTTTACAGACTATTTGGGGAGAATATATATATATATATATATATATATATATATATATATATAAAAAATTATGCCAGAGAGAATTAAATTGATAAGTTGATTATTGATAATTTTGTAGCATAGATTAGAAATAGTTCTGGGTATCCAAAAACAAAGAAAACCAATGAAATCTGGAGACGTAAGAGAAGGTGGCTTTGCAGAAGACCTGACCCTATGTTGAGCCTTGAATGATGGGTAAAGAACTTGACTGGTGAGGGAGGGGTGGGTAAGGAAAACAGAAGCCATATAAGGAAGATAAGGAGAATTATTCCTTAGGAAAATGTGTTAAGACCCAGTGTGGTGTATGATGTGGAATGTGAAGAAAAGAGAAGAAAAAAATGACAACTTCAAAGTATAATGGCAGTACCACTAATAAGAGTCAAAGGAAAAGGAAAAGATGCTTTTAAGTGAAAGATGATAAATTTTGGGGGGGACTGTTGAATCAAGGTGATAATGAACTATAGAAACTAAAATCTCAGTAGAGGAAATGACTAAAACTGATAAGAAAATAGGGCTTGGAATACTAGTAGAAATTTAAGAAGTACTCCAACATAGGTAATATTTGAATTTAAGGATGTTATTTATGAAGAGAAGAGCAAGGATAGGAGACAGAGTATTATTGAAAATCTATCTATATATATAAAAGCCTAAGCGACCGTTTGACCGGTCAACTGGAAGTTATGATGCACACTGACGAACAGGAGGCAGAAACTCAATGCACTGGCATGGAAACATGGAACAGACTGATGAATCTCAGAGGTAAGGGGGCAGGGGGAAAGGTGGGAAGAGATTAACCAAAGATCTTATATGCATACTAGAGGCCCAACTGGTGGGGTCCATCGGCCTGGCCTGGTGGAATCGGGCTGAAACTGGCAGTCCAACATCCCCCAAGGGGTCCTGGATTGTGCAAGGGCACAGGCCAAGCCAAGGGACCCCACCAGTGCACAAATCTGTGCACCAGGCCTCTAGTAGTTATATAAATAGAAGATCCAGTTCAAGGTCACCTGAAACCTTATGGGTCTCAGAATGGTACAGTCACAAAAGCTAAAGTAGGAGAGGGTCTCAGGTGTGGCAGACTGAATTAATGACTTCAATGCTCTACCACTGCCTACATCCACACCTTGGCCATGATGAGTGTACTTCTCTGCTCCCAAGACTTTGGATTTACACATGTGACTTGTTTTGGTCAACAGCATGTGGGAAGAAGTGACAGTGTGCCAGCTCCAAGCCTAAGCCTTAGGAAGCTTTACATGTTTCCTCTAAGCTTGTTGTGTCTCTGGCATTATCATGATAAGAACATGCCCCAGCTTTCTCTCTAATTATAGGAAGGGGGTGAGGGAATGTGCAGAGTGTCTCCCTGGCTGTCTTTAGTATATAGCAGAGCCATCCTAGCAGCCACAGCCTGAAGAAAGTGCCACCAGCCAAATCCATCCTACATCAGAGGAACCCTAAGGACCTGCAAAATGTGTGAACTATATCTGATACTGTTTCACATCACAGAGTTAGCGGTTGGTTTCTTATGGCAGTTACAGCAAAGCATTAGGTTAGTTGACTTTGGAAGCAAGTAGTCACTTGATCTGTAAGAATGAATGATGATGTTTCAAGAAAACTGCAAAAGCAAAAATTAGATTTCAAGGTATTAAGAATAGCAGAAGGGGCCAGGATATGCAGTTGTAAGTATAGATTACTTAATTGAGAAGTCTTCAGGTTAAAATAAAAGAAGTAATAGTTAGCAGGAAAATCAACAGACGCGTACCGGGCATATTTGGATGCGTAGAAAGAAGTCTGTGGGGAGGGAGAGGAGGGCATAGGGAAGCTGATGATGGTGGAGCCCGAGAGCCTAAGGACAGGAGGAAGTGTCCACAGAAATCAGACAGGAGTGGGGCACAGCACAAAGCATAACATAAGAGACTTTGCTCTCTCTAAGGGGGCATAATGAAGAAACTGAGATAAGCTCCTGAGTCACAGGCCCCACTTCATGGAGGAGGAATTTTTCTTTTTCTTTGTTCAGTGAAATTCCAAGACTGTGTCAAAAGCAATTATGGGAGTGTTGGCGAATATCATACACTTGTGTTTGAAATTTCTGTTTCCCTTACATTGAATAGAATTCTGAAGAGTCAAATATCTAATCAAGAGTGTGGTGAGGGAAAGGAGTCGACATTCTACATAAAATTCAAGCCCGTGGCTTTGAGTGTTTCAGGATTCAGGGTATCTCCAAATGACCATCATGGTGTCAAATGAGGAAGTGAAAGCACCTGGGTCACTCAGGGAGGAGAGCTGCATGCTGTGTTGGTGTGAAAAGTTTGAAGCAGGGGAGCTGGGAGCTGTTACTAGACCACTCTAGGCTAACAAGAGTGGGGCGATCCTTTTGTTTTGTTAGCCAGGAGTTCATGAGATTTCTTTTGTTGGCCTGACTTCACAGTCTTCAGCCAACTATGTGACTGTATCTGTCTGGAGGCCTTGTAGAAGGACATAATAGCACTATGGAAAATGTCTGTGAGCAATTTATAGCTGAGGCCGGTTCTATTTTTGAATACTTGTTTGCAGTGATGTGCCCCAAACTAGCTGAGACCAGTGTGTCAGAGCAGAGCCGTCTGAGCCAAATGGAATAGCAGCATCTTATAAAGGTCTCTTCCTGGCAGGGCTGCTGCTGGCTCACCAGGTGAGATCGTGAGATCCACGGCATCCGTGCCATCACAGGGAGCCATTCTGCTCCGTTTCTGCTCTAATGGGGAGTCAGGACAGTGTTTACTTTGCTCACTCTGAGCCCATTGGAGTGTTAGGAAGGCTTCCCCGTGGTGCAGCGCTCCCTGCCCCCTACCCCCCACCCTGACCTCGGGCTGTGTCTAGATTGCCAGTTGAAAGTTGAGACCTAGAGGCTTGGTGCCCCCGGCATATTGGCTGCAGTCACACCTGTGAGCAACTGAAGCCAAGGTTGTTTCCAGAGCACCTGCCAGGTGGGAGCAGCATGCATTTTAGGGAATGGGATAGTACAAGAAGGTAGAGGGAAGCATCACTTGTGTTTCCCAGGGAAGAAAGAACAAATATTGTGTGGTTTGAGGAAATTGCACAGTATTTGACTACACAAATATTGTGTAACTAGAGGCCCAGTGCACAAAAATTTGTGCACTCGGGGGGGGGGGGCGTTCCTCAGCCTGGCCTGTGCCCTCTCTCAGTCTGGGACCCCTCAGGGTGACTACTTGCTGGCTTAGGCCTGCTCCCCGGGGGATTGGGCCTAAGATGGCAATCAGACATCCCTCTGGCAGCCTGGGAGCCCTCGGGGGATGTCCATTTGCCAGCGGGGAGCAGACCTAAGCTGCAGTCAGACATCCTTAGCACTGCTGAGGAGGCAGGAGAGGCTCCCACCACCATTGCTGTACTGGCAGCCATCAGCCTGGCTTGTGGCTGAGCAGAGCTCCCCCCTGTGAGAGTGCACTGACCACCAGAGGGCAGCTCCTGCATTGAGCGTCTGCCCCCTGGTGGCCAGTGTGTGTCATAGTGACCAGTCATTCCCAGTCCTTCTGCTGTTAGGGTCAGTTTGCATATTACCCTTTTACTATATAGGACAGAGGCCTGGTGCACAGGTGGGGGCTGGCTGGTTTGCCCTGAAGGGTGTCCCAGATCAGGGTGGTGGTCCCGCTTGGGTGCCTAGCCAGCCTGGATGATGGGCTGATGGCTGTTTGCAGCTGGTCACACCCCCTTCAGGGTGGGGGTCCCCACTGGAGTGCCTGGGTAAGGGGCTGAGGGCCGTTTTCAGGCTGGCAGGCGACTGAAGCTCCCAGCCTCTTTTTTTGTTTTTATTATTTTGGGATTTATTTACCTTCTATAGCTGTCACTGGAGCTGAGAGCCAGCTCCAGCTCTGAGGCTCAGCTCCAACTCTGAGGCCGTGGCTGGCTGAAAGCAGGTATCTGGGTTTGTTTAGCTTCTATAATTGAAATATTGTTGCTTCCGGAGCTCAGAGCTGGGCTGTGGCAGGCAGGGAACCTTGGCTTCCTCCATCACTGGAGCAAGCAAGCCTCATGTTCGCTTCAGCTGCATGGCTGCCAGCCGCCATCTTTGTTGGCAGTTAATTTGCATATCCTGCTGATTAGCCAATGGGAAGCATAGCAGAGGTATGGTCAATTACCATGTTTGTCTATTATTAGATAGGATTCAGTAGTTGAGCACACTGGACAGTCATTTCCAGAGGTGCACTTGGAAGTACTGCTTGGGGCAGGCACAAGGCATGTGGAATGAATCTAGTGATGTGTGCTAGGATACCTTTAGGGACCCTGAGTTTAGATTTTAAAATGTGCCATTGCAGAATATCAGGTGGCTTACGATGGGCAGGCACAAACTAAACCCTCCATAAATTAGTTCCCTAACCAATGAATAAACCTTCTGTGCTGGATTTTGTTTGTTGAAAATCAGTATCTTTCCACCTTTTGAAGCTCTCCTCTGTACTGCAGGGATGAGAAGCTCAAAGCCACAGTTCCAAAGATGCCCTTGCCAGGAGGCCCACTTAGATTGGGTCAGTGAGAAGCATTCATTTAAGATTTTTGCAGACAGAAGAAGAGCCTTCCCCCCAACCTCCAAGTGGCAGCTGCAGATCAGGATGTGGGTATCTGAAGATGACAGACATGGCAGGGCTGTTACCTGCGGCTTTCACACATCCTCCTGAGAGTCACCCGCTTCTCGGGCACAAGTCAGCTGAGGTCATGGTGTTAGCTTCCTGTGTGATAGCCTGGTGATAGCCTGCTCTTCCCAGTCTCTGGCTGCCCTCACTCCCCCAGTCTCCAACTTCTGGCTCCAATTATGCAAGACTCCAGTTCCCTGACTGATATACAATCTATGCTTCTGACTAAAGAATGTTTGCAAATATGGTATTGCCTGGTCCTTGACCCAAACTAATCCCCAGCAAGCCACATCCTCATCTGGGTTGTAAAAGCATAGCTTTTGCTCAAGAGTCCGTGAGCAGTATGCCTTCATCCATGAAGAGGCTGTTTATTCAGAGCATCTGGGTGTCAGCATGGTTTTAGTAGAACAAGGAGCTTACACTCTAGTGAGAGGAGACAGATCATAAACAAGTAAAAATCTATAGTGTATCAGAGGGTGATGAATGCTATAGTAGAAAGGAAGAGAGACCATTGATTTTTATACTGAGTAAGATGAGAAGCTGCTGGCTAGTTTTGAGTGCATACTATTTTTGTACTAAGGAAAAACAAATAGACTTTATTTTTAAAACAACAGAACCTTAACAGGCATCCCACTAAAGAAGATACACACATCACAAATGAGTATAAGAAAAGATGCTCCACTCGTATGCCATCGGGACAATTCAAGTTGAAACAACAGTGAGATACCCCTATGCCCACTCGAATGGCCAGAATCAAGAACACTGACCCCAGATGCTGGAGAGGATGTGGAGCCACAGGAACTCTCATTCACTGCTGGTGGAAATGCAAAAGGCACAGTCACTTTGGAAGACAGTTTGGTGGTTTCTTACAAAACTAAACATACTCTTGCAATACAATCCAGCAATCACAAACTGATGCTCCCACAAAAATCTGCACACAGGTGTTTATACCAGTTTTATTCCTATTTGCCAAAATTTGGAAGTAACCAAGATGTCCCACTATAGGTTAAAGGGTAAACCATGATATACCCTGACAATGGAATATTATCCAGCACTAAAAATAAATGAACTATCAAGCCACAGAAAACATGAAGAAACCTTAAATGCCGATTACTAAGTGAAAGAAGCCAGTCCAAAATGGATACATACTGCATGATTCCAATGATAGGACTTTCTGGAAAAGGCAGAACTTTAAAAAGTTCAGTGGGTTGCCATGGGTTAGGGCAGCGGTTCTCAACCTGTGGGTCACCAATCTGTGGGTCACGACCCCTTTGGGGGTCAAACGACCCTTTCACAGGGATCAGCTAAGACCATCGCAAAACACATATATAATTACATATTGTTTTTGTGATTAATCACTATGCTTTAATTATGTTCAATTTGTAACAATGAAAATACATCCTGCATATCAGATATTTACATTATGATTCATAACAGTTGCAAAATTACAGTTATGAAGTAGCAACGAAAATAATTTTATGGTTGGGGATCACCACAACATGAGGAACTGTATTAAAGGGTCATGGCATTAGGAAGGTTGAGAACCACTGGGTTAGGGGGAAAGAGGGATAAGTAGGTGAAGCAGATAAGATTTTTAGGACAGTTAAGTACCCTGTGTGATATTATAAGGGTGAATACATGTCATTAGACATTTCTCCAAACATGTAGAAAGTACAACACGAAGAGTGAACTGTAATATAAGCTATGGGTGATAATGATGTGTCAATGTAGACTCGTCAGTTGTAACAAACGTACCACTCTGGTGGGGGATGTTGATAATTGGGAAGGCTATCCATGTGTGGAGGCAGGGAATAAATAGAAATTTTAGAACCTTCTGCTTAATATTGCTGTTTGCAAACTTAAAACTACTCTAATAAATAAAGTCTATTAAAAAAAAATAAAGCATCAGAAAACACAGACACACCATTCTATGCTCAAAAGCCACACTGCACTACACTTTCCACTGACCAGCTACTCTTCAAATGTAATCTGGCTCCTTGGTTTTTGTTTGAAAACACCAGTTTTTGCCATCCTAACAACCTGGCTTATAAAATGATTATGAATCCTACCTACATCAAGCTCTTAGAATTTTCAACAAATTGCAAAATAAAGGCTTAGTTACCTGGATGGCTACAAGATCATATTGGACATAAGGAGAGGCAAGAAGAAAAAAATAATAATAACAACTCAATGAAAAGGGAGAAAATGCCTGTAATTTGGCTGAGAGAGTTCCCTGGGAAGAACGCCCACTTGAGAGTAGAGAATGTTACATAGGAAGGGGCCCCAGCACAATGAAAACTGTTCAAGCTCCCAGCTGCACTCAGATTCCACTGTGCTGAGGAAGACATCAAAATAAAGAGGCATCTCTTCCAAGGAGCTCACTTCAGTCCTTGTGAGCTACACAAAGACACTGTGCTAAGTAAGAGGCGCCCATGCTCAAGGCCGCCAGCACAAAGCAGACCCCTGAAACAAGCAGCTGAAAGCCAACTGCAGAGACATAAGAAGAGGAGAGGAGGGGCATATGAAGGGGGAGAAAGGAAGGTAGGAGAAGAGGGGGGAAAAAGAAAAAGAAAAGGAGAATTTAGCCCAGGTACCTCTCAGGGATGTTGTGAGAGAAAACATCCCTCAAAAAAAAAAAAAAGAAAAGAACAAAAGAAAGAAAGAAAACCCACTGGGAAACAAAGGAGAGAAAAATATTTGAGTTGCATTAACTGACCTTATTCAGAGAACTAACACAAAGAGGAATTCTAGTCTGCCTGTAGAAACATTTTTAGCTGAAAGGATGAGAGGAGTTTTTAGAGATTCTATTTCTAGTTTGGTTCAATCAAAGCCTTTTCACAATAAGCTTGCCACCCTAAGCTTCATTTGGGAAAATAACATAGCGATAAAAAATCTCCCAGCTCTGTGTAGACATAAACATAATTTAAAGCATCAATGGTACAGTCAGGATTCAGAGGTGCTGTTAACACACACCTTTTAAAAAGTCATTCCTGGCTCTAATAGGTTACCTTGTCAAAACCTTCCTGCCCCCTCTGCCCTCACACAAAGCACACCACACCCCTTCTCTCCTCCCACTGGCTTTGGGTGTCATCTATATGCTCAGTCACAGCCTGTCCCCTCATCTACTTCAATGCTTGACACAGGTTGAATGGGGTTGTTTAATGTCAGGGGTGGTTTTCTGACTCTATAAGTTGAAAAGCATTGCTAGGCCCATGCCCCAAAGTATGGCTTCTGCTCATCTTTTACAGATTCTTGCTATTCAAAGGGGGTATATGGATGTCTACATCAGCATCACCTGGGGGCTTGTTACAAATAAAGAACCTTGGTTCCCACCCTCAGAACTATTGAATCAGAATATGTGCTTTAAGAAGACCTGCAAGAGTTCTTTGTGCAATTGAAACTTGAGAAGCACTGTTACTCAGGGCCCCACATTTAAGCCATGCAGAGTCCATCAATGGACAAAAGCGTTGCTCTCTTAAGTGTACTAACTAGAAAGAGTACTGGGCCTTCTTTGATGTCTTCTCTCTGGTATCAACTTACTATGGGCTGTAGAGTAGGCAAGTGTAAGAAATGGAAAGGCAAGCTGCACACGTGAGTTTACATTTCCTAGGAGCCCCATTAAAAAGTAAAAGAAAAAACAGGTGACAATTTTAACAATGCATTATATTTAACTCAACCTATATAAAATATAATTACTTCAACATATCTATAGTAATAAAAGCACAATATGCTAATTAGACCGGACGAACTTCCGGATGAAGCCAGGGCTGCGAGGGAAGCCCGGGTCCCGGGTGCCAGAGGGAAGCCTGTGCCAGCAGCCAGGGGAAGGAATGCCTACTCTTGCACAAATTTCGTGCATCGGGCCTCTAGTAGTTAATATAAGAACTTAATAAAAAGATAGTCTATAGTTTTTTTGTACTGTGTCCTTGATATTCAGCATATATTTTACACTACAGCACATCTCAGTTTCAGCTAGCCATAATTTCAGTGGGCAACAGCCATCTGTGGCCAGTGGCTTTCGTATAGCCCTGTGTATCTCACAAGATTGCTGTGTATGGTGGATAACTTATGTGAACACACCTTATAAGCTCTAAATGCTTCATGTGGGTGGAACTCATAAGTAAAGAGATCTAATTATGTATGATACACCATGTATTATACCAACTCTCATGGGTCCTATTTTCCCTGCGTACTTTCCTCTATGACAGTGAGCAGTGAACAGGACATAAAGCCACATGCAGTTGTATCAGCTGTTACAGTTGTGGTCTCATGGACAGAGCACAGTCTGTGGAGTCGAGATACACAGGGTGGGGGTTTTTACCACATCCTCGCTCTATGACTTTGGGAAAGTTCCATTTCACTTTTCAGCCTCAGTTTCCTTTACTGTAAAAAATAATACCTCTAAAATGACAATGAGATACCATCTTACATCTGTCAGAATGGCAATCATCAACAAATTGACAAATGACAAGTGCTGGTGAGGATGTGGAGAAAAAGGAACCCTCATGCACTACTGGTGGGAATGCAGACTTGTGCAGACACTGTGGAAAACAATATGGAGTTTCCTCAAAAAATTAAAAATAGAACTCCCATTTGACCCAGTAATCCCACTTCTAGGAATATATCCCAAGAAATCAGAAACATCAATCAGAAAGGACATATGCACCCCTATGTTCATAGCAGCACAATTTACAATAGCTAAGATTTAGAAACAGCCTAAGTGCCCATTAGCAGGTGAGCGGATTAAAAAACGGTGGTCCATCTACACAATGGAATACTACGCTGCTGTAAAAATGAAAGAACTCTTACCATTTGCAACAGCATGGATGGACATGGAGAGCATTATGCTAAGCGAAATAAACCAGCTGGAGAAAAATAAATATCACATGATCTCACTCATTTGTGGAATATAATAAACAATATAAACTGATGAACAAAAATAGATCCAGAGACAGACCATCAAACCTCAGAGGGAAGGCAGGGGAGGTAAGAAATCAACCAAAAGACTTGTATGCATGCATATAACCATAACCAATGGACACAGACACTAGGGGTGTGAGGGCATGTGCGGGGGTGGGGGTGGTTGGGGAGAGGTCAATGGGGGAAAAAATGAGACATATATAATATTATATGTAATACTTTAAACAATAAAGAATTTAAAAAAATAAAAATAAAATAAATAATATCTCTTTTATCCATCCCACAAAGTTGTTGTGAAGATAAATAAATATAACATGCACAAGTAAACTATTAAATTTATGAAATGCTGAATGTTGTCATTCTGGTATTTACTAAACCTAACACACCCTCACATAATTGTTGATTAGGTACTAGGTACCTAATTGCAGAACAGTGGGGCCTTGACTTACGAGTGTCCCGATTAATGAGTTTTTTGAGATACCAGCTGTCTCTCGGCCGATTTTTTGCATTGAGTTGATAGAGTAATTTGAGTTAACGAGCTCCTTAACAAGCTCCTTAAGGAGCTTGGTCTCGGAATGAATTAAACTCATAAGTCAAGGCCCCACTGTATTTCAAATTTTTAAATAAATTTCCTATTCATTGCCTCCTCTAGCATGGAACTCTTGGTAAGGGTTGGGATGCTGAGCTACACTGTCAAGTGTGATGCCTCCAAATGCCCCTCTGCTGGGTAATGTGTCCCTGTGTGGACTGTTTCTGCAGGAGGTAGAGAGGATGGCCAAGGCAAATTCGGGTTAGAGTGATGTTATGATGTTAACAACATGCATTTGGCATCAGAAAGAGCCAGGTGAGACTATCAGACCTGCTACTCTCTCTCTGAGTTGCTTTCCTTTATGAACCGTAGTTTTCTCATCTGTGAAATAGGCTACTGCCTAGAACTGTTGTGACGCTTACAAGAAAAAATACAGTAAAACATTTAACACTGTAAGTAGCCTGTAGCCCAGCCTATTCAATGTTAACTGCTCTAATCATTATCTCAGTGCTCCAGATGCCTGACATCCATCCCAGGGAAAAAAAGAGCTGTGTTGACATTCCAAAGTGGCCTCGCCATTCATCTTGTTTCGGGGGTTGGTGTGCAGGCTGTCGGCAGGTTTGTTTAGCAGGGACTGAGCCCTCAGTTGGCACTCAGCTTTATAACTTCAAGCCATTTAGTCACATCCCGCTGGACAGACTCATTCTTCCTGAAGAGCTAGCGAAATAGCTCACACGATTGATGGTTCCTTCCAGTCCGGCTGGCTCGCCTGGGGCCTTCCTCACAGCATTGGCTTCTCGAGGAGAACCTTTCTGCTTGATCAACTGGACAGGCTGAGTCCTGCCTCATGAGTCTCACATCAGACAAGCGCTCTCTGAATTAGTGATAGCACTGGTCATCATTCTCCTTGGATATTTGTAAGACGTCCTTTCACCCCAAAGGCTCTCAACTTACTTTCTATAGCTCGCCTCTCGTGAGAAGCCTTGTCTAGGAATGATAGAATCCCTGGGTGCCAGTGGGAGCACTGCAGGGAATGACACGGGGCCAGAGAAGTGACACCTAGCAGCATTTATAGTTGTAACTAACTGTGCCTTGATGGTGGAAGGCTGGGGGACCAACTGCCTCAGCCCGAGATGCAGGGGGTTGCCGTGAATGCAAAACTTAAGCCAGATTACTGAGAAATCTAGACAATAGGTCTCAATAGGATAGAGTAGTGCTTCTCAAACTTTAACGTGGGTACTAGTCACCTGGGGATCTTGATTGAATGAGGATTCTGACTCAGGAGATCTGGGGTAGCACCTAAGATTCTTCATGTCTATCAAGCTAAGCTCCCAGTAATACATACTGATGCTGTCACGCCATGGCCACACTTTAGTAAACCTTTGTGAGGCCTTGAATAGCCCTGGTTTCCATCCTGGCTATACCTGTTCCTAGATGCTAATTCTTTGAAGTTGACTTTCCTTATATCCTCTTCTGCTGCTGTCCCTGAGGATGTCCATTCAGGCCATTGTTTTCATTCACTGTTCAGGCCATTCAGATTTCTGTGTTCCTGATCTCCTAAGCTTCTAACTCCCTATGCAGTGCCTACCCCTTACTGTCTCTTTCTCCTTTTTTAAAAAATGTATCTTTATTGTTGAAAGTATTACAAATGTCCATTTTTATTTTTTAGAGAGGAAGGAAGAGGGATAGAGTTAGAAACATCAATGAGAGAGTAACATCGATCAGCTGCCTCCTGCATACCTCCTACTGGGGATGTGCCCACAACCAAGGTACATGCCCTTGACTGGAATCGAACCTGGAACCCTTCAGTCTGCAGTCCAGCGCTCTATCCACTGAGCCAAACCGTTTAGGGCTGTCCTCTTTTTTTTATTTTTGTTTGTTGTCCTCCCCACACTTGCCTCTCCCAAGCCTTCACCACACTATTGTCTGTGTCCAGGGGCTATGCATATAAATTGCCCCAACCTCCACCCACGACCTTCCCTCTGAAATTCACCAGTCTGTTCATGGTTCTATGTCTCTGGATCTATTTTGTTCATAAGTTTATTTTGTTCATTAGATTCCACATATGAGTGAGATCATGTGATACTTATCTTCCTCGGACTGGCTTATTTCACTTAGCATAATACTCTCCAGGTCCATCCATGCTGTTGCAAATGGTAAAAGTTCATTTTTTTACCACTGCAAAGTATTCCATTGTGTAAATGTACCACAGCTTTTTTATCCACTCACCTGTTGATGGGCACTTGGGTTGCTTCCAAATCTTAGGTATTGTAAATTGCACTGCTATGAACATAGGGGTGCATTTATTCTTTCTGATTGGTGTTTCAAGTTTCTTAGGATATATTTCTAGAAGTGGGATTACTGAGTCAAATGGGAGTTCCATTTATAATTTTTTGAGGAAACTCCATACTGCTTCTTCACAGCAAAAGAAACCATCAGCAAAGTGAAAAGAGAGCCCACGGTGTGGGAGAACATATTTGCCAATGATACATCCAATAAGGGGTTAATTTCCAAAATATATAAAGAACTCATACAACATAACAAAAGAAAGACAAACAATCCAATTAAAAAATGGGCAAAGGACCTAAATAGACAATTCTCCAAAGTGGACATACTTTCTAGTAGGGTAGCATATGATCATGCTCAACAAATACAGTTTTCTCTTCCCACTTCTCACACCTCCATTAGTGATGATTCAAAGTTATCACCGTTCAAATTTCCCTTCTCCTCAACCTTAACCACTTCACCCATGTGCCTGAGGACATTTAGCCACAAACACTCCCCCCAGGCATACAGTGCATTCTAGTTGTTGGTTTTCCCAGAGATAGGCAGAAATCTAAGATGGCCCCCAAGATTCCTGCCCCCTGGTGATATGCACCTTCTCCCAATCAAACAGTAATCTAGGTGCTGTTCCAAAGGGACTTTACAGATGTAAATAATTTCCCTAATCAGTTGACTCTAAGATAGGGGGTTATCCTTGGTGGGCCTGTCCTAATCAGATGAGTCCTAAAAGAGACTGGGCCCTTCTTGGCATAAAAGATTGTAACTCTGAGGAGGCTCTGATGTGAGGAGGATTATCCATAGCTGGCTTTGATGATAGCAGGTGCCATGAGGTAAAGGGCTACAGGAGACTCTAAAGCAGTGGTTCTCAACCTTGGCTGCACATTAGAATCACCTGGGAATCTTTTTAAAATCCTGATTTCTGGGCTTCATCCTCTGGAAATTCTGTTTCTTTGTTACTAATGTGTGGCCCCACCCCATAACAAAGAAACAGAATTTCCGGATAATGAGGCCCAGATATCAGGATTTTAAAAAGATTCCCAGGTGATTCTAATGTGCAGCCAAGGTTGAGAACCACTGCTCTAGAAAGTAACAGTAGGCCTTGGCTGACAATCATCAAAGAAACAAAGACCTCAGCCCTCCAGGCATAAGGAACAAATTTGGCCAAGCATCTGAATGAGCTTGGAACCAAATTCTCCCCCAGAGCTTCCAGATAAGAACCTAGACCATTCAACACCTTGATTTTGGCTTTTGAGACCCTAAGCAGGGAATTTAGAGAATCTATGCCCAGACTTATGAACCATAAAAATTATAGATGATTAAATGGACATTGTTTTAAGCCATCAAATTCCTGGCAATTTGTTATGCAGCAATGTAAAACTAATTACACTAATGTACCTACTCAGATTACCAAAATAGTAGAAAAAATGACTGAGTCCATTTGGCTATACTTTCTCTTGTATAATTTTCCCCAGGAATCCAAACACACTGGGATAAAGTATGAGTGAAATTATATGCACTCAGCATATAGAAGAAATGCTATTTAATTTGAGAACCATGATTGAGGACACCCCCTGATTCCTTTCTAATCTCACCTCTTACCATTATTCCCCTCACATCCCCTATTCTCGCCCTACTGGCCACTCTGATTTTCCTCAAATGTATCAATTGTGTATCTGCCTCAGGGCCTTTGCACATGCTGCTCCCTCTGTTTACATCACTCTTCCACCAGATAGCTGCATGACCCTTCCTCATGGGCCTTCTCATCACTTATATTTATGATGTACATGATTTTTTGTTTATATGCTCAGGCCTTCACTAACCCTACTGTTAATATACAGTATCCTCCAACCCTCCTCCATCAATACCCATCAACAATTATACACACTCCCTTTCCCCCTACTTTATTGTCTCTCCTTTCTTTTTGCCTCTCCCAAGCAGTTATTTATTTAATTTACTTATTTATTTTTCTTTTTTTAAATTAAATATTTATTGTTCAGATTATTACAGTTGATCTTCTTTTCTCCCCCCATAGCTCCCCTCCACTTGGTTCCCACCCCACCCTCTGCCCTTACCCCCCCCACACCCAACTGTCCTCTTTTTGTCCAATCACTTCCCGCACCCCCCACGCCCCTTCCCCCCCTCCCCGAGAATAGTCAGTCCACTCCATTTTCTATGCCCCTGATTCTATTATAATCACCAGTTCATTCTGTTCATCAGATTATTTATTCACTTGATTTTTAGATTCACTTGTTGATAGATGTGTATTTCTTGTTCATAATTTGTATCTTCACTTTTTCTTCTTCTTCCTCTTCTTAAAGGATACCTTTCAACATTTCATATAATACTGGTTTGGTGGTGATGAACTCCTTTAGCTTTTTCTTATCTGTGAAGCTCTTTATCTGACCTTCAATTCTGAATGATAGCTTTGCTGGGTAAAGTAATCTTGGTTGTAGGTTCTTGCTATTCATCACTTTGAATATTTCTTTCCACTCCCTTCTGGCCTGCATAGTTTCTGTTGAGAAATCAGCTGACAGTCATATGGGTACTCCCTTGTAGGTAACTGACTGTTTTTCTCTTGCTGCTTTTAAGATTCTCTCTTTGTCTTTTGCTCTTGGCATTTTAATTATGATGTGTCTTGGTGTGGTCCTCTTTGGATTCCTTTTGTTTGGGGTTCTCTGCGTTTCCTGGATTTGTAAGTCTATTTCTTTCACCAGGTAGGGGAAGTTTTCTGTCATTATTTTTTCAAATAGGTTTTCAATTTCATGCTCTCTCTCATCTTCTGGCATCCCCATAATTCGGATGTTGGTATGCTTGAAGTTGTCCCAGAGGCTCCTTACACTATCTTCATATTTTTGGATTCTTTTTTCTTTTTGTTTTTCCGGTTGGGTGTTTTTGCTTCTTTATATTTTAAATCTTTGACTTGATTCTTGTGATCCTCTAGTCTGCTGTTGGGAGTCTGTATAATATTCTTTATTTCAGTCAGTGTATGCTTAATTTCTAGTTGGTCCTTTTTTATAACCTCAAGGGTCTCACTAGATTTATTGAGGGTCTCACTACATTTATTGGCAGTTTCTAGAAAATTCTTGAAAAACCTTAGAAGTGTGGTTTTGAACTCTATATCCAGTAGTTTGCTTTCCTCCATTTCTGTCATTTGTGACCTGTTTCTTTGTCTCCGCATTTTGGCTGCTTCCCTGTGTTGATAGAGTGGCTTTCTGAGCTAGGTGTCCTATAGGGCCCAGTGGCTCAGCCTCCCCAGTTACCTGAGGTGGACACTCTTGGTGCACCCCTTTGTGGGCTTTGTGCACAGTCTTGTTGTAGTTAAGCCTGGAATTGACTTCCAGGCCAATTGGCTGTGAGAATCAGCTGTGTCTGCAGTGGGAGAAATGTGCTGGAGACACCCTTCTGGGGAAAGACTGGCTTCAGTTGGGCTTTGGTGCTCACTGAGTCTGCCCCCCTGAGTGTGTCCTTTATGGATCTGAGGAGTTGTAATCTGGATGGTCCCACTCTGACCACTGGGTACACTGGCTCTTGGATCTCTAAGGAGGTACTAATTTAGCCTCTGCCTGAGGCTACACAGCAGGAGCTATGGAGAGATCTCCAGATTCCTCTTCTTTGTTTGGGGTTTGGAGGTGCCCAGATGAGGCCCAGCTGTGAAGCAATGCAAGCTGCTGTGGGGCCTTGGGCCTTCTTTTGGAAGTTCTGGGTCTCTCTGACACAGCTGCAGTTTGTTAGGTAATTTTCAGGTTGCAAAGGGCCAAGCCTTTCATATACAAAAGCCTCTGCACACAGCTTGGTTGGGGCAGGGTCTCAGGGGATCAACAGGGTGGAGCAAGCAGCTATGGCTGCTCCTCAGTCCTACCCTAAGAGTTCCCTCATCTCAGTGTCCCGGTAATCGCTGCAAGCACCTCTGAGAGAAAGCTGCCCTGGAGTTCCGCCCACTGCCAGATAGTCCAGTTTCTCTCCATATGAGTCTGGGTCCCCAGAGACTCGCCTGGAACTGGAGTTCAGAGTAGTCGGGAGCTTGAGACTCCCTCCTGATTGACAAAGACAACCGTGTTCTCAGTTGCCAGCCCTTTCCACGTGCGCCTCCGTACCTCTGCACTTTACTTCCACACCTCCTCTGAGTCTCAGTGTGCTTTCCTCTTTCCTTCTAGTTGTAGAATTTCCACTGAGCCAGCCTTCCTGTGGTTCTGGATGATGTCCGTTTTGTCTTTTAGTTGTATTTTTGAAGTGGTTGTGCAAGGCAGCAATTTTCGGTGTTTACCTATGCCGCCATCTTGGTTTCTCCTTTATTTATTTTTCTTTGCCTCCCTCCACTGGAGCATGAATTCCAGGAGGGCAAGGAGTTTGTCTATTTGTTTGCTGCTGTGGAGTGCCTCATAGAGTGCCTGACATATGGTAGGCCCTCAATAAATACTAATAAAAAGATGACTATTGTAAACTGTGTGACATATTCAAACCTTCAATATAAGAAAATACCCATAATTAGCTAGATTGATGCACTTATCAAATACAAAAAAAAAAATGCGTCCTGATTCAAAGCCCTTTGTAAATTTCCTCACTACTTATAACTTCAGCTTATGGAATTAAAAATGCCCAGGTGTCTATGAACTGTCACATATGTTTGTGGGCACCTTAATAAAGAATACATATAATATGCAGAATAAATGTGGGTTTTGTGGGGACAAATGAAATCTGTGAACCATGAACGGCATAGCACTCCTTATCTTAGCACAAAGTAGTAGAAACTCCTTTTGCAAGGAAGGGTGGTTCTGTGACCATATGGTTCTTCAGATGTACACCTGACCAACTCAGTGCCACAGGGATGAATTCACTGAGTCTCTGCATCAAGAGAAAGAGAGGAGAAAGTGTGTTTGCATCTAAAAAGTGTCCTGACTGTTTCATGATGGCCTTAATTTAGTGTTAATGGTTTAATTTCCAGGTTGCACGTTCTCTCTCCTGAAATAGCTCTTATTGTAATTGATGCCGTGTTAATCACTGTGTCGGCCAAGGAAGTGTCCACAGGGCAGGAACCACATGCTGGTTCACCTGTGCTTAAAGTGGAGAATGTCACGCATCTGAAGAAACAATGCCACCTGAAAATAGCGCTGAGTCTCAGCAGAGGGCTTTGGGGAAAATAAAGCATGAAGCCCAACGTGGAAGAGACTTAAATTTGCCACTAAGAATTCAGATGAAGATTAAGACAACTTCTTTTTCTTTATATTAAGTAGTTTCCAAAGTTATGATAGGTATGTATTTTTTAATAATTATTGACAATGTGGTATTATGTAAAAAATAATACACACTATATGGAGCATATTGCCAATTTTAGTAGGGACTTGTCTTAGTCCATTTGTGCTGCTATAACAAAATGCCACAAACAACAGAAATTTAATTCTCACAGTTTTGGAGACTCAAAAGTCCAAGATCAAGTCACCAGAAGATTCAGTGTCTGGTGAGACCCCATTTCCTGGTTCACAGACTGTCTTTTCTCTGTGTTCTCACATGGCAGAAGGAGCAAGAAGGTTCTCTGGGGCCTCTTTTGTAAGGGCACTACTCCCATTCATGAAGACTCTACCTTCATGACCTAATTGTTTCCCAAAGTCCCCACCTCTTTTTTTTTTTTTTTTAAATATATTTTATTGATTTTTTTACAGAGAGGAAGGGAGAGGGATAGCAAGTTAAAAACATCGATGAGAGAGAAATATCAATTCAGCTGCCTCTTGCACACCCCCTACTGGGGATGTGCCCACAACCCAGGTACATGCCCTTGACCAGAATCGAACCTGGGACCCTTGAGTCTACCCGCTGAGCCAAACTGGCTAGGGCCAAAGTCCCCACCTCTTAAATCCATCACATTGCAGGGTAAGCTTCAACATATAAATTTTAGAGGGACACAAACATTCAGTTTATGGCAAGATTCCAAGGAAATATACTAAAATGTTAGCAGTAGATATCTCTGAACAGTGGAATTATTGTGAAATTTTATACCTCCCCCCCTTTTTTTTCTAGATTTTTGACAGTGAGTATATGTAATCTTTTTAATAAAAAAAAGCTGGTTTATTTTCTAAAAATTGCTATCATCCTGTTTTTTATAATAACTAAGCATTTTATTTGTTTATTTGCCTGGGGTTTATTTTGAACAGGTTTCATCTGTTAGTCTTGGCATTACATTAAGAGGGGAAAGTTTTTGTCTTGGAGAGGGAAACGGAGTGTTTCTCTTAAAGTGTATAACATTTTTTAATTTTATTTATTTTGTGTATATTTTTATTTATTTCAGAGAGGAAGGAAGAGGGAGAGAGAGATAGGAACATCAATGATGAGAATCACGGATCAGCTGCCTCCTGCACACCCCCCACTGGGGACTGAGCCTGAAACTTGGGCATATGCCCCAACTGGGAATCAAACAGTGACCTCCTGGTTCATAGGTCAATGCTCAACCACTGAGCAACACCAGCCAGGCAAGTGTATCATTTTTTTTTTAAAGGAATCTTTCCATCCTGCCCTCTCGTCAGATTTCCCCGTTGTTGAAACAGGGTAGGCATGGAGAGCAGCACCCCTGGCCTTACATTCCTTTGAATCCAGGGCTGGAGTGACCTTGGAGATCAACCAGGGCCACCGTCCTCCTCCGTGGAGGAAACAGACTTCCTGAGAGAGGACGGGATTTGCTGTGTTGGTGACATCCTCACAAAACCCAGGTCTAGAATCCCAGAGAGAACCTGTGTGTCTAAGCTGCTTATTCTTTGGACTCAGAAATAGAATCCTGCTGAATGCCAAGCACAGTGCCTTGTATATAGTAGACCCTCAATAAATGAAGGTTGGAAGATTAGAAAAATTAACTGAAAAAATTTTTTAATATATTTTATTGATTTTTTACAGAGAGGAAGGGAGAGGGATTGAGAGTTAGAAACATCGATGAGAGAGAAACATCAATCAGCTGCCTCCTGCATGCCTCCTACTGGGGATGTGCCCGCAGCCAAGGTACATGCCCTTGACCAGAATCGAACCTGGGACCCTTGAGTCCACAGGCCGACGCTCTATCCACTGAGCCAAACCAGTCAGGGCAAAAATGTTTTGAACATCAATGATCAGTATGTTACATGAGGGGAAAAGAAGCTCTGGAAGTAAACTTCAGCACCCCCCCCCCCCGCCCCCCACCTACACACTTTTTTTTTAAGTTGATGAGAGAAAAAAAAGCAGAGACAAAACTATCTTAAAAGTAGAACACCTACCACTGTCTACGACACGTGTTGACATCAGAGGCCAAGGCCTGTCCCCAGCGAGGAAGTCAAAATGACTCTGATGATGGAAATGCACAGGAAGGCCTGCACAGGGCTCTCTTTGGATTCAAGGAGTCCAAAGAATTGGGAAAAAAATGTAAAAATGTCTCTGTCTTTTTCTTGGTGGGTCAAGAGAAAACCTAATTCAGTGGCCCCAAGGGAGTCCAGTGAGCAAATGACTGCAGAGCCTCCCTGCTCAATGGGACATCCCTCAGCTCAGCAAAAACCAAAGCAGCCAACACATGATGAACTTCAGGTAGTAAAGGGAGCTTTAAATGTGCCCTGGAGGCAGTCAAGGGAACAGAGAGGATATTTAGCTTCAAAAAGTAGGGACAGTTTTAGAAGCAAAGAGAACATTTTCAGGATTTAGTAAGGCTTACTAATAACAGCACACAGGCTTCTTCAGTGACAGCTTGTACCAAAAAATGCAGGGCTTGCTTTGCTTCTGTCATCGCTCCATCATCGGAGCCAACTAGGTCCTCCTCAGGAGCCTGGCTAGCTCTGAGCAGCAGTCATCCCATACAGCTCCGCAAACCATGGCGCTCACAGCACACAGCGCTGCGGAGTCCATGGACACTCCTCCATCAACCGCGTTAGGAAGGTCTGCAATGCTGGTTTCCATATTTTCCCACCAGGGATGCCTTATCTGAAGATTCCAAATTGTCTTTTTAATCTGTCTTCACCCCAGTGAACAGCAACGCAAATATGATAACCATGGCATACCAAGCAGCCTTTCTTTGAACATTTTTCTCACAATTCTGAGATGAGGGATTGGAATTTTCTTTATGGGATGAGAAAATAAAGATCACTGAAGACTATTATGGGCTGGATGCAATGGACACAGATGTGCACCTGGTAGAGCTTCTATTTACTTAGAAGCGTCCCTTACTGGAAGAGAGTCCCTTCTTCTCAAGATAACCTCTGTTTCTTTTCATTTCCTGAAACCATTAACTAGATTTATTTTAATAAAAAGATGGCTTTCCAGACAGAGTTGTTCATACTGAAAGGAAATCTATCATGGGCTTTCATCTTTAGAAAAAGACCTTACACACAGAAATGTCTTAATATGCGTTCATTAGAGAAATAATCAGTGGAAGGCAGAATAATGCCCCCCGAACCTCCACTAAAGATGGCCATGCCCTAATCTCTGGAACCAATAAAAATGTAACCTTACATGGCAAAAGGGACTTTGCAGACGTGATTAAGCAAAGGGTCTTGCAATCGGGAGATTACTCTGCATTTTCCTGGTGGGCTCACTGTAACCACAAGGGCTCTTAGAAGTGACAGATGGAGGCAGGATGTTCAGAGTAAGAGAAAGTGGGAAGATGCTACACAGCTGGCGTTGAAGATGGAGGCAGAGCCAAGAGCTAAGGAATAAAGGCAGACTTTAAATATTGGACAAGGCAAAGAAACAGATTCTTCCCTAAAGCCTCCAAGGGAATGAGGCTCTGGAAACACTTTAATGTTAGCTGAGTAAGACCCATTTCAAACTCGGACCTCCAGAACGGTAATATACTAAATCTGTGTTGCTTTAAGCCGCTAAATTTGTTATGGAAGCAATAAGAACCTACCATATAACCCAAATCAAAAGGAATATTGGGAATCCCCAGTCAAATGATCCTTCACTCTTTTCTTTAAAGAGATGATTAATAGACAGGAAGACTTCTAGTGTGGACTCTTCCACTAACCCTGTCCAACAAAATCCTGCCACAGTGGCCTGCAAGCATGAGCACGCAGAACCATGGACACCCTCACTCTGGCTAATATGCATTTCACAAACCCATATGCAATCAGAACAATCAATTCTAAATTATAGAGCTTTTTGTCCCACAAATCAGCTATCCGGCCTCCTTTTCACTCCCGATTATAACAAATTCAAATACGACAGTAGCACATGAAACAAAGGCATTGCCTAATGTGTAATTTGGGAGGGAATTTAATGATACATCTGTCTGTTTGACAAAACACAGTCTTGAAGTATATATTTAAAATAAAATCAGCAGATTGGCAGCGATTAAAAATGGGAGGCTATAAAAAGTTTAGGGGAAAAAAAGCATTAAAGTCTAATAGCTCTTGGTTTATTTGCCAGTACTATAGTAAATATATCCAACACCAAATTTTTCTCCTAAAATATCAGCATTAGCTACCAAAAATAAAAAAAAAGCACCATTAAGCACATACCAAAAAAATTATCTTTTATAAAGGTTAGGCAATGAGTCCATCAGGAATCCAGTAAGACTGGGTATGCATAATATTACAAAATCTGCTACTGGACATTGCTGAGCATTATCTTTCAAACCAGTAAGGTGGAAACAATATGTTATTGCTTTGTATAAAGATTGCCTTAAAATCTTTTTTATACTATACTAATGTTATTTTGCCTGAACAATTTGTTAATGAATTTTGGAAGTTTGTGAGTTTGGGATATTTTATTTTATTTTATTTATTTATTTTTAGTATATTTTATTGATTTTTTACAGAGAGGAAGGGAGAGAGATAGAGAGTTAGAAACATCGATGAGAGAGAAACATTGATCAGCTGTCTCCTGCACATCTCCTACTGGGGATATGCCCACAACCAAGGTACATGTCCCTTGACCGGAATCGAACCTGGGACCTTTTAGTCCACAGGCCGACACTATCCACTGAGCCAAACCGGTTTTGGCAGAGTTTGGGATATTTTAAATAATCGTTTGGAAGTATACTAATGGCTATAGATATATTGATATCTATTTTCAAAAGCTTTAATATAGTTTACACCTTAAAGTAATAACGTAATGACCAGGGATAGCTACTACAAGAATAAACTTTTAAGCAAGGTTAGTCATGAAATTGCAGGAATTACCATTGACTGAATGACACCTGTAAGATTTCCAATGGTCAAAGCTACTACAGTTGAAACAGCCTCGAACCCAGAACCCTACCCTAAATCACATCTCAATGCAGCCCTTAGTTCCTTCCTGAGATTAATCTTCCTTAATATCCAGCTCCAACCATTCTTAATGCCCTCTTAGGTCTCCTGCTTCCTTTCTTCAACTCAACTTACTGAAATTGTTGGAGATTTGGAAGAATCCAACCTTACCTTATATATCTCTTATCTGGTATCAACCTGGTGATATAAATTATCGTGCACAAATTCCTTATGCTATGCAAAAGCCTTACACTCAGTGAGTCTCCCAAGAACAACAAGATTTCAAAACAATTCTGTAGATTTATAGAACTACTTAATACATAAATGGCTAGAAATGACTTATGTCATGGCATGGGACTGTGCAAATGTGGACTTTTAATACCTCTATTATTATAACAACTTCTTTAGCATATAGTTGTCCAAAGCTTCTCCAAAAAGAAAATAAAAGCAGAAGAGAATATAATCAAGGGAATCATGTTTATTTATTTAATATTTATTGTATATCTACTATACACTGTCTTGTGCTAAGTGTTGAAAATACAATGGGGGATAAAATGGACACAGTTATGACCTTTTTTCTCATGGTCTAAGGTAGCTGTTAAACTCCAGCCATCACAAACGCATTTTAGGCATGTCTCTTCCCTTTAAGGGAGGAACTGTCCACACTATCACTTAAATCTCCTTAACAAAAACTTAGTCACATAGTCATACTGAGCTACAAGGGAGCTGAGGAAAATAGATTCTTAGCTGTGTGGTCTGTTCTCAGCTCTAAGTTAGTATTCTTATTTCTAAGGAAGAAGGAGAAATGGATCTTGGAAGTTAACTAGTATACTCTGACACAATATCTTTATTTCTTTTATATTCAATGGCATATAGCCTGACTTCAAGCATAGAAAATTCTCCATTTAGTTTGAATAATAATTAAGTGTGACAGTATGAGAAACAGCTTTGTAATGTATAAAGTGCCACATAAATGTAAAATATTATCGTTGAAGATAAAAATCTACTAGCTGTTAATTCAGGAAATTGGTTCTTTTGACACCCAGAGTCTGAAAGGTGTTATAGGACAGGACCAAGATTGATTCCATAATATATTGACTTCTCTGTTAAATTAACAGTATTTCAATTTCAGATTTATCTGTTACTAATTTTTGTAGAGTTATTTCTAGTAACAAATTGTTTTTCTTTTTGACGTATTTAAGTATTGTTCTTATGTAAAATATCTCTCTTCAGAGTTTCTTTTTATAATTCACTATATACTCTTTTTATTTATCAAAATGATTCAGAAATAAATTCACTCACTCAACATGTCTACTGAAGGCCTACTGTGTGCCAAGCGCTATTCTAGGTCCCCGGTGATAGAGCATACAATATAAAAATAAAACCCCAAATGTGCATTCAGAGGGCTTATATTCTATTGGGAGAAGAGAGAAAACAAAGAGCAAAGAATGTCTTTCGCTTTCTAGTTTTGCAATTTCTGTGAGTGATGCAAAAACAAAGAAATAAGCTAACAAAAACCACTTAATGCCCCCTTACTTCTATAATGATGAAACAAGAGCCAGAGATGAGAGAGAGAGAGAAAGAGAGAGAGAGTGTGTTGCATGACTGAATGAACCACAGTTGAGTAGGAGGAGACTTTAGGTAAGGACAGGAAAAACAATTTAAAAAGTAAAATGTAGATAAATGTTAATGGAGGAAATAAAGCTCACCCCCAATCAATGGAGACAGTGCACAGTATTTTGCTGGTGTGGTTCATTTGGAATGATGTGGGTTGGAAAGTTTCAGAAGCTTCCCAGGTGAAATCAGAAACTGCTCTGTACATGAAGGACCAGGAGACAAGCCACTCCACACTGAGAAGTGGTGGTTTTAAAAAGCAAGGCGCGTAACTACAGGGAGGCTAGCCTTGGCCCTGCAGGACAAGTAGATCTCCGTCCCGCCCTCTGGAATCTTAAATGTTTATTTAGAGGCCTTACCTGGGTTCAGTCATGTTTTCAGTCCGGCTGGTCTCCACACCTTGCCCTCCAAGCCGCTCTCCTGTAAAATGGCTCCAGCCGCGGGACCTGCGCACAGAACGCGCATTTCAAGGACACTGGGTGGGAGTGAGGAGCCTCCAATTGCCTGAGGGATGGAGCTCGCGGGTCAACCGGAGGTCACGTTTTCTCCACGACCTCCCCCAGCGGATGAGAACGGCTGGAAACAGTAGTTTCTTTTGCCCTGTGGTATCTTAACAAACTAAAAAGTTCCTGCGCCAAGTGAGCAGAGGAAGGCCCACCCAGTGCAGAAGGAGAGGCACCTCCTGAGGTATTACTGAGTGGGGATTCCCAGACAGTGCAATTCATTCATTCATTCATTGTGCTGCTGGGGAAAAGGTAAGCCAAATAGACATGGTCCCTGCCCTCATGTGGTGTATGGTCCAGTAAGGGTTGTAGGCATTAAATGGAAACAGAAATTTTAAAAAATATCCATAAATCACACGCTGAAGGAAAAGTAACGACTGATGAGAAATTGACAGGTGGTCCTGTGTTAAACTGGGGGGAAGGGCCTGGGGCGGGGGGCATGGGGAGGAGTGGTCAGTGGAAACTAAGAAAGAGACATCTGTGCCCAGACAAAAGGATGAATGTTAGCTGGGAAAATAGTGGGCTAATTCCAGGAAAGCATTCAATGTTAGAGATTACTGGTGAGAAACAGATTTTGAAGACGGAAGTCACTCAAAAACTCAGTGTCCATGTACAGACGACTCATTTGAATTTTAAAACATATTGTGGAACATTTTCCATTAGTTAAATTTAGTACGTGTATTCCTAACACCGGTGTGCTGGAGCTAGCGCATACAGGCTCACTAGAGCCTATTCTAAGCATCACTCCCCAGATATGCGTTCAGTGACATCAAAGAATAGCTTGAAATTGGCCATGGTGGGAGTCTTTACATCACAGAAAGGGGCAAAGGCTACACATCAGGGTTATTTTTTTTCCTTTCAGAGAGCTGGTTGTTAAACATTTACCAGCATATCATTGCTCTCTTGTCAACTAATGCCAGAACGGCTAGGCAAGAAACACCTGGAAGAAAGCGATAAAAAGCAGTAATTTAATTAAGCCATTCTAATTAAAAATTTGATACTATATTTAGATGTTTCTCTACTGGTTTAGCATCTTCATAAAGAAAGTATCGCCGAAACCGGTTTGGCTCAGTGGATAGAGCGTCGGCCTGCGGACTGAGGGGTCCCAGGTTCGATTCCGGTCAAGGGCATGTACCTGGGTTGCGGGCACATCCCCAGTAGGAGATGTGCAGGAGGCAGCTGATCGATGTTTCTCTCTCATCGATGTTTCTAACTCTCTATCTCTCTCCCTTCCTCTCTGTAAAAAATCAATAAAATATATTAAAAAAAAAAAAAGTATCAAGGTTATTTTGGTAACAACATGGAATAATTACACATTTAGTTTGCTGTATCCGTTGTAAGTTGCTTAATAAAATTGTTCTAGAATTGACCTGTCTGAGAGCATCTAAACACATTACTTCCAAACAAAAAGTAATTTTTTGGAAAGTACAAAATATTTCACTCATTCATATTACTTTTTATTTATTCAACTCTAACTATTAGAAATCTGTTTTCTGATTACTAATTATCATGCCAACCTCAGCAAGGGAAATACCAAAGGAAAATAAGAATCCTAGGATTAAGAGAGTTTTCAATGTCATTGAAATGAGGAGATTTTTTAAAAATAATTTTTATTGATGGCAGAGAGGGAGAAATAGAAACATCAATGATGAGAGAGAATCATTGATCGGCTGCCTCCTGCATGCCCCCTACTGGGGATTGAGGCCACAGCCAGGCATGTGCCCTTGACCAGAATTAAACCCGGGATCCTTCAGTCCCCAGGCCAATGCTCTATCCACCGAGCCAAACCAGCTAGGGCAAATGAGGAGATTTTTAAAATAAGAAGTAAATATTAAAATACTACAAATGTTAATTAATGGTTCAAATATTATGAGATGTCAGATAAAGGTAAGCAGTGATAAACATGAGAGGGAGGGTGATGTCACTGAGAGCTTGAATTGATCTGTGTTATCAAAGGTGTGTGGAATCTTATTTTATTATTTTAAAACCAATCTAATGTATTGCTGGTGGGAATGTAAAATGGTGTAGCCAATCTTGACAAAGGAATGGGATAATTTTATAAAACTAAATATGCACTTATCATAAAACCCAGGAATTGTACTCATTTATCCCAGAGAATGAAAACTTAAGTTCACCCTAAAACCTGTACATAGATGTTCATAGCAACTTTATTATAGTAGCTCAAAACTGAAAAAAAAAAACACCCCAGAGATTGTTAATCATTTACTTTTCATTGGATTGAATGCATAAACAAATGGTGGTACATCTATACCATGAAATACAACTTATATAAATCTCAGGGAAATTATGCTGAGTTAAAAACAAAGCTCTAAAGGTTACATACTGTATGATTCCATTTATATAGCATTCTTGAAATGATGGAAGTGTGGAGATGGAGAATAGATTAGTGGTTATAAAAGGTTCAGGAGCAGGGAGGAGGAAGGTAGCTGGAGCCATAAAAGGATAGTAAGAGAGATCCTTATTAAGATGAAATTGTTTTGTATCTTCATTCTAGTAGTGATAATACAAATTTATACATGTGAAAAAATTGTATAGAAGTAAATGCATACACACACACACACTCACATGCACAAAAATGAGTGCATATAAAACTGATGAAATCTGAATGAGGCTCATGCATTGTATCAATGTCAATTTCCTCTTTGTGATAGTGTATTTTAGTTTTTTCAAGACTACCATTAGGTGAAGGGTATGTAGGGAACGCTCTGTATTGTTACTTTCAACTGCATGTGAATCTATAATTCTCTCCAAATAAAATGTCTATTCAAAATGTTAGCATAATAGTAGATAGGAAAGTGAAAATAACCTCCATAATGCCATCACACTATTATAATAATGGCCATTTCTTTTATTCGTGTATGTAGTAGTTGGATAAACACAAAATAGAATAGGATTTATTAGAATATCTCTACCAAGATAAAAAAATTTCAGTCTTATTTACTCTGTAAATATGAAATATGAGAAGAAAAGAATACAGAATTGGATTGCCAACTCAGTTTCTTCTCTTTTTATCTACTAGATTTATCTACTAGAGGCCCAGTACACAAAAATTTGTGCACTCGGGGAGAGGGGTCCCCTCAGCCTGGCCTGTGCCCTATCGCAGTCTGGGACTCCTCATGGGATGACCACCTGCTGGCTTAGGCCTGCTCCCCAGGGGATTGGGCCTAAGCTGGCAGTCAGACATCCCTCTGGCAGCCCAGGAGCCCTTGGGGGATGTCCACTTGCCAGCAGGGAGCAGGCCTAAGCTGCAGTCAGACATCCTTAGCGCTGCTGAGGAGGCAGGAGAGGCTCCCACCACTACCACTGTACTGGCAGCTGGCAGCCTGGCTTGTGGCTGAGCAGAGCTCCCGCTGTGGGAATGCACTGACCACCAGGGGGAAGCTCCTGCATTGAGCGCCTGCCCCCTGATGGTCAGTGTGTGTCACAGTGGCCAGTCATTCCCAGTTGTTCTGCTATTAGGGTCAATTTGCATATTACCCTTTTATTATATAGGATAGAGGCCTGGTGCATGGGTGGGGTCCAGCTGGTTTGCCCTGAGGGTGTCCTGGATCAGGGTGGGGGTCCCGCTGGGGTACCTGGCCAGCCTGGGTGAGGGGCTGATGGCTGTTTACAGGCTGGCCACAGCCCCTTCAGGGTGGGGGTCCCCACTGAGGTGCCTGGCCAGCCTGGGTGAGGGGCTGATGGCTTTTTGCAGGCTGGCCATGGCCCCCAGCCACCCAAGCTCCCAGTGGAGGCTGGCTGGAAGCAGGTATCTGGGATTTATTTATCTTCTATAATTAAAACTATCTTGCCTCGAGCGGAGGCCACAGCCGGCCAGGGCAGGTGGGAAGCTTGGCTTCCTCCATCGCAGGGGCAACCAAGCCTCCTGCTTGCTCCAGCTCTTTGGATGCCGGCCGCCATCTTGGTTAGGTTAATTTGCATATAGTTGCTCTGATTGGCTGGTGGGCATGGCTTGGGGTGTAGCAGAGGTGTGGTCAATTTGCATGTTTCTCTTTTAGTAGATTAGATTCCACCTTTGATAAGTATATCATCCTACCTACATCATCCTTGGCTCTCCTATGAACCACCATCTTAGGAGTCATAGCTACATCAGACTGCCATTTAGGGCAGAGTGCTCTGCAAGCCAATTGCTCCTTTCCCCATCCCTCTTAATCTCTTAAAATACAGCGACAATCAGTGACTTTGCAGCAGAATGGATCCCAGAGTCCTGGCCTGCTGCTGTGTTGGATGTGAAATTGCAGGCTGAGTGGCAGTGAAGAATATTTTTCATTGGATAAGGAACAAACCCAAGCAATAATCTAATTGTAAGTCAGAATTGTAGGGTTTGGATATTTATGTATGACACCCTACCAACACATCCAAAACATATACATATTTTAAGTTCTTCTTGTAAACCAATAGAAAATTATGTAAAATTTAATGATGAAACCATCATAAATGTGATATTTGAATGCTCTCTCCTGAATAGCCCCAGATAACATCCAAATGCCACAACTTAATTTTAGACCCAGAGTGAAAGGTTTATGACCATGTTATTCAAACAAACACATGTTGCCATGATATACCACTCTGACCACACCATCTGTTAAATGCGATTTCATTTAGTACACAGATCTGACGGATAAACCAGCTGCTTTTTGGCATAACGGGCCTGCAGAGGAGCCTGTAATTCAGCTCTTGCTTATTACTGGTCAAGCAAGAAGCCCGAATGAGAGTAGAGGGGCAAATGCCTGATTTGGAACAGCAGGCAGGGTCTATATTTCTCAAATCTCTCTTTCTAGAAGATCCTTCAAGTTACATTAGATACACAATTATACGTATGTCTCTGATGCCTGTATGACCCAACCAGGTATTATCTTGGAGATGTTGATTACCGCTATGTTGTTCTGTTGTTATGCTGCTCAATAAATATATCATGTGATACATTTAGTGTATATATGTGTATGTATATGTATGTGTATGTGTGTATATATATATATGTATATATACATATATATATATAAAATGCCCATCCAAAGATATTTTTTTCATTGATTTTACTTTATTTACTTTTTAGAGAGAGTGGATGGGAAGGAGGAGGCGAAAGAGAGACAGAGGGAGAGAGAGAGAGAGAGAGAGAGAGAGAGAGAGAGAGAGAGAGAAAGAGAGAGAGAGAGAGAGTAAGAGAGAGAGAGAGAAAGAGAAAGAGAGAGAGAAACATCAATTTGAAGAGACATATTGATTGGTTGCCTCCTGTACATGCCCCAACCGAGGCCAATGATCTAGCCTGCAATCTAGGTACTTGCCCTTGACCAGGATTCGAACCTTGACTCTTCAGTCTAAGGCTGATGCTTTAACCACTGAGAAACCTGCTAGGGCTAAATATATATCTTAAAACTAAAAATTTGGAGAGCCAAACAAACTGAGATATTAGATAATTTTCCTGTACTTCTTAGTGTAGGGTAGTGGAAGGAATACAAATTGGAAATTAAATGGGAACATGTTCAAACGTCCACTCTCTTTCTTGTCCACATGTAACTTGGGCAAGTTACTTCCTTCACCTCGCTGAACTTCTCCTCCCTGAATCTATTTCCACATTTGTAAGACACGTTCTCTGAGAATTGACCCCCCAAACGGGCACTGAGTAGGTGCTGGATAAATGCTCACTCAAGTCTTTTACTGAGATTTTCTTGGGTAACAGGGTGGAATCATTGAACAGGAACTGTCATCAACTCAAGGCATCGTGTGTAGTGGTTCCGAGTGCAGATCCTGAGTCCAGACTGCCAACCTGTGAGTGCCAGCTCCAGAACTTCCTACTTATAGCTCCTTGGCAAGTTATTGCACCTCTCTATTCAGGAGTGTCCTCATCTGTAAAATATGAGTAATAGCGGTATACCTACCTCATGTGGATTAAATGAGTTCATATAAAGCACTCAGAGCAATACCTGGCACGTGGCAAGTGCTAGATAAGGATTAGCTGTCAGCATCATTAATACCATGTGTTGTTTTAAAAATTATCTTTCATGACCTGTAGTTATTAATTTCAAAGACCTTGTTTTCCTGTCAGTCATTTAATTAAACTATTTTCTTTTTCCATCATTTTACATTAAAAATACCTGCTCAAATCTGGCTCTCTTCCTCCTGCCTTATCAAGTCTTCCTGGGTGAAAATATGCTTCAAATGAGGGACTCAGTGACCTTTCTGAGTCTGTCAGAAGGGGGAGCCAGATCTAAGGCTCTTTTGAAAGGTCTGAAAAAAGGTGTGTTTTTTTTTTTTTCTAGTAAATCTACCCTCAGGCTTGACATTCTCTAGGGTTCCTTCCTTCATTAGGATTCTGTGAGGAAATCCTTTCCCACTCTCAGAGATGATTAGGGAGAAAGAAACAAGTTTATCTAAATCTCTACGGGAAAGAAATGAATAATAAAAATGGAACATAGATACTCTTACTCCCTCTTCTTCTTCAATAATGAGTCCATTAATATGTTTCAAGGCCATTCTATTACAATAGCTTTAAAAAGCTCCTTTTTGCTTTCCATGTTAATGAAACAGCATACTTAATTATATTAAATAAAAACTTCTACAACCCAGAGTGGCAGTGGTCTCCTTTGCAGAGAGGATGTGGCACTCTTATTCTCCACCAGCAGGACAAGTGTTTTGAGGGAATTTACATGGGGATTTGCACCCTTCCTGAATGCCTTCATGCTCTGCTTCTCTTTGAACATGGTTTTCTCCAGGGCCAAGGCATAGAGCAGAGCTGCCAGTCCACTCCAGCAAAGTCCTGAGTTGATGGCAACACTTCTGTGCTTTACTGACTCAAAGACAACAGAAGCCAGAGGAGATGAGGGAATAGAGTGTGTGTGTTGGGGGCCGGGGGAGGGGGGCGGAGAGGGGGGGGCGGCAGGGGGAGGGGGATGGTGAAGGGGTGGAGGGGGGTGTGTGCTCATCTCATTCAGTTTGGCTATCTTCTAAAGTAAGGGAACCAAAACAGAGAACCCTCTTATAAAAGAACATCCTGAAACTGTCTGCATCTCATCCTGCTTCAGATCCTGAGTCACATCGCAGTATCCGTGAGGCATGTGAACCCTCCTAGAACTCATGAAAGACAGTTCACAGTTCAAAAAAAGAGTTCGTAGTCACGAGGCTGACCTTATCCTAGAGAAGGGGGTGCTTACCCACCTCGTGTAGCTCTAGAGGCTGGGCGAAGCCCCCTGAAGTTCCTCCTTTCTTGCCTACTCCCCCATTAGAATTTGTAGTTTGAGATCAACTGTAGTTGGTCTTTGAAAAAATTAAACTACCACTGTAAAGGCAGAGAGGGCACATCTGCTTTTATATTGCTTATCAGATATATAGACTATTTTAAAAACTTAGCATAGAAAATACTAAAACCCTTTATGAGTAAGACTGGAGATGGCTGAAAACTTGCTAGCCTATTAGTTCCTAGGTGGCCAAGTCATTCTGCACCAAGTCCTCACTGGGAGCAGGAGCCTTGGAGGGAAGAAAGCACGGCTGCCCACTCAGGGCGGAGTCACCCCACCGGGGCTGGGAGGGAGTCTCCGGGGAAGACCTCGCTGACTTTCCATGGCTTCCCTGGGACAAGCAGCCAGTACAGTGACCATAGAACCAGATGTGCCGGTACAGCTCAATTTCATGCATTTTTTCCTTAATAGAAGCATTTTACTAAATATAACTGAATATGATCTAATTTTCATATTGAAAAGACTTTTCCAAGACAAATTGGGGGAAAGTTGTCCTGTCCCACATGTTCTGGTTTGAGGTTAGGAAAATATAGCCTTTATGGTAAGGAATGCGTAAGTCAGAGCCGGGCAGCTTGGTGCCGAGGGGAGAGAAACGCTGCTGAGAGCTACCAAGCCAAGATGAGTGCAGGAGCTGTAGGGATTGTTTCACTCGACTAGAACCTGAGAAAGAAAGGTAAGGAGTTTCCAAAGTTGACCTGTAAGGCCTTCCACCTGGAGCAGATCCCCTGAAACCGGGAGGAAGGTAGTATCCAGAAGCGGCATTTTCCACTCCAGCTGCACTGTGGTTCAAGAAGCCCAAACCACATGTGGGCCCGGCCCAGAAAGGCATCTGAGGTTTGCTTCCCTCCGTCCTTGCATGCCTGGCTCCTCCATCCAGCTATCTAGTCTCTTCCTCCACAAACAAAAGACTTGAGAGCACTTACTCTAGGAAGTTACTCCAAGAAAGTTTGTTTCAAGGAAAACAAAATTTTTACTAGTAATTAGAAGATGCCCGTTGTTCTAGGAGTCCAACACTACTTTCAGTCTTACTGTATATATTCTGAGTTTACTCATGGTTTCTTTAGTGGAAGTGCCCACAGTTTATGCCCACACTTTTGTGTTGATTTTTTTTTTTTTTTTTTTGCGGGGGGGTGGGGAGGGGAGGTTCCAGCACAGTGGGCATCATCTGTAAACAGTTCTCTGCAACTCCGCAGGCATCAGCAGGACTCAGTGGTCACCGTCAGCTGCTCAGCTCAAGCTCCAGCAGTTTCACTGCATGGGTTTCCTCAATTAACACATTCTATACCATTAGGATTGCCGTGTTCAGTTGTTCCGCGCACATGAGGAAGCGTGAGTTACACACATAAGTTAGGATGTAATTTCCCAAGCAATGTAACAGGAAAGCCTGCTGACAGATGCACCTTACTCTTCTACCTGCATGAGCCATGCTAAACAGCTCCAGTCGCCAAAGTGTTTACACGGAACTCAAGTCTAATGACCTGTGTGTTTTTAATAATATCGTTAAGACTATAAAAGTAATATATGTTTATTATAGAAAATCCGAGGAAACATAGAACATAAATACAAAATAAAAAATCATTTCTAACCCCATAAAGGAGCATTAATATTTTAATGCATTTATCCCAACAGTATTTATATGATACACACATATTCAAACATGTATACACACTGCAGTACTTGTGACATAATTGAGATCACAGAATACAGTATTTTAAATCTTACTATTTTCACTTAATAATATATTATTAATATTTTCCTATAATTTAGCATATTCCCTGAAACCATTACATTGGAAACATTACATTTATACTGTTTGATATTATAAATGCACCATTATATATTAACTTTTCTCCATTAATGAGTTTTCCTATTTTTTCAAATATTTGCTCTTTTAAATAATTGAATAAACATCTTAATACATGAATCTTTGATTATTTTACTATAACTATAGGGTAGATTGCTGAATGGGAAATGATTCAGTCAGAGAGTATGGGTTTATTTTTAGAAAGATGCATTAGTTTATATTCCTGGAAACAGTGTATGAGAGTGTTATTTTATTATCCTGTTTTCAAACTGAATATTATAATTTAAAAATTCTTTATTACTATAAAGAGTAAAAATGGCATTTCATTGTTGTTTCAAGCCTCCTAGTTTTTAAGAGGTTTCTTCTTTTCTAGGAGAAATGAAGGGTAACTACATGGATGGCATATTTATTCACAAGATCGATAGTAGGGCTATCCACAGTGCTTTCCATCATAAATGGAAGCATTTGGTGGTGACTGATATTCTCAGTGTGTGCTTTGCAGCATCAACATGTCAGAGCACTGGCTGCAGAAAGGAGAGGAAGAAGGGGGCAGGTCTGAACAGGTGGGGTGCTCAAGCCCAGAGTGGGACCCTGGGAAGGGCAGACGCCCTCGGAGCGGCTGAGGCAGGAGACTTTGCACACGGGGAGAGGAGGTGCTCGGGGATAGAAAAGCGTGTTTGAGGATGTGACAGTGTTGAGACTGACACTGTCGAACAGCCATCTTACCGAGATGTTCCTATTGAGAGAAAGGATGCTGAAGTGGGCAGAAACCATTAGCCACGCTGACAGCAGAAATGAATAGTCAGACCTACCCATCTGGTGAGCAGCCTCCTGTCAAGCAAAGTGGCAAGTGGCAAGATGGCCATCCAGGAAGGCAGAGTATGCATCCAGGGTACAAGGTGGCAGCTATTGCTCAAACAGACAGCACCTGGCACTGAGGAGTGCCTTGACCGACTCCTGGTGGGGGTCACTGACCTTGATGAGACAGAGAGAGCTAAATACATCATCTGCACAAACGCGGGGCTAGATCAGGAGTTGCAACAGGCAGAAGCAGACTGTGGGTTGTTAGCTGTGATTCAGGGAAGGACCAGTAAGGGGGTGATCTGAGGATCTGAACAAGTTAGGTCAGATCCTTGAACCCTGACACCCAAACAGGAAGCCAGTGGCCAAAGGTTGTGTGCAAGCTGTGGGCTGGATGGAGAGATCCTTGAGATCTATGACACTGACTCCATAGGATCTTCAGGCAAGGTCTGAGATTGAGCCCAGATTCTGCCTCCAGATGGGGGTGGAAAGGTCTCAGCGATGGGGACTGGCAGACGGAGTTGGCAAGGAGCCAGGAATGTCATCACAGAAAACAAGCAGAGAGCTCAGGAGGACACCCCGAATGAAACTCAAAATATCGCATTTCGTTCTCACCATTCAGGTTCATGAACAACTGGAAACTTCAAATAAGTTGCAAGAGATTTATGGGTGAGGGGAAGATATATATGTATTAGAAGAGGCCCTGTGGGGAATGAACAAAACACATAACCGTAAAAGTAGCCTAAAAGGAATAAAATGAGCAGCCACAATGAAGTGTTTTGATACCAGCAAGGGGGAACTAAAAAGCAGGAGAAGGATTTGTAGGGACACTTTTTTTTAAAGCCAGCTTGTCGTAAATCAAGAGCATGAGATTACTGATGACTTTAAAATGGCTAAGGTATTGAACTGATTTTCTTAATCTGTCTTTAATAAAAGAAATGGAACCAAGCAGCCGTTTCAATTAGGTGGTAATGTAAAGTTTGCAAAAATGTCCACAGCTGGTAAGAAAAACCTGGAGACTGTATAAATATGCAGCTCAGCAGGTCTTGATGAGATTCATCCTTGAAGTGATGCCTGCAAATAATACACATTATGCAGGGAAAGGGGTAGGCAGAGTGGGGGGTGGGGGAATACAGAGGGCAGGCAGCCAGCTACTGAACCCCTAGAAGAGTGCCATGCAGGGCTGGAGGAGATGTGGATCATAGAAGAGATGCATGTAATGTCCTCATTACAGTGGTAGGGAGCAGGCACTAATGTGTGTTACCACTCCCAAAAATACCCAGAGGGTGAAGGAGTTAGGAACACCGGTAAGGAGTTGTAGGTAGTGGTCAACAGTATCATGCTTTCCCACATGTCTTTAACACATTCAAAACCATTTGTCACATTACTACCAACGGCATTTTTAGAAAGAGCTACCTTCGTGTTGAAGAGCATAATGTTATGTTTTGTTCAATCCAGGAAATATTTGCCAAGTACATATTACGTGCCTCGCTTGTGCTGGGGCGGGGGGCATGAAGAAGACAAAAATATATTATAGCTCGTCTCTGCCTTTGTGGAGCTTATGCAGTCATAGAGGCACCAAAAAAACAAATGAGAAAATCATGCAATATGGTATAAGCTAGATGCTCAGCATATGAGGGGCAGGCCCTATGGGGCAGGCCAGAGAACAGACTTTCAACAATATAGAAGGCGTTAAGAAGGCACTCAAAATTGGCCTTAAAGATGGGAAGGATCCAGGCAAAGAAGAGCATGAGCTGCCCTTGCAGAGGTCAGCATAGTGGGTCATGTGTGTTGGGTGAATAGTAAATCATCTGAGAACTGAGAGCTTGTGCTGGGAAGTGGGAGGAGGTAAAGCAGATAGCATGCCACATTGCAAAATGTTAGAGCGATTGTCAACTGGTGTGCCGCAAGAATTTTTAAAACATGCAACACCTGATTATTTAGTTCAGGGCACTGACCTCTTTTCCTTAGATGTCAAGTAAAAACTGGCAACAACCAACATGACAATAGCCACCTGGTGTGAATGAATCAAAATTATACCTATTTTTTTTGTCAGATTGGCAAAAAATATATTTTTTGGTGTGCCAAAGAATTTTAGTAATTAGTTTATGTGTGCCATGAGATGAAAATGGTTGAAAATCGCTGCACTAGAGTGCTATTTTTTCTTATTTTAAGATTTGTTCAGCGAGGAGTTATTTTGATATTCTTCAGTAAGAGTGACATGAGAAGCATGGAATTTAGAAAGAGGTTCAGCTTTGGAGAACACAGAAAGAATAGAGCATGGGCCATATGCCTTCAATATTAACATTACTTTTCTTGCCACCACCCTGATCTAGCCACCACACCTCTCCCCTTGCCCCACTTTGGTCAATTTCAACATGGCAGCCAGAGTGATCTTGTTGAAGGATAAGTGGATTATATCACTCCTCAATTGAGACCCTTCCAATTGCTCCTAATTCACGCAATAGATAGCCCAAGTCCATATAATGCCTCAGAAAGCAGTGTTATCATTGTAATTAGCTATCATTAATATTAATGATAGGAAGAGAGCAAAGGGGAGGCCAGGCATGTTAAGCATGGTCATCTGGACAGCTGTAGCTTCATGCTCCCCAAGGGAACCACTGGTCCATTCCCTGCAAATCACTGGGGGAAGGGGTCCAATAAAGGGGAAGATGGGCGCATGCACATAGATTGGTGAGGGGGTGACCCCAAGATTTCAGAAGCCTGTGAAATCTTGGATAGTTAATTGGTTAGTTTGAAGACGCTCTTGGCTAAAATCCCCAAACAAAGAGTTTCTTCTCTCTTTGTTCTCTCTTGTTCTGTGACCCCTACTCTCCCTGTGTGTTCGCACATTCTCTCTCCATAGTCATGTGGCCTTAAGCAACCATATGGCTCATGGCCATGCCTACCCCATATACCATGGGCTACACCTGGGAACACAAGCTAACCTGGCCAGATACTGGACTGGACTGGACTGGACATTAATAAGGAGAAGAAACTATGGACATTGACCTTTATTCTGGCCCTGCTGAAGACACTGCTGGACTTCTTCTATGGCAAGATTGTTAGAAATGGGACTGTGGAATGGAACTCCCTTAATTTTACATCATCAATAAAACTTTCCATGAAACTCCATCCTCCAGTGGGAGCCTCAGAAAATTTTTTTCCTAGTGGCACCCCAAGAAGTCTAACTTCCACTGATAACAGTAGTATCCCATCCAATGTCCACCTCTCTCATTCCTTCACAAATCTCATGTTCTACTTCTTTCTCTTCCATCACTCATTGCTATACCTCAAATGCTCTGCTTGCATTGGAGCTTAACTTGGCAGACACTCAAGCCTATGTATTGGATGGATGGAGAGATAAATGGATGGATGGATGGATGGATGGATGGATGGATGCATAAATATCACAGAAAGCTGAAAAGGGTAGTGTGTGTAAAGTGAAAGAGTGCTTAAGAATGGAGAAACGGGGTATTACTGAGGAGAGATAGCATGAAAATGCCAGAGTCTTGAATTACTGAAGGAATAATTAAGGAAATGCATTCCCTTGCAGCAGAAACCCTGCTATTACTCAGTGTGTCTGAAACGGCTGATAAGGTCAGAGTTTTATGAATGGGAATCATCTTTAAAGCATGATCAACATCTGAATGAGACCCATTAGATGACCTGTGACATGAATAAATCTCAACTTTTTTTTTTTTCCAGGATATTCTTAGTGAGGTTTTGAAACATGTACTTTTTCTCTTCTAGCTTTAATTCTGCTTGATATTAATGCAAATAAAATCCATTTTAATACTGGTCAAAATTCTAAAATCAGTTATTAGTAAATTCTATTCATTTTCAGAGCTCATTTTTAAAATAGCATTTTGAAGTTTCTAATGACAAATATTTTAATCCATTGTTTTACAATGAGAGCTCTCAAAGAACCTAACATGTGGACATTGAAAATAAGGAAAACATATATAAGCGATATGAAGAAAAGGAACATAAATGTGAGTGGGGAAAATGAGGATAGAAACAAGAAAGGGATGGAGTTAAATTTTTTCTAAAGTGCTGCTATTAAAAAAATACTCATGGGCTAGAGGTGAGGTTTGATCAGTACAAGAACAAACAAATAGTGTGGAGGTGGGTTGGTGTGGGCTTTGAGATGGATGAGAGAGGGGCTGAGGGAGGCTTTGCATAAAGCGCTTAACATCCTCTCAGCATCCACCTGGCAATATGTGGTCCAGATGGTCTAAGGACATAGAAGGTATGTCTGGAAGGAACGGAGAGGCTTCGAGGACCTGAGCAATTAAGAGAAAGGGGGGGGGGGGGCTGATATGATTGAGGTTTTGTTTTGTTTTGTTTTTGTTTTTTTTTACTGTGCAAAGCAGTCCATACACATAGGTGTGCAAGAAATATCACATCTCTTTATGTTCATCTAATCAACTTCTAAAGCCATGCTTCCATCCCAACTGGCAAGTTGGAAATTTGAAGCTATTCTTGCAACATTCTTCTGTTACCTTTTCTATTTCCAGGTTGTTTCAAAGCCCTGGAGTTGTATACAGTACCAATGTGGTGGTGGCCGTGATTGAAAATTCTGCCCAGACACCACTGTGTCAGCACATGGATCTCTAAGCCCACCACTCCGCTGCTTCTGAGCCAGGACCAGAACACAGACAGTCCTGCCTCCCATATTCACTGGGAAACCATTCCCTCGGATATCTGCTACACATACAGGGAAATACCACAGACAACAAGTGTGTCTGTATTCCTTATGGACCTACCATTCTAGAGCATCTTTTTTAGTTTGAAATAAATGGCCTTCTCTTCAAACTCTATTCTCAGCATACTAGTTTTTTTGGTTTCCAGGAGAAAACCCAGAAAAGAGTGGAATTAAACTCCCCTGAAATGGGGAAAGATGAGAGATCACTGCCCCAAAATAGGGAAGGAGTAAGGTAAAATTAAGGAAGAAAACATAAATTAATAACTTAAATATTATCTTGCCATTTACATAGATTCCCTGCCTACTAGTATAAATAAATGAATAGTAAGAAATCTGAATAAAAGTCACCAGCTTCCTTCCTGGTGTGGGCAGGGGAAACACACTGCCCACATCCCCTTTCGAGAAAGGAATGGCTGCCCCAGCTCTCAGCCTGGAGTAGACCCTGCGCAGAAGCCTCCTCACTCAGGAACATGCCCAACCCTGGGCAGCTCACATCCAGTGACCGAGGGAGGCAGGGTAGGGAAACCCTGCCATTTCAGCCAAATGGAAGATAATGCTAATGGGCCATATGTGCTCCAGACCTCCCTGTGGGTGAACTGAGTGTTTTTGGACCTGCACCACAGTCCTTTCGCCCTCTCCATTCCACAGGTGTGCATCTCTAAAAAAGCGCCCTGCACACTAAAATCAACTCCGCATCTGCTTCCAGAGAACCCAATCTACAGCAATTCATCTAGGAGTGGTCCCAGACAGCAGTCAATAAAACAGGAATCTGGAGTCAAATCACTAGCTGCCAGGTAGGCAATGAGGACCCAATTGGTGGTAGATGGAACACGGTATCCCCTGGCCCAAGAAGGCAGTGCGTTGGGTGATAAAATGGAAAGACATATCCATGGGTAGGAATGCACTAGCAGGTGAAATTCATCAGGTGTTTCCCTAACTGGTTTGGCTCAGTGGATAGAGCATCGGCCTGAAAGGTCCCAGGTTTGATTCTAGTCAGGGGCATGTAGCTTGGTTGTGGGCACATCCCCAGTAGGAGGTGTGCAGGAGGCAGCTGATCGATGTTTCTCTCTCATCAATGTTTCTAATTCTCTATCTCTCTCCCTTTCTCACTGTAAAAAATCAATAAAAAAAAAAATATATATATATATATATATAAAGAAATTTATCAGGTGCTGAGAACTAAGGTAGAACTGTAAGGACAATGGGATTGGATGAGTATTGCCAAGAGCCATTGACATCCTAAAAATAATGAAAAGCTGCAGGCAAGTAACAGGCAATTGAAAGCCAAATATGAAAGTCAGAGGATCTCCCTGGTAGTTTACAGGGAGATTCCCATAATTTGCAGTTGAGGTCCAAGCCCAGGACTAAATCTAGTGATCTCCAAAGACAATTAAATTTCCAACCCAGCAGACCCGTTATCCCAGCCTAGTTGGGAAAAATGGGACCCTGACACACACTTGGGATAGAAACATCTATTTTTGAATCCCCAGACTCCTAGGGAGACCAACTGTCCTCGTCTCTGCTGATTGAAGGGTTTTCTGAGATGTGGGACTTTCTGTGCTAAAAGCTATTCAATCCTGGGCAAATCGGGGCTATTGTTTGCCCTATAAATCCTGAATTCTCTTGGAGATAGCATGTCCCTTTTGCTTTGTATCATTGCAGTTTCCCCCCTTACAGACAAGCATGTGCCCCCCTCAAGATCTCCCCCAACTTCTCCTCCTGGCTTCTAGGCCCATAAACAGAATTAAGTCACAGCATAATCACTGCAGGACATGCTGGGAGAAAACAGACTCTACACCAAAGGAGCAGCAAGGCCCAGCCAACATATACAGGCAGGTGCAAGGGCAGTAGCAGGGTGACTAGCATCTGAGGCTGCTTGAAGGAGAGAAGCTGGAACATATCATTGGACAAGGGAGAGTTTACTAGTTGGGGAACACTCTCCTGCGATATACTTTGGCCAGACCACTAGGAGCTGGCGTCTGTCCTCTGTTACTAGGACGATTTCTAGAAGCATGGAAATAGCAATGGCCCGTACTAAGCACAGTTGGAATGGCAGAATTGTCTTGGGAGATTGAGGAAGAAAGGATGGAAAGGCTCAGGGATGTGGATAGGCTGAGGCCTGAGAGCAACCAAAGGATGATGCTCCACAGAAAGCACAGAGGACATACCAGTAAGCAAGGCCATCAGGAGTGGCCATCATGAACATGCTGGCGAGGGGAGCTCCAGCATCACTGGCCTGCTTCGCAATGATGAAAGCACAACAAATGGCAATAGGTTATGACCCCAAGTGATAGGACCCCAAAATAAGAGGGCACGTGTGTCATGCCTGAAGCAAGCCGGGGGGGACACAAGTTTCCAAACGAACAGCAAGGGCATAGTAGCAACCAAAGGGGCTTGGCCTGCAGAGAGCTGTGTAGATTGCAGGGGTCCCCAGAACAGCAGCCTACTGGATCCAAAACTCTTGGGGTGGAACCCAGAAATCTGTGGCATAACAAGCTCTTTAAGTGATTCTAATGCAAGCTCAAGTTTGAGAACCACTGAGTTCACAGAACGCTGGTATGATGGAACTGACTTTGGAATATCCCAGGAAACCCAGGAAGTCAGCATCAATCACAGCAGGTGACTTTTATGCTAGAGTGTCCTTTGCATTTTAGAAAAGGCTTTGCTTTCTCTAGCCAACAAAAGAACAAAAAGTTACAAAGAAGTCACAGATTCTTCAAGTCACTTTGCCTTATGCCTCTCTTTCTCTCCCTCCCTCTCTCTCTCTCTCTCTCTCTCTCTCTCTCTCTCTCTCTCTCTCTCCCCCTATTTAATAAAGGTTTATTTTTCAAAATGTACAGCCAGTGAGATCTGTTGTTCATGCATTTTCTCCAGCAGCTGGGGCGACCGCATCTTTGGTGTTTCTGGTGTAAATCACCTGAGCTCTGTGCTTTGAGACTCGTTTAATAAGCCCTTCACTAAGGAGCTCCTGAAGGGCTGCTCTGGCCAAGGAACCATGAATCTTTAGCCTCTGGGAGACCACAGCTGGGGTTACAAGCTTGTAGTTGGGAGCTTCTTTACAGAGCTTGTCATATGTGGCTTTTTCAAACAAGACCAGACTATTGAGCTTGTCCTGAACTTGGACCACTACTTCTGTTTGCCCTTGGACCACTTCCTCTATTTGCCCTTGCCCCCCATGAACAAGTCTTTGTCTTTCTTGGCCAACTTTCCAGCATCTTTCTTCTTCTTGTCATCCTTGGGCGGCATCGCCGGACTCGGAGAGCAGGGATGCACTGCTGCCTTGCCAAGATATGGGCCCGAGAGGCCTTATGCATGTCTACTTAGGAAATGCCAAGCTGTAAAATTAGCAACTGGGAGTCCTGAGCAATGGATGGCTCCCCACTCTGCCTCACTGAGCAGGGGAACATGATGACCACGTCTGCCCAGCAAAGCTGCTTGTTTCTTTGCTTTGATTTGTGCTGATAAATACAAGTCAAAAGCATTAGTCCTACACTGTGGCCTTGGGCTTTATTATCAGTAGGAAGGAAGAAGTTTAGGAAAAGTAAGGGAAACCCTAGCCGATTTTGTACAGTGGATAGAATGTCAGCCCAAGGACTGAAGGGTCCCAGGTTCACTTCCTGGTCAAGGCATGTACCTTTGTTGCAGGATCGATCCCCAGCCCTGGTCGGGGTGTGTGCAGGAGGCAACCAATCAATGTATATCTCTCACATGGATGTTTCTCTCTCTCTCTGTCTCTCCCCCTCCCTTCCACTCTCTATAAAAATCAATGGGACTATATCCTCAGGTGAGGATTGGGAAAAAAAGTAGGGGGAGGCCCAGGAGATTGTGGACAAGACAATGGGTTATTAAACACAGTTCATGAACTAATACCAATTTGGAAACATAGTAGACTTATTTTGTGGATGAGTCACTATCTAATTTCTCTAGAGCCTTCTTGTAGCAATTTCAAGGGCTATGGAAGGAAAATTTTTCTTTCCCTTACATTGTCCTTTTTGGTGAAAACATAAATCTAAAGTTAAGGCTTTTCCCAAAACCTCTTGGGAGAAGAAACAGGGAAAATATCTGATTGCAAGAGTTTACAATTGCATCTCTAACCAGAGACATAGCCTTCCCATTTTTTTTTTTTTAACCCCCATCTTGGAACTCTTGCACAAACCATTTATATGTGTAGAATGTCTGCTCTTCTGTTTACCTGGACATTTTTTATCCATTCAACACTCAGCTAAAATATATTTTCCAGGAAGTCTTCTGGATGGATCAAAGTATATCCCCCTTTATTTCTTTGAAAAATGAATTTGACTAAATCACAATCAAACATGTTTCTGTAATGAGGCTTTGACTTTATTCCAATATGTTTTTGACATTCTGGGAAGGGTGCATGTGGAAATGTAGCTATGATTCCAAAGCAATGATGGATGAGAAAGAGCCGGAGGCTATTTGGAAGTCTAACAATACAATGGTCGGGGACAGATACTCTCCTTTCTACTGATTGGTTGTAGGGGTGGAGGAGAAAACCAATGAAAGCCCTGAAGATGGGAGCTGTCTTCCCTGCTTACTCTATGTCATACGTGCACAATTAGAGATGTTTGATGTCAGTGATGTGCTGGTCAGCTGGCACCACTGGCAGTGTGAATTGTGCATGTCCTTTTCCAACTTCAGGTTCAGTGCTGTCCTATCATGAGCTCAAAATTGTCCATGGTGTAAATATTTATAGCATCAAACTCAACAAATGCTGCAAACAAAGGTTCCTTATCTAATCCAGTGAGCAGACTTATTAGCACTCCACTGTGCACGTTATTTTATTTTAAATATTTTTTATTGATTTTTAGAGAGAGGGAGAGAGAGAGAAACATCCATATGAGAGTGAAACATCCATTGGCTGCCTCTTGCACACCTCTCACCAGGGATTGAGCCTGAAACCTGGGCATGTGCCCTGACCAGGAATCAAAACAGCAACCTTTTGGTGCACAGGTTATCGCCCAACCAATTGAGCCACACCAGTGAGGGCCGCACATTCTTTTTTGATATCCCATATCTACCTCCAACAGGCTCATTCTTTCCTCTACCTTCTTGAACACGGTGTATTTATAGTACCATTTTAATGCGTTTGTCTATTAATTCTATCCTCTAAGTCAGACGTTGGCTAACTGGAGGGCAAATCTAGTATGCAGCCTGTTTTTATATGGCCCAGGAGTTAAGAATGGTTTTACATTCTTAAAGGATTATAGAAAACAGACATCATTAGCCATTAGGGAGATTGAAATAAGAAACAATGAGATAGCACTTCATTCTTACTAGGATAGCTATAATCTAAAGACAGATAACAAGTGTTGCTGAGAATGTGGAAAAACTAGACCCCTCCTACACTGTTGGTGGGAATGTAAAATGGCGCAGCAGCTTTAGAAGACAGTTCTTCAGAAAGGCTATGCCATAGAGTTTCCATATGATCCAGCTATTCCATTCCTAGGTATAAATGCAAGTGAAATAAACACAGGTTCACACAAAGACTTGTATGTGAATGTGTATAGCAGAATTAGTCAAAATAATTCATAATTACTTCCAAAACTGAAACAACTGGACTGGTGAATGAATAAAATGTGGTATGTCCATGCAGTGGAATGTTATTTGGCATAAAATAATATTACTGCATGGATGAGCCTTGAAAGAATTATGCTAAGTCAAAGAAGCCAGGAACAAAGGACCGCATATTACATATGATTCCATTCATATGAAATGTCCAGACTAGGTAAATCCACAGAGACAGACTGCTGGTTGCCAGGGCCCGGGGAGGAGGGTTGAGCATTGGATAAGAGCAGATTTCTTTTTGGGGTAATGAAAATATTCTAAAATTGATTGTGGTGATGGTTCCACAATTCTCTGAATATACTAAAAACCACTTAATTTTATACTTTAAAAGGATGACTTTTATGGTATCTCAATAATTTTTTAAAAGTGGTTTCCAGACTTTAGGATATTATAGACCAGTAAATTATTCATCCCTAAAAAAAAAAAAAAAAAAAAAAAAAATTAGGGGTCTACCATAGGTGCTAAATTTTCTTGTCTTTCTTTCTTCCTTCTCCTTCTCCTTCTCCTCCTCCTCCTCCTCCTCCTCCTCCTCCTCCTCCTCCTCCTCCTCCTCCTCCTCCTCCTCCTCCTCCTCCTCCTCCTCCTTCTCCTTCTCCTTCTTCTTCTTCTTCTTCTTCTTCTTCTTCTTCTTCTTCTTCTTCTTCTTCTTTTTTGGTAAATAACCACATGAAAAGTTATCACCTAACACCAAAATCATTTCATAAAAGGACATTTTTGTGGGGTGCGGCTACAGTGTTTTGGCCAGGTTCAAGCTTCGGACTAATGAAAGGACAGGGTCCTCTCATTGCCACATGCAAGTCCTGGCTGGAGGGCAGGGCCCTCCCAGCACAATCATAGCCAACAGCTATGGTTGTCCCCACGTGCCTTGTGCTAGAGTTCAGGTGCATGTAGTTGAGCAGGGTTGAAACCCATGAGGATGCTGTAAACAACTTGATCATGCCCCTACTTTGCCTCGTGGCATCTGCTATAAAATAAAGACAGGGCTTGTGGGCGCTGGCGCTATCTCCTCATCAGGGAGCAGCGTCCCACCGAGACCCAGCTTTCATTCTCTTGTCTGTCTTTTCTCAATCCTTTCACTCCCCCACTCAGGATCACCTTTGGCCGTAACACATTTTAATATCTAAAGGTTAATCAAGAATTAAGTAAACCAAAGAACTTATATGCATGCATATTAGCATAACCAATGGACACTAAGGTGGTGGGGGCTTACCCGGACTGGGAAGGGAAGGGGGAGGGGGTCAATTGGGGAAAAAGGAGACATATGTAAAACTTTAGACAATAAAAAAAAGAATTAAGTAAATTTCTATAAGTGGAATAAATTTAACTTCACTGAAAAATGAAGCCCTGTCCAATGCGGTTTAGTTGGTTGAGCATCATCCCATGAACCAAGAGTTCACAGTTCGATTCTTGGTCAGGGCACATGCCTGGGTTTCAGGCTTGATCCCCAGTAGGCGGTGTGCAGGAATCAGCCAATAGATCAGTGACGGCGAACCTTTTGAGCTCGGCGTGTCAGCATTTTGAAAAACCCTAACCTAACTCTGGTGCCGTGTCACATATAGAAAAATGTTTGATATTTGCAACCACAGTAAAACAAAGATGTATATTTTTGATATTTATTTTATATATTTAAATGCCATTTAACAAAGAAAAATCAACCAAAAAAATGAGTTTGCGTATTACCTCTGACACGCGTGTCATAGGTTCGCCATCACTGCAATAGATGGTTCTGTCTCTTCGATGTTCTCTCTCTCCCTCTCCCTTTCTCTCTCTTTCTCTCTCAAAATCAACAAAAACATTTTTTAATAAAAGCATTATAATATGTAACTTGTCACGTTTTAAAAAACATTTCCAATACTGCTTATGTATAAAAGTACTTTTGCTACTATTATTAAAATACTAGAGGCCCAGCGCGTGATATTGTGTGGCCCCGCCCTGCCCACCCGCCTACCGCTCTCACAGCCCCTCTTGCAGCTGCACCCACATCACTGTGCCCACCCACCTGCTGCCCCGCCCACCAGCCACCAGCCTTGCTACCATCAGAGCCTGTGGGCCGTCGGGGAGGGCCCAAGAGGTGCTCCATGCACCTCTTGCTGGCTGGTCGTTTGGTCATTTTGGTCATGAAGCCTCTTGGCCTTTTATTATTATGATTTTTTTCAAAAGGATTCCTGTATTTTTTCTATTTTTGCCATTTCTCAATTTTTCTGCATTAACACTTATTATTTCATTATAATGCTGTTTGCTATTACAAAACAGCAAAAGGATTCCTGTATAAAAACTTACCATTTCTATGAAAGATATTCTTTGAATCTTGAATTTTAATTACTGTACTTAGGTTATTAAATTTTATATGTATTTTAATCACAATTGATTTATTGATAATAATGTACATGAAAAATTTTAGTTGATAAAAACTTTATTCAAAATATGTCAAGAACTATAGAGTTCAAAACTGTAAAAATAAAAGGCAATTTTTGGTGACTTAAAAATAAAGAATATCTAAAACCACCACATTAACATCTACTATTTATAATGCAATCTTCAGAATCAAAGGTAACCTTTCTATTTCTATATTTGCAACAATTGAGCTAGAATCCTCCTCCTTATGCCACTACACTGTTGGCAACCCCTTCAGTTTTAACACTTAAAATACAATTTGGGTATTTTCTGACAAGCAATAATATATACTATTGATTTCCTCCTATACATCAAGAGAAAAATAGATCAAATTACTAGAAACTAATTTTCACTAAAAAAAGAGAACATATTAGTAAAACATTTCTTTTGAAAATAAGTGGATTAGTCTTCTTCTCCTTCTCCTTTTATTTTTTTAATTGCACTACACTAGAACACTCTACCTAAAGACTCTCCCGATTTTTTGCAACACATTCATACAGTACTGGGCATTGGCAAAATGTGTTTCAACATTTATTAGTTAGGACTCACAATACCTAGGTGCTGTGATATTACAGAACTAACCCCTTGTTAATATGGGAAGAACCAAGGCACAGGGTGAGATTTTGCCAGGGCAAGAGTGAGACCTCATTAGCTTCTGGTTTCTTGTTTCCAGAGCCAGATGCATCTTTACAGATGACATTCATTTGTTTAACAATGGAAGCAAAAGTACATGGATTTGTTGTGGGAGAGTTAGTTTTGGCTTTGTAAGTAAATCGTTCAGAGTGTGCATAAGGTAGAGAGAACAATTTCAGTGTGAAAGGGTTAATAGGAAGAAAGTTAGAACCAGATTAGAGACTCTATTCAGACAGAAATTGCTTTTCAGAAATAAAAATAGCAATACAGGAATAGTAAAAAATACAATAGCTATAGAGTTTCTCATTTCTAAGCCAAGGTTTTTTTGTTTTGTTTTGTTTTTTTATAAAATCACTTTAAAAGTAAGTTCTCTCTTGAAGACAATCGTTAAACATCTTTTTCCCTCCACAAAACTCCTACGAGGTAGAGTGCGCTAACTCCCAGGAGTGAAACTGAGAGGTAAAGAAGAGGTTAAGACCACATGGAGAGTGAACAGGCCGGAGCAGATGTTATGTCTTAGAGCACTGGCTTAGAAATAGAAACAGAAGGGAGAGGATAAACAGGAACTTTTCTGGATGGACAAGTGGAATAATCCAGGATCCAGTAGCAATACCAGCTACTTAACATTTTTTACAAAGGACTTGGAATTTCAAATATACGATGAAACCTAAGACAACAAATGCGCTTCTGGGTATTAAAGTGCTCAGTTGATGGGAATATATGTACTAATTCCTCATAAGGCCATGTGAAAACGCAAAGGCATACGTAAGCCACAGTGTGGGCAAGTGCAATCCGGTGCATTTAGTGCAAAATACTGCTGCCTATAGTTAAAACATGATGGATGCTGAGCCATCAACATAGCGTAAGAGAGGAATTTAACTTAGTTGTGTTAGGGTAGATTTAAAAAAATACTGGTGATTGTTAGAAAGAAAACCAAAACAAGGGAACCCGTTCACTTGGAAACTCATGTGCAATCCTGGGCATCATAAATCCTCTGTGAGCTATTAAGGGACAGTGTTTGTGTTTGAAGTACATTCCTGACCTCTGGAGGGGACACATAAAACATCTCCTCGTGACTGTCAGGCATATTTTGTAGCGGGAGAGGCCACAGTTCCAATGCAGTGTAGAAAATCCAAATGTTCTGGATTCCCAGGAAGGCTTCCCTCAAGATCTCCTCTAATCGACTTTCACAGTTAAATCCCAGGCCATGGTAATAAATACACCCCATTTAGGCCACAGGGAACCTGTCATAAAGTCTTTAATGGTAGGGCCGGAGAAAAACCCAAGAGGGCGGCTATTCGTGGAAAGATGGGAGTATCTCTGACTGCTGCTTTCTGTTTATTGAAAATTGTTTGGGACAGCAGTTATAAGCCAATAATAATGTACAGTCCAAGAGTATATCTCCTTGGGTCCAACTGACATGACTCCTGTGTAAAACGTTTGCAAGTGGCAACTGTAAAGGACACAGCTACAGACTGTGAACACTTAGAGGGCAGGGCCCTCCCCACTTTCAATTCATGGAGATGTTACCATTGGCCATAAATAGTCACAACCTCTGTTCCCCTGAAATTGAGGCATTTATCCCTACAGTTCACAGCCAGAGGATACAGACTGTAATTAGCACATGTTGGTGCAGGGAGATATGTAATTTGATACAGATCATGGCCTTAAGCTCCCCCAAAGGGATTAGAATATTCTGGAGAATGAACCCATGGAAGGGAATTTTCTCAGCCTATGGAATGAAGAACGCTTTAATTGTCATTGGTGGTTTCTCTGCCCCCTGGGATACAGAAGGCAATTCCACATCATGGTCTCAATCGATAACGTCTGATAAAAAGATGCTTAGTATGGTCTGAATTTTTGACATTCTCTCCACAATTGCAATTTAAGAAGAAAACAACTATCTTAATATTGGAAATAGAATAAAAAAAAAATCCTGATGTTTTACATATGTTGGCTGTCAAGGTAAACATGGCCTCCCTTTTCCTCTAACCATTTTTTAGAGTTGTTAAAACAAATATAATAAAATGAGCTTGAAATAGTGAGATGTTTGCACATGTAAGGGTTCTCTTGTATACGTGAATAGCAAGTTTTTATTCAGTTGCGAATGTTAAGTAGTCCTTTTTTCCCTGTCACATACCACACACACAAAACCCTAAGAAGGAAAAGGCTGTCACTAAGGAGAAATGCCAGTGAGAGTCTACTCAGCAGGTGGCTGACTTTACAGCAGTGAATACATCTACCTCAGCCTAGTGTGAGGAATCCTTAACAAATTGTTACATTCCATGCATTTTAATTAGTTGGGCATATGTTAATTAGTCTTAATAAAGGAGTAGTTATTTAACCTTTGAAGTATCCCGAGTTGGAAACACACCCTCCAAAAGTTGTTATACAGCATTTGAAAATTCTAGTCCTGGGGTGGGAAATTTTTTTTTTCTTTTTTTTTTTTTGCCAATGGTCATTTGGGTATTTATAACATCATCTGCAGGCCTTATAACATTATCAACTTGAAAATTAACCTGCTATATTTGGTCAAACATTTAATTAACTCACCCCTAGTGCCTTAGCATGGCCAGACATACCCCACCCCTGCTCTAGTCACTTCAGAGGCAAATATAAGACCTTTATCTGTAGCTCTAGAGTCTACACAATAGGTTTTGTTAATGAGTAATCATTTTCAATGGTCAAATTGGTGGTGTTAAAGGTACATAGATTGACCCAAATACTGTAGGGCACTCCAGCCCTTCCCTGAACAGGTAGGAGACTCTAGCAAGCCCACTAGCCCTGGGACCCCTAGATTCTGTGTCTAGAATTTAAACAGAATTGGGTGCCTAACACTGAGTCTGCCTCAATATTACTGGATTCATTTCTAATAACCCTTTCATTTAAGATATTATTGGATTCCTTAATAGAACAGAGTTGGGACTTTTTCAAGCTTACAGGACAGGTTGACTGTTACAGGATGTCCATTCTAGTGCCTGCTTACTTATAAACATGGATGATGCAAAATTGGTCTAAAACCTCATGTCGGTATAAGGTTTGGGGGAAGAATATCTACAGCCCTCAACCACCTCTACTTACTAAAGGCCACTAAAAGCAAATAATTGCAAGTGGCCAAGTTGGCCAAGTCTAGCTTACAACAATTTTCTCTAAATGAGGAAATACAAATGCCTTTTCAGGTGCCATAAGATTAATCCAGTCATATCTACAGTTGAATGGGCTTGCAAAAGGCAGTTTTTAGTTAACAGAAGAACTGGAAGTCCCTGGTTCTCTTATAAGATCTGCAAATAGGCCAAGGACAAAAGAGCTTGTTAGTTAAGCACAGGAACAAGAGAAGCACAGAACTATGACATTTCTACTTCACACCCCTCCTCTTCTTCTGGCTTTCCACCAAAGCCAGCTCTCATTCTTGCTGTCCAGTACAAGAGCGCCACCACCCCTGGGAGTGCGATAAAGGTGAAACAAACTAACAGAGCAATGAACTAAGTTGAGCAAGAGGTGTTAGAAGTTTGTGCCACTAAAACTGAACCTACTGAAATGGAGTGGTTTTAATTATTTATAAGACTGGTTATTTTTGCTGCTATGGTTAATCTAATGGGTCTGAGCATTTTGAGATGTTCAAAAACTAAAAATGAGTGTGTATATTCTTGCTGTCATCTTAATAAACATTTCTATGGTTTTGTCCATGTTTCCCCTTATAACTCTGCTTTAAATTTTTCAAGAAAACCTCTTCTCTAACACCATTCCCCAAAAATAGATTTGAAAGAATACCAATGATAGGCATGATCTGTGGGAGTGCAGTATGGGAGTGTGAGCCTTTCTGTCCCCACAGGGGCTGCTGGAAAGGGAAGAAAACAGGAAATTTGGTTCTAATCAGTGAGATGATTCATGCAAGGTTCCTGCCCCAGAATCCAGTCCATACTACGCACTCAGTAATGGTAGCTGTCATTAGTAGTAATTTGAAAAACAAGAGCAACTACTGGTGATGGTAACGTGTACTTTCAATTCTAGGCAAAGCCTGAAAGGCTAAAATTTAGGTATCAAGTTTTCTATATGACATTTATTACAGTAAAAGGAATGTCTTCCTTATACTCAAATCAGGTCTGAAATTTTCATTTGCCACTTGGTTCTCCTTGGGGACACTATGGTATTCAAAATGCTGCAAAGGTTCAACATGCAACAATAATAGAGACATAGGCATTTTCATTTGAAGAGAACTTACAATATTCCATCCATTGTTATAAGTCTCACCATATTGCTGATAGGGAAGGTGTTATAATCTCTGCTTTATGGCCATTGGCAACTGATGCCCTGGACTTGTTAAGTGACTTGTCTAAATTTCCATGGCTAAGAAAGGGTGAAGCTTGGAGTAGAACCTGCTCTTTTGATTCTTGGTATAAAGGTCTATCCTCTATGTCCCCAGGAAGTAAGAGGTTTGAGGGGAAGGCTCTATTGTATGTAAAGAATGGCACTAGGAGACCAGCACAGTGCAGGGAAAGACTGCACAATGAGAAACAAATAGTAACTTTTAGACTACTGTTAAAGAGGACTTAGGCAATCATTCTCAAAGATGGACAAACTGCACCATCCTTATGAGTAAACACGGCCATAAAAATTAATGAGGGGACCTGTTAATTCGGTTTACAGCACCTTTCTTTAGTATCTACTATAGGCATGTCACAGGGAAGCCTGGCACAGGTAAGACTTTTCTATTACGTGCCCCAAAGAGCATGGACTTCTTCAAAGTTAGAACACATACGAAGGTGAGGGATAGGGGAACCCTTATAGAAGACAGAACAAATCACCATTAAAGATTTAATCTAAATTCTTATCTCATTACATGGACCAATCCTATGTGGTACAGCTGCTTTATTTTAGTGTGACCTGCACAGAACTGGTTATCTGCTACGGTAGCAACAGGGCACACTCCTGGAGCCTGGGCGGCCCACACAACAGGCAACGAAAGCTGTGTGTTTAAAATGGACACACATACTCCCCCTTGAAATGCAGAGTTGCACCATAAGTGGGTAAGTGCTCTGGGATTCATTTCTGTTTCAGTGTGTTTTAGTAAAACCAGGAGAGTCTCCAGTATCAGCTGTGGCTTACATCCCTAAGCCTCACTTACCGACCTTTAAGAGTCTAACTTCCAATTTTAGATAGCCACCGTCAAGCAGTCTAGGCTCCAAATTTGGAGATTGACAGGCTAATTTTGGAGGGTATATTTTGGTTGAGGGGGCTGGTTGATCAAACCCTTTTAAAGCTCCTTTCAATTCCACTCAGTATTTGGAGAGAACAGATGGGATGCAATTATACAGCTTACGTGACCCATGCAAGGGGCCAGCAGCTATAAAATCAACCATTTGTTAAAGAAATACCATACCTGACAGAGAAGCAAAAAGGATATTGAACTGCCTGGCTGTGAGGGAGGTATCCACATGCTTAAATTCCTTTTCCATAACTACACTGAGAATCTTACAAATGCAACACTGAGTTCTTCTTGGTAGGGAAGGTGTTATAGAAAGTCAAAGGGCTCCTCAAACCCAGTGCTTCCAAATGTCCTTCCCTTGTGCAAATGAAGACATCTCCATTCCCCACTGGGCCCCAGGTGAGCTTCTGAGACACTGATCCAACAACCTGCTTCCCTGCAGGACCATGGAAACCACCCCCCATGAGTGAGGCGTTTTTAGCTTTCTGAAGGAGGCCATGCCTCACAGTATCTCCTCCTCTGTAACAGCCAGGATTTTATAAAACACTGCCCTGGGAGGAACAGCTCCGACCAGAGTCATGTTTCTGTTGGAAAACAATTGCAGCGATTCTTGTACCTTTAGTTACACCAACTTACTGATGGGATTCCACGCAAAGCAATACAATCAAATAAATCCTTTGTGTGTCAGCTTGCTACAAAGGGCAGCAAAGTGTAGCTCTGTGATACAGCTGTGAGGGGCCTTAGAATTTATCCTTTGATCCCATATCACTTTTAAATTGCTAATTACCTAGCCAAAACACTGAGTTAGAATTTTCTCCCAGAATAATAGGTCACCCAGGCCGTGTGGGGAGTGTATTACTGCTGTAAAACAACCAGATGATTTCTCTGACCAAGGAAACTAAGGAAAGGAAACAAACGCAGGAGCAAAAACTAGAGCCAGCCCTACATGAATCACCAGGTATCCTTGGTATCTCATTAGAAATCTGTGTTAACATTCTCCCGCCCCCTTGAAGCTTAGGTTGGAAATATGTAATATTTTATAGCACTATGCCACTCTTTCCTAACAGATGACAAGTCTGTAGTTGTGTTTTTTTATATCAGTGGCATACCTCTAATCTTCCAGAACCCACAATAAAACAATGCTTCCTCATGCTGTGAGGGAGGTTGATCGACATTTGTACCTGTGTTCCCTCCTCTGCTCACCCCACTCTAATTACCACCTTGAATCTCAGTGAGGAAAAGCTGGCAAAGGGAAGTGAGAAAACTCAAGACTAACATCGACAGGCACCAGAGTGGTGCAGGATACACTGGTATGTTGGTCACTACATTACTGGCTTTTGTTTTAGCATCTCTTTATTCTGGTTGTTGACCAGGTAACGCAGGGGAGGAGGGATCAAAGACAACTTGTGGGTTCAGCACATATGCCACATTGAAGTGGCTCTTTTGTGGGTTTTTTTTTAAGTTTTCAAATTTTCCACCTGTCATTTCAAAACAGGAGTTATTTCACAGTGGTTTTCCAGTAGGCTTTTCTGAGGTGGATAAAACATGGACAATACGTAGTCTGAAGAATGCAGAGTGGGCAAAGGCCTGTGTGCATGGGATTAGCTTGAAGGAGATTTCAGTAGGGAAAGCTGAGCCTGTCGTATACAATACCACAGAAGAGGGAAAAGGCTCAAGGCTGTCCACCATTTAAACAGGGTCTTTAGAATTTAATAGGTGAGAAGTAAGCTAATCTGGCTAGTAAAGAACAGAAGTGTGGGAACAGGGACAGAGCAAGAGACGGACCTCGGTTAGCACTCTGCTAATCAACACTAGGCAGATACCCAGCCTAGGCAGGAAATATGCCCCTCAGGACCTCAGTGATCAAGAAGGAGCATCTCTTACAATGTGGCAAGAGTCTAAAAGCAACCAACACGCTTGAAGGTTTAAACTGCCCTTTGTTGTTGTTTTGTGGATAAAGAACAAATTTTGCCTCTTTCCTCAGGCCTCTTATTTGTACAGAGGTGTTGCGATTATATTAAGCATATCAGGGAAAGCCAAATTCCAACTAAATAATTAGTGAAATGGATCTTGAACTCCTTTTTCTGCCCGTTTGATTGACGGATGAATAGGCTGGCCTGCCTGAGACCCAGTGAGGTTAACACTCCCAGCTGGGGCCTTTCTTTCTGGAGAATCACTGCTGGCATCCCAGGCAGATGCTCTACTTTAAAATGAACATGCCACTGTAGGCCAGATGTTAGTAGTTAAACATCATCACACCATCGTCACAGAAACACACAAAGCTGCAGTCAAGGTCACAGACACAGCTGGTGGTGAAGGAAGTCTTACTGGAGGAAAGACATTCGCCATTGGCTCCAAGTCATTCATCACGACTTCTGATACTTAGAGGGGGACCGTTTTATATGAGAGAGAGCAAAATAATAACTATTGACCTTGGTTTCTCTCCCTAATCTGGGAATAACATTCGGTAGAACACCCACTAGAAGCAGAGCCGTCACACGTAATGCTCTCGGGGGTTGATGTAGACTCTCTCGGGATCGTTGCTCCTATGATGCTTGCCAGGGCTCCGGTCTTGGTAGCACATCTGGTTGTAGAGAGGGCACATCTGCTGAATCCCATCTTCCCCCACTGGATTCTCATCTTCATACTCAAATCTCCTGCTATTTAGTCCATTCTAAAAATTCAAACATTGCTTACATTAGCAGAACAGCTGTTGGCGTTTTTCTAGCACTTCGGTAAAAACAAGCAAGAATAGAATTCATTACAGTCTGTGTTCCTGATTCCTTAGCCCACACACTATTGAATGTCAAGGTAAAGTTCAACAAATTTTCATTTTCTAGTCCTTTGTTGCTTTCCATACCTGAACAAGACTGGTGGTGTCTTCTAAATAGAAAATTGTGACTAATGACTGGAGACTATAGTTAATTTCAGTTTTTGAAATTTGGAATTAGTATCTAGTTAAGGTAAAATGGTGAAAAAGAAGGCTGTGAACTTCAGGTGTCCCTCAGCATGGCTCAAGCTTGGAATGACTGCATGAGATATACAGGGTGTTCCCCTCAAAATATATACAGGCTCTAACAGCTGATGGCTCAATTTAAAAAATGAAATGTATTTTAATGAACACTGCCTTTATAATTATTCCAAGTGTGTATATACATTTTTGGGGGGACAAAGAAGCAAAAACAATGAAATACAAAAAACAGAATCCCAAAAGAAACATCAAGATTCACCACTGGGCAGTTAGGGAAGACACACAGAAAAATGAACTGGTTTTTTGACCATACGCCCAACTTACTGAGAATAAGAAGTACTATAAAAAAATATGTGTATTCTTTTCTCCTGACTGGTATGGCTCAGTGATTGAGTGTTAACCCATGAACTAGGAAGTCACGGTTTGATTCCCAGTCAGGGCACATGCTGGGGTTTCAGGCTCAATCCCCAGTGTGGGGCCTGTAGGAGGCAGCCGATCAATGATTCTCTCTCATCATTGACGTTTCTATCTCTCTCTCCCACTCCCTTCCTCTCTGTGAAAAAAAAAATTCTCTTGTATTTTTTAACCTTCCTTCCTTTCTTACACAGCTGACACTATAAAATGAACTCCATGATGATCTCTTTGTCTGGATCTGATCCCTCTACCTGGTTATTGGTTTCATAAAAGTTGGTTACTTCTAAGAGGGATAAGCAAGAGCAAGAACTTTATAAAATGATACTGCAGATGCTTAGATATCAGAGAGATGAATAAAATAAAATTTCTTAGAAATCAAGTGATATTTTAATAAGTATGGTGGCCACCGGCTCCACCTCAACAGCAGAACCTCAACAGCAGGACCGAGTTACTCACCGAGGGCTGGAGACCGCCAACCTCTCTTCCTTTGAAGTGACTCTGCAAAGGCAAGTGTTCAGTCTGGAGGAAGAAAAGAGAAAAAGGTATGCCCTTTAAAGCACCAAGCACATGGCAAAACAGATAACCAAGACCACTAAGACTCCTGTTTTTATGAGGCAACCATGTCTTGTGAAATGTTTGCCAACTAAACAAAATGCTCTATATGAACATGGGGAAAACAGCTACATTACTGAGAGAGTTTTGTCTCTCTTTCTCTCTCCTGGCTCCAGACTACTTCTGGAAGGAAGAAGAGACTCAGAACATCTGCTGCAGAAGTTCTCAGGCAAATTTGTTTACACCTTACATCAAGGAGGACTCAGCAACGAAGGTCTCTCACTTTTTCTCAGGGAAGAGTGCCATTTTAAATCGCTAAAAGTAGTTTCATGGTGCTAATGAAAGGTCATTTTTTTGGATTTCTCCACAGATGGTGTACATGGTCACCCTTCTCTTCCTGCTATTACTCCCTGCCCCCGAGCCCCACAGGGATCATAAAGGGGACTTACGGTTTTCAAACCCTGAGAAGGCTCTTTCTCAGTGGCCCTTTGGCTTATACACACATACTTACCCTTCAGCCTCCAGGTCAGATATCACCTCTTCCTGGAAGCCTAGCACTAAGTGCTCAGGCAGACAGCCACTCTCCTTTCTGTGCTCTCACAGCATGTATCATCCCAATTATTTATGTACTAGAGGCCCAGTGCACAAATTTTTGTGCACTCGGGGGGCAGGGGAAGTCCACTAAACCTGGTCTGTGCCCTCTCACAGTCTGGGACCCCTCGGGGGATGTCCACCTGCTGGCTTAGGCCCACTCCCTGTGGGATTGGGCCTAAGCTGGCAGTCAGACATCCCTCTGGCAACCCGGGAGCCCTCATGGGATGTCCACTTGCCAGCGGGGAGCAGACCTAAGCTGCAGTCAGACATCCTTAGTGCTGCTGAGGAGGCGGAAGAGGCTCCCACCACCACTCCTGTACTGGCAGCCGTCAGCCTGGCTTGTGGCTGAGCAGAGCTCCCCCTATGGAAGCGCACTGACCACCAGGGGGCATCTCCTGCATTGAGCGTCTGCCCCCTGGTGGTCAGTGTGTGTCATAGTGACCAGTCGTTCCCAGTTGTTCTACTGTTAGGGTCAATTTGCATATTGCCCTTTTATTATATAGGATATGCCTGTCTCCTTCACTAGAGTGGGAGTGCTGGTTGGAATATTTTACAAACTTCATTTCATTTCATCTTTATAATAATTCTACAAAACCAATATCTCTATTTTACAGATGACTGAAACCAAAGCTCAGAGTGGTTCAATTGTCCCCAGTCACACAGCTGGGAAGTGATAGACTGTGATTCAAACATGGATTTGTCTGAAGCCTAATCCTGTATTTTTACATCATCTGCTTTTATATCAGTGGCTGGAAAATAATGTTCAATAAAGATAACAAAAGAATGCCTAGCCCTGACCAGTTTGGCTCAGTGGATAGAGCATCGGCGTACAGTCTGAAGGGTCCCAGGTTTGATTCCAGTCAAGGGCATGTACCTTGGTTGCAGGCACATCCCCAGTAGGGGGTGTGCAGGAGACAGCTGATCGATGTTTCTCTCTCATCGATGTTTCTAACTATCTCTCTCCCTTCCTCTCTGTAAACAATCAATAAAATATATTTTTTTAAAAAAAAGAATGCCTAAAAGTCACATAACTATAAACATGCTCTCCATTTTACTGCCTTTCTTATACTGTTCTTTTTGTCTAGAAGGTCTGCCCCTTAGTCTCTGGTAACTAAAATACTACCCATCCATCTTGCCCTGACTAAAGTCATTTTTTTCCTCCTACAAGGTTTTTCCACATTGCCCACCAAAGTTAATTTCTCTAGTCCCAGTTTTTCTATTGTTCTTGTTTATATCTCTATCAGAGCACTCATCGAGATCTGTTTGTTTCATTCATAGTTCCTAATGTCTTTATCTTTCAAGGCCATCATCCTCCATCCTCACACCCTGTGGTTCTGTAACAGGAAGAAGTCAACAGCTGACCAATGAATTTACTGAATTCTAAACTATCGATTCTTGATATCACATTCCAGGGTTATCCAAATTATAAATTATCTGTGCCTCTCCTCCCCCGTCTTATTTTGCATGATTCTGGGTGCTTTCCACATGATTAGTTCATATAGATAGTACACTAAAGTCCAATACTGGGCCAGTCTCAGGGACGAGTGACCAGTCACACAGAACCTAGTGCTCACCAGGGTCCCACTTTGGGGTTTAATGCTCTGTGGTTGGCATCTTAAGTTTCTTCATGTCACTGTGAATGTGTATTGGAAGTGATCTAATGCGATAAAGGAGCATGTTTCAGGGACTTGTAGCCTCAGCTCAAGGGTGTCCTGCCACCCGCTGCTGGTCACTGATTTAGTGCTTGGCCACCACTTACCCACTCTGGTGCCATATCCCCTCCATCTACATACCAGTACATAGGATGTCCCAAATATTTTAAGGACAGTGTTTTTTAAAATATATTTTATTTTCAAAATTGAGCTATTAGCTGTTAAAGTGCATATGCATTTTTGGGGGACATCCTGTACTTTCCCCTCCTGCCCCTGTCCAGTGACTGCTGCTGCCTTCTGCCTGGCAGGGGCCTGAGTACTAGCACAGGGAAGGCTGGGGTCAGGAGTACATGCCCCTCTGCTTCATCCACATCTGGGAGGTGGCTGGAGAGCATGTCTCATGAGGGCAGACTAGGTACCTAGTCTGGACATCTTGACATTCTTAAGTTTAAAGCAAGGGGCCCTGCATTTTCATTTTTCCCTGAGCCTCTCAAATTATGTAGCTGGTCCTGGTCCAAGGAAAATAGACTCAGGGAAAAATACCTAAAGTTAAAATTCACATTTTGTTTGTCTACTTGCTGTTTTAGACGGTCCTGTTGCTGTTCCCCTTCCATTAATGCAGGTCATTGAGAAATGATTCTATGTTACTGCCGAATGTAATTTGCCAGGAGGCAGAGCACTTAGACGCCTCTGCAGAAAGAGTAAGTGCCCTCTCCCGCTGGTGGAAGTGTGTGGAGAGCAGGGTACAGTCCATATGGAAAGAGATCATGTTCCAGAAATACAGTGATTAGGACCTCAAGAGTTCAAGAGAAGGCTTGGTTGAAATATGTGCTGCTTAATTTTTATGCTATAAAATTCCAAATGGTAAATTTAACATGACCATATAATAAATGATCATTCACACTTTACTGAACACTCAGTAAGATCTGCATTTGGTCATTACCAACAAAATACAGTACAACCTTAAGTTCTCCTTAGAAGCCAGTATTCATGGCGGACACTGGATGGCACAGCGTCATGAGTAACAATATAACCAGTGTTAGTTTAAAAGTATTGGGCAATTAGAGAGGAAGAAAATTCTATTCTGTTTCAATACAAAGAGATTTCATAGATCCATGGCTTTATAAGTAATGAAAGCATTGCTACCTGTTTCTCATAATAGGAGATATAAAATTAGCCAGAAGTGGTACACTTGACAATAAAGGACAAGAAAAAAGTGGGTCCTAGACTGGAACGATCTTCACATGGACAATAAGCAAATACCCAAGCTCATCTTCTATACCCAATATTGTAAACCTTCATCCATACATCACTATGCCTCCCACAAGCCCATGAATTTTTAATTTTGTAATACAATATTTAATCAAATAGTTTATATAGACAGGAGCCCCACATATCCTAGGGATGCACCCACCTCACCCCTACAACCTGCCCCAGAATCAAGGGCTATTGAAAAGCATGCTTATCTCTATACTGTGTGGCCATCCAATTTCTCACAACATACATGAGGCATAATTTATTCAAACAGTGGGTGGCTACATGTGCTCTCTTTTTGCTAGTCCATAAACTACCTGAAATGTTGCATATTCTGATTTATTTACAAAGTTACTGATCACAGTATATAGAAAACTATCTTGCATAATACCTCACACATTTGGTGTTTAATACATATGTAATGAATTAATCTATGATACTTTAATTGTTGGATTCATGGCATATATTATTCCTGAATGTTTTTCCTAGGAAGACTTGGGCTACTCTGAATCTCTAATACAAATTTCAGTTTCCCTATTTACATGTATCCACTATGTTAGAGCAATTTCTATTGAGCTACAACCCATATCACTTTCCTAATTTATTAAAGTCACAGAGACTTTCATTCCTGGATTCCAAGGTGCTAACAATACTAGTTTTTCAAGTTTTATTCTATGTGATCTTAATAAACATTTTGCCTTTTCTGGCTCAAAATATAAACTAACATCTTCACTTTTTACTATGTATTATATTTTAACCTGTTTCTAAAACAAAGTTTTCAGAGTTGTTGAGGTTTATTTTCAGTAATGACAGAGCAAGATTTCAAGCCACTATTGCCATGAGGTCAACAATAACTGGACACTCAGCTCACTCTGGCAGTGTTCATGTGGATCCATTATTCCCACTTCCCAATCTGAGTCTTTTTGGTGTCCTATCTTGTTTCATAATTTCATCTTTAGAGATAAATGAAAAGATAATATCCAGTAAAAATTCAACTTCTAAAAAGGTCCTTAGCTTACCTCCCTAAACCTCAGCTTAACAAGTTACCTAAAACTCATTACATGCTGAAGGAGCATCAGTCTTTCCTCCGTTCCTATTGTGAAGATATTCTAAGCACCCTACAACCTCACACCTGCTGTGTAATCGGTGGCTCCTCCACTGCTACTTTCCCAATTCAAGCATTTGCTGAGTTCCCCTATCACATCATTGGGTAACTTTCCGCTGCCACACCAGACATATTAAAATATTTTAATGTGCAGTCACTACTTCATATGGAACCAGAAAATCTCAGAGTATAGATTATATGAATAATGTATGAATAATAAATACTCAATTACGTTGATTCTGACTGAAATCTTGGCTGGTTCTCTTAGAAATGGAGCAAATTATTACACATTGCCCTATTATACCTGTATAGAAACTCTGAATCTTAGATAATACAACCTTTTTATGACTCTCTACTTTTTAGTTTGTTTCTATTCTTTTGTTATTTTCTCAATTCCACTGTTGAGTAGGCGAATCTTACCTCTCTTTCTTTCCCCTGGGTCAGAGCTTCAGGTTAACCTAGGATTCACATTGAAATTACTTTTCACTCGACTCTAGAGAAGGTTCTGGAATTGCTGGGTTGCAAGACCCTAGTCATTTTCTCTGAGCTGAGTTCTTGCTCCATGACCTACAATATTTTCCTGGTTTACCTTCTACAAGATGCTCTGCATCCATTGGCACACATTCTCTTCCAATTATGCCTCCTTAAAGCTTTTAAATGGGCTTCATCCTATCAACATATTTTACCCTAATGCTTTTTCCTTATACTGAAAAGTGACACATTTTTACTTCTGCTTCCAGTCATGATGGAGAACTAATACCAGAATAGCCCTCCTGTCATAAATTACTGAAAAACTGGTCAAAATATACGAAACAACAGTTTTCAGACACTGAACATTTTGCTGCACAGCACTGGCATCTCACATAATGGGAACACACACACACACACACACACACATACATGCATAGGCACACACATGCACATGCACATGCACCCCTGATTTGGGAAGAGGAAAACGCAAGAAGATTACAGGGTATTGCTGAGCTGAGGAGTCAGAGCTCAGCACTTGGCAAGCTGAGGTGGTTGTAACTGTGGGACAGAGCACCAAAGTGAAGAAGAATCCTCACTGAACAGGTGAGACATTCAGTAGAGACCCCAGGGTTATACCAGAAGAGCAAGGCTAAGGGAGCTCTAGAGGAGAGACAATTCTAGAACCACCCTAGTAAAGCAGTGTCCAGCGTCTAATATAAATATACTGAACATGAAAAAACAGCAAGAAAAATATAAGAGAAACAAAGAGAAAAGTGATGAAAATGTATGATAGAATTAGGAGATAAGAACTTTAAAAGAGCTCTTATAAATGTTTGTTTAAGAATATAAAGGAAAATATAAACATAATATGAGAATTGAAAACTCTGAAAAATAACCAAAGAGAACTTCTAGAACTGAAAAAAAAATATATCTTAAATGAAAAAGTCACTGCATGTCCCTAATAGGCTATTTCAAAGTCAAATTGTTGAAAAAACAATGATTAAAAAACAAAAAAAACCCCTAAGATGTAGCCAGAGGAATAAAGAAGATACAATATGCAGAGAAATAAAGATAATAATTATCACTGGCTCCTCAGGAGGAAAAAACGAAGGCCAGGAAAACAATGAAGTTACAATTTTAAAGCACTAAGTGAAACAACAAAGTCAAACTAGAATTATATATCCCACAAAAGTATTTTTAAAATGAAGGTAAAATAAAGAAATTTTCAAACAAAAGCTAAGAGAAGTTGTCAGCAGATCTACACCATAAATAATGTAACAGGAAAATTCTTCAAGTCAAAAAACACTGATTCCAAACAAAACATCAATTTCTAAATGTTTGAAAAATACATATTATAGCCCAAAACAAAAATATAAGAATGTATTTTTGGGTTTATAACATGTATGAATATAATGTGTAAAAATAATAAGAAAGGAAGGGAGGAAATCTAAGTATCTGTTAAAGTTCTTAATGATAAAATAGTATAATGTTATATTAAGACTAGTGGCCCAGTGCACGAAATTCATGCACATTAAAAGGGATTAATTAGAGGAAATATTTTAATATTGCTATTTGCCCTTTCTCTATAATAGAAGTGTCAGAAATGAAAGAAAATTAGTAAAATGTATATGAAAATCTCCCTCCTGTCAGAGTCTAGGGCGCACTGTGGGACCCAGAGTCAAGTCCCCACCGACCCACACGCAACTCGAAATCACATGAGACCCAGACCTGGCTGACCCCACCCCCATTGGGCAAGGCCTAGACCTGGCCAGCCCCACTTCCTTTAAGCCCTGGGTCTGGCGCAGGGAGTGGAGACACGAGCCTCACGTCCCGGGGCCAGCAATGGGAGCGGGGACACAAACCTCATGTCCCCGGGCCTGGTGCCGGGTGGGGGATGGGATGCAGCCTCATGCAAGTCCCGATGCTGTAAGTCCCTGCCCACCCATGCCTGCTGTGCAGGCAGCCTCTTGCGGATTGGCTGTGACATGTGAGGGTGTCATGACCATTAGCATATTAGCTCTTTATTATATAGACTAGAGGCCCGGTGCATAAAATTCATGCACAGTGGGTGTGTGTGTGGGGGGTCCCCTCAGCCTGGCCTGCACCCTCTCCAATCCTGGATGTCGGACTGCCTCTTGCAATCCAGGACCTCTGGCTCCTAACTGCTCACCTGCCTGCCTGCCTGATTGCCCTTAACCCCTCTGCCTGCCTGATTGCCCCTAACTGCTCCCCTGCTGGCCTGATCACCCCTAACCACCTCTGCTTCACCTTGTACCTGGGACCCAGGATTCCCTCCTCCGGCCAGTCACAGGCACCCAGGACCTGGGCTTCCCTCCCTCTGGCTGGCCGCAGGCACTCAGGACCCAGGCCGGTCCCAGCGGCAGTGGACCATGGGTGGGCAGCTTTGCCTGGGCTGCAGCCACAGGCGCCTGGGACCATGGAGCAGGGAGCTAGTCCCTCTCCTGGGCCATAGGCGTAGGTGCTGGAGCCCAGGACTGCGGGTCGGGTGGCTTAACCCTCTCTCAGGCTGGAGCCTGGCTGGTCCCCATTCCTCTCTCATGAGCTGATTTGTGCCTGGCTGATCTCCATTCCTCTCTCGTGAGCTGATTTGTGCCTGGCTGGTCACCATTCCTCTCTCCCCAGTGTTGAGCGTCTGAGGAGTTCTGGTGCAAGGGCCATTTGCATATTAGCTCTTTATTATATAGGATAGTGGTAAGTTAAAAATGTACATACTAAAACCCAGAGAGATCACTAAAAAAGTAAAAACAAAGAGGTATAGTTAATAATTCAATAGAAGAGGTTAAAATATTAAAAATACTCAGTTAATTTAAAAGAAGGCAGGAGAAGAAGGAAAAAGGAACAAATAACTCATGGAACAAACAAAACAAGTAACAAGGCCCAAACACAACAAGAAATGTATTAAGAATAGACTAAACTAAAGTGAGGGATTCTGAGACTAGGCAAAAAAGGCAATTCTCAACTAGATGGCATCTATGTGAAATGCGATCCTATATAATAAAGAGATAATATGCAAATTGACCATCACACCCTCACACAAGATGGCCGCCCCCATGTGGTCACAAGATGGCCGCCACAAGATGGCCAGCAGGGGAGGGAAGTTGGGGGCAACTGGGCTGGCAGGGTAGGGCAGTTGGGGGCGACCGGGCCTGAAGAGGAGGGTAGTTGGGGGTACCAGGCCTGCAGGAGAGGGCAGTTAGGGGTGACCAGGCCGACAGGAGAGGGTAGTTGGGGGGGGGACCAGGCCTGCAGGGGAGGGCAGTTGGGGGTGATCGGGCCAGCAGGGGAGCAGTTAGGCGTCAATCAGGCCGGCAAGGGAGTGGTTAGGGGGTGATCGGGCTGGCAAGTAGTGGGAGCCAGCAGTCCCGAATTGTGAGAGGGATGTCCGATTGCTGGTTTAGGCCCAATCCCACAGGGGCTGGGCCTAAACTGGCAGTCAGACATCCCCCAAGGGGTCCCAGATTGGAGAGGGTGTAGACTGGGTTGAGGGACACCCCCCAGGTGCACCAGGCCTCTAGTAAAAATATAAAGATAAAAGTAAGAGGATGGAAAAATGCATACCATGAAAACACAAAAAAGCTTAAAAAACTGAAGCAGCTATCTTAATATCAGACACAGTGACTTCAGAAAAAGGAAAATTATCAGAGATAAAGAATAATCTTTATAATGATGAAAGGGCCATCTTATCAAGATGACATAACATAATAATCTTAAATGTATATGTACCCAATAAGAGACTACAGAAAGACATGAATAACAGAAAAGGAGAAATATATGCATTTATAAATATTCTTGGAATTAATACTCCTCTTTTAGTAATTGATAGAAATATAGACTGAAAATCATTATGTATAAAGAAGACTTGAAAAATACTATTAACCAATGTGACCTAATTGACATTTATACTTATAGACTACTATACTCAACAACAGAAGAATATACATTTGTTTCTGTGTTCATAGAATATTTAGTAAGATGGACCATATGCTGGGAAGTAAAAGAAGTGTCAATATATTTCAAAGGATTGAAATCTTGTAGATATATTTTCTAAGTATTATGGATTTAGTAAGAAATCAATAACAAAAACATATTTGGAAAACTGATGTTTGGAAATTAAACAACATACTCAGTGGGCAAAGAAGAAATAAGAAGAGAAGCTAGCAATTATTTTGGAATTGAATGGTAATGAAGTCATAACATACCAAACTTTGTGGGATTTCAAACAAAAAAAGAGCTTAAAGAAAAATGTATAGCTTGAAATGCTTGCATAAGAAGAAAAGTTCTCAAATTAATGATGTGTCTTCTTTACGAAGGTAAAAAAAGAAAATAAAAAATTAAGTTCAAAGAAAGTAGAAAGAAATAAGAGTGAAAAATCAATAAATAAATGGACAAATGTTGAACAAAATTAATGAAACCAAAAGTTGGTTTTTGCAAAGATTAATTTTGGAAAACCCTTAGTAAAAAATAAAAGAAACGTTGCAAATCAATATCAAAATGGAAATGAAGACATTAAATATTGCTCTCACATAAATTAAATGGATAAAAAAAGATGTGCTATAAATAATTTGATGCCAATTAATTTTGACAACCTAGATGAAATGAACAAAGGTGTGAAAGACAAAATTAAAATCCTTCCACATAGGAACTCCAGGCTCAGGTGGACTCACTGGTAAATTCTATCAAACATTTAAAGGACTAATACTACCCTTAAATTCTTTCTGCAAATGAGAGAAAAGAGAACACTCTGGAACCTCTATTAGATTAGCATCACCCTGATACCAAAACTGGACAAAGATATTACCAAAAAAAAGAAAAAAGAAATCTAAAGATTCTTATTCATAGTATCCTAAAACCTTAAAGCAAAACAGACCTCAACAGATGAATGAATAAACAAATTATAGTATACTCAGAAAATGGGATACTACTCTGCAATAAAAGGAAATTTATTCATGCAACAGCATGAATCTTAAAAAACATGCTAAGCAAAAGAAATTGGATGCAAAAGAGCGCACAGTGATTCCCTTTATGTGAAGTTCTTTTAAAAGGGCAGAACTAATATATTGTGATAGAAATCACATTAATGGTTGCCTGAGGCAGGAGGTGTGTGTGCATGGATGGGTGGGGTGGTGGTAGAGGGTTTATGCAAGAAATTTTATAGGTAGGTAATTTTTTAGAAATGTTCTTGATTGGGGTAGTGGTTACATCAGTGTGTACATTGGCAACGCTTATCAAACTGTATACTTAAAGTGGGGCATATGTATCTCAGTAAAGTTGAGTTTTTAAAAAACTGTATCTTTGCATTTTATCATAGTTATTGCATTTTGGAGGAGCATGCATGTGGAGGTGAAGTAGCCACTGAGAGTCCAGAGTCTGACATGATATAAGTACATGGTAAATTCTTGATAGTTTACAACAGATTGTCCTTGATGCATGAGGTTCTCAGCTATTGTATCTGATTGTCTATTTGTGTTCTAGTGATTGCATTGCAAACCTATAGAAATGATTTCAGCACACTAAAGGAGTAAGATTTAAAAAAATGGCTACCACGCATAACTCACAAAACATGGATTCCTCAAGGCATAAAGATTATTACATTCCTATCCATTAACTACCTCTGAACAAATTTATAAAACATTATTAAAATTATGAACCAAAGGTCAATTTTCCTTTTCACTTTTTTAAATAGTTGTGAGAGCTGCTGACCATGTTGCATAAGAAACAACTATAAAGACTGTGCTCTAATCAAGCAAAATTTATAACATTAATTAGGCAATTGTTTAATGAGATCCATAATTGTTACTGTTCTCCATGATAATTACCCATAAGACTAAGCTATTCACATGAATGTCTCTATTATTAAAGTAGACCCTTGCCATTCACAAATTTAACATTGCTGGTTTTTAACTACTCATGAGTGAGTTTAAAAGGTTATGACAACTACTAATTTGTAATTTTGTTGAGACAAAAAATGGAACTCAAGACCGGGGATGTTTTTGCAATGGGATAATTTTTTAGCTAGTTAATGAGCTTAGCAATAGCTCAATATCCATCTTTCAATGTGTCTTTATCATTATCAACCCTGAGTTTTAAAAAAGATACGGGCATTTAGAGATGTATTAGTAACATTTTCAAAAACCTATGCATGTCAAGGGGGGTGCTGTGTTATTAATCAACTTTTTAAAAAATTATAAGCATTTCCTTATTATTTTTTAGTTAGCTCTTTGTTCTCTAGTGTCTGCAATCACTCATGATGGATACAGATTGCCACTACACATTGTACAGGTTAAATGTACAAAGTCTGTGTGACCTTGTCCCCCAAGAATTGAGATTTCCTTACAGCTCCTCTTTCTGAAAGTCTGGGAAGTAAGGTTCACGTCTATGTTCTGTGCATGCATTCCATCCTATAAATGATTTCCTGTGGACTCCCTAAAAGGTTGACAGGGAGGTTCCCCCAAACCTCACATGTTGCTATCACAGAGAAGATGCTCAATGAACACTTGCTGACAAACTATCCATGCACAGGAGGTTTTGGTGCTGCAGCATGCTGGGAAACCTGTGCCAGTTGGACTACAAACCTTGGGGCCTGAATCCCTAACTGCAAGGACCACACTCTTCTGTTCCTTGTCCCTTAAGGTGTTGTGCAAGATGCTTTACAAGGGCTCCTATTTTTATACTATCTCCTTGAAGGCAATTTTATCACTGGTGCCATCATAAAGAAGAGGAAAAGCTAAGGCTTAGAGAGATGTAGCCATGATCCGAAATTCATAGAGCTGAGATTCAAACGCATGTGTATGTAATGCCAAGGTCTGTGTCTTAAACCATCATACAAGGCTGCCCATCTTGAGTATAACCAGTCTCTTGCCAACTAGACGGCAGAAAGGGACTGAAAAGCAGGAAGATGAGCATATCAAAGGAGAGAGGGCAGAAGACTGAGGGGAAGACTGGCCATGCTCAGTACTCGCCAGTATTGCCACCTGCTCTGGGTTCTCCGCATCTGCACTGGCCACGTAGACGCTCTGGCCTGCATTACTCCATCCCCTGCTTTCGCTCCAGCTTCCACTAAAGGAGAACAAAGGCAAGGCTTTTCTTGAGCAGTCTGAGACTCTCAGAGATTTTTTTCTTTTAATCTGCCCCAGCCCATGGTCATTTGCTAGAGGATACTTCAAAAAAAATTAATTTAGAGGGCATTTTCCCTACTGTTCTGTTGTTGGTTGATATCCTGCAGTGATGTAGTTGGCACCTTAGAATGCAATGTCTAGTCCCCTCATTTATAATATTAAAGGTTGCAATGAGGCAGTAACAAGAAGACAGGACTACAGAATGTCCTAGTGGCAAATTTCAAATGTAGGCTTAAGACATGAGGTTGATTTATAAACAGAAGAATATTGGATATTTAATCCCACAAGGCAGCACTGGAATTGACTCAAGTCACTGCAGAATTATAACAAGCCTAGTTGTTGAAAATCTGGTCTTATCCAAAAGGAAGTCGATGTTCTTTTTTTATCAATGATAAATAAATTTCATTAATTCTACAGAGTATACATTCCAGATTTTAATTTTCCAAAGTGAAATTTGATATGACACATTTTAATAAAATTTCCTATCTTGGTTTGGCCTTGCTTAATCCTTACATTAAAGTGCACAAGAAAATGATATTTCACCTAAATTGTAATATGTATGCAAAGCCAAATATCTAATTAAAGCAGACAGATGATAAAGGCGATGGAAAATGATTTGCAGGCAAACTAGAAACACACAAAGAAGCCTAAAATGTCCCTAACCATAAATCCTAACCGTTTCTAGGGCACAAATCAAATGATTATGTATTCATATGCACTATTTCCCACAACAAGTAAATACCTGCACATTTTAACATCAGAAGGCTACTCTGTCCTTGTCACATCTGTGCTCTTCAAACCCAAACCCAAATGCTGCACTGGATTACCCACTTTATCTCCAAAATTGCCCACAAGGTAAACTTTCAATTCAGAGCTGATCATGTAGTTTAATCCATGTACCCAAACCCCCTCAAAGGTGTTAACTGTCTCTCTGTATCTGGCACAGTATTGTATCCCAAACCACTATAATATACTAAATGTAGAACACCATTCTCCTTATGTTCTTTCCTATTGAAAGGTGAGACAATACAGGATTGACTTCCCTTACCAATAATCTACATTTTCTATTGAGGGTGTGACTGAAAAAGGTAGAGAATGACATATGGGAGCACTGGAATTTTCTCAAGTCACTGCAGAATTATAACAAACCTAGTTGTTGTTGAAAATCTGGTCTTATCCAAAAGGAAGTCAATGTTCTTTTTTATCAATGATAAATAAATTTCTTTATCTGTTTGCTTAATGATTACTATCCCATAAACTAAATAAGGAATCTCTTGAACATATTTAGTTAGTAATTGCATGTATTTTCTTCAGGGTTTTAAATTTATTTATTTATTTATTTATTTATTTATTACTATTTTCCTGAAAGGAAAAAAAAAATAGATAACATAAACTTTTTCTCCTTCTGAAGGAAGATAATCTAGTAACAGCACAGAAAATGAGACAAAGAAAAATCACCTGCTATGGAAAGCTAATATTAATCTCAGGGACACCAATTCTGTACATAGAAAACCCAGAGTAGGTAGTTTTACTTGAATTAGAAAAGTAACTATAATCCCAGTTTGGCATTTCCCTGCACATGGTTGCTAAAGTCTTAAGCGACTTGCACAAAGGCATCGTAAGTGGGAATCCAAGCTCATGAGATAAGCACAGCCAGATGATGCCTCAGTGATTAGAAGGAAGGATCCCAGCACTGTGGTTTGAGGAGGAAAGTGAACAGGATACAGAGGCAGAAATACTGTCTTGAGATCTGATGGGGATTTTGTTCTGCTGTCTATGAGAACTGAGCGCTACAGAGGTACATTTAAGTCTTCTCTAATGGACTAGAAATTAATAGTCTTCCCTCTGAAATACCCTCACCATGAATAATACTCTACTAATGGGGATGCAAAAGAATTTATGGGCCGCTGCTCTCCAGGAATTTATAATCTTGTTTCATGCGGCTCTTCTTCAGTTTGAATGCAACCTCCTTAAAATTGGGAAGCCTGTCCCATGTTTTTACTTTTTCTTTACTATCACCATACCCAGGTCACTGCAGGGATATGAAAGCTGGTGATCTGATCTGCTTAGATGCCCAAATCACTACAGATCCCCAATTTTTATCTGAATCTTTTAGGGATGGATATATTTGGAATTCAGAATTTTTCAGATTTTTATAAAGGTGATAGGTACTTATTCCATATATTTATAAAACATCTCTGGTACAAAATCCCATAACCAAGCATATAAATATTTTTGTAGTGGAAATATGAATATCCTCCATTAAGTGAAGAAAGTAGTGAATATATATAATTTCAGGGGAGTCAGCAGTTCAGATCAGATTTTGGTACAAAACAAGTCAGGAAAAGCATCAGGTGCTTGGCAGTGTTGATAGCAGATTGTGGAGCTGTAATCCTATCACAGAATGACAGGACTTCAGAGGCCACAATAAGCAAGGTAAGCTACGGAGAGGTGGAGGCTGAACAGGATTAGTGAGGAGCCAAGCCTTTACTGGTGAGATGGGGAACCCATGTGACCACACTGAGGACACTGGGCTAGATATGGTGGGGCCCAATCCCCAAGGGCCAGACCCAGAGTTCCAAGTCTCCAGAACAGGGGTGGGGAACCTTTTTTCTGCCAAGGGCCATTTGGACATTTATAACATCATTCACACGCCATACCAAATTGTCAACTTAAAAATTAGCCTGCCATATTTGGTCAAACATCTAATTAACTCACCCCGAATGCCTTGGCAGGATTAGACCAACTGATTTTGCAGGTCTCATACGGCCCGTGAGCCAGGTGTTCCCTACCCTTTCTCCAGAGCGACACAGTGAAAGTGGGCTTGATAAATATTAATCTGACCAATGATGATGATGATGATGATGTAGGAGAATTTAGCATTTTACTACTAATAGTAGGGAACACAGAAGAGGACATGAGAGGAGGCAGAAAACACCAACAGACCTATAGGCCTAAATCAAGGCTGCGGATGCTGCAAGCATAGCCAAAAAGAGAGACTAGGAGGAAAAAAAGGAGACATGTAGGCCACATACTTCATTACAATTTTATGGGAGAGAAGTATGTTAATCTGTGAAAAGGAAAAGTGTGGATAACAGCAGAGGTTGTTACTATAGATTGAGTGGAATTGTGAAGAAGGTCAACACCCCACCCAGGAAAACAGAACATAGGTTTTTCAGAAGCATGATAAAAGGAGAAAGAAATATCAGCCTAACTATAGGAGGGAGTATATACAGGAGCTGGCTCATCTTGAGGAGAGGACAGAGGCTGTAAAAGTCTCCAGGTAGCTAGTGAGCAGTGCATGTTACAGGTATTGAACCAGTTGTGAGGTTCGGGAGGAGTACAGGGATAGATAGTACCTGGGGAAAAGTGGGTAGGGCTTTATGGGCCCCAATGAATGATAAAGGCAAATCAGAGTTGAATCAAGACATTCTTATTGAAAGCATCTGAGGGAAAGATCTAGAAGAGGCGAAAGTTGCTCAAGGCCTGGAAATGACTAGATGCAACAGAATGGGAGGGGTTAAATGTTATCACATGGAGGGAAATGCATGTGGAGATGAGGAGCAGCTGGAGTTTCAGAAATAAACCTCCTTGTTCACAGAGATGAAGCATGTTGTATTAAAGGAGAGTGGCATGCACTTGGAAGAGGAGTCATGTTTTCCTAGCAGACCAGCATGGGTAACACATCAGAGAGTGAGCACCATCTGTGTATTAAAGGGAAAGGCATAATGTTTGCTTTTGATTGTAGCCTGGTTTAAAAAAAAACAAAAACTGTTGCATTTCTATGTAAGGTGCTTAGAGGAGAGGAGGGAAAGAACACATATAATGTAAGTGGCTTCAAAAGCTGCAAACATTTTCTATTACTTTTCCTCCAAAGAAGCTGGGAGTGCTTCGCCAGAATCTCATTTTTAGTTTAAAAGGATTTGGGGAAACTCAGCAATATGGGTGGAACAAAGGTTCTCAGGAAGATCTGTCTGGATTTCAGAGTAAGTCTAGGTGCTCTGCTGTGTTAACAGAGCACATGAGGGCTCCAACCAATGTGTATTGCAATTGCAGATCAAAGAAACTGGCCAACAGGACAAATACCCTCCTGGTAACAATTTGTGGGTGGAGAATTCTCTAACAGATATTATGACACCATTAAAGATGAAGGTTTTACTGCTTAGCCTGTTCAATTATTGAACGTAAAGACCCTCTTTAATTGTCTCCTTCTAAAATCAATTTTGAATACTATTATCATCGTATATTTAGTATGGTTTGGGGAAATATAAAATTTTTTAAATGAGTACATAAGGAAGCTACTTAATACATATTTCTTTTCTGTGACACAGAATCCAGGCTAACTTTAGACCCTTTAAATGTGTACAAGTTAGATGGAAAGGTGTATATTTTCAACCATCTTCATTTAGATTTAAACATGTTTATGACATTTCAAGCTTATCTTCATTGATGAATATGCATTTTAACTTAGCATGATTTAGGCTTTTGCATCAAAGTGACAGGGCCCAGAAGGACACACAATGTGGGGTGATGTGTGTGCACATGCATGTGTAAGCTGAGGTGGGCAACGGTGGTGAGACTCTAGAATAAGGAAGGAAAAAGGATTATGGAAAGCAGCAGCTGCCAGACGCACAAGGAGAAAAGATCAGCACTAAGATTAGAGGGCTTAAAATCTACTTGTAGAACTCATAAAGAAAAGTCATAAAATATGGCAAGTATTCAGGCGAAGGATATATAACAGTACATCCTTTTATTTTTAAAATACCATTTAGCCCTGGCCAATGTGGCGCAGTTGGTTAGAGTGTTGTCTGTGTACTGAAAGATTGGGGGTTCAATTCCCAGTCAGGACACATACCTAGGTTTTGGGTTCGATCCCCAGTAAGGGCACATACGGGAACTGATCAATGTCTGTCTGTCTCTCTCTCCTTTCCCCTCTCTCTAAAATCAATAAGCATATCCTCAGGTGAGGGTTAAAAAATACTAATAAAATAAAGTACCATTTTAGTTGAATTTGTATTCAGTTCAAAACAAGAAGGGCTCAAAATATTTAGATGGTTAATGCCAACCAAAATGTCTGAATGTTTCCCTGCTTTGAAATGTTGGCGGGAGGGGGGCGGGGGATCTACCTCAAGTACTTGGCTACAAATCTGTGCAACAGACTTTAAACAGGCAAGTCGGATGACGAAGTGAGTTGTTCTGAGAAAATACATGCACTTCACATTGTAGCTAAACTCTTTTATTTTTAACTTAGTAGGGGATGACATATATTTCAACTGTTTTTAATTTAAGAGGTTTTTTTCTCTCCCTATGAGGTTCCACCCATATGTGCACTGGAGTCATATGATATCTCCTTATAAATAGCTTTCAAATGGCAACATGCACTGCATATGGAGCCCTGTTCCATGCAGATGCAAAGGCACCTGATGTGTTGGGAAAGGATGATGTATTAAATTGCAGCAGCTGAGCATCTTCTGGGTACAACCCCAGGGGCTGTGGGCTAACACAGCTACAGAAGTCTAAGACTGTCCTTAATAATTGATGAACCAAAGCAGCAGACTTGCTTAGCCCTTTTCATCTGAAGAATTCTAAAATGTCAGTGCAAGAGGGCCTCAGGAGTTATTCAGAAACAAATGCCTGTCTTTTACATATGAGGAAACAGAGTTCCAGAGAGAGAGGTATAGGGATTTCCCCAAGGATTCATTCATGACAGAGCTGGGCACGAATCTGGATCCACATTTCTTGACTCCCAAGCCAGGGATATCTCCGGGATTTGCAATGTGGTGGACACTCGATGTGGTGTGGACTCTCAAATACCGGAGAGATCCCTGGTTCTAATCATGGCTCTCCTAGCTGGGCAACACTGGTAGTTATTTGATGCTCTGGGCTCCAGTGTGCTCATCTGAAAGTGGAGGATAACACTAGCATGGTATTACAAAGTTGTCAGGAGGACCACTTGAGTTAATACATATAAATCACTTAGGACAATGCCTTGCATTTAACAAAAGCTAAATAAATGTAAGCTCTCATTAGTAAGTGCCACTATATGTTCTCTCAAATGGTAGTTAACAGGGAATAGAAGAGCCCAAACTTAGAAGCCCTTTCCTGGAAATGACCCTGGGGAAAAATTTAACCCATCAAAGCCTTCATTTTCTCATCTAAAAAAATAAGGAAAATAGTAATTCCTACCTGACAAGGTGACTGTAAGGATTAAGTGAGATACTTCATGCAAAATGTTTACAGTAATGCATGGCATATAAGTGGTGCTCAATAATTAATAGGTATTATTCACAATACAGTAATTCAATGAAAGCTTTTACCAACCTACTTCCTCCTTTTCACTACCTTTCACCTGTCTCCATCCCTATGCCCCAAAAGAAGAAAAGAGTAGGGGATTTTTTTTTATTCTTCAATATTAAATAAGGGAAGGAAGAAAAAAGTTTCAAAAATAGGATTTAATTTACTATATAAACAGCCAAATTAATATATCAGTGGCTAACAGCTGACATTTGAAGATAGGAAAAAGTGGATGCCTGAGCACACTTTCAACTCACCAGCATGCCATTTAGGGCCTTAATGTAGCATAGCATAATTTTGCTAAGTGCAGAACTAGCCAATAAATGAACAAAAAGACATGCTTTCCTGTCACACGCTGTTAGTGACAGTGTACACTGGTATAAAGTATAAATTTGTTGGCAATAACCATCAAAATAAAAATCCATATACCCATTAATTTTTCACTTAGAGAATTAACAAGTATGCTTCCATGTGTATAAAAATTTGTTTTTACAAGTTAATCAATGCAGCTGAATGTAAAACTGTTTCCCTAATTCTTAGTTCAAGATTCTTGGCATCTTTCCAGTCTCTAGTCATATGTACCTATCATCGAGGATTTTAATGCAGAAGTGATATCCTCCCATTAGACCTTAGAAGTTAAGGAAATGGAATAAACAGCTTTAAAGTATGCTATGCTAACCATGCTTACAATATACTAATTTTCTGTGATAGTGCATTTTACTTACCCTTGAGCACAATTTGCTACAGGAAAAACATATTTATTGACAATATCACAATATCATGCTGTATCATGCTTAATGTCAAATTTTAATTCTATAGTATCAAACATTTGGGGGAGTAGGAAAGCCCAGTCTTCAACCCCCATTAGATGAACAATTAGACATCTATCCACAAACAAAAACAGCTCAGGGAGTGCTCAGGAGTCCATTTAAGAAACTTCAGCAGAACAAACCACCTGAGGATAGCCGCAGGTAACCGCAGGAAAAGGGAAGGAAGGGCGGCTTCATCCTGCCTGCATCACTCCATTCCCCAGGCCAGTGCTGTTCAACGAGAGAGAACTTTCCAGATAGAAAGAGTTCCCCTTCTTGGAAAGGGAGGGTGGGGTGGACAGCCAGATTCCCCAGCCTTTTGGGACACCCCACAAAACTTCGGTTTCACCCACCCAGAGACTGGCAAAGCTGAGATGTATAGAGACAGCCAGGAATAAGGAAGAGTGGGGGCTACCAGTATCTGCCATGTAACCCATGCAACCAGTTCCCAGTGACCAGCTCTGCAGAAAACCCCAGAAGCTTCCATCACCAAAGAAACCAGAGCGAACACAGCCACCAAGGAATCACTGCAGATTTTACCAGTTTTCACTCCCAGTATTCATGTTTGCAGATCACCAGCCACTTACCCATTCCTCAGCCTCCCTGACTTCATTGTAGCCCGAGGTTCCCCTCAACAGCAGCCAGCCCAGGCCTGTGTGGCCACATGAGTACAAGGCACCAGCCTAGACCTCTGTGGCTGAATCCCACCACAATGCATGCACCTGGAGGTAATTCCTCAAGCTGTGCACTTGCATTCCACCAGCTCATGCCCATCACTGGCCTCCACTGCTGTGTATGAGGCCCTGGCAAGATCCTGCAGTCACAGACATACACACTGACAGTCAAGGCCTCTCACAGATGCTTGTGGCCCAGATTCAGTTCTCTCCTGTGTCACTGCCCTATACCACTGGGCTTACCCATAGGACTTACGGGACACCATTAAGGTCAACCATCACATATGCATCCCTGGAATCCCAGCAAGAAAAGAGAGAGGGGCAGAATGCTTACGTAAAGAACTAATGACTAAGAAATTCCCAAACCAGGGGAGATTTGGGCATCCAAGTTCATGATGGTAATAGGTCACCCCATCATTTCAATTCAAAATAATTTTGTCCTAGTCACATTAAAATAAAACTACATAAAATCAAAGTCAAAAAGGTCTGTCGGAAAAGCATCTAGATTAAAAAAAAAAACACATATGTGCTTGATAATTGCAGTTTAAATGACTTAAAAGAATTTTAGAAATCAGAATCAGGACTAATTAAGTTGATAGTTTAGATTTCTGATTTTCTAGCCATTTTGGCTACCAAAAATGAAATATACTGCATTGTGAGGTAGTTAAGTTGTTTATGCAAGTGTTTTAATTTGACACTGGATGACTACCTTCTTAGAATACTGAAGAAAATTTTGCCTTGAGTGGGAGGAGGAGCTGTGGAACCTCAAATGGTGTTTCAGCTGCAGAGCAATGACTCAGATTTGCCATATGATGCCCTAACAACTATTCACATTCCTCCTTTTAAAAAATTAAGTATGATGGATCACGGGCAGTTAGTTCATTATGGAAAAAACTACCATCCAGAACAGGATTACTCAGTTGTAGAGAACTTTAAAATCGTAATGGGCATGAGGGTGAGAGATTACTCTCTGAAAATAATTTTGATGCTTCTACTTCTAATTACATATAATATTTTGAAACAGAATGACAGAAAATAATAACTAAACCTAACCTAGTACAAACTGCTTTCATAGAAACTAAATACAAAAGTAGACTTATACAAGGTAAATTGAAGTTATTATTAATTATAATAAAAACACTTAGTAAGTCAGTCTTTTTTAATCTTTTTTAAAAAATATATTTTATTGATTTTTTACATAGAGGAGGTGAGAGGGATAGAGAGTTAGAAACATTGATGAGAGAGAATCATCGATCAGCTGACTCCTGCACACCCCCTACTGGGGATGTGTCTGCAACCAAGGTACATGCCCTTGACTGGAATCGAACCCGGGATTCTTCAGTCCCCAAGCCGAAGCTCTATCCAGTGAGCCAAACCGGCTAGGGAAGTCTTTTTTAATCTTAGTCAACCTAATGGGTGTGTAGTAGCATTTTATTGTGGTTTAATTTGTATTTACTTCAGGACTAATGATGCTGAGTATCATTTTCCTTTGAGCATCTTTTCATGTGCTAATTAGCCAATAGCATATCTTCCTTAATGAAAAGTTTATAAAATAAAATATTTCTGTCCACTGAGCTGGCATGGCTCAGTGATTTAATGTCAACATATGAACCTGGAGGTCATGGTTCAATTCCTGATCAGGGCACATACCCAGGTTGCACACTCTATCCCCAATGTGGGGCATGCAGGAGGCGGCTGATTGATATTCTCTCTCATCATTGATGCTTCTCTGAATCCTTTCCTCTCTGAAATCAATAAAAATATATATTTTTAAAAATTCTGTTCACTGTTTAAAAATTGGGTTGCTGTCTTCCTGTTATTGTATCTGAATTGTATCTAAATACAATTCCTTTGTCTGATTTACGTGTTGTAAGTATTTTCTCCCAGTCTGTTGTTTGCCTTTGTTCTCTTAATGGTATCTTTCATAGCGCAAACAGCTATGAGATTATATTATAATTTGCATTTTAATAAGAACTTTTAACTTAACCAAGTTAAATTTATTATTTTTTATATCTCATTTTGTGTTATAGTACAATTGATTTGTTTGGTGTGTGTGTATGCACAGGCACACATGGTTTCCAGTTTTATATGTAGTTCACATCTCAGCAAGATGTGAAAATTTTCAACTTTGTAAATTACCTTTTCTTTTTATTTTAATATATTTTAATTGATTTCAGAGATGAAGGGAGAAGGAGAGAGAGAGATAGAAACATCAATGATGATTAAACAATAAAGAATTTTTTAAAAAAGAAATATCAATGATGAGAGGGAATCACTGATTGACTGTCTCCTACACGCCGGCGTCTCCACCAAGGAGAGAGCCCATAATCCGCACGTGTCCTGACCTGGAATAGAACCAGCAACCTCTTGGTTCTTGGGTCGTCACTAAACCACTGAGCCACACCAGGCCAGGCTACCCTTTCTTGAATATAGCCTGTAATTTCTTAGGTTCTGCTTAAAAGTAAAGCTACCCTGGGAACACACACATCAGTAATAAGGCATTTAAAATGTTTCAAACAAATACATTTACATGGCATTTCTTTTAATAAATAGGAATGATGACCTAAATAATTACTGCCCACCAAACATTTGAAATGGAGATTATTATCTTCTGTAAAGTATCAATGCATTTAAAACAGGAATCATTAAAAAGTTGAGTATTTCCTTTTAAAGACCTTTAACAATTCTTATTCTTCCAAAGTTACTTATGTGCATGAAATATTCTGGTTAGCAAGTTTATATCTCATCTAATAGGCACTGTAGTTAAAGCTACTGCAAGGATATCATTCAAAGTGTAGTTCAAGTTTTAGTATTTATGTGAGAAAACAGTCATAATTGTAAACCAACATAAAAAATGTATAATATTTTTCTTCAAAAAACAGTAAAAAAATTTGAAGTAATTTTTGCTTTTTATAAAGACAATAATATCTGTAAAGGGCAATAGGTCTTGAAATGAAACTTAATTAAACTATGCATAGAATCAGTTACCTCTAAAATACATGCTTTCTGTAAATATTACACTTAGAGTCACATTAAGATATCTATAGAGAACACTGGCTCCTAAGTAACACCAACATTATTTTGCACTCTACCACCCATATTATTTTCTTAGGAGAAAAAGACTCAAGAGACAGGATGAGAAGGGGCCTTCAAATTCAACATTACTCCAAGTGCAGAAATGATTCCTGTAACATACAACAAAGGTGGCGGAGTCCTTTAAACAAGGCCATTAGGAACTATGTATTACTTCTTGATGTATCAGCCTCATTATCAGACAGATCTAATTATTGGAAACATCCTTTAAATGAAAATAAATGTTTTTATTTTTTAACTTATCTTTATAGTTGAAAGTATAACAGATCCCCCTCTTTTTTCCCCCATTGACTCCCTCTACCCTGCTCCCACCCTCTCCTTCTGCCTTCACTGCACTATTGTCTGTCCATAGGTTATGCATATAAATTCTTTGGTTAATCTCTTTGCGCCCCCCACCCCACTTCCCTCTGAAATACATCACTCTGTTGAATGCTTCAATATTTTTTTCCCCAGTTTACTTTGGACCTGGAGAGTATTATGCTAAGTGAAATAAGCCAGTCAGAGAAAGACAAGTATCACATGATCTCACTTATATGTGAAACCTAAGGAAACATCTTTTTTCTATTGAGTATTCAAATCTATGTTCCTATGACCTTCACTTTCTAGTCCTGGCTCTGTTTTCTAAAACTACAAAGAAAAAGAATACTTTCCAAATCAGTGGAACAATAGGAAATCATCATGGATAAGCAGCCATGTCATCACAGGAGGGCTAAAACGAACTCTAGCTGGGTCTCCTGAAAAACAAGTAGGCCTAAAAGAATTCATTGTAAGGGATGATCCTGAATGTGTTACACATGTGATTGGTATTCGTCACCACACAAAGGTAAGGAATGTGAATTGTGACATCTTTGTAAATATGTACAGCAATGATTTCCACAGGCCTACTGATTTCTGAAAAATATTTATAAGGTAGCATCATGATTCAAACTGAAGTACCATTCCATATACATTGTTCGCTCCAAAAAGTGGGTTTAATGAATTCATCAATGACAAAATGCTTTTTAATCTGAATTATATGATCAACGTTTTAATTTACACGCCCAAGGAAACATATATAGCACTTTGGGGCTTATTTCTTCTCAGAATCCGAGTCCCAAATAGCAAGCAACATATTAAACATAAAACATTGAGCCAACTACTTGCCTAGCACACATTCCTAATTACGCATAGTTCAATAAAGCAAACAAAGGGAGATTGCTGTATATAGAACTGAGGAGACAAACATCTTGGTTTGAGAATATGTGTCAAAGAATCAACAAAATAAATATGGGATCCTGCCACAACCAAACTTAACCGGTGGTGAAAACATGTCTCAGGGGAAAGAGAGTGGTAACTGTGTCTACTCTTATCCTAGGAACAGAACATTTGTCCTATGGTAGTTTGGTAACTATGGAAACTCATCTGACAAGTTGCCAAGGGCAGACTGGGAGAAAGATTCCCATACTCACATAAGAAAATGAAATAATTTTGTGGCTCTAGCTCAAATGACTAAGGTTAACTCATCCAAGGATAACAAACCTTTTTTTGTTTTGTTTTTTTATATACTGATTTTTTTAAAATTTAATTTTTGGCAGTTTAAAGACTTCTAAACCAATAAGCATCTTGAAATTAACTGAGTATTTCTAGCTGATTTCTAACTTGTAGCATTCAAAAAATTATGGCCTCTGCTTTATTGTTGTTTTGTTAAGCCAATAAACTCTTCAGAAACATTTAAATTAATTCATTCAAACATGCTTTCCTCATATTTAAGAGGTTTCAAACATAAAATACATAAAATTTTATTTTAATGAAAATGTATTCTAATTTAATTTCATTTAAGACATCTGAATAGATTCTAAAATAACCGAAAGTGTATTAAGTATTCAGTAAATCTGTCATTAAATGAACTTTGTTTTAAATGAAGTGATCAATTACCCATTTTCTAGCTCTTCCTAAAAATATATTACACTCTTTTCTAAGTACTCCATCACTACATGAAAGAGAATTAAAGTAAAATAATAAATATATGATATACTATTATACACAGCACATCACAATATTAGAACCCAGGCTGCACTCCAAATAGATCACCATTTCCAATTACACTTTGGAAACTGACTACATAACAAATACTTTACCTATAGTTCACATTGGTACATTATATTCTAAATTCGATATTCCAATTAGCTTAGGAAATTTTTTTAGAGGTTAAGATATAGGAGTCATTTAATTATGGGAAGAAGGTACTTTGAATTGGAATGATCAGAATTGAGAAAAGGCATGGGGTAAGAGTGAGGGCTAGGGATGTCTCTTAGAGAAACGGCAGTCTCAAAATTAGGGGTAAGTGCACTTATATGCATATTGACACTAGGGTACAACTAAGTGAAATCAGGACCAACCTTGAAATTATAAATATAAGATTGCTATACCAACACATAAGGAGGATTCTGATATTAATCAACAGCCTGAGATAGCCTCCCCATCATGTTAACAGGTGATAGTAAAAAATATTACTAAATGTTATCTCTATTAAACTCTATTGTAAGTCTCTATGAATCTATTATTCTCTGATGTGAGGCAATGTGGCAGACATGAGGCCTCATTGGCATTATACACATTACAACATGAAGGTAGATACCCAAAGCAACTCTCCTTTTAGCTCAGTTCAATTTGACCAAGGACTCCATATTGAATTAACTTTAAAGGAGTTTAAAAATAAATCACTATAATACACTAAATGAATGAATTAATTCTCTAAGTTTAGATGTATGGGTAACATTTATCTTAAATAATATAGCATTTACATCTTTCTCTCAGAAGTCCATATGTGGCCTTTATCATTTATTTTATTTTGTTTTTAACATGTCAAAAGAACTTGAAAAAAAAAAAAAAAAACCCAAAGAACACATATACAAACAATCTGCCAGGACTAAAATCAAGAATAAGTAGCCAAATTTAGAGTTAAATTAGGTTGATAATGTCTGTGTGAAACGATGTACAAATAATGAAAAAATCCATTCTCTGAAAACACTTTAGTTGCTTTGTTCTGAAAATTTACAATAACTCAGCTCTCTGTCCAGACTTCTCTGTACTTAAAATGAATCACTCCCCGAACAGAAAATCATGAGTGCATTTAAACAAAGAAAACTATTAGATCCTCATAAATTTGGGAGGAAATTTCATTGTACTTAGCTGACTGTATTAAACTTCAATAGTTCTTCTACTTCTACTTACTCATAAGTCAATCAAGAGTCACCTATAATTAAGACTTCTACTTCCCTGATGGCAGTGTGAACTTAACACAGGTCTCAAATAAACCACTCAAGATTTAATGTTCTGATTGCATCTCAAGTATGAATAGTCTGAATTTAATTCTTTAAAAATCAAGGCAAAAAACATAATTTAAGTAAATTAATGGTTATAATAATATCTTACTGCATGAATTCCCAAGTAGCGTTGAGCCATTAAAACAGTTTTCTTCCCCAAAGTTTAGCTTTACATCTGAGTTAATGTTTCAGCTTTAACATGGCTTATGAGATGCTTTACAGTATTTTGGCGATAATGTTAAAAGAATTGAGGTCTGTTTCCAGTTATTATGAGTTGATAGTGATAATTCTTTGGAAATGATATTATAGATTGGCACTTTATTACATCATCTTGTTCAAAGACAATGATGGACTGGCAATACACTTTCCAAATTGTTTAAAATAAATTTCCTAAATGTTACACATGCAGAAGGAGGAGGTGACACTGTCAGATGTCTTCCCTGTTCACCACCAATTCCTGCAATTACCCTCAACAAGCTTGAGAAACTGTGATTTTATAAATAATTTTACTGTAACTGAATCTCAACAGCAATTTCTGAATAGCCTATGTGCAGAGCAGCTTATTAAATATCAAGAAAGGTTACAAAGGCAGTTGTAGTCATGGTTTCCACTTCTAAAGAGCTTATAATCAAGAAAACTGAAAAACAGGAGAACCACAAGTGCACATGTATAAGTACAAATAGTATGTAATTTTTATAATGAATCAGTTATCATAACAGTGCTAAGGATTCAAAGCAAAGAAAAAAGATGGGATGTTTTAGCATAGATCGAACCAGGAGGAATTATAATAAAGTCTTACAAAAAGGTGTGAATGCTCAGAACATCTTAAAAAGCCAACATTTAATTCTTTTATTTCAATCATCTACTTTCTTTTATTGGGGACTAGAATGAAGCTAGCTATTTTAGATAATTTAATCTCCATAAAGTAATTCAATCAGTTTGAGAAATAGCTGTAAAGGAACTATTGCATAACTTAGTTTCATATTTTTGTTTTCCTTTCTTAAGACAGTCCTAACTTCCCTACTCAAACAGTTCAGCCACAAATCAGAAACAGGTAGCAATGAGAATTGAGGTCAAAGGATTTCAAGTCCTTTCTAAAAATCCCACGATTAATGCACTGATGCTGTTGATACCATTAAAAACACTGAGATGCAGTACAACTTGGAAGCTTTGTTGTCTAGAAATTACCACTACAGCTTCCCAAGACTATTGTTTTATATTGATTTATTTATATTGATCAATTTATATATGTTGATCAATATATATTTATATTGACTTATATATTTACAGTAAGTTTAAAATAAACTTTGAATATTTTTACAATTTTCAGCAAGTCAAATTCATTGAATCTCAATCTTCTTAATTATAACAAGATTGTTAGATCACATTTGATTCTACTGACGATAAGAGTTAACAAGACTCTAAAATAATTGTCCTTCCTATAACTCATTTATGTCCTATTTTAAATTTTTTATTAAGCTTCTTCTCTATGCTAATTACTGTGGCTATACAGATATAAATAGAACATATAGAGAGATACTGGCTACTTTAGTGCCACAGGTTACAAAACACTATTAGAGGTAAAATCTTTCTAATAATTCCCATTTTTCAGGTGAGATGAGAATTACTCATACTGTTTCTATCTCCTAAGCATACAGAAACTGAAGGAACTTTAGTAGCCAATTTAAACCACTACTGTCTTTGAATTCACTAAATCTCCTTCTTTATAAAATTTACACAGGAAAAATGAAATGATGTATTATAAAAACAACTATTAATATCAACTGTATTAATAGCAACTAACAAAAAAAGTACTAATTCCCCATTCCAGAAAGAAAGCGTAGCATTATATTTTCATCATATAAATTGTACTTCATCAAAATTAAGAACTTCTGTCCTTCAAAAATCACTATTAAAAGAATGACAAGCAAGAGAATGGAAAAATATTTCCAAATCATCTATATCATAAAAGTTCTGTGGTTGTGACGCTGTAATGGCAGAACAACCAAACAACTGGTCACCAGGCGGTGCATGGAGCACCTCTCACGGGCGGGGACTTGTGGCTTGCCCAGGGCAGGCTGGGCTCGAGTGGGGATGTTGGGGCTCACACGGGGCTGGCAGGGCTGGCACGGTGGAGGCGGGCTGCAGCCCACACAGGGTGGGTCTGGGGTCCTGCTGCTCACGCAGGGCAGGTCTGGGGTCCCGCCAGCGCGGCGGGTCTGGGTCTCACGCCATTTCACGTGCTGGGCCTCTAGTATATCTGATAAAGGACTTGTATCCAAATGTCTTTACTGCTAGGGCTGCTATAACAAATTGCCATGGACTAGGTGGCTTAAAGAACAAATTTATTTCTCACAGTTCTGGAGGCTAGGAAGTACAAGCCTCATATTTGTCTAAGATTTTGGCTCTTGGTGAGGGCCCTCTTCCTGGTTTATAGACAGCTGTCTTCTTATATCTTTACACTAGAAGCTCAGCATGCAAAATCACGCGGCCTTGCCCACCCATGCACATAGCCTGCTGGTGACCAGTCTTTGGTCGTTCTGCTGTGACAGCGTCCCAACCAAGGGGTTTTTATAATAGAGATGGCAGAGAGCAGAGGGAGAAAGGAGCCCTTTCCTGACTCTTCTTAAGAGGGCACGAATCCCATCATGAGGGCTCCACCCTCGTGACCTAATTATCTAACAAAGGCTCCATCTCTAAATACCTTCACATTAGGGATTAGGGTTTCAAAATATAAATTGGGGGGAGGGGGAGACACAAATACATAAAGAAATCTCAAAACTAAAAAATTTAAAAAAGATAAGTAAATATTGAGACAGTATCTTCACCAAAAAAGATAAATGAATCACAAATCAGCAAATGAAAAAAGTTCTACATATTAGTAACTAAAAAAAAAAAAATTAAAAATACAAATTAAAATCATAATGAAGTACAAACATACATCTATTAGAATGCCTAAAGTTTAAAAAGTCTGATCATAGAAAGTGGTGGTTAGAGTATAGACCAGGGGTGGGCAAACTTTTTGACTCGAGGGCCACAATGGGTTCTTAAACTGGACCGAAGGGCCGGAACAAAAGCATGGATGGAGTGTTTGTGTGAACTAATATAAATTCAAAGTAAACATCATTACATAAAAGGGTACGGTCTTTTTTTTTTTTTTTTTAGTTTTATTCATTTCAAACGGGCCGGATCCGGCCCGCGGGCCGTAGTTTGCCCACGGCTGGTATAGACCAACACATGCAAGCCTGGTGGGAACATAAATGGAAAAAAACACTTAGGATGACATTTTAGCATTTTCTTTAAATACATTTTAAGTTACCTTTACCATATGACCCAGTCATTTCATAGCTAAGTATTTACCCAAAAGAAATGAAGGCATATCCTATATAATAAAAGCCTAATATGCTAAGTGTCCGGTCAGCCTTTCAACCAATCAAAGCATAATGTACTAATGATATGCTAAGGCCGCTCAACTGCTCACTATGATGTGCACTGACCACTGGTGGTAGATATTCCAACTGGTAGGTTAGCTTGCTGCTGGGGTCCAGAGGATCAGGACTGAGCGAGATAGGTCAGACACACTCTGGAGCCCTCCCATGGTTCCTCCCTGGATGGCCAACCTCCCATGTTCCTCCCCAGCCCTGATCATGCACCAATGGGGTCCCTCAGCCTGGCCTGCACCCTCATGCAATCTGGGACCCCTTGGAGGGTGTCAGAGAGCCAGTTTTGGCCTAATCCCACAAGCCAGGCCAAGGGACACCACTGGTGCATGAATTCGTGCACTGGGCCTCTAGTATCTACACAAAGACATATGTAAGTGCTCATAGCAGCATTGTTTTGTAATAGCCCAAAACTGGAAACTATTCAAATATCCATCCACTAGTAAATGAATTTCAAAATTTAGTATATTTACAAAGTACACATATCTAGAAGAAATAACTATTGATCAACACAACATGAAGGAATCCCAAAATCATTATGTGGCAAGACCAAAAAAGAGAACGTAACTGTATGATCCTATTATATAAAATTCAAGAACTTGTAAACTAATACATGTAGACAGAAAGCAGATCAGTGTTTGTTTCCCTAGGGATGTGGAAGGAGAGCAAAGATTACAAAGAGGTGCAATGAAACTTATGAAAATGATGGATCTCTGCATTATCTTTTTTATGCTGATGTTTCCTGGGTCAGTTTGTTATGTATGCATGTATCTATGTATGTGCTTATGAATAATACGTAAAATGTATCAAATTCACACTTTAAATATGTATAGTTTGTTGTATGCCAACTACTACTTCAATAAAATTATTTTTTTAAAAGATGTCATAGTAGGCATTTATTTGTCACTAAATATGTGAGGTCCATAAAGACATTAACTTTTTTATTTGCTTAATTAACCAAGTATTCCCAGTACTGGAACATATTAAGCATTCAGGAAATGTTTGTTTGATAAATAAATGACAGTGAAAAAACAAAACAAAACAGGACTATGAATAAAAAAAATATAGACTCCATACATTTTTATTTCATTTCAAGCATTACTAAGCTTATAATAAAAGTATAATTAACTTACAAAAGAAGTAGAGGCTGAGTTTATATTAGTCAAAGTAGTATTAGTTCTATTATTCTACTATATATATAATAATTTCACTGCTTGCTCTCTTCAGTATTTTTATTGGAAATTATATATTTTAACAATAATAATAACATCAAATATATAGAGTTCACTAGATTTCAGGTAATTTTCTAGGGTGTAACATTTGGTAATTTATTAATCTCTATAAATAATCTTATAGAGGAGGTTTATTTTCTCATTTATAAGAATGCTGGAGGCCCACTACACCAATTTGTGCATGGGTGGGGTCCAGCCAGCCTGCCGTGATGGGAGACGATTGGGCTAGGACAGTGCGGGGAGGGGATGTGGGAGGTTGGCTGGCCGGCCCTGACCCTGATCGGGGTGGGGCAGTGATCGGGGGCAGGGCTGGCTGGGGGAAGGGGCAGGCTGGCAGTGGGGTGCTGATCAAGGGTCGGGTGGAGGGGCTGCAGGCCGGTTGGCCGGCCGCAGTGCATATCATAGCAACCAGTTGTTCTGGTTGTTCTAACGTTCAGGTCGCTTGGCTTTTAAATATACAGACTAGAGGCCTGGCCCACGAAATTCGTGCGCAGGTATGGTCCCTAGGCCTGGCTTGTGATCAGGGCCATCTTCCCCAGCTTCCTGTTTCTTCCAGAGCCTGACGGCCAGAGAAAGGGACCAAAGGTCGGCCGTTACACCTGCATGCCGGCCCCGTCCCCCGCCACCACCCACCCCAGTTCCCTATTTTCCATTGGGCAGTTGGATCCTGCCGGCCAAGGAAAGAGACCAAGAGGTGGTCAGTGTGCCTCATTGTGACTGGTGAAGCAGTCATTCTGGTCGTTCTGGCGTTAGGGTCAATTTGCATATTACCCTTTTATTATATAGGAAGAGAGGCCCAGTGCACTGGTGGGGACCAGCCGACCTGCCCTGATGGAGGAATTGGGGGGGGGGGGTCCCTGCTTGGAGGTAGAGCCCGCTGGGGTGAGGGCGGTTTGTAGGCTGGCCACACCCCTGACCAGAGTGGGAGTACCCACTGGGGAGCGGGGCTGGCCAGGCAAGGGGCTGTGGGCAATTTTCTGGCTGGTCACACCCCCAATCAGGGTGGGGTCCCCGCTGGGAGGTGGGGCCAGCCGGGGCGAGGGGTAGTGGGCGGTTTTCTGGCTGGCCACACCCCTGAATGGGGTGGGGTCCCTGCTGGGGGGTGGGGCCAGCCAGGGTGAGGGGCTGCAGGCAGTTTTCAGGCCAGCCATGCCCCTGATTGTGGTGGGGGTTCCTGCTGGGGGGCGGGACCAGCTGGGGCAAGGGGCCACAGTCATTCTGGTCTCTGGTTGTTCTGGTCATTCTGCCATTTTGGTCACTGGGCTTTTATCATATAGGATTAGTCAGAGCTTTGATTTAATAAAAATACCAATCTTTTATACTTCAAATGTTGCATCTACAGTTCAATTGAATATGTTATTTCAATATTATCCTATATAATAAGAAGCTAATATACAAATCCACTGAGCAGCGGAACGACCAGTTGCTATGATGCGCACTGACCACCAGGGGGCAGATGCTCAATGCAGGAGTTGCCTCCTGGTGGTCAGTGCACTCCCACAGGAGGAGCGCTGCTCAGCCAGAAGCCGGGCTCATGGCTGGCAAGTGCAGCAGCGGTGGGGGAAGCCTCTCCCTCCTTTGCCGCAGTCAGACATCCCCCAGAGGGCTCCCAGACAGCAAGAGGGTGCAGCCTGGGCAGAAGGACGCCCTCGTGTGCACAAATTTCATGCACCGGGCCTCTAGTGAGTTTTTAAATCACTATTTTATCCAAGCTTTCTTGCTCACAGAATAAGGCCCCACAATTCTTTGACTACTTGACTTATTAATTGCCTATTAAGTGGAGGCAACATGCAAGATAAAACCTTTTTGCTAATCAATGCTAACAATACCCATTTACTTGAAGAATCCACTCAGTCATATAGTTTCCTGTAATTTGGAAGAAAAATGTTAACTCTTCTATCATTTTCCTTCCTCCTTCCCTTCTTCCTGACACCCAAACGGGTAACTACTGGTAGTATCTGGAAACATGTTAAAATATTCAGATCCTGGGGAAAAACCAGATCATCAATGATAATTAACACAAGAAATTTCACTCAAAAATATTATTGGAAAATGGCAGTTGATGTATTGGAAAGATGAATTTTAAGAAGAAATAATGGGAATCTATAAAACTATAGAGTAGGAGGGTATAAGTAAAAAAGCTTGTAAGTAAAATATGGCATAAATAGTAACTGAAATTAAGATACCCAGAAGGCATATCTCTAACTCTAGAACTTGGTAACAAGTAGGGACATCATGTGTTTCTAAACCACATAGCTTGATAATGTTCTAGTTCTAGTCATAACACAGTTATCCATTTTTATATTCTTATTTTATAAATTAGTGGGATGATATAATTCATCTTACTAAACTTTCTGTATCAAGGAGCAATGTACATACCATTTATGCTAGAATCAAAACAAGTTTCATATTTACTTAAAAAATGTTTAAATGGCCATAATTTGTCCAACAAATAAGCACACACAAAAATGACAGCATGCAGAAAAAAATGACCTTTTATACTCTTGTAAAGATGCTGAAACTCACTAGTAATGAGGTTGCAAAGTTACAATAATATCCGTACATACTAAATTTTTACCTTTAAGATTACCAATAACAAAGCAAAATACATATGCTATTGATGAGGATTTAGAAAAGCAGGTACTATCAAGCATTACTCAAAGGAGTGAAAATGGTACAGTATTTATAGAGGACAATTTTATGGTACTCATCAAAAGTATAAATGCATTTAGTATTTCATGTAAGCAAGATCAAGTTTAAAAATTTACCTGCAGATTATACTTGCATAGATACAAAACACCACATATACAAAGCTATTCACTGCAGCGTTATTGGTTTATTAAAATATTCTGACATTAGAAACTCTGTAGTACATATTCATTAGTATCCTATGCAGACACATGGAAAAATGAGAATGCTCGGCACCCCAATAAAGAAAGATCTCCAGTATATCTTAGGAGTGTAAATATGTTACCTTTGTATAAGATAAAATATGTGTGTGTGTGTGTGTGTGTGTGTGTGTGTGTGTGTGTTCCCTTGTCTATGCTTAAATAGACCATAATATGACCAACAAGAACTCTATAAAAAGTGGTTTTAATGTAGGAGGTGGTTTGGGTAGGGTAAATAGGAATGGAAATGGGAGTGATACATTAGAAACTACTCTTTTATATTGTTTTGTATGTATTATCTACTCAAAATAAAATAAGTAGAAACAATCTTCCTTCATAACACTCTGCCATGAACATTTACAAAAATGTGCTAAGGAATGTGATATATGACAGTGAATTATTGCGGGGAAAATCATAATTTTTCCAGACAGTAAACTGTGCTTAAGTACTGCCATAACTCCAGTCTGACTGATTAAACATTCCAGTCCAGTAATTCAGTTCTCAAGAGATCTGTATTTTCCTATGCTAAAAAGCCACTGACAGAGAGGAGAAAAAGCACTATAGAAAACTCAGAAACTATAGAAAAATATAACATAAAACATGATATTCACTTAAAAATCTAATACAAAATAGTCACTGCTATCACTTTGGAATATTTGTAGAGGGTCTCTTGTTCCATTTTTCATACAAGATATATTCATATTTGATACATGATATTAGATGTATTAACCTTCAATATACTAAAACGTAGCCTCTGGGGTAAGAATATCCTAGAATAAGCACTGTAGAAATTCTGTATACATTGAAAAATAAGAAATGAATATAGGACCAAAAGATTATTGTCCATACCAAAAAGTTGCTAAAAAAATTAACAAACAAAATTCAAAAAGTAACTGAAATTTTTAAAAATTAAGCAAATAGGTAGGTTACAGAACAACAAATAGGCAATCAATTATAAAACTTTGTCAAGTATTCTACACAGCTTTTAAATGAGCTATTTTTTCAATTTTATCAAACTGGCAAACAAAAAAGTTCTACTAAACAGTATTAGAGAGGGAAACGGATTTTAGTATACATAAAACCCATTTTCCCCCTTATCATGGGGGATACTATTAGAGAAGGAAATGTGTTGTAAGATACATAATCACCCCTTTTCCATGGGGGATATGTTTAAAGATCCCCATATCAAGTGGATGCCTGAAACCACTGGATGACAGTACCACAACCTATACATACTATATATTTTTCCTATACACACATATCTATGATAAAGCTTACTTTATAAATTAGGCACAGTAAGATATTAACAACAATAACTAATAATAAAATAACTATAATAATATATTGTAATTATTAAGTACAATAAGTGACTAATGGACGAGTACCTTATACAGAGTTGATACACTGGACAAAGAAATAACTCATGTCCCAGGTGAAGCGGAGGTGAGATGAGATTTCATCACCATACTCAGAAAGACACACTATTTAAAACTTATGAATTGTTGTATTCCTGGGAGAACCAAGATGGCGGCATAGGTTAACGCCGGAGTTTGCTGCCTTGAACAACTACTTCAAAAGTGAAACTAAAAGACGGAAGGGACATCACCCAGAACCACAGGAACGCTGGCTGAGTGGAAGTCCTACAACTAGGAGGAAAGAGAAACGCATACGGACACTCAGAGGAGGCGCAGTGCTGAAGTCAAATTCTGAGGTGCGGAGTGCACAGAGCGGGCTGGCAGCGGAGGGCGTGGTTGGCGTTTTCAATCCAGAGGGAGTCGAAGACTCTGAGCTCCAGATCTGGGCGAGTCTTTAGCGACCCAGACTCAAATGGGAGAAGTGGGACTGTCTGGCTTTGGTCAGAGCAAGTGCAGCTTTCTCTCCGAGGTTTGCAGTGGGTGCTGGGACTCAGAGAGGCAGAGCCCCTGGGGACAGGACTGAGAGCCGCCATAACTGCTCTCTCTGGCCCACCCTGTTGATCCTGTGAGACCCGCCCTGCCCAAGCCCTGCACAAAGGCATTTGCCGGATAGCCTCAGGCAAAGGCTAGATTAGCACCTCCCTAGAGGACAGAAGTTCTCTCACTGCTGACACAGCTGATTCTCATAGCCACCTGGCCTGGAGGTCAAACCCTCCCTGGTATTAGCTACAACAATCAAGGTTTAATTATAAGACTGCGAACAAAGACCACTAGGGGGTGCACCAAGGAAGCATAACAAAATGCAGAGACAAAGAAACAGGACAAAATTGTCAATGGAAGATATAGAGTTCAGAACCACACTTTTAAGGTCTCTCAAGAACTGTTTAGAAGCCGCAGATAAACTTAATGAGATCTATAAGAAAACTAATGAGACCCTCGATGTTATATTGGGGAACCAACCAGAAATTAAGCATACACGGACTGAAATAACGAATATTATACAGACTCCCGACAGCAGACCAGAGGAGAGCAAGAATCAAGTCAATGATTTGAAATGCGAGGAAGCAAAAAACACCCAACTGGAAAAGCAAAATGAAAAAAGAATCCAAAGATGCGAGGATAGTGTAAGGAGCCTCTGGGACAGCTTCAAGCGTACCAACATCAGAATTATAGGGGTGCCAGAAGATGAGAGACAGCAAGATATTGAAAACCTATTTGAAGAAATAATGACAGAAAACTTCCCCCACCTGGTGAAAGAAATAGACTTACAGGTCCAAGAAGCGCGGAGAACCCCAAACAAAAGGAATCCAAAGAGGACCACACCAAGACACATCATAATTAAAATGCCAAGAGCAAAAGATAAAGAGAGAATCTTAAAAACAGCAAGAGAAAGAAACTCAGTTACCTACAAGGGAATACCCATATGACTGTCAGCTGATTTCTCAACAGAAACTTTGCAGGCCAGAAGGGAGTGGCAAGAAATATTCAAAGTGATGAATACCAAGAACCTACAACCAAGATTACTTTATCCAGCAAAGCTATCATTCAGAACTGAAGGTCAGATAAAGAGCTTCACAGATAAGGAAAAGCTAAAGGAGTTCATCACCACCAAACCAGGATTATATGAAATGCTGAAAGGTATCCTTTAAGAAGAGGAAGAGGAAGAAAAAGGTAAAGATACAAATTATGAACAACAAACATGCATCTATCAACAAGTGAATCTAAGAATCAAGTGAATAAATAATCTGATGAACAGAATGAACTGTTGATTATAATAGAATCAGGGACATAGAAAGGGAATGGACTGACTATTCTTGGGGGGGAAAGGGGTGTGGGAGATGCGGGAAGAGACTGGACAAAAATCGTGCACCTATGGATGAGGACAGTGGGTGGGGAGTGAGGGCGGAGGATGGGGCGGGAACTGGGAGGAGGGGAGTTATGGGGGGGGGGAAAAGAGGAACAAATGTAATAATCTGAACAATAAAGATTTAATAAAAAAAAAAAACAAACTTATGAATTGTTTATTTCTGGAATTTTCCATTAAATATTTTTAGAATGTGCTTACCCTGGGTAACAGAAACCATGAATAAGGGGGACTACTGCACTATTTATCTATATATATAAAAGCCTAAGTCACCTTTATGACCGAACGACTGGAACAATCAGTCAACCAGTCACTATGACAAGCACTGATCACCAGGGGGTAGATGCTCAATGTAGGAGATGCCCTCTGGTGGTCAGTGCACTCCCACAGCCAACCTCCCGCAGTTCCTCCCCCTGGCTGGCCAACCTCCTGTGGTCCCTCCCCTTGGCTGGCAGGCCCTGATCAGCCCAGTCCCAATCCTGGCCCCAATCAACCCTGATAACCAGCCAGGTCTAGGAACCCCACCCATGCACGAATTCGTATACCAGGCCTCTAGTGGGAATATAAATTGATATAGCTAGTTTGGCCAGCACTGTGGCACCTATTTACATGTTAAAAAGTCACAGCAACTCTATTTCTTTGCATATATTTTATGAACACGTGTACTATAAAGTATATAGAAGCATCCTTACTGCAACAATTATAGTTATGGAAAAATATTGGAAACAACCTAGGAAAATAGGTAGGTAATTTGTGGTATGTCAACATGATGGAATACTACTTCAGCCATTAAAATGGATACAGAGACAGCAATATATCTCAAGCTTGAATGTGCATTTAAAATTCACCTGATGTGCTAGGTAAAATGTGCACTGCCTCCAGCCCAGAGATTCTGATTTAGTAAGCCTGAAATTGTGTTAAAAAATCTTCATTTTTAATAACCCAAAGGATTCTAATACATGGTAACATTGGCCACTCTGAAAAACATTGGTCTGTAACAGAGTGGGAAAAACAATTTCTAGAATAATATGTATTGTATGACTACATTTATGTTTTTTTAAGAATATTTGTAGATTTAAATATAAATGATAGACGCATGAAAGTAAATTTGTGGAAAAAGTCTGAGATCACAATGCTGATCTCTGAGGAAGGAAATGATCTATGAGGGGATGGATAAATAAAGGAGGACTTTCACAGTTTATAGATTTCTGTAGTATTTGATTTTTTTGGTACCAAGAATATACTTAAGTATTAAATAAATAATGTTAAGAAAATACAACATAATAAAAGGGTAAAATACATTTTAATGTCATGAGTTAGTATCTGTTTCTTAAATGAAGTTTCACTTTTGTAGTATTATCATCTAAAATCCTGACAAGCTGGTGGTACTTTTTAATTACTTTTTGACAACATGCAAGACATTCCTTTTTATTTCCCTCATACTTACGCGTGTCTCCATGCATTATCTCAGCAATACAGAAATATTCCCATTCAAGGAACTATTCACAATATCAGGCCTCCTTCTCCTGACTAACATATTTAGAATGAAAATTATCAGGGATGAATTTGGCACTATTACCACAAAAGCAATGGTTAAGCAGGGTAAATGTGGGTAGTGAGAAACTGCTTCCTGCTGTGGTTTCTCAGTGGTAGAAAAACACTGATGGGCAGAACATTTGGGAGCATGGCCTGGCTTATTAGGTCACTAGGCCTAGTTCTGAGGGCTGAGGGCTAATGCCTTCAAGTAGGAATTAGTTTGAAGTTGACACGTTGTCTATTAAGTAGAACATTAGAAGACATTTATTATTATAACATGCTATCCTGGCATGAAACTAATTAGATAGTAATTACACACTTACATATTGATTTCTTAGTAACCAGAAAACAGTTCTATGTAATTTATATTTTGATATCACAACATTACTTAAAACACAGACATACAGTAAAGATCTGACATTATAATGCATGAATCATAAATTATCTTGCTGATGGATAATGAGTTTAGCCTAAATTTTTCTTAAAAGCTTTATAGTATTAAGTTATTTCATCTCCAACTCAAGTTCTGACTCTTCTAGGTGGAATGATAGCAACTAGTCTACAATTAGCAATATTTTATAGAATGTTTACAGCTAGAAGAGAAAAATAAACAATTATGTTTTTCATCTGCTTAATTTTATAGATGAGGACAAAATCACAATATTCCTAAATGGTCTCTGATTCCCAAAGCCCAGTGTTGTTATCCATTGCAGGTGCAATGTTTAATATACCATGACTAGATAATATTTTGAAACAAATGATATATACTGATTAGTACCTTTTATTTTATTCCATTTTATTTTAAGTGCACTCATGAACACTTACCTGATATAGAAGGTCTTTTTGAGGCAAAGGGGGGGATCTTTTTTCATACACAGGCGGTGGTTTATGTGTGGGTGGAAGGTCAATCCTGCATTAAAAAGGTTAAAAAATGTGACTGCCATATTTAGCAAAAATAAAAAAAAGAAGGGAAAACAATCAAGGTTCTCTTAATTTTTGAGGATATTTTCCTCATTCTAACATTTATATATCACTGTACATTATATATTTAATTTGCTCTTATATTTCCACTAATCTATCATAGATGGAAAATAAACTAGTTTTAAAGGTTTCAACACTTAAGAAAATCTAATAGATGCGTATTTTAAAAGCAACTCAAATAGAAACATTTCTTCAAATTATTACTAAGCAAGCAATATAGTACATGGCCAATTTATTTATGTATTGCATATTTTTACATCTACATGCCTACCAACATTTTAAAGGTTGTAAAACATGTATGTAATGGAAGGTACTTGCCCCTAAAGTGTCATAAAAGTGATTTAAAAGACTATATTTTAAAATGATAATGAAAAAAGTTTAGATTGTATTTGGAAATACTTCTAAAACTAATTTTTTAAAAGCATGGCCACTCTTAGAATATTCACAATGCAAATTAATATTTTCAATCTACAAACCATTATAAACCTTGCAACCTGAAATAAACAAAGGCACCTTAGGGGACCTTAGGTCATTTCTTTTGCCAAAATGACCTAATCTATTAAAAAAAAAAATAGTATCATGCATTTTAAACACTGTTAAATTACAATAAAATTAAATATATCTTGTAGCTTTCTGCATTTTAGAAGATAATTTTTATATATTCTCATACTCTTGAAGATCACAGGTAAATAATTTTCAGTACTCATAATTAGTAAATGAAACAAGAATGTCACCTATATTAAAGGATAAAGAGAATGAAAACTATAGAGGCCAAAGTAATTAAAATTGCAGTCTAATAAACTTCTCAATGAGAGCATGAAATCGTATTTTAAATGAACAGAATTCAAATAATAAAATGGTTACATGGATTTATTAGTCTATTAGTAAATTTTGTTTTTGAAATTATAGAAAATCCTGAGATAATTTGGGAACTAAGATGAAGTTAACCACACCCTAGTCACTTGAAATGTTATAAAACTCATCTTACAGATATTGCACTGAAAGAGTATTTTACGGTCCTTTTATCTAAATTAATTACTTCCTTTCATCTAACAAAAATATCAGCAAATTTATAGCTCCAAGATGTCATAGGTCATTTAGGTGAGAAAACTGAAGCTCATGGAGGTCATGTGAGTTGTTCATGTTCATACCACTAATTTGATCATGATAAAAGCTGAGACTAACTCCCAGGTGTCTTCAAAACAAAAAGATCAGTGCTATAACTGTGCCAGATTAGAGGCATATGCAAAACATTTATAAAAATAAGAAATCTATTCTTTGAGAGCCAGCATATGTCCTAATATTAAAATTGTAACAACACACAAGAAATAATGCCATCTGTGTAGAACTTCAGAGTCTATAAACATTTCATTCTCTGATCACAACCAGGTGAGGTAAGTAGGACAAGTAATTCTCATTTCACAGATGAAGCAACAAAGCTGTTGATGCAAATACATGAATTGGAACATTAGTATTTTAATTTTAAACAAGTGTTTTTATTGATTTTAGAAAGAGAGGAAGGGATAGGGACAGAGTTAGAAACATCAACGAGAGAGAAACATCAATTTGCTGCCTCCTGCAGCCCCCTACTAGGATCAAGCCCACAACCCAGGCATGTGACCTTGCCGGGAGCTGGTCCATCCTTGCTGTTTCAAAGGACCTGGCATATATGGCATACTGTTCTTAATATGTTTGCTCACCTTCTTGGCACTATGTGTTTTAACCAAGGTCTCTGAGAAAGGTTGTTTCCCCAGGTAGGGATTTTCCCCTGAAGTTAGGGAGGGAATAAAACCTCTTAACTAAGTGCCAGGCGGGTAATTAATCACTTTAACTACGAACAATCATGCTTAAGCTACATAATCTTTACTCCCTGGAATGGAGATAAGAAACGCCCTAACCTTTGGAATAGAGATTGATAGGATTTGAATCAACTGGTATAAATACAGATGTAACAACACAGAACTTAGAAGACAGAACTTAGAAGACAGAACCTACACACAGAACCTACACAGAACCTAGAGACAGAAGAACTTCGCTGGAGAGAACATGGCAAAAGATCCTGGACAGAAGCTGGAGACAGAACCTAGAGACAGAACCTAGCGAGAGAACATGGCAAAAGATCCTGGACTGAACCTGACTACAGAAATTGGCAAGAGAACCCAGCTATAGAACCTGGCAACTGAACCTGGCTGGAGAACCTGGACAGAACCTGGCTGGAGAACCTAGCGAGGGAACATGGCTACAGAACCTGGCTGGAGAACCTGGGGAACCTAGCAAGAGAACATGGACACAGAACCTGGCTGGAGATCCTAACCAGAACTTCGCTGGAGATCCAGACCAGAACTTGGCAGGAGATAAAAGTTTTAAAATTAGATGTGTTTAATAACTACTGTCAGTTGAAAGTTAAATCATATCTATACATAAGACAGGCATATATAATCTAAAAAAGCAATTAAACCTCTAAGATTTTTTTTTTTATGTCTATCTTTCAACTACTTCATTAAGAGCTACATTTTTATTCAGAAGGCAGGAAAACATAGAGTGCCATTATGTTACCATATGGAAAGGTGTCTAATGTAGTGTAGGTGAAAAAGCTGTCTAATATACTTGTTTCCAGCAGCCCCTTGACAGTTTATTTACTGAGATGTAATTTGAGACGTTCTGATGAAACCCTGGTCATCACACAAAGATCTAACAATACTTTTATGCACTTTCATCCCTGTCACTTTCCATATGAGTAGCTATAAAGGTAAATACTGACACATACCAAATATTCACAGCTGAAAACAGGCAAAAAAGTTACCTACACTTTGTCAAGATAGGATGGTCTCTTTTTTCGAGGAGTCAGCAGCACAGTCACAAAGACAGCAATGATGAGAAGGGCAAGGACAGCTCCAATTACAGCTCCAGCTATGGCTATGGAAGAGGTGGGCTTAAATGGAACATCTGCAAAGTAATAAAAATTTGGCTTTTCAAACAATTTTAGAGTTCTTAAATTTGTGTATCCTAATTTTACAATGTGCAAAGGCTATGTGATCGAAGTATGTCATTCAACAGCAAGCTCAGAGGATCCCAAACTTGATTCTTTTGTAGCATTATACTAACACCCTTCTTGCTCTCAAGATACCACCTTAGCAGGCCAGCTTTGCTTTTCTCAAGTTATGAAAATAACCCAGTCACATCTCAACAAGTACATCTACTCTCTATGGGCAAAGACTATCTGGAGGAGAAAAGGATGAAAATTTGTAAATTCTGACTTTAAAAGGTGCTAAAACAAAAAAAATTCAGTATTGTTAACCAACAATACAGACATTTACTATCTTTATTCTTTTTAAAAAATATATGTTTATTGATTTCAGGGAGGGAGAGGAAGATAGAAACATTAAATGAAAATTCATCCCTGTCTCCTCACTACAGATAATACTCTAACATTTCTGAATACCAATTTTTCTTCCCCAGCCTTCACCACAAACTTAGGATTTTTAAAACATAGTATTTAACGGTTAGAATTTCACATAATTCCTAAAAATCAAGTCACACTATTTTATTAACTCCCAAATAAGAAAAATTACTATATATATTTTCAAATATAAGTATTATGGTGACAAAACCACCAATTCTTAATGTGTATTATTTTGACAATTTTAGCCACATTAAATCCAACAATTAAATTTTGTTACAAAGTACCTTCAATATGCATATTTTGTTTTATCTAACTAAAAAGATATTTAACATTTTATCAATGCAGACATTCTGCCCAAGACCATTAAATCCGTAAGTAGTAAAGAATACAGAATAAAATAAAATGAGGTTGGAGTAGGATGGAAGCCTCTATCCTTAAGTTCTTGTTGTGAGAGAATGTTTTTTTGCAGCATCTAATGTAGATGCTCTTTCTGGATCCCCTACTTGATAATGAAGAGCTCTTAGTTTTTAAACTGACATCCACAAATACTCTTAAATAATTGAAATTACTTTTGGGATCCAGATATGGCAAATTTAACCAGAATTAAAACACTAACAATTTTGAAATATGTTTCACCCACTTACCATAGTAATCCATATAAATAAATATTTAGAAATATTTTCCAACTGTTTTTATTAAAATGTATCATGTGGTGCTTTAGATTGCTAAAAAAAAAAAAAAAAAATGCTTTCTATCCAATTGTAAAAACTTCTTTACTGAACTAAAAAAAATTCTGGGTTTAATTGGTCACTTTATTAACTTCATTCTAGAATAAAAATCTTACACCAGTGAGTTCCAAGTAACCCATTTCAATCACCTTCTAAACATTGAATATAATCTAACAATAGTAAAAAGTACAATTATTCTATATAATAAAAGCCTAATATGCTAAGTGTCTGACTGTTCATTTAAGCAGTCACTATGACGCACACTGACCACCAGGGACTGGGCAAGATGGGCTGGACATGCCCTGGAAACCTCCTACAGTCCCTCCCTGGCCCTGATCATGCACCAGTGTGAGGGACCCCATCAGTGCACAAATCCGGGCACCAGGCTCTAGTCTATATAATAAAAGGGTAATATGCAAATTGACCCTAACAGCAGAACTGGGAATGACTGGTCACTATGACACACACTGACCACCAGGGGGCAGGTGCTCAATGCAGGAGCTGTCCCTTGGTGGTCAGTGTGCTCCCACAGGGGGAGCTCTGATCAGCCACAAGCCAGGCTGATGGCTGCCACCACAGTGGTGGTGGCGGGAGTCTCTCCCACCACCTCAGCAGCACTAAAGATGTCCGACTGCAGCTTAGGCCTGCTCCCCACTGGCAAGTGGACATCGCCCGAGGGCTCCCAGGCTGTCAGAGGGATGTCTGACTGCCAGCTTAGGCCCGATCCCCTGGGGAACGGGCCTAAGCCAGCAGGTGGACATCCCCTGAGGGGTCCCAGACTACTAGAGGGCACAGGCTGGGCTGAGGGACTCCCCTCCCACCACCCAGTGCACAAATTTTGTGCACTGTGCCTCTAGTTTTAAATAATATAACTGGCTGTCATTCAGGATGTTACCCTCATTTACTACTACATGCCTAGCTTATCTTCCTTGTGTTACTCATTATTCTACAACCTACTATATCTCCATTTGAATAAGTGCTAGATGAGAAAAAGTTTTGAAACCTAGGCCAGTTAAATATTACTTTGGTCTTGCAAAGGTGAGAGATTTGGGATGACTTAGGAGGGTAATCTATTCCACACTATCACTTTTGCCACCATGAAATTATAGCCTTGTATTCAGTCTTTAACAGTAGGCCAATTGAAACCTATTAAGTTTACGTGATCAAGCTTATTTGACCAAGGTCATACGTCTTGGCATTGGCACAAATAAAAAAATCTCAATGTGTCAAGTATGCTTGTTACCTATTTCACACTAGTTATTCTAAAGATATCCTGTTAATGGAAATTTTTCTTTTGCTAAGGGAGAAAGTAGCCCGATGATATTTTGTCCAAGTATACAGAATTGAAATGAATATTGTTTTGCTGATAATGTCAAAGTTGATACTATATTTATAGTAATACTTCTGAAATTATGTTTGAAAAACTCAGGTTATTCTTTTATGTAATTAGTCCAAAGTAAGATTCTGAATGCACAGATTATAAATTCAAACCTCACACCTCAAAAAAAGGTTTTCATTTAGTCTTAGCAATATTAAATTTGTTAGTGCTTTGTAAGTACTAAAACATAATCAGACTTTTAATATCCTAAAGTAATTCCTGACTCTGAATATATACTATTTTTAATATCCTGAATTCTAAAATCCAAATAAGATACAATTTTCTAAACATTTAAATTATGGTCTACTTAAGGTAGCAGACCTGTCCAATTAGTCTTATAATTTATAGCTCTTCCATTCCTTAACTGAGGGCTGTTTGTATACCATAACACTTCCTTCTATCTTAATTTGGGTGTATTTATTTCACCTGGGTCCATACACTATTCATATTTATCCTCTCTTATTTGCACACCTCCTCTGAGGATCAGAGGCTGGAAAGTACTGAACAGCACAATTGGAATGAAAGCTTTCTCTTAATCTGCTCTATATAGGTAAATCAATTGTTAAACATATATATATGGGTTATGTTTCATATTTCCACTTTTTCTTCCTCTAATTGACAAAAAAAAGAAAAAATAATATATTTAAGGGCATTAACAGATGATGAACACTAGTATGAAGTGCAAAGAGCTGAAATAGTTCCATTAAAGTCAAAGAATTTTGGTGAAAATTTAGAATTTAGCCCAGCTCTGCCTCCCCTATATCCCTGCCCACATAACCTGTATAGACTCTATATTCAACAAAAAGGCCTACATTGAGAAAAAAATTAAGTAACCAATCATATAAAAATGTGGACCTTGAAAACATTAAGCAAGTTTACTGACATGAAGTAACATTACCATCACCTGGGGAGATGATCTACTAAATCTGAGCCTGTGATGATAAGCAGAAAAGAGACCATTAAAATTTTTAGTATTAAAGGACTAGTGCATGTATTTCTCAAAACAACAGTTTCCTGTCCTCACAGCAGTTATATGAACTCAAATACATTGAGAACTCACTTCCAAAACCAGAAAAATAACATTCCCCCAAACAACTTAAGTATACCACTCATAATTAAAGATATCATGCATATGTCTTATGAGAAAAAATGTTCAAAAATCAGTTACAAATCAGACTGAAAAAAAAGAAATAACTTTCATTACTTTTTGCAAAAAATACATACATTGTAGATAATAAACTAATATTGTCTTTATTACAAATAAAATATGTGAAAGCTATTCAAACACACGCTCACCTTACATCTGAAACTGACATCTGAAACATGACAATACTTTTAAAAATACTATTCTAGACAAAACCAAGATGGCGGCATAGGTAAACACTGGAAATTGCTGCCTCGCACAACTACTTCAAAAATACAACTAAAAGACAAAATGGACATCATCCAGAACTACAGGAAGGCTGGCTGAGTGGAAATTCTACAACTAGAAGGGAAGAGAAAAGCACACTGAGACTCAGAGGTGCGGGAGTAAAGTGCAGAGGTACAGAGGCGCACTTGGAAAGGGCTGGCAAATGAGGACACAGTGGTCTTTTTCAATCAGGAGGGAGTCTCAAGCTCCCGACTGCTCTGAACTCCAGTTCCAGGCAAGTCTCTGGGGACCCAGACTCATATGGGGAGAAACTGGACTATCTGGCATCAGTCGGAACTCGAGGGTGGTTTTCTCTCAGAGGTGCTTGCAGCGATTACCGGGACACTGACACGCAGGGCCTCTTAGGGTAGGACTGATGATCAGCCATAGCTGTTTGCTCCACCCTGTTGATTCCCTGAGACTCTGCCCCACACAAGCTGTGCGCAGAGGCTTTTGCATAAGAAAGGCCTGGCCCTTTGCAATCTGAAAATTACCAAGCAAACTGCAGCTGGGTCAGAGAGACCCAGAACTTCCAAAAGAAGGCCCAAGGCCCCACAGAAGCTTGCATTGCTTCATAGCTGGGCCTCATCTGGGCACCTCCAAACCCCAAACAAAGAAGAGGAATCTGGAGATCTCTCCATAGCTCCTGCTGGGTAGCCTCAGGCAGAGGCTAAATTAGCACCTCCTTAGAGATCCAAGAGCCAGTGTACCCAGTGGTCAGAGTGGGACCATCCAGATTACAACTCCTCAGATCCATAAGGGACACAGTCAGGGGGCAGACTTAGTGAGCACCAAAGCCCCACTGAAGCAAGTCTTGCCTCATAAGGGTGTCTCCAGCACAGAAGTTCTCCCACTGTAGACACAGCTGATTCTCACAGCCAACTGGCCTGGAAGACAATTCCTCCCAGTGATACCTACAACAATCAAGGCTTAACTACAACAAGATTGTGCACAAAGCCCACAAAGGGGTGCACCAAGAGTGTCCACCTCAGGTTATTGGGGAGGCTGAGCCACTGTGCCCTATAGGACACCTAGCACAGAAAGCCACTCTATCAACACAGGGAAGCATAAAAAATGTGGAGACAAAGAAACAGGTCACAAATGACAGAAATGGAGGAAAGCAAACTACTGGATACGGAGTTCAAAACCACACTTCTTAGGTTTTTCAAGAATTTTCTAGAAACTGCAGATAAATTTAGTGAGACCCTCAAGAAATCTAGTGAGACCCTTGAGGTTATGGAAAAGGACCAACTAGAAATTAAGCATACACTGACTGAAATAAAGAATATTATACAGACTCCCAAAAGCAGACCAGAGGATTGCAAGATTCAAGACAAAGATTTGAAATACGAAGAAGCAAAAACACCCAATCGGAAAAGCCAAACAAAAAAAGAATCCAAAAATATGAAGATAGTGTAAGGAGCCTCTGGGACAACTTCAAGCGTACCAACATCCGAATTATAGGGGTGCCAGAAGAAGAGAGAGAGCAAGATATTGAAAACCTATTTGAAGAAAAAATGACAGAAAACTTCCCCTACCTGGTGAAAGAAATAGACTTACAAGTCCAGGAAGCACAGAGAACCCCAAACAAAAGGAATCCAAAGAGGACCACAGCAAGACACATCGTAATTAAAATGCCAAGAGCAAAAGACAAAGAGAGAATCTTAAAAGCGGCAAGAGAAAAACAGTCAGTTACCTACAAGGGAGTACCCATATGACTGTCAGCTGATTTCCCAACAGAAACTTTGCAGGCCAGAAGGGAGTGGCAAGAAATATTCAAAGTGGTGAATACCAAGAACCTACAACCAAGATTACTTTATACAGCAAAGCTATCATTCAGAATTGAAGGTCAGATAAAGAGCTTCACAGATAAGAAAAAGCTAAAGGAGTTCATCACCACCAAACCAGCATTATATGAAATGCTAAAAGGTATCCTTTAAGAAGAGGAAGAAGAAAAAGGTAAAGATACAAATTATGAACAACAAATACACATCTATCAATAAGTGAATCTAAAAATCAAGTGAATAAATAATCTGATGAACAGAATAAACTGGTGAATATAATAGAATCAGGGACATAGAAAGGGAATGGACTGACTATTCTCAGGGGGTGGGGAAGGGTGTGGGAAGAGACTGGACAAAAATCGTACACCTATGGATGAGGACAGTGGAGGGGGGCACAAGGCGGGGGGGCAGGTAGAGGGGATCTATGCGGGGGGGGGGGAAGAGGAACAACTGTAATAATCTGAACAATAAAGATTTAATTAAAAAATACTATTCTATACATGGAAATACATGTTTATAGTAATTTTCTAAAAACATTTATAAGCCCCCTTTCACTTACTGGTACATTCCAATACCCAGTCCAAACAATTAAATAAAACATTTACGTTTTGTGTCTTTTCCCTCTTGATTCCTTTCATCAAAACTTCAGCAATACCATCATGACTAACAGGTCAATGTGATACTTATCTTCCCACCTTTTATTTGCTTCCATAGTACAGTATTTCACTGTATTGCCATTTTTCTGCGTAAACAACCCCATCCTTTTATTTTTTAATAGCCTCTTTTAATACTTATCTTTTCAATATGACATCTAAATATCTATATCCAGCCAATATTTATCTTACTACTTTGTAATAAAAGTCCTCTACTTAGGTCAGGTCGGTCTCAGTCACTCATCCAACAAATTACCTATAGTAATCTGTGTCAGTCTTACACTAAGTTCTAGGACAGCAAGGATGAGTTTTACATAGTTCCTGTCATCATAGTACAGCACAAAATCCCCAAAGTGGGGCCATACAATCCAGTAATATATTTTCCAATAAAGTGTAGAAATTATCACTTATCTAAAAAAATAGGAGAGGAGAGAGGGCATTTAATAAAAATAAATGTTGTTCTAGTATTCATGGGTAGTTCCAATTGGTCCATGTGTCAGGGGTATTCACCTGTCACATGGATTCATATCTTGTTATGTGTGGAGTTCCAGAATGAAATCAAGTAGATTGTTACACCTTCACTTAATTGTTCCCTCTTAGCACAGCCAGCATCCTGTGCCAAATTGTGATGTATGAGAGCTCAACTGAGTGAACAAATAACTTATCTACAATTAACTAAGAGTAAAAAATGTAAAGGGGGAATGACTTGGGTGCCCTTGTGAGAAGTGACCATCTGATACATGGACCAAGTGAGGGCATCACTGCTAATCCATGTTATATATTATTAGTAAGCATTTATTCCTAGTGAGTGTCATTCCTCCAAAGAACTGGCAGACTGAAGATAATCCAATATTGTCACAAGTAACAACAAAAAACCAAAAACTGTCAATGCAAATATGTCACTCTTACTAGTAATACACAAACTTTAGCAGTTACATTATGAAGTAAAACCATGGCAATCCAATCAACTGTGATGAGTCAACCAACAAAAAAACAAACAAAACATCGAACACATTAGGAGTCCAAATAAAATAAAAATTTATGTTCACTCTTAACAGTAAAGCTCACACCAAACCAATACTATGTGGGAATAGTAACTAATGTGAGGGCTAAATTTATTGTGATTAGCAAGACATGGAAATACCAAACATCTTAAACATGAAGATAAGCTCTGAACAGTAGTTGTAATGAAACTGTAGAGGTCCCCAACAATATACCTCCATCTGAATCTACTTGTTTTTGAAAGGTAGCATTTTAACTATCATAGCTAAAAACCAAGTTATCAAAATATATTGAACCTGAATTCACAACTTTAAATCACTGAGTCAAAAAGTATAAATTCAAGATTAAAAAAAAAACAAAACACTTTGTGTGTGTGTGTGTGTGTGTGTGTGTGTGTGTGTGTGTGTTTACCACAATTAAAATGTTTTAGTGAGAACATAAGTTAACTTTTAACATGAAGGACACACTGTTTCCCCAAATATTATTGCTTTAGTGAAACAAGTATTTTTAAAGTATTTTATCAGATGTTAAAACTTCCATTTTTGAATATTTTATAATGCACAGAGCAAACTTCTATCACTGCACATATATAATTTATACTTATTAGGAGTACATAATAATTTTTAACCAATGGGTACAGAAAAGCCTTTTGAAGAACAATGATATAGAGAAGGCAGGTAAAAGCTAAAATAAAATGTGAAGTTATGATAGCTAAAAGTTGACCTTCAAGAATATGGTAGCAGTTAATACTAAAAGGGAAAGAAATTCATAAAGCTATTATTTGAATAGGACCTTGTATATGGACTGGTTTCCCAGGGTGGAAAAGGGAGGAAAGGGACTTTCAGGTAAAGGGAGCAGCATCGACATAAATACTCAGACATCAAAGCACACTGTATAGTTGAAGAATAGTTAACAGATCTAAATTGAAATGAACATAACTATTATCAAGGTTCAAGAACTGACCCTAATCAATGTGGCTCCATCGATTTGAGTGTCCTCCTATTCTCCCAAGGGTCGCCAGTTTGATTCCTAGTCAGGGCACATGCCCAGGTTGCAGGCTCTATCCCTGGTAGAAGGTGTGCAGGAGGCAGCCGATTGGTGTTCCACTCTCACATAAATGTTCCTCTCTCCTTTAACCTTACTCTAAAAATCAATAAAAAAAATTTCTAAAAAACACTAAGATGATATATATATATATATATGCATATATCAAAAGCTTTGGTAAGCTATGCTTAGTTTCAAGTTCTTGATGTAAACTTATCACAATTCAATTAAAAAAAGAAAACTACTGCTTACTGGAATATAATAAAAGAAAACAGAAAGCATTTTGAAAAACAGAAAGCTGTATACTGTGTATACTATTCTAAAGATTTTTTTTATGCATGAATTTTTATTGGTATAATAAAAGGAAAACCAAACTTAGTCTAGTCAAAATGTTATTTAAATAAAAAAACAGCAACTTGCTCTAAAATAACAAAGCTTAGATAAAATTAATTATAATTTTAAACATCAAAGACACAAAATAAGGTGATTACACACAATTAGAACAAATGGCATTTCAAACCAAAGTAGCTCACAAGCTATAAGTGAAAAACACTAGGCGGAGAACCAAGATGGCGGCTTAGGGAAACACCGGAGATTGCTACCTCGCACAACCACTTCAAAAATACAACTAAAAGACGGAACGGACATCACCCAGAACCACAGGAAAGCTGGCTGAGGGGAAATTCTACAACTAGAAGGATAGAGAAAAGCCTACCGAGACTCAGAGGAGGCGCAGAGCTGAAGTAAAATACAAAGGTGCGGAGGTGCGTGCGGAGCGGGCTGGCGGCTGAGGGCACGGTTGTCTGTTTCAATCGTGAGGGAGTCCCAGGCTCTGAGCTCCAGTTCCGGGCGAGTCTCTGGGGACCCAGACTCAAAGCGGGACTGTCTGGCATCGATTAGAACTCGAGGGCAGCTTTCTCTCCAAGGGGCTTGCAGTGATTACCGGGACACTGAGAGGCAGAGGCTCTGGGGACGGGACTGAGAGCAGCCATAACTGCTCACTCCACCCGCCCTGTTGATCCCCTGGGACCCGCCCCGCCCAAGCCTTGCACAGAGGCATTTGCTGGTTAGCCTCAGGCAGAGGCTAGATTAGCACTGCCCTAGAGATCCAGGAGAGAAGTTCTTCCGCTGCAGACACAGCTGGTTCTCACAGCCAATTGGCCTGGAGGTCAAATCCCTCCCAGTGTTACCTACAACAATCAAGGCTTAGCTACAAGACTGTGCACAAAGACCACAAGGGGGTGCACCAAGAGTGTCTACCTCAGGTAATTGGGACACTTAGCACAGAAAACCACTGTATCAACACAGCGAAGCATAAAAAATGCCAAGACAAAGAAACAGGACACAAATCTCAGAAATGGAGGAAAGCAGGCTGCTGGATATAGAATTCAAAACCACACTTTTGAGGTCTTTCAAGAGTCTTCCAGAGACTGCCGATAAACTTAATGAGAGGTACAAGAAATCTAATGAGACCCTCAATGTTGTGATAAAGAACCAACTAGAAATTAAGCATACACTGACTTAAATAAAGAATATTAGACAGACTCCCAACAGCAGACCAGAGGATTGCAAGATTCAAATCAAAGATTTGAAATACAAAGAAGCAAAAAACACCCAACCGGAAAAGCAAAATGAAAAAAGAATCCGGAAATACGAAGATAGTGTAAGGAGCCTCTGGGACAGCTTCAAGCGTACCAACATCAGAATTATAGGGGTGCCAGAAGAAGAGAGAGAGCAAGATATTGAAAACCTATTTGAAGAAATAATGACAGAAAACTTCCCCCACCTGGTGAAAGAAATAGACTTACAGGTCCAGGAAGCACAGAGAACCCCAAACAAAAGGAATCCAAAGAGGACCACACCAAGACACATCATAATTAAAATGCCAAGAGCAAAAGACAAAGAGAGAATCTTAAAAGCAGCAAGAGAAAAGAAACTCAGTTACCTACAAGGGAATACCCATATGACTGTCAGCTGATTTCCCAACAGAAACTTTGTAGGCCAGAAGGAAGTGGCAAGAAATATTCAAAGTGATGAATAGCAAGAACCTACAACCAAGATTACTTTATCCAGCAAAGCTATCATTCAGAATTGAAGATCAGATAAAGAGCTTCACAGATAAGGAAAAGCTAAAGGAGTTCAGCACCACCAAACCAGGATTATATGAAATGTTGAAAGGTATCCTTTAAGAGGAAGAAAAAGGTAAAGATACAAATTATGAACAACACATATGCATCTATCAACAAGTGAATCTAAGAATCAAGTGAATAAATAATCTGATGAACAGAATGATCTGGTGATTATAACAGAATCAGGGACATAGAAAGGGAATGGACTGACTATTCTTGGGGAGGAAAGGGTGTGGGGGATGGGGGAAGAGACTGGACCAAAATTGTGCACCTATGGATGAGGACAGTGGGTTGGGAGTGAGGGCGGAGGGTGGGGTGGGAACTGGGAGGAGGGGAGTTATGGGGGGAAAAAAGAGGAACAAATGTAATAATCTGAACAATAAAGATTTAATTTAAAAAAACAAAAACAAACAAAAAAGAAAAACACTAAATGCCAACTTATTAATCATATTAAATATGTTAATTCCAAATTAAAAGTCAATCTATATAATTTGACTTATGTCAAAGTGACAGCAAAAACACTTAAAGCTAGAGCTATAATTTGTGACGGTGGAAAACATATTCATGATGTATATACATGAGATGAGAATTAAATGATTAATTAAAAGCAAAGTTTAAAATGGCTAACATATCAATTTAGATGCTCCCTGAACTTTAAATGTATCCTTAACCTGATACATTCTTATTTGGAAGAGAAATAAGATTTCTAAATCCCACAAAATATCATTAATTAAAGAAAAACTACGTTACACACACACCAGCAAATATCATAATAAGAACAAAGAAGGTAATACAAGATCCATAGCTTGTTATAGAAATATGCCTCTATAAATAATTTTTAAAAAAAGCTTTTATTTAAAGATTGCTGTGTGGCTATTGGGGCCAACACTGGATAAGTAACTTGTCAAAAAAATAAAATAAAAATTGGTACAAATTAAAATTCAATCCAAACCAAATGTGCCAAAAATCTGAGAAAGAAGCTCTTTTTATAGATGTTACGTTTCTAAACAATAAACAGGAAAATAATTTGAACTATAAATCATTCCACTATTATAATTAAATTTCAACAGGGGTACTTCCTTTCTTCCCTTTTACATTAATTACTTCTACATATAACAATTTCTTACTTGTTCATATATTTTGGTTTAGCAGTACTCATCAAAAGCAAAATCAAACTCAATTCAGATGTTTTCACATATCAAATGGCTACATTTTTCTACATTTTTGCACTAATACATTGTATTTCTTACAGCCCTTTATGCTAAACATTTAGCCAATGTTATCTTTATAAAACTTTTCACTATATGACTATCAGAAACAATTTACAGTAAGTAGAATTTATTATTGAAAAACCTTAATGTTTTAATTAATGTTAGACTTGTCAAATAGAAACCTTTTAGGCACATGGTAAGATAAATCTTTAAACTACTAGTACTTCTCAAACATCACTTTTGAAGTAATCACTAGCCTATTAAAATTTTGATGTATTTTAATAAAGAATGGCAGGAAAAATAAGTGTTGCATTAATCTCCATTGTACTATAGAAATATTTTTACCAATGTGAAAGAAAAACCTTACCTAAATACAAAAATGAAAAACCAGTTCAAAGAATATGAAATAAACAGGTATAAAGATGGCCAAAATACTATTCTTTCATTTTTTTCTGAGTAGGATTTTCATATATATCAATTGTCTATGCACCACTGATATTCAAAAATTAATTTAAGAAAATTGTTTATTTCCTATAACTACTCATGTTTAAAAACAAGTCTCTATGTACAGTAATCACACATAAAGCTCTAACAAACAACAGTGCAATGCTTCAGAAGGCCTTAAGCATCAGTATCAGATTCTTAAAATTTTGGAATATTTTAGTTTGCCAAATAGTTTAAAGATACAGAATTATGTCAAATACTCACTTGCAGTTTTCCTTGCATCCTCTCCAGCCAAAAACAAAAGAAACAAACAAAAAACCCTAACTGCACAATAGCCATAATATAAAGGAAGTTCATAATCACTTAATTTTTAAAAAATTTTTATTTTATTGGTTTTTTACAGAGAGGAAGGAAGAGGGATAGAAAGTTAGAAACATCGATGAGAGAGAAGCATCAATCAGCTGCCTCCTGCACACCCCCCATCGGGGATGTGCCTGCAACTAAGGTACATGCCCTTGAGGGGAATCGAACCTGGGACCCTTCAGTCCCTAGGCCGATGCTCTAGCCAGTGAGCCAAACCGGTCAGGGCACTAAGTAATTTTTTGAAATACAGTTCTAATTTCCTTCAGATTATACTTAAGTTGAGATTAATACAGTATTATAAATGTGACTGCTGATTCATATTGCATTGCAAATGATTGTTCTAAAGATAAAATTTGTTCAAAAAGCCACAAATCATCCATGGTAAGAAAATTTAGAACCCATCTTTCTGTGGCTATATCATTGGTGATACTTAATTTAAAAAAAAAAGTCATTTCAACCACCAAGTATTGTCAAGAGTTTTTCTTCCAATGAGTTGGACCAAAGAGACTTAATATTTATTTATCAGTTATATTTAAAATCAGATATTTTTAACAAGGTAGCAGTGAACTGGAGTGAATCCTTAATGGACATTATAGCCTTATACTAAGTGTTTGGAAAATAGGTTTCTAAGTTTCAGAAAATACTGAGTTAAAACAAAGGAAACTGAGTTATACTCATTTAGAATAAAACCTTAACTACTTGTAAAATCCTATGAACATGTTAGAGCTTTGCCGTATAAACCATTTTTTTAGATTTGACAAGGATGAAAAGGGCGGTAGTTGGGATGGTAAAAAAAAAAAAAGGACCTACTTTGTTTTTTTATTAACAAAATAATTTATTTAATTTATGATTCTCCTACTAACTTCCACTTCAATTCCCTGGCAAAACACCTAAGGCAATTCTATACAGTCCTTTTGTAAATGAATCATCAACAGAAAAAAATACAAAAACCATATTCTTTGGACTTCAAAATAGTTGTCATTATTACAATTTTATAGGATTCCACAGAAGCAACTTAATTACCTCAAAAGGAAATCCACATTTGAAGATTTATATAACATTTTTTTTCAAGATACATTTCTGGAAAGAATATACTTAATGAATTAGGTAACAAAAACAAAACAAAAACCTCATGTTTCCAGTTTTAATTGGAAAAACAAAAATCTTGAAACATATACATACATTTGGGGGGAAAAGGAGGATGGTCTGACAATATCCATCAGCAAGTGTTAATGATTGGTTTTATAATTCAGATTTTTATTGTTAAATCTCAAGTTCCCAAGTTTATCTAAATGTTTTTCTGTATATTTACCCGTTTGAACAATATCAATATAAATGACTAAAACAACATGGTCTAGAAAATTCTTTGTATAGATTCTTGGCTGAAACATCTTATTCCTAAAATTGGCATTCCAATGCTAGTTTGCCCATGTTTATCCATATACTGAAATGCCCTCTCTGTACTATTATTAACTGTGTACCATATTTTATTATTATTCTTATATTTAGGACATAAAGCATCAAAACAAACTAACACTGTACCAAATTTCATGTTCACATGACTACATAAGAAATATCCTCCAGAGATGAAAAATATTGTAATTACGATGTTTAAAAGGCATGTTTTTATTACTCTTGCATGTATTCTGGCCAAAAATACTGAGCAGCTAATTATGCTCTTCCACACATCATGTTCACTGAGTTTACTAACACAGTTTTAGTGCAACAAAATATCTTTGAAAAGCCATTCTACAGTAATTATGGCAAGGCTCATTAAAATGCAGAGGTAAAGATTCCATTTGTAGAGAAACTTAGAAAATAATGCTTGAAAGGAAAGGTGTTTCATTAGACTGAATATTTTTTGTATACTAAAAATATATATAAACATTTCTTGAATTAGTCAATTTAAATGTAGTATCATTTAGTGGTGATAAATTTTGAGAGGTATGTTTAACAAACATTATAATTGAGATTATAGTCTTAGGTAAACATTTAATACACAATACCAAGGAAGTTTCCTTTCTTTTTTTAAATTTGTTTACCAAAAACGTCATACATTTAATGTTGACATTTCTTCTTACCTGTGTGCCTCAGACCAGTAAAGTACTCTGCATTAAAAATTAAATCTTGAGACAGTAGTACAGCATTGAAAAAAAAATTGTAAAGCAGCTCACATACATCGAACCCAGATTTTACATTTGCATCTGTCAAATTAGAATATAAAAAAGCTTGAAAATCAAGGTGTAAAAGCTTATTCTTCCTCAAGAAAAAGTATGAACAATCTGAAAATGATCAACTAGTATGAATGAAACATTGTACATAGTTAAGTCAAATTTAGTGGTTGCTAAACATACCACTCCCTCCTGGAAATTACGGAACCATCTACATGTGAAACTAAATCATCTTCATTTTCGTCATAATGTTCATCACTGACGAACTTCATTCCCATTTTTAGATCTTCATAATAATCCATTGGTCTTTCAAATCTGAGATTTTCTACATTGTTCCACTGCGTTTTTTCAGGCTCTTCTAAATAGTCTTTCCGTATTAGATTATTCACCGGATTTTTGTTTTCTTTTTTTACACTGTCTGGGTAAGAATCAAGCTCATCTTGTTGAAGGACATCTATTTGAGATTCTTTTTGCATATCTGAGGGTGGAATGTAGTTCTTGGCAAAGTAGTCTCCACGAAACGTCCGTCTTCTCCTATAGCAGAATATTCCACCCAAAACACTTACAAGTATTACGAAGAGAGCCCCACCCACTACACTAGCAATGATCGTGCCAATTGCATCATCCTTAATTGTTGCCAAAGTTGACAATGGGAAGGGCAATTTTTTTACGTCTTTTGTTAGATCTTCGATGTCAGCAGTTGAGAGATGCCACTGAACTGTAGGCTGAAGGGTGGTAGTAGTAGGAGGATCTAATGGAAACAGTAAAGATAGACAAGACACAGAAAGGCAAAGAATGTCAATGCAGGCTGATTCAGCAGCAAGTTGAAAAGACAGCACAGCTAATGAATATATATTCATAGTAACAATAGTTTTTCATTCTTAATTAAATTAGAATGTAATGGTATTTCTATATTTTTTAAAAAATAACAAAACTGACAATTACCAATAAAGTAAAAGGAGTTAAAAATTACATACGATGTAAACCTAAACTATTCTATTCCAAGTTTAAGCATTATATTGTACTCAGAGAAATGTTGGGAGTTTTCTTAGTTTTTTAAATGAAAAGCATTACTTAAGTGTCCTATACATATAGCTGGCTTAATAATTATCATACCAAAAATTAAATCAAATAAATAAAATGTAATTTTTTTTTGGCCAGTAGCACAAGGAAATAAAAAAAAAGACTGAAAATAATCAAAGTAGGTTTTCTTAATATCCATTTTACCTAATATAGTTTATTTTTATAAGATCTGAATTAATTTATAAAAGAATGAAAAACTATAGAATCTTGTTAAGTGGTCATAGAATAAGCTGTTGGTTTAATAATTCTCTCAAAAATATTTTCCTTAAATAAAGAGAACTTCAATTTTTAAAAAGGATATATACAGTACATGCCATTATTTAATAATTAAAAAAATAAAAAGCATATTTAAACTGTGTTAGCCAAATGGGCTATTATCAAATGAGACTCACAAAGTAAAAACATGTAAACTATAAATTATAAAAATGTCTATAGCCCATGATAAAATATGTGAACATTTAGAAAATGGAGGGATTTCAACCATATATGCAAAATTTAATGTTACATTGCTTTATGATGGAGTTTCAAAAAAGTAGCTAATATTTTAGAGAGAACATTCTAATACTTAAATATTAGATGCAAATGATCCTGTGTATTGCCATTAGAATACAGAGAAAATAGCCATTAATATTAAAAAGCAACTAAACATAAACAGTACAAATTAAAGATTGGTTAATTATCAATTAGGTGGTATTCATAGGTCATGTTGCATAAAACTCTAGAGTTTGAAGAAAGGATGAGACAAAAAAATCTTGAATTTCTTCACTGATAAAAATAAATGACCCAAATGGTAATCTCCTATTATTAATTTTTACATGAGTGGTACTGATAGTTTTTAAAAATGATTGTTAGAAAAATACTAAATCTACATGGGATAAGTTATTCTAAAATTACAAGCTAAAGAAATATACTTACTGAAACAGGTTTCATCACGGAATGCCATATGTATAGAATGTGGTAAAAATTTAGCAAGTACAGTATAAATTTAATAAGTACAGTATAAGTAATTTCCTATGAGTGTAAACCAATCGAATAGGCAATCCTGTCAAGTACCTTGAATTGGATAATAGTTATATTATATGTAAGTGAATCAAGGAAGAGTTTTAATTTGTGAGAACAAATTCACTAGCTGAACAAATTAAATCTCAAAAAAACCCCACAATTGTGGAATTGCAGGACCATTTCTAGTATTAAAGTAGTAAAGCCTTATAAAACCAAATTCACAGAACCAGGCTATTAAAGAAATAAACTAAAAATTAATCATTTGTAAGACAAGTCATGTATTTTCTGAGGAGGGAGGGCTAATAGAAAAGTCAAGTTTTAAGTATTAAATGTCATTTTTACAATGATTCCCAAAGAAAAAGTATTACAATAAACTGGCACAGCATATTTAAATGAAAGTACAATCACCTAAGTAATTATTTATAATTCAAATTTTTATGCACAGAAAATTTTAAAGTTTTTGATGGCTCTTAATGAAATGCTATTTTTACTGAACAATGCATATACCTGAGCTCTCAACAAGTATAAGACATATAACATTTTTGCAAAGTGTCCTAAAAAAACCCAACAATCTGACATTTACTACTTCTACATGCAATGTTCTTTATGTGAAAGCTGTTCTTTACAGCTTTTAGATAAATCTAACTTAAAAAAGTACCCCCAAAATGCCAATTAAAAAATCTTGTTATTTAATTTTGTCAGTGGTTCTAGAAATTTTTGAGCAAACCATCCCCTTCTCAACCAATGTTAAAAATAGCATACATTGACTATTAATATGATTGCATGAAAATGGGACTAGTGTTAATACTTTATTATTTTGTATTTTTAAGCAATGGACATATGGCAATGCATATGACATTTATTCATATTTTTAAATTATTTCCCTCCTCCACGATAAATGAAAGTCACAATTAATGTAAGGAGACAGAAAGACTAGTATTTTGTAATCACCAACAGGTACTTATTTATCATTATTTAATATCCTTCACAACAGCATTTCTTATTTTTTCAGTCAGACTTTTTTTTTATATTATTTGCTGAAAGTGTGATAAATGAGTATATAACAAATGCAATGAACTATACAGTGAGTTCTTCACACCTAAATGAAGAACTTCTTAAGTTTCTTTTTCAAATTAATGAGTTCTGCCAAATGGGGGGGGGGGGAATTACAGTAAGGCCCTTTAGTGATAAAGTATATTTTAGCATAATAATTACTATGTTAAAAATTAAATTGATTACTTTTTCTTTTAGACTTTATATAAATTCTTTAAGTAAACAAAATATATGAATCTTAAAAGTTTAAGGATTGCTAAGAATATGTGGATTCTAAGTCTTATAATATGTCTGGATCCTAAAAATCAGTATGATTTGAAATTCAAGATTTGCTTAGATAAGTACTTGGAGTTTTAGGCAGGGAAGAACTTATGTGATATATAAAAAATGCTTCCATATTCTTAGAGAGCAGTAAGAGGTATCAAGGAAAAAATACAGAGCAAAAGCAACTACAAAAACACATACTGGACAAAGAGCCATTGTATTCCCTGAGTAAGAACTGAAGTCGAATATTGCAATCTTGAATCAATCACCTCTTGTCCAAAATTTTATGCTTACCCACTTAGGAAACGTATAATAAAATTATGAACAACTTCTCTCAAACAGGATTGCTAACTCTACTTTGTTCTGAGTAGAACTTTCAGTCTCCAGTCATAAGACATTCCTTTCACAGATATTTTTAATTATTTCTAGAAATTATAAATACCAATTTTATTTTATTTTTTTAAAAATATATTTTATTGATTTTTTGCAGAGAGGAAGGGAGAGGGATAGAGAGTTAGAAACACAGATGAGAGAGGAACATCAATCAGCTGCCTCCTGCACACCCCCTACTGGGGATGTGCCCACAACCAAGGTACATGCCCTTGACCAGATTCGAACCTGGGACCTTTCAGTCCGCAGGCCGACGCTCTACCCACTGAGCAACACCGGCTAGGGCTATAAATACCAATTTTAATACTGAGGTAAAAAAAAGTTCCAATGAAAAAGATTAACTTTGACAATTTACTTTTATTCTAATAAAAGCCTACTAAGCTTTATAAGTCATTTTGGAAAGGCAGTATTTTATCTAGGAATTTTGATATATTCCTAAGAAGTTCTTAGATTTAAATGAACTCAGCATAATGTATTGTATTAAACACTGTGGATAAAAAAATAAAGTCTAATTCTTGAAGAAAACCATGTCATATAATGCTATCTTTTTCTTAAGTTCTTAGTGGCAAAAAAACTGTGATTCTTAGGAGACTTACTAGAAAATAATCAAAAAATGTATGAAGTTTATTACCAGTTACTTTGTAAAAAAAAAAAAAAAAGTTACATAAAATAGATTCTTGATTTTTAATTCTTTCCTGATTGCTTTCTTCTCAAATTTATCCATTCATGCAACAAAAGTTCACTGGACACCTACTATGTGCTAATAAGCATTATTAATATTGCCAATGATGAGAATGTAGCAGTAATTATAGCAAGCAAAAATCCTGCCCTCTTAGGACTTATGTCCTAGTTAGGGTAAAAAGAGACACATATAAATAAATAAAATAAAATATGTAGTATGTCACATGGCAACAAGTACAGTAAATAAAAATAAGGCAGAGAAGGAAGACAGAAACTAGTAGCGAGGCAAGAAGAGAGAGGTTTCAATTTTAAATACAATTGTAAAGGTGATATTTGTTAAAGACCTAAAGGAAGTGAGAATGGAAAGTCCATGGAAACTTTAAAAGAGAGAAGTGGCATGATTTGCCATATCCTTTAAAAATATTCTGGCTGCTCATTTGATAACAGATTAAAAGTAGAACAATTAAATGGCTGTTCCAATAGTTAAGTAGAGTTTCTGATGGCTTGGACCAGAATATTTGAAGTAGAAGTAGAGAATTGGTAAGGTTCTGTATATAACATAATGGGAAAGCTGACATTGATTTGTTGATGGATTGAATAGGGTATGAGAGGTAAGTATCAAAGGTAAGTAAGTCTCAAGGATTATATCCTCAGACATAGATGGAAAGAGCAACCAATAAGTGAAGGGAGGAAGACTAATGGAGGAAGAGATTTGGTGGCAAGGGGCAGGAGAAAGGTTAGGACCTTAATTTTCAATGTGAAATTGTGTCTATTTATACTTCTACATAGGGTTAATAATCATTAATAGTCAGTTGGACACAAAAGTCAGGAGTACTAGGAAGTAGATCCAGAATGCCAAAATATATGAATTTAGGATTACCACCAATGTAATCAATATATGTGAGATTTCCCAAATTGAGCCCTAATATTTAAATTACTAGAGCCCAGTGCACAAAAATTTGTGCACTCAGGGGGTCCCTCAGCCCGGCCTGTGCCCTCTTGCAGTCTGGGACCCCTCAGGGGATGTCCACCTGCTGGCTTAGGCCCGCTCCCCGGGGGGGATAGGGCCTAAGCTGGCAATCAGACATCCCTCTGGCAGCCCAGGAGCCCTTGGGGGATATCCACTTGCCAGCGGGGAGCAGACCTAAGCTGCAGTCGGACATCCTTAGCACTGCTGAGGAGGCGGGAGAGGCTCTCACCACCACCGCTGTGCTGGCAGCCGTCAGCCTGGCTTGTGGCTGAGCAGAGCTCCCCAGTGGGAGCGCACTGACTACCAAGGGGCAGCTCCTGCATTGAGCACCTGCCCCCTGGTGGTCAGTGTGTGTCATAGTGACCAGTCATTCCCAGTTGTTCTGCTGTTAGGGTCAATTTGCATATTACCCTTTTATTATATAGGATAGAGGCCTGGTACACAGGTGGGGTCCGGCTGGTTTACCCTGAAGGGTGTCCAGGATCAGGGTGAGGGTCCCGCTGGGGTGCCTGGCCAGCCTGGGTGAGGGGCTGATGGCCGTTTACAGGCTGGCCACGCCTGCAGGCTGGAAGCAGGTATCTGGGATTTATTTATCTTTTATAATTTAAACTTTGTAGCCTTGAGCGGAGCTCAGGGCCAGCCAGGCAGGCGGGAAGTTTGGCTTCCTCCTTCACTGGGGCAACCCAAGCCTCCTGCTTGCTCTAGCTCTGTGACCGCCGCCATCTTTGTGATGGAGTGATGGCATGAGGGAGTGACAGTTAATTTGCATATTACTCTTTTATTAGATAGGATTACATAATCATAACACATTGGGTCTAAAGTTTACAAGTAATATCTCACACTAAATTTTGTACAACAGAAAAAAGTAAGCAGTCCTTAAATAGGTACATTTTAAATATACATTTCCTGTGGCTTTAAGGTTCTTTTTTTTTTTAATAAAAAATCTCTAAGGGAAAAAGGGAGACTAGTATACTAATATCTAATCTTATTTAGATTTCTACCAAAGCACTGCTGCTGGAAGAAAGGGAGAGCTAGGGATGTACATAGCTCTAAACTTCTTGTGAGATTCATGAAAAAAAAAAAAAAAAAAAAAATTGAGCCCTTATCATATGCCAGGCATTAACTAAGTGGTAAATTAAGTGAACACAATTGTTTAAATGTGAGGATAGGCAAGTAAATAAATGAACATATGATTACAAATTGTGATGAGAAATATAGGGGACTTTTCTTAAGTTGAGTGATCATACAAGGACTGAGAATATAACATAAAACCAAGCTTAAAATTTCTCTAAAATCTCTAATTTAGTTTTAGATTTGAGCAGAAATGAATACTCTAACTACCTCTTATAGAATTACCATACAAACCTGTATTTCTCAAGGTTCTCTTCCCTTTGCCTTTAATTTTCCATGTGTTAGGCATGAAGATTGCTGCATTCTTATAGTCAGTAAAGAGATGCTCAAAATAATTTACATAATTGGCATAAATAAGAATTCCACTGAGAATTTATTACTTCTAGCCACACCCAGGAAACAATGTTTTTAGCATTAACTATATTTTGTGAATATTCAAATTTATACTGTCAAATTAACAAGAACTTTCACAGCAAAACAAATGGAATGTGAAATATCTAAGTTCTTAGTGGTTTAAAGACTAACAATAAAAAACATCTAAAATTTATTTCATTAGAACATTTTCAGTAGTATTCCTACTTTACCTCTCAGTAACCAATATGGCATAGTAACATTGAGTGACAATGTTATTTAACTAGTCAGGTCATCAAAGTTGATATCCTACTTTATTTATCATACACTTGTGTGCCGAGTGTCCAACCCAAGACAAAAAAATCCCACTGCTTGTTCTTGGTGTAAAGAACCTAGAAAGGCACACACTACCTATGAAAGTAATAAATAATACTATTTAACAGTAAATTTAACTATATGCATAGGTCTTAAAGTTGTTGCATAGACATTTTGATATTTCTTTATGTAAAGGAATGCCACTTTGCACATGTATTTCAGATAAGATTACTTTATTTTATCTTTAGATTATTTGGAAAATCTTAGACTGAGGAATCTATATCTTCACAAGTATAAATTATCACCATAATTATAGTATTATTGTTATGATTATCACTATAGGAATAATTCAAGTAACCCATTTTGTAAGTAGATATTAACTTACCTGAAATGTAGATGACCTTTTGATCACTTCTTTGACCGAGGGAATTAGTGACTTTACAGACATAAACACCAGAATAATTGAAAGTCAGTGGATGGACAAAATGAAGAGTATTGTCTGAAGCTAATAAGCCATCAGGCCATTGTCCATCCAACCTAGATTTGAAAAAGAATGAGATTATTTTATATATCTTTAGTCTCTATTTATTGATAGCTGTTTAAATAAGATATTAACTTTTAAGATGTTAGTGAAAGAACCAGTAATCCTATATGTAAAAGTCACTATAAAATGAAGCATGTACTAAATTATGAATTTTTAATTTTATAAAGTTGAACTAATAAAGCCCATTAAGAATTCTTTCAAAATATCAATTCATATAAGTGTACCTAGGTCAACATATTAGAAAGGGAGGGGAGGAGAGAACAAAATTATGAGATTCTCAAGAATTATAATCAGAAAACTAGAAAATTAGAGAAACATCTTATTTGAAAACATACTCATATTATCAATGGAATCAAAATACTTATCTATGAATTATGGACCTACTCATGATATATCTACAGTTTTCTTAATGGAACATCATCTCATTTAAGTACATGATATGTTTTAGCAATTTCTGTAATATATTTAAAAGCATCATTTAATGCAGAATAAGTCTGTGCTTTGCTCCATCCAAAGATGGTTAGTTTTTTGGCCTTGGCCAGTGTTTCTCAGTGGTTAGAGTTCCAGCCCATGCATCGAAGGGTCACAGGTTCAATTTCTGGTCCTCGCTGGGGTGCTTGCAGGAGGCAACCAATTGATGTGTTCTCTTTCACATAAATGTTCCTCTCTCTCTCTCTCCAACCTTACCTCTCCCTTTCACTCTCTCTAAAAAATCAATGGAAAAAAATATCCTTGGGTGAGGATTAGCAAAAACAAACAAACAAACAAAAATACACAAAGATGGTTAGTTTTTAAACCACCAAGAAGGATCCTCTAATAAAATAATTTCATTTGTCAGGTGGACATCTGTGACAGTAAAAACCACGGCACCATTTTTAAATGGTACCTACACTAACTTGGCTAGTCCTGTCTAGTATCCTATCTAATAATAGACAAACATGGTAATTAACCGTACCTCCAATACGCTTCCCATTGGCTAATCAGGGAGATATGCAAATTAATTGCCAACAAAGATGGCGGTTAACCGCCAACAAAGATGGTGGCTAATTTGCATACTGCAGGCAGGGTGGGGCAGCGCCATCCCGCCTGCCCCGCCTGCTATTTGCGACCTGGGTGGCAGGCAGCCCATATGGGAACAGACCCAGGGCTGGCAGCGGGACTGCAGCCATTGGCCACCGGCCATGCCCACAAACGGCCCTCTGGGGGGGGGGGAGTAGGGGGGAATCCCCAGCTGACGGGTGCTAATGCACCCATCTGCCAAAACGCACACCCGGGCCGCCTTTGCCCTGCGTGAACTATGCAGCCAGGAGAGGGGAGTGGGGCCGCTGGGAGTAGGAAATGAACAAAAAAATTATCCACAGTTGAAAAATACAACTCTCTAGATCAGTGATGGCGAACCTTCTGAGCTTAGCATGTCAGCATTTTGAAAAACCCTAACTTAACTCTGGTGCTGTGTCACATATAGACATTTTTTGATATTTGCAACCACAGTAAAACAAAGATTTATATTTTTGATATTTATTTTATATATTTAAATGCCATTTAACAAAGAGAAATCAACCAAAAAAATGAGTTTGTGTGTCACCTCTGCCATGCGTGTCATAGGTTCGCCATCACTGCTCTAGTTTGAAGGAGGCCCTATATATTGAGAAATATGAATAAAAACTTTATTGTAATAGTTAAAATTTCATAATTAAAGAGAATTATGGATATACATAGTAAGCTACACAAGTAAAAACAAGCCAATTACTAGCCTCAGGGAAAATAGCTTATACAAAAGAAAACAGAATTCCAATACACCACTTAGCTCTCAGTAAATAGTATTTACCTGTCACATAGAGGCAAACAACAATTACAAAATTTAACTAAAAGTAACTTAATCTCGCCCTAGCCAGTTTGGCTCAGTAGCTAGAGCGTCAGCCTGTGGAAAGGGCCTGGTTTCGATTCTGGTCAACGGCATATGCCTGGGTTGTGGGCTCGATCCCCAGTAGGGGGCGTGCAGGAGACAGCCGATCAATGATTCTCTCTCATCATTGATGTTTCTATCTCTCTCTCCCTCTCCCTTTCTCTCTAAAATCAATAAAAAAATATTTTTAAAAAAGTAACTTAATCTCATTGGGATTACAAAAGGTAGGAATATGTATGTATATGGGTACATACATGTGTGAAGGGGTAAATCTAAAATTAAATTTTCATCAGTCGTAATAAGAAGTGAGTAGGTAGCATTAAAAATGACTAAATGAAGAAGGAGCAGTTTAAGACCTATAATAGTAACTATCAGAAGGAACTGCTAAAGTAGCCTCTGAGGAACAGAACTGTGGTTGGTAGAAAGGTGGGGGGAGGTGCAATAGAACACTTAGAAACCCTTTAATTTAATTTTCACCTATTGATATAACCATGTATTACACTGATAAAAAACAACTTTAAGCACTTAAAAATTCTTTTCACTTTTAAATAAATAAATTTACAAGTATCTAACATTATTACCTGCTCCACACAGATTTGAAGGGTGGTGGATTTGCATCAGCATTACACTTGAGATTAACACCTTTTCTTCCTACAAACCAATTTCCATCATAGCCAGTTACTGAAACTTCGGGAGCATCTATAAAATAAATTCATGACAGAACAGATTATTTTTTGTTAATGATAAATACAACATACAATGGTAAAGCATAAACATAGTAAATTAAACTTTAGAAGAATAGAAATAAATTTTTCTTCTCTCAATGTACATAACCAATGTGGAAGACAGTACTCAATAAATATTAGTTGACCAAATGAGTAAATAAATGAACAATGAGTACCCAAACATTAAGCAACTACAAGCACTTACAGTTCTTATTATTATAAACACTGAATGTAAGAATATCCACAAATCTATAATCACCAAAAGCAAAATTTAAAGAACCCTATTATGAAAAATATAGATATATATGAAAATACATTTCAGTTCTTAATTTGACAATGAGACATGGCATTTAAACCTATTTACCTAAAATCTATTATGGAAAAGAATAGGATGCTAACAGAGAAGACAAGAGGAAGGGCTTAATTTAAATTGGGGATGAGGTTGGGGATGTCATGAAAGACTTCTGTAAGGAACTAATATAAGGTACAGGGACCCTCCATGTTTCTGTGAACGACATAGTAAATTATATGAATAGTGCATGGTCAGATGGGAGGTTAGAGAGAGACTATATTAGTCTGTAACTATGCCAGAAAAGCTTGACCTACTATCAAGCAAGGTTTATAAAAAAGTAGTAAAAAATTAAACTTTCACTAAGGTACAATTACTTTAGAATTCTAAAAAAGAAATGCCTGCCTCTTATACATTCCAAGAATTAACAAACATTTTTGAAACTTAAAATTGGTACTAAAAATGTTGCTGAAAGAATAGTATAGATATCTCTGAGTTTTATTTTAAAAGGAAGGGAGATTAAACTTTGTTCACATGTTTTATGGTCCCTATTAAGAGGAAAAAGCCATAAGCACTCTAACAACATTTTAGGAGCATGGTAATAAATCTAAATAATAATTACAATATCTTATAGTAGAAAAAATGTATTTATATATTTAGGATTGCATTCAAGCAAACAAAAAATAATATACATAATACAAATGGAAGAAAATTTCGGTAATAATTAGATACAGGAAAAGAAAATATATCTAAGAAAATATCAATAGTGCTTACAATTAACATCTGCATTTTACAAGAAAAGGAAAAAGTTAAGAGTCTGAAAGTAAGGTAAGAAAGGGGGGAAACTTTAATTGGATTCTCCTCAGAAGAAAGGGGACAACAAGGTACTCATATTGAAGAATACAATGGTAATAACATTCACATAGGTATCTTCTCAAGTTTAATCCTATAAATGTTTTTTAAAAATCTTTAGAATTAGCTTTAGAAACCATTACACCAAGTCTAATTTTAAATTCCATGCATTATATAAAAAACCCCACAAAAATTAGAACTTCATAAACCTATCTACATTTATGATCTGTACAATGATCATAAATGACATAAATGACAGTAGAACCTAAAAAAATTTATTTCTAATATGCTTAATTTTCACTTTCTTTGCCCTTATTGATATGCACCATCAGTTTTTATCTTGCTCAACTTTTAAAATGCTTTGCAAAAATATAAAGGGAAAAGTATACACACACATACAAACATAAGCACAACGGAGTATCCCATAACAAAAAAATAAAAGCTAGGCCAACTTTAAACTTATTTATAATGATTATTATCCCAATGATGGTCAAAATATTGTTTTACCTACATGAGAATCTTACACAATCAATAAAATTAGGTTCGTATACTGAAAGAATATAGATTTTTCAAAATAATTTAAATGCATTTAGGAAGTAAAAGATTTTTGCTGAGAAAAGAGAAAACATTCTGGGTGGCATCAATAAAATTGATTAACAGCTAAAATAATTGGACTGGCGAAGTAGTTTGTCTCTAAGTACTGTACATTTTGAAGTAGAAATTTCCACAATTTGCTTAAGTCCACCTTATTTTTAAGGTCTAAAAAAAAAATAAAGCTAAATAATTCTAAGTTAGAGAATATCTTTAATATCATTGTCCAACTTTACAAACTGATAAAAACTGTTCTGGTTAAATGAAATTTCCACAAAAATATTTTTAAATTAAGGGGGGGAAATGTCAGTAAGGAAAAGCTGTAAGAATTTCTGAATACTAAATATTAAAATTAAACACAGTTTGATACAGAATAATTTTAAAAGAAGAAAATGAAAACAAAATGCATCACATGTTTAAAAAGCTAATGTTACCATTTACTTACATTGTATATCTAATACGAAAGAATATCGGATGTCCTTTTCCAAGGCTGGATGTTTTACAACACAAGTAATTCGCCTTCCTCGAGCAAATCTGGTTGGAAACAGCTTGTATTGGCTGACAATTGTAGCTGTTTCATTTGGAAAGGAAGTTGTAGTGGATTCCATTTCACCAAGATCACCTTCCCAGTTAATATGTGCAACTGGTTTCCCAGTTGCTGCAATACAAATGGCTGCTACTGTTTCGTTTCCTCCATCAATTAAAGAATCTGGCCCTTTTATCAAGCTCACAGTGGGTTCAACTGTTCAAATTAAAAAAAAAATTACATGTCAATTAAGAATATATTTATATCCTCCCAAGCCACATCTAGACATATTTCATAAATTTAGGAGTAAATACATATAAAGTATAGACACACACTTTTACGGTAAGTCTTGGAACAAAAGATGATCACGAGCCAGGGCAAATAAGCAACCAAGATTTTATAGAAACACTACAAAGATGGCTCTCCTAGTGACAGATGAGTCCTTCTCAAAATCAGCATGTACAAAAATTACTGTGAAATGGACCATAATTTCCACTATGAAATTAAAGGTATTATTACTCTGAAAGGAAAAAAGTAGTTCTACTACTCAATGATTCATTTGTGCAGCAAAAATATATAAAGCATATTTAAAAGTAAAATATAAGTATAGAACTGACACTGTTAAAACAGAATATCACTAATACTTATTCAATGGAATGTGCATGCCACCTATTTTTTTCCCGGTATAAGTAACCTTAATGTTAGACACTTGTTATCAAAGGCCTTCAATCATTTTCTGTATCTCCCTTAAAATCTTTTATCTGATAAACACTACTTACCCAGATGATCCCTAATTTTCTCCAACTTTGATATAAGTCTTGACTCTACATTTTCTAACCATCTGCCTGGTATTTTTTGCCTATATATTTTCAAACTCAAAAAAACAAATGTTGAACTATTTATCATCGTGCTACCAATCACTAACACCTGTTTTTCAAAGAAATTCCCATTTAAATTAATGGTAACATAATTTACTCAATCACCAAGGTTCAAGACCTGTTATTTTTCAAACCTCCCTTATTTCTTATATTCAGCCAGTTACAAAGATCTGCTAGTTATTCCTTTATAATAGCTCCCTTCTTCAGTCAAGTGGCAGAAATTAGTAAATGAATTTCAAGCCCTCATAACCTCATGGCTACAGCATTATAATTTCAGGACCTCTTCATTTTAATTAATCAAAAACACCAGATTGATGATCCTGTATCACAACTTTTATCACATTACTACCTAAATCAGGTCTAAGTCATGCCTCTAAGCAAGGTGAGAAGGTGGTCAAAGCAGTGTTTCTCAAACTTTACTGTGCACCCAAATCATTTAGGGATTCTGATAAAATGTAGATTTATCACTCAATAAGTTTGATAGGTAACTGAAATTCTGTATTTTAACAAACTCCAAAGTGATATCAATGCTGAACAGTTCATGAACCACACTTTAAAACAGCAAGAGCCTGAGAATAGAAGGGAGGTGAGAAGCAGCATAACAATGTACACTAAGTTCAAATTTCTAGTAATATACAAATCAAATTCCCCATCCTAACATTCAAGTTACTTTAATGTGGTTCTACACTACCTTTCTAGCATTTAATTCTTTGAATAATCAAGAAATTATTCAATGTTTCAACTAATGGGGGTTCTCAACATTGAGTGTTCTCCTGCTCTCCCCCTCTCCCCAAAGGGCACTTGGCAATGTCTGGTGATATTCTAAGTTAGCACAACTGAGGAACTGCTATTAGCATCTAGTGGGAAAAGCCATTAAGGCTGCTAACCAGTCTACAATGACAGGATAGCACAGTCCAACAAATTCCAGGCCCAAATTTCAATAATGCTGACTTTGAAGAAATTCTGCCCTAGTGTGTATTGTTTTCTACCTGCCACTGTCAGTTCACTCCCTATACTTCTTTCCTTTTTGCCTACCCCAAACCTACCCACCATTCAAGAACTGGCAACTATTTTTTATACAAAACATTTCTAAACTGACAAGTTCACCAGTCCATTCCTATATCCTTCTTAAATAACATTAATGTATGAGACTGCTATTAACTAGGGACTGTTACAGGCTTGAGGGATATCATGTTAGATTTTAAAGTGCAAAGTTGTAGCCCACCACATGTTTACAGTGGGGGAAAAAATATAATGAACAGTATGGTAACTGCTACAATATAGTCACGCTCTACATACAATGGCAAAAGCAGGGGTCCTCAAACTACGGCCCGTGGGCCACATGAAAATACAAATATTGTATTTGTTCCCGTTTTGTTTTTTTACTTCAAAATAAGATATGTGCAGTGTGCATAGGAATTTGTTCATAGTTTTTGTGGTGTTTTTTTTAACTATAGTCCGGCCCTCCAAAGGTCTGAGGGACAGTGAACTGGACCCCTGTTTAAAAAGTTTGAGGACCCCTGGGCAAAAGAATAAAAATCATCAAATTGTGGAGGGAGTAGATCTTTCAAGAATGGCTTCCAAAAGAATGTGTTTTGATGGACAGTGGTTAAATAGAAGAACGTAGGAAGAGAGAGACAGAAGGAATAACAAGGCAATCCAGGCAAAATGACAAACATAAAAACGTGGACAGGTGTTAAAAGAACTACAAATAGTTTACTAGGATTGTAAAATTTGAGTTCTGCGAGAGGAACAGAAAGGAATGAAATAGGTGAAGTTAAAGAAGTAAGCATGGGTAAAATTATAATTAGTCTTATACTGTAAATAGTCTTGAGTTTTAAAGCACTGAGTGCTGCATTAATTTAGGAGAAATTCCTAAAGTTTAAAGCAAAAATAAATTATTCCCACCAGGTTTCTCTTCCATTTACAAACTATCTATTATGTTCTTGACACTGAACTTAATTGGCCTGTGCTTGATTTTTCAGATATTTATGCCTTGCCTTCCAATCAAAATATTTCTTAAAAATAGCAATTTTCATAAATGTAAGTTATATTTTCTCACAACTCGTTAGGATAGTGTCTTAAACATATAAGTTCCTCAAAATTTTTATTTTATTTCTATTTTTGCATACTATCTCTCAATATAAAAATCTATATAGAGAGAGGTAATATGCTAATTGGTCCTAATGGTGTCCCAGTCACGACTGTTCAACAGGCTGCGTGCGCACAGGAGCTGGTGGGCAGGGACTTGCACCACTGAGACATGAGGCTGCTGCCGGGGGTAGCGCCCCCCCCCCCCCCCCCAAGCGGAGGCACACATCAGGATGGGGGCGGGGCCTCGGCAGAGAGCTCTCAGCACTCCTACCTGGGGTCTGAAGGCATGAGAGGAAGAGAGAGCAGATAGGCAGGGGAATTAGGACAGGAAAGAAGAGCAGTTAGGCAGTTAGGAGGATCAGGCCAGGAGGGGAGAGCAGTTAGGAGGATCAGGCTGGCAGGAGAGAGCAGTTAGGCAGTTAGGGGAGCAGGCCAGGAGGGGAGAGCAGGTAGGGCCATCTGGCCGGCCAGGGAGCAGCGAGGGGTATCAGGCAGGCCGGAAAGCAGTTAGGGACATTGGGCAGGCAGGCGAGCACTTAGGAGCCAGTGGTTCTGGATTGCGAGAGGAATTCCAGGTTGCAGAAGGTGCAGGCCAGGCTGAGCGACACTCCCCCCCTCGCCGCCCCCCACCCCCCCCATGCATGAATCTCCTGCACCAGGCCTCTACTATATATATAACAAATTTGGACCAATTGTTTTCCTGCATTCAAGAGACCCTAAAATTACTGCATTAACCCCTAGAGTGCCGGGAGCGCAATCGCGCTCCTCCTGTCTTTCGCCAAAAGTGCCGGGAGCGCTATCACGCTCTTCCTGCAGTGTCACTATTATATGTTTTGTTCAAATTTTTTTTTCTAGTAGTATTTTATAATACAATCAGCAAACAATATATGTCAAAGATGAAAACAAAGTTAGTAAAGGTTTCCTTAAGTTTTTGAATATGTAACTTCATTTACTTGCGATTCATAATTTTTTTTCTAAACTGCTGTAAAATCAGCAAAAATGCCTTGGCAATTTTAGCATAGTTCCTAGGATATTGGTTGGCACTCAACGGGTTAAATGTTAGGGGCTATGTACTTATTTGTTTCTCTGAAAGCAGACACTGAGACCAAGTGAGGAGTACTAAAGGCTTATTGGGAAGTAACATCTGGGAGAAAAGTAAAGAAAAAGTATGGAGTAGGGGGAGCTATCAGCAGACCTGACAAAATCCTTGACAGGTAAATAGGCAGATCTGAAGCAGAGACTGCCCCACTAAAGGAGCCCCAATTTGGGTGGAAATGTCTAAGGTACTGTAACTCCTTAATCTTTAATATTCAAAAGTACTCACCAGCATTTCCAAATTGGTTTATCTTTCACTGCAAATGGCTATCTTAATGCTAATACATTAGCTCATTCTAAATTACACAATAAACTTTAACAGTTATCAGACAGAAAAGATCTTTCATTAGGAACAATAACCCAGGATTCAAATAGCTATGCAAATCCATGACAGCAGAAATAAAATTTTATTTGAAATACAAACCTGAAGTGTCAATGGCTCCAAGAAGAAAGTCCTTTTAAAAAATGGAAAAGCTATTTAAAGGTTTTAATTACAAGGTGAAAACTTGACAGAAAATAAGTATGACAAAGAGCCCTGACTGGTGTGGCTCAATTGGTTGAGCCTCATCCCATGCACCAAAAGATCGTCTATATGATTCACAGTTACAGATTTGGTCCCCAGTTGGAGTGCTTACAGGAGGCAACTGATCAATGTTTCTCTCTCACACTGATGTTTATTTCTCTTCCTCTGTGTCTTCCTTTCTCTCTAAAATCAATAAAAACACATATACATATATATGCATATATACATATATATGCATATATACACATACATATGCGTATATATACATATACATATGTGTGTATATATATATTGATTGATTGATTTCAGAGAGGAAGGGAGAGGGAGAGAGAGATATAAACATCAATGATGAGACAGAATCATTGATCGGCTGCCTCCTGTACACCCCCTACTGGGGATGGAGCCTGCAACCTGGCATGTGACCTTGACTGGAATGAAACTTGGACCCTTCAGTCCACTGAGCCAAACCAGCTAGGGCAATAAAAACATATTTTTTAAAAAGTATGGCATATCCAGCCAGTGTGGCTCAGTGGTTGAGTGTTGACCTTTGAACTAGGAGGTCACGGTTTGATGCCCTGGTTGCAGCCTAGATCCCCAGTGGGGACATGCAGACAACAGTTGATCAATGAGTCTCTCTCATCATTGATATTTCTATCTCTCTCTTCCTCTCCCTTCCTCTCTAAAAATCAATAAAAATACTTTTTGGAAGTATGTCAAAAAAACTCAGAACTTAGTATAAATAAAAAATAATCTCATGAAAAAAGTAAAATAGCTAATACCTACATACAATTACATAGGTAGGTAGGTAGGTAGGTAGGTAGGGAGAGAAAAGAGTTTGTTTAAATTAAGAACTTAGAATCAAAGGATTTTAATACAGAACTTGAAAAACCTATTTTAAACCTAAATTTATATATAATTCCAATAATTTTGAATTCTTTAAAATATTTTTAGTATAATCCTCAGAACTACCACCAAAACACATAATTCAAGCATACCTACCTAATACAGTTACGGTTGTAGAGGACTGAGCATTTCCAAGTGGGAATGTAACAGCTTTGCATATGTATTTTCCAGAATCAGAAAATCCTATGTTATGCAGAGTAATTGTTGCATCGTTAAGTGAATAGTTTTTAAACAAGACTCTTCCCTGATACTCTCCTTGAACAGAGAATCCATATTGAGGATGATGAACTGCAACAGTCTGTGAACCTTTGCCATGTACCTTTTCCCATGAAATTTGGGTTATAGTTTCATTCACTTCAATTAAACACTTCAATGAAACATTCTTTCCCCATACTGCTGTGACATGTGGCTCCACAATAATTGGTCCAGCTAAGGCACCTATAGGGGGAAAAATAATATAGTTCTTAAAAATATATTGTGCTAAAATCATCCTCCTCTTTTTTTACTCTCCCTCCTTTCTTCCCCTCCTATGGGTACACATACTCACACACATGTTCTTGGGGTTGGATGTAAGACCCAAAGAGTGACTTTTAAATAAAGTAAATACCCAACGATATGTGTTGCAGTGGAAAAAACACTAGATTGGGCCAAGGGTAAGCTTGGAAGCAGATCCTGCCCCAGTCAAGTCTTCAGTTGAGATCCCAGCCCTGAGCTGACTGCATTCTCATAAGACTCTGAAGCAAAGAACCTAGCTAAGCCATGACTTGATTCCTGGCCCAAAGAAACTAAGAGATAATAAGTCTATGTTCTTCTAAAGCTACTAAGTTTTAGAGTAATTTGTTACTCAGAAATATATAACTAATTCATGTAGATCTGTTAAACCACATATAATACTAAAGTATCTTCCTTTGAAGGTCCTCTCTATCAAAATCTCTACAAAAACTTAATTTAAGATACACCAACTGACAGAAAACATTAATTTAGGAAACAAACAAAAAAGTAAAATAAATTTTCCCATTTCACAGATAAAGAAAAAAAAAATGCCACAAGTGAAAGTTAAAATAAAATTACAACAAACTTCTTCCTTATATTAATTTCCTTCCTAAAAGCAATGGACCAAATCTAAATAATTTTAAGAGAAATAAGACTGATATTCATGAATACTAAAGTCAAATAAGACACTGATCACTGACAACTATATTAAAATATAAAACATAGTCCTTGGAGAGTTTACAACTCACATATGCGTTCTGACCCCTAATTCCCCCCACCCCCCAAAAAATCTCAAACTAAGAAGTAAACCAATATAAGCACTCAAAATAGAAATTATAAACAATACCTTTAAAGTTTAGAGTTATGTCTAAATATTTTTAAATGAATACAGAAATGCAGAAGGGTATCACTGAAGAAAAATCTGCTTAAATACGTTCAAACATTTCTAAGTAACAACAAAAACTTTACAAATTATTTCCATGAACCTTTTTGAGAGAGAAAAAAAACACATAAATTAATGAATTCATGAAAAATAAATGAGGACAGGCATAGATAGATAGATAAAAGAGGGCAAATTTTACCATCCAAAAAAAAATGACTGAGGATATTACAAAAATGTACTAACAATTCTTATCAGCTATGGAAGAAAGAGGGGTTTTTTAAGCATTGTCTCAAAAAAGTATCATGCTCCAAAAAGTTTACCATCATGCTCCGACATGCTTTCAAGTGTAGATAATTACGAAGTTTTTAAAATTAATCTGAAACATAAAACATAATTATTCTAATGGATTTTAGCAACCTATATCATAAGCCTAGTACTAAACCAGAAAATATAAAGACAATTAAACAGTAATTTTTGAATATTAATTAAAATACTCACATACTATGAAATAAAAAGACTCAAAGAGCAAGTAGAAACTCTAAGAATGTAAGAATATTTGAGGCTACTCATCACACTGAAATCTCACACAACTTTTTCATTTGATGCTAAAAAGGCATTTAATAAAGTTTAACATTCATTAATAATCTGATTTTTTTTAAATTGAACAATTGAGAAAAGGATTCTTAATAATAAAGCTGATTCTTCTAAAATGGTATCACAATAAAATAAAAAGGGGATATAGCTATTAAGAAAAATCAAGTCAAGATGGTTTATTATCACTGTTCAATTGAGACTGAAAAGTACAATGTAAGGAGATAAGAGAAAGAAACAGAAAAAAAAATATTAGAAAGGAACAGACACAATTTGAAAACCCATTACCTGAAAAACTTAAGAAGGCAAGTAAAGGGCATTAGAACCAATAATATGGTTGCTTACAAAGCATGCAAAATATAAAAGCATCGTGTTATAATAGGTGGTTACATTTACAAATTTATTGCAGAAAAAAGCTTAATATTTGCAAAGCATTAATATTTAAAATACCCATAAATAAAGCTGTAAAGAACCGACAACAATCAAGGTTTCACTATAGGACTGCGCACAAAGACCACTAGGGGGTGCACCAAGGAAGCATAACAAAATGCGGAGACAAAGAAACAGGACAAAATTGTCAATGGAAGATATAGAGTTCAGAACCACACTTTTAAGGTCTCTCAAGAACTGTTTAGAAGCCACCGATAAACTTAATGAGATCTACAAGAAAACTAATGAGACCCTCGATGTTACATTGGGGAACCAACTAGAAATTAAGCATACACGGACTGAAATAACGAATATTATACAGACTCCCGACAGCAGACCAGAGGAGCGCAAGAATCAAGTCAATGATTTGAAATGCGAGGAAGCAAAAAACACCCAACCGGAAAAGCAAAATGAAAAAAGAATCCAAAAATGCGAGGATAGTGTAAGGAGCCTCTGGGACAGCTTCAAGCGTACCAACATCAGAATTATAGGGGTGCCAGAAGATGACAGAGACCAAGATATTGAAAACCTATTTGAAGAAATAATGACAGAAAACTTCCCCCACCTGGTGAAAGAAATGGACTTACAGGTGCAAGAAGCGCGGAGAACCCCAAACAAAAGGAATCCAAAGAGGACCACACCAAGACACATCATAATTAAAATGCCAAGAGCAAAAGATAAAGAGAGAATCTCAAAAACAGCAAGAGAAAGAAACTCAGTTACCTACAAGGGAATACCCATACGACTGTCAGCTGATTTCTCAACAGAAACTTTGCAGGCCAGAAGGGAGTGGCAAGAAATATTCAAAGTGATGAATACCAAGAACCTACAACCAAGATTACTTTATCCAGCAAAGCTATCATTCAGAATTGAAGATAAGATAAAGAGCTTCACAGATAAGGAAAAGCTAAAGGAGTTCATCACCACCAAACCAGTATTATATGAAATGCTGAAAGGTATCCTTTAAGAAGAGGAAGAGGAAGAAAAAGGTAAAGATACAAATTATGAACAACACATATGCATCTATCAACAAGTGAATCTAAGAATCAAGTGAATAAATAATCTGATGAACAGAATAATATGTCCCTATAATAGAATCAGGGACATAGAAAGGGAATGGACTGACTATTCTTGGGGGGGAAAGGGGTGTGGGAGATGCGGGAAGAGACTGGACAAAAATCGTGCACCTATGGATGAGGACAGTGGGTGGGGAGTGAGGGCGGAGGGTGGGGCGGGAACTGGGAGGAGGGGAGTTATGGGGGGGGGGGGGAGAGGAACAAATGTAATAATCTGAACAATAAAGATTTAATTAAAAAAAAAAGAACCTATAAAACTAAATGACTGGAATACATAAAAGCTATGTCATATTCCTAGATAAAAATACATAATACTATATAAAGGGCAAACCTCCCCATATTAACACACAAATTTTATGCAATTGAAGTGAAAAGCCTGATAAAAATTCTTGAAACTAGACAAAGGACCATAACAGCTAAGAAACATTTCAAAAGCAACAAAGGTCCAGTTGGAGAGAGAAAAATATTCAAGTAAAAACAATAAAAATCTTACTATTAGTATCCTAAAACAATTGAAAATTACACAGACCAACATATATAATGGCATCTATATATATGTAAGTCCAAGTGACCATTACAACTGAACGACCAGAACGACCAGTCGCTATGACACACACTGACCAGCAGAGGGCAGATACTCAAAGCAGGAGCTGACCCCTGGTGGTCAGTGCACTACCACAGCCAACCTGCCCCTGGCCAGCGAACCTCCCGTGGTCTCCCCCTGGCCAGCAGGCCCTGGGCTGGGATGAGAAACTGGGGATGGGTGGTGGAGGACACTGTCCCTTTTCCAAGAGGGCGGAGGGCTGACTCCCTCCTTGGGCCAGCAGCCAACCTCCCACGGTCCCTCCCCCCATCCAGCAAACCTCCCTCAGCCCCCCCCCCCCCCCCCCCCCCCCGCCGGCAGGCCTCAGTGGCAGTATGGTGGTGGGGGAAGGAGGATGAAGGGAGGTAGGGAAATGCACCGTGGCGGGGCTCCAGCATGGGCTCGGCGTCTGGCATCCGTTCCTTCCGTGCCCGGCCTGACAACTGTTACCTCCTCTTCCGACCCTGCCGGGGCCTTTGCGCCCTGGGCTGGGACGGGAAATCAAGGCTGGGTGGCAGCAGACGCAGTCCCTTTCTCAGGGGGGCCGAAGGCTAGCTCCCCCATTGGGGCCTGCGGCCAAACTCCCATGCCCTGTCTCTCCCCCCAGCCGGCAGGCCCCGACTGGCCCGGTCCCAATTGGCCCTGATCACCGGCCAGGCCTAGGGAATCCCACCTGTTCGCTAATTTCATGTACCAGGCCTCTAGTATGGTATATAATACAGTTAATTATGTTGTACTAGAGGCCCTATGCATGAAATTCATGCAAGGGGCTTGGCCCTCGCAATCTCGGTGGCTGCCTCGACCTTCACAGCCGCAGAGGCTGCCTCAGCCCTTATAGCCCTGGCTTTTTCCGGAAGGTTGTCCAGAAGGTCATTCAGCTGTCCAGTCTAATTAGCATATTATGCTTTTATTATTATAGATGAGTGTGTGGGGGGGGATAATGAATTAGTCAAGACATGCTAAAAAGACAGCTGAATATTTGGAGACATCTCTGCTTTACACTAAACACACACACAGCTTAACTGACGACCTAAATGTAAAATATTAGTTACATATGCATGTATACATACTGATGACAACTTTTTGTATATTCTGGCAGATAATATTAGCTATTCCTAGGAAATGGGATTCCTGAAGATTAAAGAAAGAACTTTCATTATTTGTGTTCTTTGATGTCAGATGATTTACAGTAATTTTCATAATAAAAATAAATTAAAAATAAACAGAATTACCCTCTTCAGGTGGAAGTAGGCAAGATATAGGATAAAGAAAGTATTATGAACTGAATGTTTTCACCCCTTTGAAGTTTATGTTGAAGCCCTAACCTCACCTCTAAAGTGACAGTATCTAGAAGTGGGGCTTTGTTTGATTATTAGATTTATATGAGGTCATGAGGGTGGGACCCTCACGCTGGCATTGTAACAGGAAGAGAGACTAGAACTCTCTCTCTCTCTCTCTGCCATATCAGAACAAAGTGAGAAGGTGAGGGTCCTCACCAAGAACCAAATCTGCCCTAATGACAGAAGAGCTTGAGTAGATATTGACCAAATAAAAACTATAAATGGCTATTTTAATGTATTCAACTTTACTAATATTAATGTAAATATCAGATTTTTCTCACTTTTTGTTTTAATATCTAGGAGGTAATGAGTGATTTTTGCTAATTTTTTCCTACAAAAATATTCTGAGCAGTTTTATGTTAATTGCAAAAGTAAATATTGATGTACATTTTTTTCTTGGTTCCACTCTTAAACCACTGAGCAAGAATATTACCCTACAAAGTATTTATAATTTGGTTCTCTCACTAAACCACTTCTGAATAAGATTTTCCCCCATAGAATCTTAAACCCATGAAACAGATTTTCCATTGTGGTTCTTGGACCACAAAGTCAATATTATAATGCCTCACTACTCAAGGTCTCCTGAACATTTAACCTACTTCCCCTCCCACTACTTCCCCATACACATTGTGTCCTGGAGAAACATAAATCTTTATTACTGAAGAGTTAAATTATTTGAAGCGTGTACTTCATTAATGGTGATGTAAGCTTAGAATATAAAGAGCCTAAGGAACAGCAAAGGATTGAACCTTTCATATCTCCAAGACCCTAAACTTGTCATAAGGTGTTCCTGGCTACTGTACAATCTAGGGGCCTTGGAAAAACATGGTAAGATATGATGCTCTGTTTCTGCTCTGTGAGTCTACTTGATAAAATGATAACAGTCAACACAACAATAGCAGTCCAGTGTGAATGAATCAAAATTATACCTATTTTTTTGTCAGATGGGCAAAAAATATAATACATTTTTGGTGTGCTGCGGAATTTTAGTAATTAGTTTATGAGTGCTATTAGATAAAAAGGGTTGAAAATAACTGGAAGAGTAATTCAGTCAGGATTTAGAATGCCCAGAGGATACAAATCACCTGAAAATATATGTAGTTAAAAATAAGCTTGTGACAGAAAAAGAAAATATAATGACTCATGTACTATAATTTCTATGGGTTATTTAAAAACAAAAAAAAAATATGAGATTCCTATTAGAGATCACATTAAAGTATTTGAAATGAAACTGTGAATAAATTGGCATTGATTCACTTTCTTACCTCTCCCACTCCCAGCAATGAACCAAAAAGTAATAGAAGTCATCACAAATCTTTAATACTATCCTGTTGGTTTTTTAAATTTATCTTTATTGTTGAAAATATTACAGATGTCCTTTTTTTTCCCCATTGACTTCTAACCCGCACTCCCCCTTCTCAACCCCCACCAGGATCTTTCAAATGTTAGGATCTATAAAATAGGTATGTGCAAATACTCTACAAATGAAACATTTATTGTACTCTGTGTCCAACTACAAATAATACCTCCAAAGATCTCCTTTCAGACGCCTCAGAATTTAGAATACTTTTTTGAAGCAACTAAAATAAGTATATATTTTCAAGAAACTAGCAAAATCACAGCATCTAGATATTTTTAAAAATTTCAGCACACTTAAATACAATTTAAATTAATCAAATCTACCACCAGCAAATTCAACAATAAATGTGAATTGTTTTAAACTGATGTTTAAGTTATTCAACTTTGAAAATGCAGCAAAAAAGTATTTTCAATAAAATCCACATTCAAAACAGAAATAAGCATGGAAGAGTAGAGCATCAACAACAAAATGAAATTATAAAATGGAAAACTACTGATATAGTGCGAAATCAAATACTATTAGAATGTGGAAGAATATCTAACTTCCTGTCATGTCATAACTAGAAAGAATTAACTCTGGGATCACAGAAGATCTTATATTCTAAAGCGAAAACCTGGATCACATACCAAAAAATTGTTGAGATAACTGAGGGCATTCATTTATCAGTATGTATTAAGTATGTACTTCTGCCAGACCCTGTTCTAGAAGCTGGGCATAGTACTGAAAAGATATCAATGTCCTTCTGAAGGTATATTCTTATCAGATAAACAGATAATCAAGAAAATAAAAAATATCAGATAGTAAAAACTACAGAGGAAAATAAAGGTAAGAGGAATGGTAATTATTTTAAGGTAGCACCATAGCTTTTTTTTATCTAAGAGTGATAAAAGAAAACATTTTGAAGAGGACACTGGAACAGAGACTTGAAAGAAGTGAAAGAGTAAGAGTGTCCCTTGAGTGTCCCTTGCAGTATCCCTTGAGTGAAAGGAAAGGAAAAATGGCAGGCAGGGGGCCAGGCCACATAGGTAAGACTTGGTTTTAATCCTGAATACAGTAGGAAACCAGGAGAGATTTTTTTTACCAGAAAAGTGACATTCTAGCGCTTATCTTTTAAAAGGATCATTGTTGAAATAAACTTATACAGAGAAATGATTAATGGTACTTCATGAAACTCCATTTACAATATGTGAGACAGGTTGTATCATAAGAACTTTTAGTGCTGGGTTGGAAGTGAAGATCAGGACTGACAAACTATATGTGAGGACCAGTCCCACAATAGTGTCCAAAAAAAAAACCATGCTGACTGATAATACACAAAACATCTAATCTCCTCAACAGTTTCCTAGTTTTTGCAATTCTATAATACCAACTTAAATAAACTTAATATTACAGAGCCACTTAATCAACTTCATTGAACAAATATTCTGATTCACCTAAAGCAGTGGTTCTCAACCTTCCTAACGCCGCGACCGTTTAATACAATCCCCCATGTGGTGATCCCCAACCATAAAATTATTTTTGTTGCTAATTCATAACTGTAATTTTGCTACTGTTATGAATCGTAATGTAAATATCTGATATGCAGGATGCATTTTCATTGTTACAAATTGAACATAATTAAAGCATTGTGATTAATCACAAAAACAATATGTAATTATATATGTGTTTTCCGATGGTCTTAGGTGACTTGACCCCTGTGAAAGGGTTGTTCAACCCCCAAAGGGGTCGCAACCCACAGGTTGAGAACCGCTGACCTAAAGCCTACTATTTTCCTCTCTTGTCCTGACTCCTCCTGGTGCTAAGTCTCCATGAATAAAGACTCTCTCTAATATATAATCTGAATTTTCAATATTAAAATGATACTCTCAAGATAGTAGGGTTCACATTACAAAGAGGAAAAGTTTTGCTTCCTGTTTAGAGACAGAATTATAGATTATATAGCTACACACCCCCAGTAATCTTTTATGGCTTATTTCTTTGTTTTTTACTGAATTTATTAGGGTGACAATAGTTAATAAAATTCTATAGGTTTCAGGTCTGCAATTCTATTAATACATCTGTATTGTATGTTCACCACCCCAAGTCAAGACCCCATCCATACCATTTTTCTCCCTTATACCTCCCCCCACCTCCCTTTCCCTCTGGTAATCACATACTGCCTGAGTCTATGAGGTGTTGCCCTCTACAGCTGTCAGCCTGTATTTAGCAAGGACAGTAGAAGTCCTTATGTAGGACATAGATCAACATGTAAAAATCAGTTTTGTTTTTATGTATTAGCAATAAAAAAGTGGAGAAAAATACTAAAATACTGCTGTTTAGAATAGTATCACACATACAAAAAGATGAAAAAGGGATATATCTAACAAGAGCTATGAAAAACCTGTACAATTAAAACTACAAAATTTGCTGAGAATTTAAAACCCACATAAATATAAAGATACTCTTTGAAGTATAGAAGAATCAACATGCATAAAAAGAGGTACAAGAAAACCCCAATCAAAATCCAATTGGACATTTAATAAAAATTGACAAACTGTTTCTAAATTTCACATGGAAAACACAAACAAAGTTTTTTTAATCTTGGGTTGGTAAATATTTCTCAGATACGTGACCAAAAGCGTAATCAGTGAATTTCATTAAAATAAAAAGTTTCTGCCCTAGCCGGTTTGGGTCGGTGGTTAGAGTGTCAGTCTGCAGACAGAGGGTCACAGGTTCAATTCTGGTCAAGGGCACAGAACTTGGTTGCAGACTCCATTACTGGCCCAGTTGGGGCATGTGCAGGAGGCAACCAGTGGCTGTGTCTCTCTGGCATCAATGTTTCTCTCTGTCTTTCCCCACACCCCTTCCATTCTCTCTCTCTCTCTCTCTCTCTCTCTCTCTCTCTCTCTCTCTCTCTCACTCACTCAATCAATCAATAAATAAATAAGGAAAATATCCTTGGGTGAGGATTAACAAAAAAACCACCACGTTTCTGCACTTCAAAAAGACACTTTTGAAACATTACACTTAATATGGAAAAAAATCTGTGCAAAACATCTTTGATAAGGGAAGAATATCTGATAAAGAACTTTAATCCAAAATACATTTTAAAAATTCTCAAAACGCCACACACAAAAAAACAAGCCAATAAAAAATAAGCAAAAGATCTGAGCAGACATCACCAAACAGCACAAGGAAAGATGCTCAACATCATTAGGGAAATGCAAAATAGGATCACAAAATATACCATAACACATCCATTAGAGTAGCTAAAATGAAAAACACTGACATTTTCTTTGAGTCTTTTCTCTTTTTTTTTTCCTTAGTGAGTCTAGCCAGTTTCATTAATCTTTTCAAAGAACCAGGTATTCGTTGCATTAATTTTTTTTGTATAATCTTTTTATTCTCTGTCCCATATGCAAAAATTAACTCAAAATGGATAAAGACCTAAATATAAGACCTAAAACAATAAATTACATATAAGAAACCATAGATACTAAACTTATGGACCTCAGTCTTAGACTTTATGAATTTGACCCCATAGGCAAGGAAAATAAAAGTAAAAATAAATGAATGGGACTTTATCAAACTAACAAACTTCTGCGCATTGCCCTGGCGGATGTCGCTTGGTTGGTTGGAATGTTGTCAGGTATACCAAAAGGTTACAGTGTTGATTTCCAGTCTGGGCACATACCTGGGTTGCATGTTTGATTCCCCTTTGTGGCACGCAGGTAAGGCAACCAATCAATGATCTCTGTTTCATCAGGTTTCGTTCTCTCCCCACCCATACCCCCATTCCTCTCTCTCTAAAATCAATGAGCATAACCTTGGGTGAGGATTAAAAAAATAAATAAGCCCTAGCTGGTTTAACTCAGTGGATAGAGTGTCAGCCTGTGGACAGAGAAGGGTCCCGAGTTCGATTCCGGTCAAGGGCACATGCCCTGGGTTGCAGGCTTGATCCCCAGTAGGGGGCGGGCAGAAGGCAGCCAATCAATGATACTCATCATTGATGTTTCTATCTCTCTCTCCCTCTCCCTTCCTCTCTGAAATCAATAAAAAATATATTAAAATAAGTAAATAAATACATAATAAGAAAAACTTCTGCACAGCTAAAGAAACAGCCAACAAAACAAAACACACAACCAAACTGACACCACTGACTTCAAGACTTACTATAAAGCTAATCAAGACAGTATGGCATTGATTAAAAAGACAAATAGACTGATGAAACAGAGAGCCCAGAAATAGATTCATATAGCTGTGGTCAACTGATCTTTGATGAAGGAGCAAAGGCAATATAATGCAGCAAAGAGAGTCTACAAACAAACGATACTGGAATAATTGGACATTCACATGCAAAAATATGACACAGACTTTACACCCTTCACGAAAATTAACTCAAAACTGATCACCAACCTAAATGTAAAACACAAAACTATAAAACTCCTAGAAGGTTAACATAAAAATAATCTAGATGATCTTGGTTATGACAATAACTTTTTAAATACAATACTGAAGACATGATCCATTAAAGAAATAAGAGATAAGCTGGATAACATCAAAATTCAAATTTCTGCTCTGCAAAAAACAATATCAAAAGAATGAGAAGACAAGCTACAGAGCGGGAGAAAATAATTACAAAAGACATATCTACTAAAGGACCATTATTGAAAATATAAAATTAACTTTCAAAACTCAACAGTAAGAAAACAAACAATCCAATTAAAAAAATGGGTCAAAACCCTAAACAGATACCTTACAAAGAAGATATACAGATGGTAAATAACCATAAGAAAAGAGGCACCATTACACACCTATCAGAATGGTGGAAATCCAAACACTGACACCACCAAATGCTGACAAGAACATGAAACAATAGGAACTCCCATTCATTGCTGTTAAGAATGAAAATTGGTGCAGCCACTTTGGAAAAGTTTGACAGTTTCTACAACACCAAATATACTCATATCATAGGACTCAGCAATTGTTTTCCTTGGTACTTGCCAAAATGAGTAGAAAACGTATGTCCACATGGAAACCTGCACACTTTGTTTCTAGCAGTTTTATAATTTTTAAAACTTGGAAGCAACCAAGGTATCCTTCTATAGGTGAATGGATAAGTTGTGGTATATCCAAAGGAATATTACTCAGTGCTATAAAGAAATGAGCTATCAAGCCACAAAAAGACATAAAGTAACCTTAAATTGCACCTGTTAAGTTAAAAAAGCCAATCTGTAAAGGTTAAGATTCCAATTATATGATGTTCTGAAAAAGACAAAACAGAAAAGCAAAAAGATTAGTGGTTGTAAAGGGTTTGAGGGGTGGGAGAAATGTATAAGTGGAACACACAATTTTTAGAGCAATGAAACTACTCTGTATACTATATTGGCAGATGCATGCCATTCAGTATGCATTTGACAAGACACAGAATGTACAACACCAAGAGGAAACTGTAATGTAAACTATGGCCTTTGGGCGATAATGATGTGTAGGTTCACTGTAACAAATGTGCCACTTAGGTAGGGGATGATGATCTGTTGATCATCCTGGAAGGGGAGAGGGAGGTTAGAGTGAGAGGCACCAAGGGTACTCTGTACTTTCAATTTAATTTTACTCTGAACTAAAACTGCTCTAAAAAAAAAATTAACATCAAAAATGTTTTTAAATATACATGTAACAAAATACTGCTCAGCAATAAAAGAAAATAAACTGATACACACAACAACATGGATGAATTTCACAATAATTATGCTCAAAGAAGACTGAAAAAGAATACAAAGAGTATGATTCCATTCATTTAAAACAGTAAAAAATGTAAACTACTTTATAGTGACAGAAAGCAGGTCAGTGTTTGCTTGAGATAGAGGAGAAGTGATTAGATAGATGATTTAACAGAGGACATAAGAAAACTCTTGGGATGATGGATAACATTCATTACCTTTATTGTACTGGTAATTTAACAGGTCTACATTTTGTTAAAACTTATAAAAGTGTATACCTTACATATGTGCAGCTTATTGTATGTCACATATACCTAGTAAAGCTGTTATATAAAAAAGTGAGAAGAGGGATTGGAGAACACTTAGTATACAGGTAACTTTTGTTAGGAATTTTACTCTAAAGTCAGGCAAAGAGATCAGACAGAAGATCAAGAAAAATGAGGTTAAAGAGAGTATATTTTTTAATGGGACATATTAAAATAATTGAAAAAAAAATGTATGACAGAACAGATGGTGCAATTTTTAAAGTGGTATCTTAGAGCAGGGAGGACAGTGTGGAACAGGATTGGAAGGGATACCATCGGCCATTCATTGTGCATCCATCATGGCAGGAAGAGTCTCCCAGTACACACGGGTAGCCCCACCCCCATCTGTGGTTTCACTTTCTGCAGTTTCAGTTACCTGCAATCAACTGAGGTTAAGAAAATACTAAATGAAAAATTGTAGAAATAATTCATAAGTTTAAAATTGTGCACTGTTCTGAATAATGTGATGAAATCTTATGACATCCCACTCCATACCCCCAGTATGTATATCATCCCTTTGCTCAGTATATCCACTCTGAATACACAACACTTAGTAGCTGACTGTTGGCAGTATCACAGTGCTTGTGTTCAAATAATCCTTATTTTACTTAATAATGGCCCCAAAGTCATTCACATAACTTTTATTACAGTCTAGAGGCCAAGTGCACGAAATTCATGCGGAGGGGTGGGGGGTGGGGAGGGGAGGAGGTCCCCTCAGCCCAGCCTGCACCCTCTCCAATCTGGGACTGCTGGCTCGTAACTGCTCACCTGCCTGCCTGCCTGATCGCCCCTACTGGCCCCCCTGCCAGCCTGATCACCCCTAACCGCTTCTGCCTGCCGACCTGGTCGCTCCCAACTGCCCCCCTCCCACCAGCACGGTCATCTCTTACTGCCCACCTGCTGGCCTGGTTGCCCCCAACAGACCCCCTCTGCCGGCCTGGTCACACCTCACTGCCCCCCCTGCCGGCCTGGTCGCCTCACACAGCCTGCTGTTCAGTCGTTTGGTCATCCCTCACTAACTCCCCTGCTGGCTTGGTCGCCCCATGTAGCCTGCTGCTCAGTCGTTTGGTCGTCCCTCATTAACCCTCCTGCCGACCTGGTCACCCCACGCAGCCTGTTTTGTCGTCGATTTGGTTGCGATGGCCCCTGGGCTCTTTATATATATAGATATTATTACAATTGTCTTATTTTACTGTAATTGTTATTCTCTTACTGTATAAAACATAGTATATACAGAGCTTGGTACTATCCACGGTTTCAGGCATCCATTGGGGTTCTTCGAACATATCCGTGGTGAACAAATGGAAACTACTGTAATAAGACAGTGCCATTTATCATAGTCTAGACATCAGGAAATGCTTTGCAAGAGGTGTCATTTAAGCTATGCTCTGAATATTAAGATTTTCATAGGCTAGGAAGACCATTTCAGATTAAGCAAAGATCTGGTAAAGTGCAGTAATTGGAAATTACATAGGAGAGAACTAGAACTCGTATTCAAATTATCCTCTGACACAGTGCTCAGAACTTCCTAGAAGAGCACTGTCCCAGCCACTAAGCCACCTGTGGTTATTTAAATTAAAATTAAATAAAACTTAAATTTCAGGTATTCACTTATACTAGCTACATTTCATGTTCAATTGCCCCATGTGGCTAGTGACTCTAGTCATGAAAAGTACAGCTTATATTGCTTCATTGCAGAAAGTTCTAGATAGCACAATTCTAGAATAGAAGTTCAATAAAAGTTAACTTATTTTCTAATGACAGATCTAGTGTTTTCTACAAAGCTAAAAAAACTCAGTCTCAGAGAGCTAATTTTTTAAAGTTTAGATTTCTATAATAATGACTTACATGTAACCAACAGCAATAAAAGATACAGAAATTACAAACTTCTACTACACTATCTCCTATATATTAATATTAAATAAAGATTTCACCCCACTATATCATATTTACTTCTACTAATCTTTAAGTAGCAACTTCAGCTTTATAAAATGATCTTTCTAAAATGTCATTTCTACCATCTATTCTCAATATCTTTTAATTTCTAATAAAAAAATCTTAATTTAAGCAATCAACATTAATAAAGGTTCTCTTGAATTTACTTCATATTTAAAAGGACAATTCCTTCATATCTATAATAAAAAAAGCATAATATGCAAATTGACCTAACGGCTGAACAGCAAACAACTGTCTGGACTACCAGGCTATGAATATGCACTGGCGCCAGGCCAGCCAAGGCGGGTGCGATGCGATTGGTCGGGGGACCCCACTATTGCCCCATGATTGCCCCGCAGAAGGAGGCATAGGCCACCGGCCGGCGGGGCAATTGATGGGGGGGAGGGGTGTGCTCTGCAATCACCCCTCAGAGGGAGGCCCAGGCCACCCTCTCAGGGCGATTGATTGGGGGAACTCCATGATCGATCACCCTGCAGAGGGAGGCCCAGGCTACCCAGCTGGCAGTGCTGCAGAAGGTGGGCAGGGCCTCCCTCTGTGGGGTGATCAATCGCAGGGCTCCCAGATGGCGAGAGGGCACAGGCCGGGCTGAGGGCTCCCCCCACCCCCCAGTGCACGAATTTCATGCACAGGCCCTCTAATTTTCAGAATAGAAGCACAAAATCTTAGATCAGGAAGAGAAATTAGAGGGCACTTATCTAACCTCATTTTAAATAGTGAAGTGATTGGTCCTCATCATACGGTCAGTGAAAACACACAAACAAGAAGCCTCCTGGCTTCAAAAAGTAATCTTTCCAACTCTATCACGCTGCACACATAAATGTTTAATTGAAGAAAACCTAGAAGGGATATTAGTTGAGACAATCAAAAGCTCAGCGATTTTCAAAATAAATTGTTGGAGGGGAACTGTAGTTCTTTAATCAGCACTACTTCCATCAGAGGTGAAATGTACGGGAGAACGGAATCCCCAAAACAGGACACACGGGTTAATAAAATAGGAAGTAGAGGAAAATGTATGAAATACCACCAAACAAAAACAACAGACAGAAACAAAGGAAAAGAACCAATGGAGGCACAAAGCTACCAGAAAATAAAAGCTAAAATGGCTAAAGGAAATCCTCATACATCAATAACTACCCTAAATGTAAATGGTCTGAATTCACCAATAAAGAGGCACAGAATAGCAGAGTGGATCAAAGAACAAAACCTAACCGTATGCTGCCTACAAGAGACAAATCTAAGTTGCAAAACAAAGGAAGATTCTAAGATAAAGGGTGGAAAATGATTCTTCAAGCAAGTAACATCCACAGAAAAGCAAGTATAAGCATACTTATATCTGACAAAATAGATTTCAAGATAACAAGAGACAAGGACACTTTATAATGATAAAGGGGACAATACATCAAGAAAACATAACACTTCTTAATATATATGCACCCAACAAAGGAGCACCAAAACATATAAAAGAGCTACTCACAGAATTAAAGAAAGAATCAGATCAAAACAATCAGAGTTGGTGATTTTTATACTCCACTGACAATTTAGATAGATCAATCAAACACAAAATCAATAAAGAAGTATTGGCCTTAAAGGAAACACTAGACCAAATGGACACAACTGACATTTATAGAAGCTTTCATCTCAGAACATCAGATTATACATTCTTCTCCAATGCACTTGCAACATTCTCAAGGATAGACCATATGCTGCATCACAAAACTAGCATCAACTAATTTATGAAGAGTGAAATTATACCAAGCAATTCTCCGACCATGATGCCTTGAAATTAGAAATCAACAGCAAAAAGAAAGCAAAGAAACCCGAAAACATGTGGAGATTAAACAACATAGTGCTAAAAAATGACTAGGCCAAAAAAGAAATAAACGATAAGATTGAAAGATATATAGAGACAAATGAGAATGACAATACAACACGTCAAAACTTTTGAGATGCAGCAAAAACAGTAATAAGAGGGAAGTTCATATAAGTACAGTCTTATCTCAAGAAACTAGAGAAGTCCTAAGAAAACAACCTACAACCACATCTTAAAAAACTAGAGGAAGAAGAACAAAAGCAACACAAAGTCAGCAGAAAAAATAAAATAAGGATCATACTAGAATATTATGACATACTATATGCCACCAAATTACTAACTTAGAAGAAATGGACAGTTTCTAGAATAACATACCTTCCTAGTCTAAAACATGAAGAACTGGAAAATCTAAATAGACCTATCAGTAGTGAGGAAATTGAAACAACTATAAAAAACCTCCCCAAAAAACAAAAGTCCAGGACCAGATGGCTTCACCAGTGAATTCTACCAAATGCTTAAAGATTTAAAACCAATCCTACTCAAATTCTTCCAAAAAATTGAAAAAGAGGCAATATTTCCTAACACATTCTACAAGGCCAATATAACCCTGATACCAAAACCTGGCGAAGATAACACACACACACAAAATTAAAGATCAATATCTCTGATGAATACAGATGCAAAAATCCTAAACAAAACACTAGCAAATCAAATACAACAGTACATCCAAAAAATAATACATCACAATCAAGTGGGGTTCCTTTCAAGCACACAAGAATGGTTCAACATATGGAAATCAATCAACATAATACTTTACATTAACAAAAGAAAAGATAAAAATCATATGATCGTGTCAACAGATGTGGAAAAAAGCATTTGATAAGATACAACATCCATTTATGATTGATTAAAACACTCAAGAAAATAGGAATAGAAGGAAAGGACCTCAACATAATAAAGACCATCGATGATAAATACTCAACTAATATCATACTCACTGTGAAAAACTGAAAGCTTTTCCCCTTAGATCAGGAACAAGACAAGATGTCCACTCTCACCACTCTCACCTCTAGTATTGGTCCCTACGCCTGGCCAGCGATCAAAGCTGATAGGGGCCTCCTAGCTGCCGTCCGGGGCCTCCCTTCCCCAGCTGCTGGCCAGGGCCTTTCTTCATTCCACACCGCCCGAGGGAGGTCAGCGCATGTCATAGCGAATGATCCAACTCCCAGTCTCTGGGTCGAACTCCCAAGAGGACACTTTGCATATCAGCCTTTTATATATATACTAGAGGTCCGGTGCACAAAAATTTGTGCACTCGGGAGTAGGAGGTCCCTCAGGCCGGCCTGTGCCCTCTCACAGTCTGTGACCCCTCGGGGGTGACCACTTGCTGGCTTAGGCCTGCTCCCTGGGGGATTGGGCCTAAGATGGCAATCAGACATCCCTCTGGCAGTCCGGCAGCACTTTAGGGGATGTCCATTTGCCAGCAGGGAGCAGACCTAAGCTTCAGTCAGATATCCTTAGCGCTGCTGAGGAGGCCGGAGAGGCTCCCACCACCACCGCTGTACTGGCAGCCATCAGCCTAGCTTGTGGCTGAGCAGAGCTCCCCCCTGTGAGAGCGCACTGACCACCAAAGGGCAGCTCTTGCATTGAGTGTCTGCCCCCTGGTGGTCAGTGTGTGTCATAGTGACCAGTCATTCCCAGTTGTTCTGCTGTTAGGGTCAGTTTGCATAATACCCTTTTACTATATAGGATAGAGGCCTGGTGCACGGGTGGGGGTCCCGCTTGGGTGCCGGGCTAGCCTGGGTGAGGGGTTGATGGCTGTTTGCAGCTGGTCACACCCCCTTCAGGGTGGGGGTCCCTACTGGGGTGCCTGGTCAGCCTGGGTGAGGGGCTGAGGGCCGTTTTCAGGCTGGCGGGCGACTGAAGCTCCCAGCCTTTTTTTTTTTCTTTTCATTATTTTATTCTGGGATTTATTTACCTTCTATAGCTGTCACTGGAGCTGAGAGCCAGCTCCAGCTCTGAGGCCTGGCTCCAGCTCTGAGGCTGTTGCCAGCTGAAAGCAGGTATCTGGGTTTGTTTAGCTTCTAAAATTGAAACTCTGTTGCCATCACTGGCGCTCTAAGCTCTGAGGCCTCTGCTGGCTGAAAGCAGGTATCTGGGGTTTGTATGGCTTCTATAATTGAAACATGGTTGCTTCTGGAGCTCAGAGCTGGGCCGCGGCAGGCGGGGAACCTTGGCTTCTTCCATCACTGGAGCAAGCAAGCCTCCTGTTCGCTTCAGCTGCGTGGCTGCCGGCCGTCATCTTTGTTGACAGTTAATTTGCATATCCTGCTGATTAGCCAATGGGAAGCATAGCTGTGGTATGGTTAATTACCATGTTTGTCTATTATTAGATAGGATATATAGTGCTGGAAGTCCTAGCCAGAGCAATAAGGCAAGAGAAAGAAATAAAAGGCATCCAAATAGGAAAAGAAATAAAACTATTACTTTCCACAGATGACATGATTCTGTATATAAAAAACCCTAAAGACTCTACCAAAAAACTACTAGAAACAATAAATACAGTCAAGCTGTAGGATACAAAATCAATGTGCAAAAATCCATTGCCTTTCTATATACTAATAACAAAACTTCAGAAAAAGAAATTAAAAAAGCAACTCTTTTTGCAATTGCAACCAAAAGAATAAAATACCTAGCAATAAACCTAACAAAGAACATGAAAAATCTATATCCTTAAAATTACAAAGCATTATTAAAAGAGATTGAAAAGACACAACAAAATGGAAAAATATCCTATGTTGTTGGATTGGAAGAATCAATATAATTAAAATGGCCATATTATTGAAAGCAACATATATATTTAATGCAATCCCCATCTAAATCCCAGTGTCACATTTTTTAAAGAAATAGAATGAGAAATTATCAGATTTGTATGGAACCACAAAATACCCTGTATAGCCAAGGCAATCCTGAGAAAAGAGAACGAAGCTGGAGGTATCATGCTACCTGACTTCAAAATACCAGTATACTACAAAGCTACAATCATCAAAATAGCATGGTATTGGCAGAGAAACAGACACAGAGATCAATGGAACAGAACAGAGAGCTCAGGTATAAAACCACATGTACATGGGCAGATAATTTTCAACAAACAAGCCAGAAACACACAATGGAGTAAAGAGAGTTTCTTCAATAAATGGTGCTGGGAAAACTGGAAAGCCACATGAAAATGAATGAAACTGGATTACAGTTTGTCCACATGTACAAAAGTCAATTCAAAATGGATCAAAAATCTAAATATAAGACCTGAAACAATAAGTTACATAGAAGAAAATATAGTACCAAACTTATGGACCTTGGTTTTAGAGAAAATTTATGAACTGACCCCAAAGGCAAAGGAAGTAAAGGTAAAAATAAATGAGTGGGTCTATATAAAACTAAGAAGCTTCTGTACAGCAAAAGAAACTGACAACAAAGCAAAGAGACAGCCAACCAGATGAGAGATATTTGCAAATAGTAGCTCTGACAAAAGTTTAATTTCGAAAATATGTAAAAAAATCATAAAACTCAATACCAAACAAAAAAACAACCCAATCAAAAGTAGGGAGAAGACCTGAAAATACACCTCATCCACGAAGACATATGAGTATCCAATACATATATGAAAAGGTGTTCAACCTCACTGGCAATTAGGGAAATGCAAGTCAAAACTACAATGAGATACCACCTCACACCTGTTAGAGTGCCCGTTATCAACAAGACAGGCAATAACAACTGTTGGAGAGATTGTGGAAAAAAGGGAACCTTCATTCACTGCTGGTTGGAATGTAGACTGATACAACCACTATGGAAAGCAGTCTGGCAATTCCTCAAGAAAATTGAGAATAGAGCTACCACACCACCCAGCAATCCCTCTCCTGGGTATATACACATAAACCTCCAAATGAGATATTCACAAAGATACATGCACCCCTATGTTCACTGCATCAACATTCAGGATGACCAAGACATGGAAACAACCAATGTGTCCTGCAATAGAGGACTGGATAAAGATGTGGTAAACATACACAATGGAATATTACACGGCCAAAAGAAAGGATGAAATAGCACTATTTGCAACACCATGGATGGACCTTGAGAACATTATGCTAAGTGAAATAATTCAGGAAAAAAACTAAGAACCATATGATTTTCACTCATATCTATACTAATAATAGAGGAATATGCAAAATGTCCAGGACACCATCACGTAATGACCGTTTAACAGGCTGCAGCCCTGCCCCTGCTCAGGAAGTTGTGAGGCCCGAGGTAGGTAGGTAGGATAGGATACGATAGGAGGGGATAAGAAAGGAGAGGGAGAGGAAGGCAGGCCTGCATGCAGACAGGCCAAGAGGAGAAACAGAAATACAGAAAGGGAACAACAAAAAGACGCAGGAATGGAAAAGGGAAGGGAATGCGGGGCTGCAGGAGGGAGGGGGTGGCGACCCCAGGGTGGGGGGGAGGAGCAGCTGCGCCCGGTGAAGGGTGGGATGCAGGCAATGTGAAGCAGGTAGCCCCTCCCAGACATGGGAGGAGGGCATTGGGACAGAGGGATGGACGGTCCGAGGCCTTCCGGGCAGAAGTGCTCGCAGCGACCGGGCCACGCAGGCCTCGGCCACACTTGCTGGGCCAGGCACCCCGCACTGGGAGGGCAGGCGCAGCTTAGGTTGGGCGGAGTCGGGCACTAAGGAGGGTACTGCTTTCGTCCCCGAGGGCTGGACCCCAAAGACACTGGCCAGGGTTAGGTTGGTGGTGCGTTAAGTGTACTTTGTTGACTAGAAGTTGGGGCATTCTGGGCAGGGAATGAGAGGAGGATGGCGTCGGGTAGTCCGGAGGGGGTTGGCGGCGAAGGCCTGCCTGAGGCTGGGCCCTGGGCTGGGGGTTAATGCCCCCCAAACGAAAGCTTTAATATCAAAGCATGCTCAGGCAGGGCTGGAAGCAGGTCCCAGAGAAAGGGGAAGGTCTGAAAGTGAAACCAGTGAACATGGTAGGGGATAGTGGGGGTAATAATAGGGAAGGAAGGAGGGAGGCAGGGTTCAGGCTCACAAGGGAAAGACGAATGGTGGGGGAGGGTGGGAGGAGTAAGAAGGAGACAGACATGGGGAATGAAGGGAAAGAAGGGAGGAGGGAGAAACAGAGAGGGGCCATGGAAAGCTCAAAGAGAGGGAGGGAAAGAAAGCAGGAAAGAGAAGGATGCTAAAATGGGGTGAGGCCAGGAAAATCCTATATGATAAAAGAGAAACATGCAAATTAACCATCCCTCTGCTACGCTCAAGCCATGCCCACCAGCCAATGAGTATGCAAATTAACCCGACAAAGATGGTGAGTTATTTGCATACACAGAGCAGAATGGGAGAGCCGGTAGCTTGAGGGGAAGTGGCTCCCTTGGTCACTGGACGGAGAGCAGAGCAGGAGAGCCGGAGGCTTGGGGGAATATGGCTCCCTCGGTTGGGGAAAACCAAGAGCGTGGGGAGCACCAGGAATTCTGGGAATAGCAGTTTTGGTGGCAGCCCCAGGAATGGAAACGGAAGCCTAGAGCACGGGGAGCACCAGGAATGCTGGGGCTCATAGTTCTGATGGCAGCCCCAGGACCAGAAGGTTGAGAACCACTGTTAAACACTAGAGAGAAGTTAGCCTGGAGCAAGTTACTGTTGTGGTTGGGGATGGAGGGAAAGCAAAGGTGAGAGACATAAGTAAAATCAGAGTGTCTAGGAAAAATTAAAGGGAAGATATCCTAAAACTTACAGGAAATCTCCACCAATGGAGCAAAGAAAAAAAATGCCTCTATTATTCTGGGAACAACAAACCAAACTGGGTTGAGGGTCTCAGACAATTTGCTCATATGATTGCAAAGACAGACAGAAACTCCCAGATTGGAGAGGGCTCCCCTGAGGGCTCCCAGATTGGAGAGGGTACAGGTCGGGCTGAGGGACCCACCCCCCTCCAGCCCCCCAAGTGCACGAATCTTCATGCAACAGGCCCCTAGTAGTTAAATAAAAAGAAGAAACAGAATGTAAGAGTGAGGGGCATTTAAAAGGAGGAGTTAGTAAGAAAAGTAAGTACAGGGTGATTTTTTAAAAATGTAGTTGGACATCCCCTGAGGGCACTAGGATTGTAAAAGGTTGCAGGCTGCACTGAGCCCACCCTCCCACCCCCGCATTAATTTTGTGCACCGGGCCTCTAGTGTGGATATAAAACAAACTTGAGATCACAGACAGCAGTGTGGTGGTTGCCAGAGGGAAGGGGGAAGGGGGTGAAGGGAGTCTTAATATATGGACAGAAGATTTTCCTTTGGGTAAGTTACATGGTGCAATATACAGATCTTTTCAAGTATTTTCCTCGGATAAAAAAGTATTTTGAGAAGGCCACTATGAGTGTAATGGAGTCCATACTTATGTACCAGAATATAGTAAACTCGTTATTTGAACAGTTCAGCGAAAGACTTGACCAATTTAGAAGCCTAGAACAGACCATTAAAATAATTAAGTATCCGGATGTAGTTGTTTACAGTACTTTGGAATTAAAGGATTTCCAATGGATGCAAATTGATGATTTAGAGATGCAACTTGCAGATTTTCATACATATTTTTTGGTTGATTTTTCTTTGTTAAATGGTATTTAAATATATAAAATAAACATCAAAAATATAAATCTTTTTTTACTATGGTTGCAAATATCAAAAAAAAAAAAAATAAATGAATATTTCTATATGTGACACAGCACCAGAGTTAAGTTAGGGTTTTTCAAAATTTTGACACGCCGAGCTTAAAAGGTTTGCCATCACTGGCATAGAGGCAAAAAGCAATACAAGGGAAGTAGGATTCTCAATGTGAAGAAGTAACAGGAGCACCTTCAACATTTTTCCACTTATCTTTGGCTTTTCATGTGTGCTCACAAGTTAGGATAATTAAAAAAAACAAAACTATGACTACAATATTTAAAAGTATAAAATAAAAGTATAATAAATATAAAATAAGCCAATACATATAAAATACAAATTCTAAGTGATAGTAAAGCACTGCCATAGTTTTTGTTTTTCTTTATAGTATATAATTTATCTCTTAATGACCTCTTCTATTTGATAAAATATGATTGTCAAAATTTGATATCCTAATACAATAAGCAAGCATCTACAGAATAAGTACACACACAAATCAGAAGTCAATTCAAGGTATGACACCCAAAAAATATAGTAAAAGATTTAAAAAGAATTATGTTTATATTGTTTCTACATTTCATATACTTTCTAAGTATTTAAGTTAAATGTTTTATTTGAATCAATAATTCTCAGTTTCTAGAAAAGCAGTTTATAGACATTTTTCATTGCATTCGACTTAAGAGATGCAAAAAATACATAATAACTTAGTTTCAAATCTTATGTAGGAACTTTAAAGTACCTTTATGCTATAGAGATATATGTGTTATCAATTTATTGCTTCTCAACTCCAAATGCACTTTCCATGTATGTTCTGTGATAAATGGAATTCCTTCAAGTATTTCTCCTTTAATATGAACGTGATGTTAAGCTTTCTCAGGAGATGATGGATGCTATAGGGATACTGCAAAAGGAAGACACTCTCCTGCCATGTTCAAAGCATGCTAGGAGTCAACAGTGTGGCTATGAGGACCCTGGATCAAGCCAGTGAGGGTATGAAAATATCAGACAGAGCCAGCCCCATCCATGAGTCCAGAACTCAGTCCCTCTATAACCTTGAAACCATGGTCTAGCAATAACCATTCCTCAGAACTCACAACACAAAAACCAGAGACCCCAAGCAGCCCAAATATTCTTGAAGGTCTACTGTCCCTACTAGCACCAGAACTCACACTACACACCCATCCACCACCTGCACTCTCAAAAGATACCATTAACTTATTCCTTACCTAACAACTCCAAACCAGTTCCAGTCTCCTCTGCTATCAGGCAAGTTGAACTATACCTTCTCAACTAAGTCTGAACCCTTTCCAAGTTTGTTGTACCACATTATAAAGAAAGAAAAAAATTATTATCATCTGATCATTTCAAAATTAAGATAAGGTATTTGATAAAATCAAACATTCATTAACAAAAATTTTTAGCAAACTAGAAATAGAAACTCCTAATCTGATGAAAAAAGGGGAGATCTATTTTTTAAAAAGATTCAGCACACATCATACTTAATTTTGAAATGTTGAACACTTTTTTTACCTCTGAGGTTAGGAATGAGACAATGATGTCTGTAGTCACCACTTTAATTCAACATCATAGTGGAGGTCCGAGCCAGTGCAATAAGCAAAAGAAACAAAAATAAAAGTGTAAGGACTGGAGAGAAATAAGGCTTTCATTATCTACAAGTGGCATGACTGCATAGATGAAAAATCCAAAAGATTCAACAAAGTACATATTAGAAAATAAAGTTAGCAAGGTATCTAGATATAAGGTCATACCAAAATAAACTATATTTTGTATGTCTGAAAGCAGTAATATTTTAAAATATCATTTTCAATAAATCAAGAAAACCAAGTAACTTAAAATCTATAAACTTAGATGAAATTTAATCTAAAATGTATACTAATGCAAAACCTCTTGAAACAGATAAAACTGGGCTATTTTAGGACAAAAAGATTAAAAAACCTACCTCACTATACAGAAAGATAAACCAGGTTCATGGAATGGAAGATTCAATACTGTCAAGATGCTAATTTAATTAGGTTTAATGCGCTCACAATATTGTGTGTGTGATATTGTATGTGTGTGTGTATGTGTGTAAAAATTAGTGTGTAGTAAACTGGTTCTATGGAAATGAAATGGGCCAAGACTAGCCATAATAAACTTGAACAAATGGACTTACTCTAGCCCAGCAGTTCTCAACCTGTGGGTCATGACCCCTTTGGGGGTTGAATGACCCTTTCACAGGGGTTGCCTAAGACCATCGGAAAACACATATATAATTACATATTGTTTTTGTGATTAATCACTATGCTTTAATTATGTTCAATTTGTAACAATGAAAATACATCCTGCATATCAGATATTTACATTATGATTCATAACAGTAGCAAAATTACAGTTATGAAGTAGCAACAAAAACAATTTCATGGCTGGGGGTCACCACAACATGAGGAATTGTATTAAAGGGTCTCGGCATTAGGAAGGTTGAGAACCACTGCTCTAGCCAATATCAGGATATACTATCCATCCTATCTAATAATAGATAAAGATTGAAATTAACCATACCTCCGCTATGCTTTTCATTGGCTAATCAGAGAGATATGTAAATTAACTACCAAGAAAGATGGCAGTTAATTTGCATACACAGGCGCAATGCTGGGAGGCGAAAGGGGAAGGACGGAAGAAGCCGCTTGCCACTGACAGTGATCGTTAACCCAGGTGGCAGCCAAGAGCCAGGAGGCAGGACCAAGGCGGCCCTCGGGTCCGCCTTCGCCCTGCCCCCCAGCCCGTGAGAACCGGGGGAACCGAGCCGCCTTTGCCCGCCCCCTGCCAGTGATCTGAGAAGCCAGGCAATTGTGTCTCCTGCAGAGACGCAGGCCCACCCCCAGAAGCCGCAGCAATGGGTCTTGCCTTGCGGCCTGGGAATTGCCCATCAGCGGTCCGGGGCTGCAAGGCAAGGCCCACCCTCAGAAGCCCCAGCTACTTTAAAAATAGAATGATCTCCTTTTGAACCAATCTGTTTAGATTCAGGATTAGTAAAACAGTATGGAACTAATGAAATACAGTGATAGGAATTAGGAAGTGTGACACTGATGGTTCTGGGCATGTGAAGGGTGAGGGACTGAAGGGTACACAGGGTTTTCCCTTCAGTTCTGCTGGAGAGATGAGCTCTGAGGGCCAGAGCTGCTCCATGCCCAGAGGAGGTGGGTGTGGTCAGTGGCTCTGTTACAGAACTTCTTGCCAAGTAGAGAACTTACCCGACCCACAGGAACCTTTTTACTCCAGAAAACAGAAACAGCCAGTTCCCAATGGGCATGGGAAAACCAGTGTCCCCTCCTGAGCATGGCATCTTGATGGGGTGACGGGGGAGGTGGGTGAGGGGAGCAGTGCAGGGTTGTTAGGCAGCTGGAGTGCGAGTGGAAAGGCCATGAAATGTCCACAGTCCTGGCTGTGCCCACGGCCTGGGCTGCTCCTCCAGGCCCTGGCTGAGGGATTAGGGCTGATTCTCTTAGGAACGGAATATTCCCTGGGTGAAAGATTTACAGGCTCAGGGTGGGCCGTGTGTTAGTTTGGGGCAAATCCCTCAGCATTCCTGCTGCCAAGCCCTCAAAGGAATGAGGCAGAGGCACCCCTCACCCCCAAGACCCCTTCATGGACGTTTTAGCATATTCGTGATTTTTAATCCCTTCAGGGAGACGTTCTATCCTGCAGTCCTATCCTACCCCATTGTTGCTGTTTTTTTGCCAGCTGGGTCGAGCATCAGGGGGAAGGGGGGTTAATACTCACTGAAAGACTACTGATCCTACCGGGAAACCAACCTGTTTACTGTACTATTGTAAATATCATACTCTTTATATCCTGTATATTGGCTTCTTTTAAATAAATTGAAATGTCTTAGAAAAAAAGAAAAAAAAGGCAAGGCAGGGCGGAACCCAGAAGACCCAGAAGCCACCTGATATGGTAGTAACTCTATCAGTAAGCACTTTGAAAGTCAGTGGCATAAATGCACCAATTAAAGGACAGATTATAAGGGTGAATCAAAAACAAAATCCACTTTAAATATAAAGACACATACAGATTAAAAGTAAATGAATTAAGCTGCAGCCTGTTTTGCTCAGTGGATAGAGCATTAGCCCGTGGACTGAAGGGTCCCAGGTTCGATTCCAGTCAAGGGCATGTACCTCAGTTGCTGGCTTGATCCTCAGTCCCTATCAAAGCATGTGCAGGAGGCAACCAATCAATGTGTCTCTCCCTTTCCTTTCACTCTCTCTAAAATTCAGTGGAAAAATATCCTTGGGTGAAGATTAACAAAAACGAAGTAAATGGATTAAGTAACATTAAAGAGATTATAAGAAAAATATATTCCAAATTCTGTTAGTTGTATAATGGTTATGTTTAAATTATTAACATCTAAGAAATTGGGTGAAGGGTACATATAATATGCTGTAGTATTTTATAGTTTTTTTTACATGTATGAGATTATTTCAAATTAAAATATTAAAAAATTAAAAATTAATAAAATATTAATTGAATTGTATCTGCATTACATAAAAAATCTCCTAATTGCTTCTAGCATAATTTATTAAATTGTGCTAAAATTTACAAGGGTTCAATTAAAAAATATCTTAATTCTAAATGATGTAATAGAAAATATATAACAGTGCAGTTATAAGCACTAATCTGAAAATAAAAATTTAAAGGAGTGAATTTAAAGAAGGGATTAGCCAAAGAAAATATACGCACAACCCATGGACACAGACAACAGTATGGTGATGGCCAGAGAGAAGTGGGGGGCAAGAGCTGGGTAGAGGGAGCTAAAGGGGAGAAATAGGGACATCCTATATAATAATAATAAAAGGCTAATATGCACATTGACTGAACGGCAGAATGGTCGGTTGCTATGATGCACACTGGCCACCAGGGGACAGATGCTCAATGCAGGAGCTGCCCCCTGGTGGTCAGTGCACTTCCATATGGGGAGTGCCACTCGGCCAGAAGCTGGCTCATGGCTGGCCAGCGCAGTGGTGGTGGCAGGAGCCTCTCCCACCTCTGTGGCAGCACTAAGAATGTCCAACTAACGGTTTAGACCCGATCCCTTGGGGGCCTAAGCCTTTAGTCGGACATCCCCCGAGGGCTCCCTGGCTGCCAGAAGGATGTCTGACTGCAAGCTTAGGCCTGATCCCCCGGGGAGTGGGACTAAGTCAACAGGTGGACATCCTCCAAGGGGTCCTGGACTGTGAATGGGCGCAGGCCAGGCTGCAGGACCCCCCACCCCCCACCCCCCAGTGCACAAATTTTTGTGCACCGGGCCTCTAGTATATATATAAAAGCCTAAGCGACCGTTACAACCAGTCGACCGCTCAACCGGTCACTATGATGATGCACTGACCACCAGGGGGCAGATGCTCAACACAGGAGTTGCCCCTGGTGGTCAGTGCACTCCCACAGCGGGAGCGCCACTCAGCCAGAAGCCAGGCTCATGACTGGCGAGCACAGCTGCAGTGGTGAGAGCGTCTCCTGCCTCCACAGCAGTGCTACTGAGCAGTGGCAGTGGCAGTGGCGGTGGCAGGCACAGGGGGGCCGGGATTAGTGGGAGCAGCGCCGGCACAGGCTCCTCCCTGGCCACCTGCCGCTTTGCACACTGCTACATCCCCCGAAGGGGTCCCAGATTGCAAGAGGGCGCAGGCCAGGCTGATGGACCCAACTGGTACACAAATCCGTGTGCCTGGCTTCTAGTAAAGCTATAATAAGACACTGTGGTATTTGTGCAAAGATAGTAAAATGAATCAAAGGAAAATGGAGAGTCCAAAAATAAATGCAGGCATATATGGCTAATTAACTTATAAAGGCAGCATTGCATAGCAGAGGATCTATTCCATAAATGGTGATGGTCAACTGGATAGTAAAGGAATTAAAAATATGAACCCTACCAAAAATCATAAAAATAAATTATAGACGTATCACAGTAAAGGCAAAATAATAAAGCTCCTAGGGAAAAGTTTTCATAATGGTATACTACAGAAAAATTCTGTAAATAAGACACAAAGAATTAACTATACAGGAAAGGACTGTTTTTGACTACACAGATAGATATTAAGAAACTTCTGTTCATCTGCAGATACCATTAATGGAGTATAAGGCCAGAGTCAGGGAAAACTATTTGATTTGGCAAAGGGTACATGCCTAGCATATATAAACAACTCCTACAGATCCATAAAAAGACAAAAGGCAATCCAACTGAATAAGACAGGAATATAATTAACAGGGACTTCATAAGAGGATATTCAAATGACCCTAATCCTCAGATCTCAGCCACCAGATAAACACAAATTACAATCACAATGTTATACAATTACATATTGATTAGAATAATTAAAAGAAATTATTGATACTAGAGACCCAGCGCATGAAATTCATGCACTCGGGGGGGGGGGGGGCCCTCAGCCTGGATTGCAAGAGGGTAAGAGGGTGCAGGTCAGACTGAGGGACACCACCAGTGCACAATCGGGGCTAGGGAAGGACGCGGGAGGTTGGCCAGCCGGGGAGGGACTGCGGAGGGCTCCAGGGTGTGTCCAGCCCATCTCGCTCAATCCCGATTGGCCAGACGCCAGCAGCAAGCTAGCCTACCGGTTGGAGCGTCTGCCCCCTGGTGGTCAGTGCACATCATAGTGACTGGCCGACCAGTTGACTGTCTGTCCCCTGGTGGTCAGTGCACATCACAGCGAGCGGTTGAGCAGCCTTAGCATATCATTAGCATATTATGCTTTGATTGGTTGAATGGCCAACTGGACACAGCATATTAGGCTTTTATTATATAGGATTATAAAGAACTGGTGAGGATGTAGAGCAACTGAAGTTCTTACACACTACAAGTGGGAAGTATAAGTTGTTACAAGCACTTTGGAAAACTTTTTCAGCAAAAACATACATAAAAGGAAACAGCAATTCCGCCACCGAAAGAGAGTTACAATGATGTTCATAACAGTAGTACTATACATAAAAGCCTCAAAGTGTAAACAAGCGAAATGTCTGCCCAAAATAATGGATTGGTCATGGGACAGAATACTGAACAATTGTGTAAAAAAAGAAAAAATTAACCACTGCTACATGCGACATATGGAAGAATCTCTGAAAACCAACAAAGTTATATAAACTTCAAAAACAGGATAAATTAACTTATGATGTTATAAGTCAGAACTGTGGCTATTACTGGAGAAGAGAGAAGGAATTGTGATTAGAAAGGATTGTGAGGTGCTTCTGCAGTACTGGTAATGATTTATTTCTTGACCAGGGTGATGGTTTCATAGATATACTCACTTGGTAGTAGTTCATCTGACTGTACACTTATATACCATGAATACATATATATCAATAAAAAAAAGTTATAACATTTCATGAATCCAAATCTTGCTCAAACCAGCTCATACTAAACATCTTCAAATGCTGTGTTTACCTGGAAGTATGACTTGAATCAAGCCTCAAATCTCACAGGTAACACAGTGAAAACCAAAATCATTACCGCTTTGTTATGAGTTGAGTTGTCCCCCTTAAAAAAGTAGGTTGGCCTGACCGCCCTGGCTCAATAGTTGAGCATCGACCTATGAACCAGAATGTCATGGTTCAATTCTGTTAGGGCACATGCCCTGGTTGCGAGCTTGATCCCCATTAGGGGACGTGCAGTAGGCAGTTGATTGACTATTTATCCTTCTCCCTTCCTCTCTCTGAAATCAATAAAAACAGTAAAAAAAAAAATAAATAAATAAAAAATAAGTGGCTTGAAGCCCTAACTGTAAGTACCTGTGAATGTGATCTTGTTTGGAAATATGGTCTTTGCAGATGTAGTTAAGATATAAATTAAGATAAGGTCATACTACAGTAGGATGGACTTAACACAATATGACTGCTGTCCTTACAAGATAACAAGCCATGACAGAAACACATAGGGAGAACACCATGTGACAACAGAGGCAGACTCTGTAGTGATGCAGCTGCAATCCAAGGAATGCAATGGATTGAAGGCTACCACCAGAAGCTAGAAACTATCTATCTATCTATCTATCTATCTATCTATCTATCATCTATCTATCTATCTATCTATCTATCTATCTAAAAGGCTAAGTGGCCGACCGTCCGCCCGTCCACCTGTCCGACTGTCCAGTACATATGACGCGCACTGGCAATCTATATATATAAAAGGCTAATATGTTAAGTGTCCCTCCAATCATCCAACTGGTCGCTATGACGTGCACTGACCACCAGGGGGCAGACGCTCAACGCAGGAGCTGTTGTGACGCACATTGGCCATTTATAAAGAAATGGCACTGTGGACTTGGCGCCCACAAAGCAACACTTGACTTCCCCCAAGTAGGACACGGCCCCGCCACCACCCCGGAGCAACAGCCCACCAAATCGCAGCCAATGCTGCCGAGACTTCATGCAGCCCATAGCCCAGCCCAGCCCGGAAACGGTCGCTGTGGGCCTAAGGCAGTGATGGCAAACCTTTTGAGCTCGGCATTTTGAAAAACCCTAACTTAACTCTGGTGCCGTGTCACATATAGAAATTTTTTGATATTTGCAACCATAGTAAAACAAAGGTTTATATTTTTGATATTTATTTTATATATTTAAATGCCATTTAACAAAAAAAAAAAAAAAAAAAAAACAACCAAAAAAATGAGTTCGCATGTCATAGGTTCGCCATCACTGGCCTAGGGTAATGACATCACGTAGCAACGCCTAGATTCCTCTCCCTACCGACTAGCCTTCTTGCAGTTTCTTTAGCCCAGGAACATGATTTGCTTTATACCTAGGTGCAAACATTTTATACTTTAACCAAATGTCTGTGAAGTGTTTTCCCATGCCTCATCTCATTTGATCCTCACAGAAGTCCTGGAGTAGGTAGATAGGAGACTCGGTAGAAACCTATTTTCTTTTCATTAGCTGGAAAACAGAGATTTAGAAAATTTAGAAATTTGACCTGACTGAAAAGAAATAAGAAATGGTGGACCCTGAAAATGACTTCAGGTTTTCTCACTGCACAGAATATAGTCAAACACTGCTGCAGTTATATTTTACCCTTTGTTTTCCCTTTGTGATCTACAATAATGTGTTTCGTGTTGATATTTACTGCTGTGTTGCTGACAATTACCTGAAAGAGAAGTTGGGGTGTTTCACTGGGCTGGAAAAAGTTTAGCTAAATCAGAAAGTAGGTCTAATTAAGCAAGTTTATTCTATATATACAAAAGGCTAAGTTGATTCGCACATGCACGATACATATAAAGTTCTTGCTGACGCCAATCACACGCATGTGTTTCAAGCTGTCACTGTTGACCATGAATTTGGTTGTTTTTGTTGACATTCTGAACTGAAAGAAAGCAGCGTCATGGACAGAATATGTCTGAAGACCAACTATTGGCACAACATACCTCTAAAGCTGAGAGAAGCCAGCACTGACGACAGAATGTATCTGAAGACCAACTACTGGCACTTCTATTATAGAGAAATATTTCTTCTAATTAATTTCCTTTCAATATGCACGAATCTGTGCATGGGGCCACTAGTGAGAGATTAAACTTCTGTTGTTGTAGGCCACCCTGTTTATGGTACTTTGTTATGGCAGCCTTATGAAATGAATACACTCTTCCATGTGACATCTAATTCTTAGCTCAACCTCCTTTTCAACAATATTTACACTATTCTCCTATCTGCCTAATACAAAAATTCCAAATGCACTATTTTTTCCCCACACCTCATATTCTGGGATCATTAAGAGGTATTATTTTGCCTTTTAATTATCTCGTGTTTTTTAAACCTTTCCCTTTCATTTCTATTACCATCCCAATTCTGGCCTACTAATTCTACATCTAGACCAGTGATGGCGAACCTATGACATGCGTGTCAGAGGTGACACACGAACTCATTTTTTTGGTTGATTTTTCTTTGTTAAATGGCATTTAAATATATAAAATAAATATCAAAAATATAAGTCTTTGTTTTACTATGGTTGCAAATATCAAAAAATCTCTATATGTGACATGGCACCAGAGTTAAGTTAGGGTTTTTCAAAATGCTGACATGCTGAGCTCAAAAGGTTCGCCATCACTGATCTAGACTACCCTTTTTATGATAATTCAGTATTTCTTAAATACCACTTTCACTATATTATTTCTCTGTTCCCAAACTTCTGACAACACCCTATTACATCATATTCAGAAGACACTTGGTAATCTAGCTCTGTTCTATTTCCTTCAATACATAAATACAACTGGTCCCCAAGAATACATTTTCTTTCATCAGCTGGTTTTTCACATTTGTGTTTATAATGTTTCTACTTTCTGTTCCTGCCATATCAATGTGCTTCTCCTACCACCTTCCCAAAGACAGAGAAGTCTCATCATAAAAAAAGATTTTCTTCAACTTTCTGTAAGGGCCCATGGAAAAGAGATTCCCTTAGACCAGCCGTGGGCAAACTACGGCCCGCAGGCCAGATCCGGCCCGTTTGAAATGAATAAAACTAAAAAAAAAAGGCCATACCCTTTTATGTAATGATGTTTACTTTGAATTTATATTAGTTCACACAAACACTCCATCCATGCTTTTGTTCTGGCCCTCCGGTCCAGTTTAAGAACCCATTGTGGCCCTCGAGTCAAAAAGTTTGCCCACCCCTGCCTTAGACTATGGAGACAAAAATATTCAGTTTCTAAGAGCAGCAATACCAGTGTCAGAGGCAATATTATAATATCCTCTTTTCATTATCTTGGCTGTGGTTCTGGATCCCTAGCTTTATTTAGTTCTTGATTTCCATACCTCAACCACCTACTCTCCTTCAATCAATTTTGTTTTAACTAAAGCTAAGTTTTTGATATCTGTAATTAAGAACCTTGACTGATGTCATAGTTCAGGCCATGTAACAAAATGCCATAAACTGGGTGCCTTAAACAACAAACATTTCTCACAGATCTGGACAATAGAAAGCCTGAGATCGGGGTGATAGCATGGTCAGATTCTGGTGAGAACTCTCTTCCTGGCTTGCAGACAGTTGCCTTCTTGCTGTATCCTCAACAGGACAGAGAGAAGGTCTGGTAGTCTCTTCTTCTGAGGGCACTAATCCCATCATGGAGACTTTAACTCCATGATCTCATCTAAATCTCATTACCTACCAAAGAACCATTCCTGGTATCACATTGCAAGTTAAGATTTCAACATATGAATTTCAGAATGACTACAAACATTCAGTCCATACAACTGATACATTATTCTTCCCTTTAAATTACTCTCTCATCTTTCCCCAAAGTAGGACTTACCCTACTACTTTCTTCACCATCCCCTTATTTATTACATTTTTGTAATTTGACTTCTTTCCCCTAACCACGTTTGCTAAATTACTGAATCATCAATATACTCCTCTTCACTACTAACCCTACTGGTCTATTTATCAAGTAAGAATTTTTTCCCCAGATTATGTCTTCCCTCCCCTTCTTCACGCTTACCCAATCAAAATACCTCAATCTTAAAAAAATTTCCAGTCCCCTCCTTACTTCATCTTTTTCCTCTCCTCCTCCCTCCTTCTATCCTCTACCTCTGCCTTCTCCCCTCTCCCTCTCTCTCCTTCCCTCTCTTCCTCCCTCCCTGTCCTTCTCTCTCTCTCTCTACTCATCTAACCCAAATACCTCAATCCTGATAATTCCCAATTCCGAATCCTACCCCCATCCTCTCATAACAAATTTCTAACTACAGTTTTAAAATATGCCCCAGAAACAATTAAAATTCTTCTCCAAAACTAATGGATTAATCATTTTACCAACCTTTTCTAGTCATTCAAGTCATTTTCTTTCATCAGCTAGTTTTTCACATTTGTGTTTATAATGTTTCTACTTTCTGTTCCTGCCATATCAATGTGCTTCTCCTACCACCCTCCCAAAGACATAGAAGTCCCATCATAAAAAAAAAGATTTTCTTCAACTTTCTGTAAGGGCCCATGGAAAAGAGATTCCCTTAGACTATGGTGACAAAAATATCCAGTTTCTAACAGCAGCAGCAATACCAGTGTCAGAGGCAATATTATAATATCCAATGTCTCTAGGGGCAGTAAGCAATGAATGACCTTGAAAGACAGCCTCTTTTCATTATCTTGGTTGTGGTTCTGGATCCCTAGCTTTATTTAGTTCTTGATTTATTTAGTTCTAAATTCATATCAAACTCTTCCTCACCCACAATGATCTCCAAACACCATGTAATTTACTTCTCAGATCCATCCTTCCCCTAAAATCCCTCTGCCAAATTGTCTTTACCTCCACAATCTTCTCTTCCCATTAATGACTACAATGGTTTTCCCTTTTGCTTGTCCCTCATGAATCCATACATTGCTGTCAGAGCTATACAATGTTCTCAAATCAGACTTAGTAGTTACCTACATTCAAAAGCGCCTCACTCCCTACCACATAAAGTTTAATCCCTTTAGCAAAAGTATTTAAAAATCCATTACTTCCCTCCATAAAGCTCATGCTTATTAAACCACATGGGAACATTAATTCCCTGCAGAGTCCTCAGTCCAATCTCTTTCCAGTCTCTTTGCAGTCTAGAATGCCCTCTTTTTCACTGATATTCCCTCACAGATGGAAATCTTAATTCTTTCTTCAAGGTTCAGCTAGAAAATTGGGTCCTCTATTAAGTCTTATCCTATTCATAGTTAAACTGCTACTTCTTCTGTAATCCCATAACACTTTGTTTATAGTATTTCTAAGACAATTCATTTTCCCTTGCATTACTATTAGTTGTATTTGTAAAGCACTTTATTGCAATTTAATAAGGATTTAATTTTCACAGAAACTCTGTACATTTTACTGGAAATGAAACAGGAAGAGAGGTTAGTAACTGGGTTTAAAATAGTGCCCCTCTCTCTCTCTCTCTCTCTCTCTCTCTCTCTCTCTCTCTCTCTCTCTCTCTCTCTCCTGATTCCAAATCTCCAAACAATGAAATTTTGTATTTCTTAAGGGCAAAGACTCCAAGGAGCTTAACACAGTCCTTTCTGTGTAACAGATGCTTTGTGTTTTAATAAACATTCTCTTCTCTGTTTGAAATAACCCTGCTTTACCTGTCTGAACTCTAATCTATTCTTGAAAACATAGCTCAAAAGTTTCATCTCTAATTAGCTTTCCTTAACTCTTCCAGGGCTTACCTTTTTTAGGCTGAATCATACTACTTGATATGTTGTTACAAATGTCTTTTACATATATATATTTTTTTAATATTTTTTTTATTGATTTTTTACAGAGAGGAAAGGAGAGGGATAGAGAGCTAGAAAAATCGATGAGAGAGAAACATCCATCAGCTGCCTCCTGCACGCCCCCCACTGGGGATATGCCCGCAACCAAGGAACATGCCCTTGACCGGAATCAAACCTGGGACCCTTCAGTCCACAGGCCGACGCTCTATCCACTGAGCCAAACCAGTTAGGGCTACATATATATTTTTAAATGCATTAGTTGTAGTAATGGGTTTATAAGCTTGGGTGTAACCACCATGTCTTATTCCACTGTGGTATTGTCTATACTACCTAGTACAGGTAGTCGGTGCCCTGTCACTTGTTTCCTGAATAATGCTTAATAGTCCAGTCTATTCTCTGCTCCAATTTCTAAGCCCTTTATTTTTTGCATTACAGGTAGATATCAACTATTGGAAGAATTATCATATTTAACAGTAAATATTACTCAAACCACTCCTAAAATTTAAAGCTCACAGGTCAAGGAAAAATTTTAATCATCTAATGGGAGAAAAATCTAGAGTGACTATTTTAGATGACTGTAGAGGGCAGCAAAGCAACAGTAGAGTGTTCTCAAAGAAAAATGTGTTCTTAGGGAATTTCAGATTTGTTTTTTTTATTTTCTAGCAAATGCTGTTATGATTAAAGCTTTTAGAATTGAGACCTTTTAGTGTGCTATACACAAATTTCTTTTTTTTTTCTTTTAAAATTTTTTTTTTTTTGCTTAAAATATTACAAAGGGTATTACATATGTCACCAATTACTCATATATTTAAACATTTTCACTATCAATTATAAATATAACAAAAATGTATCAATGCCCAGATTCTTTATACACAACTGAAAAAATTAGTTTCATGAACAATTACATGACTTCAAAATAGCCACCATAATTGCTAACTCATTTACGAATCTAAAAGTTGAAAATGTTTTTCCATCGAAGTGTAAAAATAACGTATATTAAATACAGAAAACAATGTCACTAATAAGCAGTCTTATTTCTTGCTAAGAAATAACATGTCTTCATTAGTATAATTCTAGACTTGATATGCCTTTTTTTGTTATTCAAAATCAGTCAATGAACTATATCGATTATCCCAGTTTAATAGAAAAATAAATAAATAAATAAATCCTCTGACATTGTATTAATGTACAACAAACAGAAGGTAAGACCTTGAAAGATAATAGGAGTGTCTTACTATTATTTCAATATTAAAGTCCATTTTGGTTCTATTATGAACCAGGCAAATGAATTGTATCATTAAAATAATAATATATATAATCTCAGAATTGCTTAAAAGAATGGGGAAAAAGTATAAAAATATATATTCAACACAACTGCATTATTTGCACATGTTTTTCAAGGTTTTTGTTAGAGGTAATTTTTTACCTCTTTTAAGTTTAAAAAGCAGAAATTAGAGATTTAAAGTAGCTGCTACAGTCATTAACATGTGTAGACTCCAGTTTAGTGAAAAAATGCTATGATGTTCTAGCTCTTTGCCAATAGTAAGGATAGAACTGTTAGCTATGTACCTTTCCCTACTTAAATCTCTTCAAAAACAAAGAAAATGAGAAGCTTTAAAAAAAAAAACACAACTTTTTTTTTAATTTAAAGTAATGGAACCAGATTATCTCTGAGCAGATAAAGCCAGTTTATTGTCTGACTTAGTATTAAACTGAACTTATAGCCATGAACAATTCTCTCTAATCTAAATAAAATTAGAAGGGAATTTGGAGTTCATAATAACGACACTTGTGAAATGAATCTTAATCTCTCTCACAGTAACTATGACTAAATTAGAAATCAAATTAGTAATTTTCAAAAACAATAGTCTAAGATATTTTAGTAATGACAATCATGACTATCATGCATAACATACAGAAATAGTTACTATATGAAATTAATCTTATCACAGTTCACCATACTAACATTTCATTAATATTTTTGTTTTTCCTCTGAATTGAAACCATTAGAAGTGTCAAAACACACTCTTAACTATAAACAATGTTCTTAAACACTGAGTTGAGTCCTAGCTGTGTACACCTATTATGTGTCCCTTGGTATTCTCTTGTCCTCCCCAACATTACAAAATAGATTAGCCACCTTAAATTTACCTATTTTATTACTAAAACTCAAATCCAAAGTAAGGTTTATTGTACATCAAGTGAGGTATGACTGTATCTAAACTGGAGTAAATAAAACACAGCTGATTTTGCAATACCAAAGAACTGTATTCATCATAGTTCAATTCTGCAAACACTTAAGATTCAAAACGGGTAAGACACTGTGGAATAAAGAAATGGAAGTAAAGCAAGCAAAGACAATTTTTAGAAAAAAGACAACCACAAAGAACTATGTCATCAAGCAACTTCTTTAAAATCTACCAACCTTTTCTGTTTAAGTAAATGTGTGTGTGTATTCCCACCCATCTTGGCAGGTAAGAATAGGAGTAATATCAAGACAAGAATAATAACAAGTGTACAGACCTCCCTAAGGATATGTTTCCTAGATGGTGTTCTGCACAACATAGCTTCTGCAACACAACAGATATTACACATAAAAAAATAATTTGTTTAGTTTGTAAAACAATATTTTACTGAAGAATTTCTTAGACCATTAACAAACTAATGTACATAGTGACTTTTCATGAGGGTGCTATATGGTTAGCTTTTCCCATTCCCAAATGTATTCAATTATATTACTTTCTTCCAAAAACATATCTTCTGAGACTAGTATTCCACTGAAATGTTTTGGCAAACATTGCTCTACCAAAAGCATGAAAAAATAAACAGAATTTGCATGCAGTTCCCACTAATGACCACATGTCACACTGTTAAACACAGAACAAGGGTAGGCCTCCAGGGACTAAGGATTTGAAAGATATCTAGGATCAGATAGGAAATAAAGCAAATTCAGAAAAGTTTTTATAGTTATTTATTATAACTATTATTCTACTTTATTATTAATTTCAACATGGAAGATGAAATCATAAACCAAGTACTCACTGATACCAGTTTACTGTATAATAAATTTGGCCAATTCCTTAAACCATTATAATAGGAGAAAAGCAAATATTGAAATCAATATAACTTAAAAAATAATTTGTGTTTATTCTGATATGTGCTATGATGTATATAATGAAGCTTGAAGCAAAGTCTTTATTGCAAAGAGCACATATTACAGAAATTTTGTAATTAAATACTAACTAATTATAGTATCTAGTCTATACTATGTAGTATAGAAGGTTGCATGGAGAAAAATCTTAAACAGGACACTTCAGAATCTGACTAGGTAAGAAGAGTAATATCATTTTAGGCCTTATAAGGAATAGAGAAGGACATACCTACTTCAGAAATAACAAATAATTTAGACCTGCGCTATCCAGTATGGCAGCCACCAGCCACACCTGACGACGCAGCACATCAAATACAGCGAGTTCAAATTATATTATATACCAGATTTCAAAGACTTACTATGGAAGCAAATGTATCTCAAATTTTAAATATTAATTGCATGCTGAAATGATATTTTTGGTTATATTGTATTAAATAAAATATTAAGATTAATTTCATCTGCTTCTTTTATTTTTTAATGTGGCATCAGGAAGACTTTATGTTTGTGGCTCACATTTGATTTCTATTAGACAGTGCTGGTTTAAAACTAAGTTTGATTTTGCTGTTAAACTCCTGAAATAAAGAAAATTGAGAGCCTACCCATATCAAGCACATGGGGACACATGAAAAAAATAGTGAAGTATTATTTTTTTCAGAAGAGTGACTATATCTGATCAAATCATAAATAAAAATTCTGTAAGAGCACTTTGGAGGGAAAACAGAATCATCTTAGGTCTCTTAAAATTCAAATGCCCCAACTCCCAGGCTCCATTTCCCACCCCTCTTGTAAAAAACTGATGATCCAGTAAGTCCATAGTGAAGCCTGGAATGTTTGAAAAAGATTACCTAGTACCTATAATTTGAATCCATCCACACATCCTACTTTTGCTGACCCTGGCTATCTGAGAATAATGATTTATAGCCCCTCCCTGCTTTAAAAATTTTTTTATTTCTTCTGAAGAAACCTGGGCTGAGAGCCTTTGCTGGGTGTAATGGCCAACTTATTTGAAATAAGAACAAGTTTGATTTTATTTATTTATTTTTTAAAATATGTTTTATTGATTTTTTACAGAGAGGAAGGGAGAGGGATAAGAGTTAGAAACATCGATGAGAGAGAAACATCGATCAGCTGCCTCCTGCACACTCCCTACTGGGGATGTGCCTGCAACCAAGGTACATGCCCTTGACCAGAATCGAACCTGGGATCCTTGAGTCCGAAGGCTGACGCTCTATCCACTGAGCCAAACCGGTTAGGGCTTATTTTATTTTTAATGATTAAAGGTAAAGGAGACCAAATAAAGTTTTTTAAAAAACTATTATATAAATTTCTCCTATTTATAAAGTCACATTTACTATCTTACACCTAACAAAATAATCATTTAAAGTGTTGAAAAGCATACTGTCATTTCTTATCCAATTAACCCAGTTATGAGCTGGTATGTTTACACATACCAGTTTATGAGTCAAATTCCAGTTTATGAGTATCTACTCACAATGCAACAAGTAGCTCTTTCCTACTCATCTTAATTAGCAGAATGAATGTTGGATAGTCAATAAGGTTACAAAAAAACAATCTCCCCGGATGCTGAAAATTCACAATATAAGTATGCAATAAATATAATATCCTTTCTAAAGCAATTACAGTTATCTCCAAATATAGCTTGTATCTATAGGTTCATAAGAAGCAGCTCTTAATAAAATTTTAAAACAGTGATCTATAAGAAGTGAGTCACTTAGGAAAACACTTAAAGCTCACCCTTGATAAAGGTTCACAAGAAATACTATTTAAATATATGACTAGACTATGTCAAAGCCTATTATAAAAATAAAAATTATAAATTTTATAAAATTCTGGAGAGAATACGGGTTCAAGAGTTTACAATTTTAGATTAAAATATAAAAGGTAATCAAAAGTACAACATTAAAGATATAAACACTTTTGGATCTGAGTGCTTGGCACACAGAACCATCTTTACTGACTTAAAGATTATTTGATTTCATATTAATAATATTAAATACCATATCTTTTGTAAACCATATAGTCCTTCTTCTCAATTTTTATGAAGACTTCAATAGGTTACAGAATATGCTATAGCAATATATTATTTACTCACTAATTTTTAAGGAGTAAATTACAAAATGTCAAAACATTAATTTTTAGCAAACACCTCTTCAATAATTTCCAAATATGCAAAAGCCATAAGTTTTATTCTTTGACTTACTATGCAGATACAAAATGTACATCAGAGTTGCCAGGTCACTAAATTATGTACTGGACATAAAAATATGTACATAAAAATATATGTACTGGAAAACATAAGTGACATACACAAGGTAACACACACACACAAATATATTTTCCAATTCCTATTTCTGATGCCGTAGCTAAACACAAGAAAATATTTTATCTTTTTTGCTTGCTTTTAAGTTTGGTTCACTTTTCAATTACATCTGTTCAGGATACAGAAAGATTCATACATGCAATATGAATTATAGGCCCCAACCTGATACTATAAGTAACTTGATAAAGTATAAGTGAAGTTGACACTCTCCTCTTCAACTCCACATTTTCAACATAATCACTAATATTCTAAGTGACTCTATGGAACTACCAAGTCCTAAAATACATTCTACATCACGAAGGGAAGATTCAATTAGGTTTCATATAATAACAGTTGATTTCACCATATCCCAATATTCTGAAAATTGGTCATCTATACATTTACTTGAAGTAAATTTAACAGATATCCAAAAAGTACTGGCTCCACTATACACTTAAAATAATGATGTAAAGTACACATACAAGTCACTGAACTTAAAAACTCAATTATTCAAGATATCCTAGTAGAATTTAAGAATGACAAATACCAGGCTGGTTGGTTTTAATGTGCAATACACTAACTAAATGATAACATTTAAATGTTTACTATATTGCATGCACTCTACTAAATATTTTATTTTATTATTTCACTTAATCTTCACAAGAACTCTATAGGCAAGGTAATACCATCCATTTGTTTAAAAGATGAGAAACCTTGCCAAAACCGGTTTGGCTCAGTGGGTGGAGCGTCGGCCTGCGGACTGAAGGGTCCCAGGTTCAATTCCGGTCAGGGGCATGTACCTGGGTTGCGGGCATATCCCCAGTGGGAGATGTGCAGGAGGCAGCTGATCGATGTTTCTCCCTCATCGATGTTTCTAACTCTCTATCTCTCTCCCTTTCTCTCTGTAAAAAATCAATAAAATATATTTAAAAAAAAAAAAAAGATGAGAAACCTTAACTTTACTGAGGTTAAATAACTTGCCAAAGACTCACACATTTAGTAAGTGGCAGTCTTTTTTCAGAATCAAATTATTTACTATCTAAACCATAAACTGCAGAGAAGAGACAGAGAAAGAGAAAGAACAAACTTGTACTATCTACCATAACGCCTAACCTCAATAAGAATATATGACTCAACTTATTTTTGTAAAGTAGTTCCCCCGCCCTCCTCAGTTTACATTCATATATCTTTATCTAATGGGTTAGATATCCCTCTTCTGGGCATAGTACCTCATGCAGATCTCTTTTATAAACTCCAAACTGTCCTATAATCATCTATTTCCTTTATGTCTACCACATGCTATAAACTCCTTGAAGTCAGGATTCTGCTTTAGTCATGTTTTATGCCCCCAAGAACCTGTTAACTGCCAGGAATATAAAAAGTATTGAAAGTGCAGTTAGAGGTTCAACATCATATTAGATCTTTTCTATAATCTTCTAAACATCATCTTAAGATAAAACCTTACTGAAAGTGGAAATAGTAAAATCCTAGATTCAAATAGGAATTTATGAATTAAGGTCAAATAGTATAGCTTCTCTTTCATTAATACTATATCCCTGCTAATACTCTACATCTCAAGAAAAATGTTGGGAAGAAAAGTGAGATAAATCTGATCACCTATGAATTGATCATAAAAAAACATGAAATTCCAGAATTAAATAAATGAGGTTTCTCAAGTCAGATGGTATTGTAAATCTAGTCTCCTTAACCTTTATACCTAGGAATTTGTTAGGCTTAAAAAATATATCAAAACCTGGCAGTTTGTCAACCTGTAAAATTCTCACTTAAAAAGTTCAGTTCTTCAAATAAGATAGCTAATGTGTATCCCCAAACAGCAAATATGATGTAATTTTTATAGCTTTCAGAATATTGAATCTACCAATCGCAAGGGGTTTTTTTTAGCAGTCCAATTAACATATGAAAATAACCTTGTACTAAAGATGATATTGCAGAAGTTGAGTATAAGACTATGCAAAATGTAAACCACATATCAAAAACACTAGCAAACTGAAAAAAGATCTGTGCATTATAAAAAAGTAAAGCATTCTGTTAAGACAAATCATCAGACAAGACATCTCTTTAAAGCCTAAAAATTTTTTCAACTCTGAAACTAACTACTCAAACATTAGTACATGCTAAACCTTGTGAGCAGTATAGGAATGTTTGATCAACGAACAGGTTATGTGAAGAAAATTCTGTTCCCACACTTGCTAAGAATCCATACATCACAACTGTGCCCTAGTCAGAATGAATTTAAAATAGAGAAAGGTTGATAGAAAAGAATCATCATAAGGGTTCACAAATTAGGGTGTTATAACACTATAAGCCAAAAATGGAAACTCTTGAAATGAGCAGTGCACATGAACACAAAACTAGTGTCTGCCTCTACAACTACAAGCAGAGTTGACTCTAAAAACTTCAATTTACACCTCTCCTAAGTCACAGTCCATGTGCCTAGACTGCTTGGATTTTTAGGACTCTAAAAGATGAAGTCCCTTCTATAGCACATTATTAAAGAGATTTTTAAAAACCTCTTTTCTTCTTCCAAGAGAAAAACCAATGTGTTTCTTCAAAAAGCAAACAACACTTCACTTGCAGAACTGTGAAATTATTACCCAAATTCTATTTCCTTGTATTAGCTGTACGTCTAGCTAGATTCAGTCTTCCATAGGGCTTTTGCCTAGCTAGATAAGCTTTTACTGGGGGTACAAGTAATATTCCTCAGTCCTTAACACAATCTAAGTAAAGACAGTAAAACTGTTAACACTTTTCTCCCACCCAACTGTAATCCACAGTCCTCCCTTGATGGCAAAGAACAGTGCACAAATTCAATCTAGAATCTTGCATCAATTTAAAGAGGCAACAGCATTAAAAATTGGGTGGTGGAACCAAACATCTGGAGCGTGGGGCTACGAAAACACTGTAGACTGGACAACATACCCTTTATCATCGTATACTTTGTAAATCGCAAACTTTCATGACAGTGCTTGAACCGTGGTGGTGAACTGCTGGCTGGTGGAAATGCTCAGCCTACAAGCAGCACTCACCTCTTGAAAACTTTGCCTCCCACATAACCAACCACCTTGACACACCTACCTCAACAGGATTCTCCTTTTTCTAAATCGTAATACCCAAGAAATCCGCACACATCCTTCCTTTTAATAAATACTGGTAAAACTCTCCTTGTAATAAATACTGGTTTCATTTAACATTGCATGACACACGGAGATCCAAGAGCTGCCTCATGAACCGGTAAAAAAAAAAAAAAAAAAAAGTATTGGGTAAACCAATCTCTGAGCAAACGTCAATTTTGCTCCTCCACTTCCTCACCAAGTAGGAGCCTTTGAATGAATCAAGTCCAGCAGTGTTTATGGTATTACCAACGGGCCGATACAGCTAATCCCCGAAGACTGGTGGCCTTATTTTGCCAAATCATCACCTTCTATGAATGATCACTCATGTCCATCTCTCGTGCATGAAAGACATTTCTTACAGGATCCTGAGCAAGCAGGCTTCTAGCTTCCCGTATCTAGGGACAGAACTTACAACGAGAATCGCTCCTAGGAAAACTGTACCATCAGCACGAGGGAAGGGATGGGGAAGAGGCTTGGTGTTTGCCGTGATCAGAAGAGCCATGCACAGTCGATGCCATATTTAACACATAAATCAAAGCCCTGGGGACAAATCGTGTTTGCAGAAATAAACACTGACAGTGTGAGAGAAGTCCCACAAACGGAGGCAGCGACGGGCTCCACGCAAAGCCATCCCGAGGCAGGCAGGCGGGGCAGAACCGGGCCGGAGGATGGAGGCCAACGGACTGTAGGGGATGCTGCAGGGTGGGCGCCAAGGATGCCTCCTCCCGGGCGGAAGGCGGGGAGAGACGGACCCGAAGGCTTCATTCCGTCGGACCCTGGTCCCTAAAGGTATCTGGGATCACAGCTCAAGTTTCACCGGGGAACAGGGCGGCGGCAAACGTGCATCCCGGCACCCCAGCCCCAGCCCAGAAAGTCCGCGCTCTCGGTTTCCGGCTCGAATTAGCAAGGAAGTAACGGTGCCCGGAGCACTCCCGGTGGAATCCGGGCAGAAAGCAGCACCGCCCGAGCCTGGCCATCAGCGCGGCCGCGGCGGAGGGAGCGGGCGGCCGGCGTCGCACTCGCGGGCCCGGCCCTTCCCGGGCCTCGCCCCGGGCGCGGCGAAAAGTTTCCAGCCAAAGTCCGCGGCACCCGCTCGCGCAGCCAACCGCCCAACGCAACCGCCTCGCCGCTCGGGAGAGCCGCCCACGCGGGCCCGGCCGCGGTGCCGGGACCCCCGGCCGCGCCTCCCTCAGCCCACGCCGCCGCCGAGGTCCACCTACCGCAGAGCCGGGAGAAGAGCAGCAGCGGGAAGAGCAGCAGCAGCAGCGGCGGCGGCGTCGGGGGCGGCAGCAGGAGCCCGGCCCCGGGGGGAGAAGCGAGGGAAAGTTGTGCTTTGCCGCCTCCGGGACACAGCGGAGCCGGCCCCGGGGTCCGCGCCATTCCCCACCCTCCCCCCGGCCCGCTCGCCCGCCCGCCCCCTCCGGTTCCCCGGGACCCGGCGCCTCCGGCTCTGGGCGGCGGCGGCAGCGTCTGCGGCGGAAGGTCGGGCGCGCGCCTCCCCAACTCCTAGCTCCTGAGCCTCGGCCGCCGGCTGACACTGCGCCGAGCGCTCGCGGCTGCCTCGACACCGCCGTCGCCGACGCCACTGCCGAGGCTGAGGCGGGAGCCGCCCGCCGCCGCCACTCCCCGCCCCCCCGGCACCCGCCCGCTCCGAACTCCTGAGAACTCGGAACGCACCACCCCGCCCGCGCGGGAGGGGAGAGGAAGCCGACCCCCGAGCGGCCGCTGGAACCCGCCCGCCCGCCTGCCCCACGCTAACTCCGGCTCCCGTCCGATCCCGGACTGCCTGCCGCGCCTCCTCCCGCCCCACTCCCCTCCACACGCCCCACCCCTTTAAAAAAAAAAAATCTCTTCTCTCCACTTTGATAACGGGTTTCTCCCAGAGCAGGGCTCTAAAAGGGACAGGGAAATCTGGAATGGGTTAGGAGGCCCCGCCCCTCGCCCCGGCGTCGCACCCCCCCGCCCAGCCTTTCCAATGGTCTCGCCCACTCCGCCCCTAGTGGGTCCACCGCTGCCCCGACGCAGACAGAGGCGGAGGGCGGCGGCGGGACAATCGGCTCGCGGCCGGCCTCGCCCGCGCGGGCTCTCCGTCTGGCGGGGACCCCGGGCCGGGAGGGCGTGGGGAGGGGAGAGCGGGATGGGGTTGGCCCCTCCGTTGCCCCTGCGAAGGGTTCCTGTCCAGGAAGCTGGACTCAGCCTGCAGGACTAGTTTGTCCTCTCTCCTCGCCGGGGGCGCACGGGGCCGAAAGGACTTTGTCCTTCCTCCTGCTTCCCGGGACAGCTTTGCTCCCCGAATTCCTCCCTTCCTCCCAGCCTCCCTCCCCCACAGCCCGCCGAGGCACCTTTGCACGGGCTTTTTTTTTTTTTTTTTTGCTCGTTTCACTGGAGGGGCGGCTCGGAGGAAGGGTCAGCGTTGCCGGGCGAGCAGTGGGGGTCCCGGAAGGTTTGCTTTCCCGCCCTGGCTTCTTCCCGGCTGCCAGGCTGTCGGCTCTCCTCGCCTGGCGACTGGCAACAGGAGGCCGTGGATCTCCCCGATCGGAGCGCCCCGAGCGCGGTGGTGTTTTTCTTGGGGTTTGTTTCATTTGCATGTTCGCACGTGTCGTTTTAGTTTTCATTGCTTGCTCTCCTTTGAACTTATGGCGGGGAAAGCGACCTCGGGAACTGTTCCACCCTCTGCCCCGAAGAAGAGCGTCTGGGGTCCACCACCACCCGCCCTCACCCCCGGCGGGTTGCTCGCCCTGCCCTGTCCCTCCGCCCTCGGCGCGCAGCTCTGGTGGCCGGACCTCGGAACCACAGCCGCGGGCGGTGCTGCGGCGGTGGTGGACAGTGTGAACTGTCCCGAGAGGAACTGGAGGCAGGGGACGCACATCCTCAGCCCTGGCACCATTCATTTTACGTAGATCTTGCCATCTCCACCTAGTCACAGATACGCTCCAATGAGAAGGAAGTCGAACTAGGATCTAGCCGCCTGTCTCAGCTGAACTAATGCTTGCCTGCCCCCGGATCACTAAGTCATCCCCCTTCAATCACGAGGGTCTCCCACTCACCAACTGGCTATGTTTTACCTCCAAGGCTGCACACCCTTAGGCCCTACTCTTTTTTTTTCTTTTTCTTTTTTTTTTTTTTTAACTCCCGCCTCCCATCCTAGTTCTGAGTTTGGAATCTCTCTTCCTCCACCCCCTTGCCTTTCTCCCACTCTGTGCCTGCCTGCCTGCCGCCCGGACCCCTGTAAACCTGCCTCCAGCAGCCGCTCTTTTCCATCACCTCTAGCCTCAGGATGCATTATGACTAAAACTTGTCCTGCATCTGCTCTGGGAAATCCCCTAATGATGATCAGAACTGACGAAAAGTAGCTATTGTGACTCACCTAAGCTCTGCTGACACCGCCGTTTTCCCCGAGAAGATTTATTTTCTACTTTCGCATTCCCTAAACCAAAAATTACTGCTAAATTTAGACAGAGCCCACTGCTCAGTGACTAGCTAATTATCTGTTTAGATAGCACTTTAACAGTTGCAGATACTCAGTAAATAACGAAAATTTTAATATTACTAGCCACCCCCAGCCTGCAGCCTTTCCCTGATCATTCCAGGCTCCAGAAAAAAAAGTAATTTAGCCAACATTTGAAAAGGTGCCAAGTGGTTAATGTGGGGGCCAAGGTGCAATTGCTACAGAGACCACGCGGGATTAGCTGGGTTAGTCTTCTCAAAAGGATGATACGGAGCTTTAAAACTATATATCCTGCATATTTTGAAAAATTGGATTAGTGGCATGCTATGGTTATACTTTCCTCTGACCCAAAGTGAAGAGAGAGCTTGGAAGAGTAGTATTCATAGATGTTATATAAGCATTAAAAGAGCACCATGCTGGTGTTTTATGTACTTACAAGCATTATGTTCTAATAATAATAATTGTGTTGATATAGCATCTTCAGCCAGAGATGTCAAACCGCACAGAAGGTAGCAATTACTACTATTCCTACTTGACAGCTGGAGAAACCTAGGCACAGAGGTTAAGTGCAAATACTATAAGCCATGTGTGGTGGTTTTTCTGCCAGAACCAAGGTCTTGCCTTCCAGTGGATACCACTAAGCTCTCAAGATTCCTTCTTAACTTAAAAACAAATTTATTGAAGAAACTCAAATTTCTACTTTCTAAGTGCCCAGTCATAAATTATGTTCTTAAATACATACCCACCCCAAGCTTTCTTATTAGAAATTAGTTACAGAAAAATATTTTACATTACATAGTACAGCTCATTTCTTTCTTTTTAAAAACGTGTTTTTATTGATTTTAGAGAGAGAGAAGGGGAAGGGAGAGAGAGAAACATCCACCAGAGGGAAACATGGGCAGCCTCCTGGATGCCCCCCACTGAGGATGGACCTCCTCAACCCAGGCATATGCCCTGACCTGGAGTCGAACCAGTGACCTCTTGGTGCATAGGAGGACACTCAACCAACTGACCCACACTGGTTGGGCTCAGCTGTTTTTTTTTTTTTTTTTCCCAAGGAGCAGAATTATTGTTGGTTTTAAAAAAATCTTTAACATGAGAGCATTACTTGGTTTTATTCTATTTTTTTTTTTTTGTCTAAATTTATAGATAAGTTTACCTTTATTGTTTTAGGGACAAACTGGTTGAAAGAATGCTTAATTATAGCTAACTTACTAATATTTGTAGTAGCATTGAATCCAAAGTATGCATGTATTTTCCAAGAAAAAAAATTATCTGACTAAAAAACAACATGATTCTAATGCCAAAAATGATTTCATTGTTTTGGGTTAAGAATACTTTCCCACTTTCTGCCTCAAAAGACTGCCAATTGTTGAGTTTCATTAATTCGTAACTAAAAAACAAAGGTTGACATGTTAAAGAAGTAATTGTGTACAGTGCTGGACATTTTTACATTTACTCAAACAATTCAAATTAAAGGTTTAAGACTATTATTAGAATTTCATAGCTGACTCTGAAACAAAGGAAGTATTTTATAGTAGAGGTAGGCCATTATGTACTCTAGGTAGTTCCACTTACCATCAGCAAAATTTTTATAACCTGCTATGTGAAGAAGTATAGCTTTTCCCTCAGTGGAAGAGATGAGCAATGCTTTTTGGAATGTTTGAACTTGGTACTATCCTATATAATAAAAGGCCAATATGAAAATCGACTGCATGGCAGCGGATCAAACTGTCGCTATAATGCGCACTGACCACCAGGGGACAGACACTCAATGCAGGAGTGTTCCCACAGTGGGAGCACTGCTCAGCCAGAAGCCCTGAGCCAGGCTCACGGCTGGTGAGTGCAGCAGTGGTGGAGCAGTGGTGGCAGGAGCCTCTCCTGCCTCTGCTGCAGGCAGGCCGTAAAGAGCAAGAGGTCTCGAACTATGAGAGCCCTGGACTGTGAGAGCAATGTCTGACTGCCAGCTTAGGCCCGATCCCATGGGCCTAAGCCAGCAGGTGGACATCGCCCAAGAGGTCCCAGACTGAGGGAGGGCGCAGGCCAGGCTGAGCCCCCCCACCCCCCCACCAGTGCACAAATCTCATGCACTGGGCCTCTAGTATTTGATAAGCTGGTTTTACCCAGCTATAATCATAATCTTCTAAAGCAGAACTATGCAAATAGTTTAAAAAGAAACTGCAACCCCACAGAAAAAGTCCACACATTTACAAATCTTCACCAACCCCACATTTACCAAATGTAACTATTTCTTACTAAAAAGATCTCCCTACTCCCATAGATTTATACTGTGTTCTTCCTCATATTTCCTTGGGGTCAAATTTCACTCTATCATTGAGATCTTCTATCAAGAGCCCTCCTATCTCAATTCTTATCCTCTCTTATTTTTTTCCACTGTACTCACCATCTGACATGATATATCTTTATATATTGTCTGTTTTCCTTTTGCTAAAATTAAAGTTCCATAAGGATGGGTGGGAGCTGTATATTTTTTCACTGTTCAAACCCAACCATCTAGAACAGCCGTGGGCAAACTACGGCCCACGGGCCGGATCCGGCCCATTTGAAATGAATAAAACTAAAAAAAAAAAAGACCGTACCCTTTTATGTAATGATGTTTACTTTGAATTTATATTAGTTCACACAAACACTCCATCCATGCTTTTGTTCCGGCCCTCCAGTCCAGTTTAAGAACCCATTGTGGCCCTCGAGTCAAAAAGTTTGCCCACCCCTGATCTAGAATAATATCTACTATATAGGTACCTGTTTGGATGATTAAATGATTATAATGACATAGCATACTCAGATGTACATCTAATGGCAGGTAAACTCAAAAGAATTTTAATGTTTTAAGGTCTTGAGTATATGATCATCTTGAGTTTTTAAGCTGGATGATAATTACACTGACTAGTGCTTAAGAGACTCCATTTAATTTCTTCTAGTGCTACTTATTAAACTATTGTCTTTCCCCTCCATAGTCACCCTTCCAGATGCCTGATTTGTAATATGGGAGTTATGGTTCTGCAATCTGCCTTCTTTGCCAACTGACTTCCTGGTAGGTGCTATCAACAGAAGTCACTGAGGGAGGGTAGAAGGCAAGAAGAGGGAGACGAGACCTGTTCCTTTCTGTTTGCTTACTGCTCCTATCAGCATCACCTCAGCAGTAATAGCCCTTCACCCTGTCATCAGCAGCTGGTCCCAGCCTCCCACTTGTTTTATACCCTGAGAACCAGACTCATCACAACCCCTCAGAGGTACCCAGCACCAGCCAGGCTGTGCCCATTTCTCAGGGGTCCAATCCCTAGCTCATCAGGAGCCCTCCTCTGAGCTTCTGAGTTCTAATAACCCAACCTTTTCCCTTTGTTCCTCCAGCTCTAAAGGTGGTAATGGATTCCTACATTTCATATCTTTGGATCACCTCAATTTCCCCTATTTGGTCTGGAGACCTCCCTTCCAACCCCTGTGTAACAATACCCTATTATTAAGTTCCTTCAGTAACATAGTATGGTCTCCCTTTTTCTGATCAGATCTTGATTGATGCTCTCTTTATCAGTGACTAATTCTCAAACTTTCCCTTGTAACAGTTATTTTCTCTAAGTCAAATTATTTAAAATAGAGGCAACATCAATCCATCAATTAATGTAAATAACAGCAGTAAGGAAAATGAGCAAAATGTGTTCCTTTAATTGGCAATAATCCAGATTGAGCAAAGGTGGGTTTGAAATAAATAAATTTTGAGGAAATTATGCTGGTGTTTTAGTCATATGTACATATGATTTGTTGATATTCCTCATCTAGATCACGATAAAAACAAAAAGAAACTTCAAATTTTTGGTGATTTTTTTACAGACCTTGAGTACACTTGAGAATCATTATAGAGCTAAAAGATAATAGGATTATGTGTGTGTGTGTGTGTGGTGGGGGGAGAATTGGACTTCTCTAATAAACTTACAATAAAACAAACATACACTTCACGTAACTATCTAAAAGCTAACTTTTTAAAAAAATAATATACAACTCTTTTGTAGAACACTAGAGTTCCAAAGAATACAGTTTGAGAAAGGGATTTTTAGAGAGAGAGAAGAGCTATGCAACTGCATTATGGTAGGTTAAATAAAAGGGAACTCAAACAACAAATGAACAAACAAGACATTCAAACAAAAACTCACAAACACAGACAACAGTATGGTGGTGACTAGAGGGAAGGGGGTAGAGGAGTAGCAATGTGGTGACGGTAGATTTGATTTTGGGTGGTAAATACACAATGTAGTATACAGATGATATATCATAGAATTGTACACTTGAAAACCATATAATTTTATTAACCAATGTTACCATAATAAATTTAATTAGAAAATAACAGAGTTCTCAGAAACAAAAATAAAGAGGCAGGTTAAATTTAGGAAAGACGATTGAGCTATTATGTGCTGGAGTCTATATTAGGTGTTGGGAATGGAAAAACCCAAGTCCTTAACCCTCAAACCAGAATATTCTTGCAAATAATGAATGGTTGTACAATATAGGAGATAATAGAGGAGGAGTCCTATGTATGCTTAAGGAAGACTTAACAGCAAAGATGACATTTGAATAGTCTTCAAGAATGAGTGGGGGGTTTTCATACAAATGGGGTGAAAACAGCCGCGGGAACAGGAGAACGATAGATGGAAGGGTACAGAGGCATGATAGAGTATAATGTGTTTTGGAAACCACAAGCATTTCTGTGCTGCTAGTGGGTAAAATTCAAAAGGAAATTAGGAGAAAAGGTAAAAAAGGGTTGGATGGGTATGCAGGGTGTTTTTAAACCTCATAAAGAAGTTCAGATTGTATCTGGTAAATCATGAAACAAAGACTTTTGAGTAGGAAAGGACAAAATTAGGTTTCCTAGGAAAGTCAGAGGCCAGTGTAAAGATGAGGATGGATGAATTATCAGGTGATTTGGCAGAAAATTAGTAAGGAAAATGTAAGAATGGAAATAATGAAGATCTGAATTGAGTGGTGTGATAAAGTGCATGTAAAAAAGAAAATTAATTGAGAAGAACATAGTATTTTAAAACAAACTAGTTTGTTCCCACAGTGGTTTGAATGTGGTATGTCTAGCTAAGAGATAGTAATACAGGCAAATGAGGGAAGTAAGACAAAAGAGACATGAGCAAGAGGATGAAAAAAGAAGCTCTCAAAAGAAGGTAGTGAAAATGTGGATGGAGGCAGAAGGATATTATAAGAGAGGATATGGAGAAGAAAATGGGGGCAGATCAAATGACAACAGTTGCAATAACATAATTGATAGTTTTATAAATTATTGGGAAATTTTTGCAACTTATTTCTACTTTATATTATTCCTTTAATTCTTATGGGCATGTCTCAGATTTATGTTATGTCCAGTACAGTTTCTCTTATAATATCATTAATAAGTATTTATTGAATGGAAGGGGGTGGGAAAAAAAGAATCATTTTGTGAATGGTCTTGCTATTGTTTTTAGATGGAACTGAACTAAATAAGTCTGGTGTCTGTGTGGTTTCAGTACAATGAAGAGCCACTTTTCTCCCCATGAGTGTTTCAATGGATCGTACCCTAATTAATCTAATTAAGGTTGGTGAACACATAGAAAGTTGGAGCACTCAGAGAAGGTATGAAAGCTCTGCCCCCTTCCACGTGCATTGCTCTATGCATATTTTACCTTTGACCATTTCTGAGTTCTGTCATAATAAACCAGCAATAAGTTATTCGCTGAGTCCTGAGAACCCTTCTAAAAAGTTGTCAAACCCAAGAAGAGAGTCATAGCCTGTTGGTCAAAAATATAAGGGACAACTAGGGACTTGTGATTGGCATCTGAAGTGGGGGTAGTCTTGCGGGACTTGTGGGATCTCTGCTAATTCCAGGTAGTTAGGTCATAATTGAATTGTAGAACACCGAACTGGTCTAGAGAGTTGGAAAATTGCTTGGTATAGGAACCTCATCACCACATTGCCTTTAACATTCCTATCTTCTAAAACTAAATGGGGGGGGATGCCCTAGCCCATGGTCAGCAAACTACGGCTCGCGAGCCACATGCGGCTCTTTGGCCCCTTGAGTGTGGCTCTTCCTAATCCTTAGGAGTACCCTAATTAAGTTAATAGCAATGTACCTACCTATATAGTTTAAGTTTAAAAAATTTGGCTCTCAAAAGAAATTTCAGTCGTTGTACTGTTGATATTTGGCTCTGTTGACTAATGAGTTTGCCGACCACTGCTTAACTCAGTGGATAGAGCATTGGCCTACAGACCGAAGGCTCCCGGGTTTGATTCTGGTCAAGGGCACGTACCTTGTTTGCAGAATCTCCTCCCTGGCCCAGGCCCTGGTCAGGGCACATGCAGGAAGGAGGCTGTTTCTCTCACATGGCTATTTCTCTTTGTCTTTCCCTCTCTCTTCCACTCTCTCTAAGAAATGAATGGAAAAATATCCTCAGGTGAGGATTAAAATAAATAAATAAACAAACTAAATGGGGGGGGGGGCAGATTTTCTCTTAAAAATTTAAGATTTTTTGCCACATCTACAGAAAGCTTCTGGGTGTTTTTTTGTTTGTTTGTTTTGTTTTTTACTTCTTCAATCCAGTGTGTCTTGAGCAGGGCTGGGTGTATCTACTTCTAAATTATTGTTCAGTAGCTTTCATTCAACAACATGTTCTCTCTCTCTCTCTCTCTCTCTCTCTCTCTCTCTCTTTACTTCTATGTACATCTTTATCTTCTGCTTCTACTGGAAACCCTTGATAACAGTAATATGTTTCAACCTCCTCCGGACCCTTGGTCTCAGTGGAAATTTCTCATAGAAAAGCTTTTTCTAAGCTAGCCTCCTGTTTTCCTACCAGTTTATCATCACTGTTGAATTTACTTTTTCTCTTCCAATTTTTCTCCTCTATTCCTTCTATCCAAATCCATTATTCTTCCCTGGCTTTTCCATCTTCTTACCCAAAGTGGGCTCTATGGAAAATGGTTCAATAATGCACTCACCAGCCCTTGCCTGAGTTGCTAACCCTCACTAACATCATTCAGTATTCCTGCGCAGATCAGAACTTGCTTGATAAAATCTTACAGGGCACCTGTTACTATTCTCAAAATCATGGTATCAAGTTTCCCCTCAGAGTCTCAAAGCTACTCAATAGTACTTGTAACCATCCTTATTGAAATCTTTACAGTGACTGCTCCAAATGTTTTTCTTTCTCCCCAGGCTCCCATTCCTTCCCTTGCTTTTTATTTTCCAGAAAAAAAAAATGAAGCTCTCCTAGATTGAATTGCATCAATCATCTTCTAATTTAACTTGTATGTCCTTTCCTCAGCAATAATTTAAAAGTTCATTGACAGTAACCTCATCTCCACTTTCTACCACAAATCAGAACCTATAGATAGTTATATTCTAAGAAGCTGAGGATGGAAGAGATACAACTTATCTTTTAGAAACAGATCAAATACTTTGGGTATTAGAATCCTTAAAATCTTTTTTCAGAATCAGGAACTCAGCTTTAAAGATAACAGAGAGTGCTGATAGCTCTGCTACCCAGTTGTACCCTACAATCTGTATGCGAATAAAAAGCCAAACAAAGGAGTTGACCTAATGTCTAGAACTAAATTGAGGAGCTATAAGCCACTTATTTGTCAAGGAAATTGGTTCTATCCCTCTCATAATCAAATACATTAATGATTAGCTATTAACTGAAATATGATTTTGGTATAAAGTCTATGTGAGTACTTGGGTAAATAAACGGGTTCATATGTAAGTGTGTAACAAGATGGCTAGAACCTCAGGATTGGGAGAAATCTTTGCTGATTTTCTTTGTCCTTTTTGCCCACTGTATGTTTCATAAGAATTCCATTTATTTAATTTCTTAAATTTGTCTCTATTTTGGTAACTGTCTTTACGGTTACTTAAATAACTATGAAATATACTATATTATTGAAAAATATCTAGGCATTCATTCTTCTAATACAACTCACCTAGAAAAACTAATATGTCATTTCTGCCAATAGCTATACAACAGCATGAGAGAAATCTCTTGGAAACTGACTCTTTTACCTAATAATAAAATAACCTTTCAGAACTATTATATTTGTTGTACCTGGGGGGATTATTGACAATGAATGAACTACCCTTTCAAATGCCATGATAGAAGATACATTTCATTCATTCAGTGAATATTATTGTTCATGCTCCCTGAAGTAGAGATGTCGCAGGAAAGAAGACCCATAGAGGTCCTTCTTCTCAATGACCTTTCAGTTTAGCATGGGAGGCAGATATTTAAATAAATAACTCGGCAACTTTTTAGCCAAAATTTTATTAATGTTGTGAGGAAAGGCTATCAGAGAGTGTATATTTGGGACCCAAATTAATACATGGGGTCAAAAATAGCTTTACTGATGAACTGTTATTTAAGCTAAAACCCCAAAAATAAATTGGTACTAACTCAATGAAAACCAAATCAGTGTGTGTGTGTGTGTGTGTGTGTGTGTGTGTGTGTGTGTGTGCGTGGAAAGCGTTCAGTGTAAAGCCCACAGTTTGGTCAGTTTTTAAAATGTGCCAGTTATTTGTGTGTAGCTCTTGACTCCATTCATTCTTGACCTTCTTTGTTTTCTGAATCACAGGAGCTGGAAATCAGCAAACTACATGTTGCCGACTCCCTTTTCAGCACATTTCCTGTTAGTTTCTGACACTCTGCAGCAGTGGTAGGACATTTGTAGTCAGAGAAATAAGCCTTTTTTTTTTTTTCTGCTTCTGGTGGAACCTCAGGTAGCAGCAACAAAAGTGGTAGAAGACTCCAGTAGTCAGTAAAGGGATTTAGCAGCATCTCCTGAAAGGCAAATGTCCGTTTAGTTCCAACAGCAATAGGTACAGGCCTCGTGTCTCCAGCATAGCAAAGAAAAAAAAGGTGAGCAGGCTCCAGCCCAGGGTGGATAGCAGTCTCCTGATCCTGAGTAACAGCTCACTCACTGAAATGGTCCTTGGGTTCGATTTTTCCGGCTGTACACTGATGAATAGAAGAATGACATAAGGTACTAGAAAAGTAGAAAAAGTCCAAGTAAAGGAGATTATAGGTAATCTTAAATATTTTGGATTTCATCCTAACATTAATTCGAAGCCATTGAAAGATTCTCAATGGACAAGTGACATGATCAACTTTCCATTTTTAAAAGGAGCAATCTGTCTACCATACACAGAACGGACTGACAAGAATAATAGTAAATTCAAGCCGAAACCAGTTTGGCTCAGTGGATAGAGCGTCAGCCTGCGGACTGAGGGGTCCCAGGTTCGATTCTGGTCGAGGGCATGTACCTGGGTTGCGGGCACATCCCCGGTGGGAGATGCGCAGGAGGCGGCTGATCGATGTTTCTCTCCCATCGATGTTTCTATCTCTCTCCCTTTCTCTCTGTAAAAAATCAATAAAATATATTTAAAAAAAGAATCTAAACTCTCTAGCCATAAAGCAGTCAGATTTTTTTTAAAGAAATAGTAAATTCAAGAATTAGTTAAGTAGATATAGAAATTCAAATAAGAAGTGATGATGGTTAGTAACAAAGTGATGAAAATAGAGAAGTTGACAGAGCAGTTTGGTTGGGTTTTGAGGGAAAGAGGAACCAAGTCAAGGATGACTCTAAGGTCTCTAACATCTGAACTGAGTAGGTGTTGATGCTATTCACTGAAATAAGACAATTGAGTTTGAGGTCTAGATGAGATATCCAAGCAGGTATGTTCAGTATACTATTAGATATCCAGAAGAGAACTCATAACATTGGTCTAGGCTGGGGAAATAAGCTTAGAGTTTATAAGCAAATTGATTGCCATGTAAGTACTGTATATTAGTTCACTTAGGACATGAGTAGAGCAGATAAGGTGTAATCCTGAGAAATGGAGGAAAAGGCAGCTCTAGCAAAAGAGACTGAGGAGTTGCCAGAGAGAGAGAGAGAGAGAAAGGAAACTGCAGATGTGATATCATCAATACCAAGAGACAAAAGTGCTTTTAGAATGAAGAAATAATCAATTAGGTTGAACACTATGGTGTGAATGGGGATATTGGTAATCTTGGGAAGAGCAAGTAACAAAAAATAAGTGGATAATATAAGCATAAATTATTATATTAATATAATACCATGAGATAATATATTAATATAACAGAATTTGTTAAAAGAATTTGTTGGGTAGTTCATTACATTTCTGGGAGGCTTGTTAATCAATATTGGAGATTAGCAGCCAGAAACAATATCCAAAATCACACTGCAAGGGATCAAGAGAAGATACTGTTGCTACAGTCACTGGACATTAGACAACACATTTGACACCAAGGAAAGGGCTTGAGCTGTACATTAGACACACAGAGGAGGAAAAGTTTTCCTCAGCCCTCTTGGGGACCTGGCTGGGTCTGAAAATTAAACTGACAAAGCCAGATTAACAGGAGAAAAGCATACAAATTTATTGAATTAAAGTTTTACAGGAGAGCCTTCATGAGGAAGTGAAGATCCAAAGAAATAGCTAAACCTGAGTATTTTATCTGACATTCTATGAGGAATAGAAGTCATGGAGAAATGTGATAAATTTAGTAAACGGGGGAAAATGAGCAAGGCCTGCTTGTTTAAGCCTTCTTGGTGTCCCTTGTCTTTGGAAGTAAGGATCCTCTTCTCCTCCAGGTATAGCGAAGGCACTTTGTATCTGAGGGTCTTATGAGCTGCTTCAGGAGAAAAGAGCAGGGGCAAGGTCAGAATGACCTTCTTGTTTCCAGCATTTTTTAAAACTCCTTCAGATTAAAATATTAAATAGGCCAATGTGCCATATCCTGGGATAGCATGTTCTGAAACCCATCAGATACCATCTATTACACTGCTGCCACTGCCACCACAGACTCAGTCTGCCTGCAACCATCAGCACCACTAAAGAGTTTCTTGAGTACCACAGGATTGATGAACCAGAGCATCTACTCTGCCTAGTGGTGGAAATAGAAACTAGAATGAAATAATGAAGGAATTAATGAAAGAGGAGGATATGAGGAGAACAAGCATAGATAACTTTTTCAAGGCCTTTGGCTTTGGGGGGGAAAAAAAAGAGGAGAGAGCAATAGCTGGAGGGCAGTGTGGTATCCACAGAGAGGTCTTCATGATTAGAAGGATCTATGAAATAGGGATAAGCTGATGACATTTTAGAAGGTAATCTACAATGTAAGATCACCTGAGTAATAAGACAGGAATACTTACAATCACACTATTGTCTAACATTCTGGGGATACTAAATAGAGAAATGAAGAAGAGAATTTTGAGGTTTAAATATCAGAGAGGGAGATATTGAATTAATGCCTATTCATAGGCAATACTATTGCATGCCTAAAAATCCCGATAATTAACTAAAAATCCAATGAAATTAGAGAATTCAGTAAGGTAACTTACTACAAAATTAATATCTAGAAATTAGTAGCCTCTATATTGTGAAATGAATTAGGAGCACTAATAAAATACAGGATCCACTTTCAATAACAATAAAAATGACAAAATACCTAGTAATGATCTTAACAAGAAATATGTAAAATTTTTATGAAGAAAACTTAAAGGCAGAAATCATAAAAATAGTAGAGGAAACCATAAGAATTGTCTCCCTATAAACTTTGAGTAGGAAAGAACTCTCTTAAGTATATCACAAATGCCAGAAGCATAAATGTAAAACTTTAGTAAATCTGACTTTAAAATATTTTATTTAAGGCCAAAAAATTTGCAACTCATATTTAAAAAGCTGTCTTTATATATAAATGACTTATACAAATCAGTTTTTTTAAAACACAACAACATGAGAAAATGAAAAAAAGATATGAACAGAGTTTTTAGAAAAGGAATAACAAATGACTTTTAAATATTTAAAAAGGTTGTCAATCATGCTCATAATAAATAAACTGCTAATTAAAATTATGAGATCTGCAGGAAACTTAGTGATACCCTTTTGTTGGGTGAATGTTATCACTCATACATTTTTGATGGGACTGTAGTTTGATTTGACATCTGTGGAGGTTAATTTGGCAATATCTATTCAAATCACAATTATGTTTATGCTTTAACCCTGTAATCCCACCTGTAGGTATATCTTGACATATGTCAAATAATTTAATCTGCAGGTATATCTTGACATATGCCAAATAATGTATGAAATTGTTTGTTGCAATGTCATTTATAACAATAAAATTTGGAGACAAGTTAAATGTCAATAAGGTTAGGTTAAATAATTTATAGGACATTTATAATTGAGGCTGTATAGCTAAAAAATAATGAACCAGTACTTTATGAATTAATATTATCTCCAAGATACTTTTAATGAAAAAAAAAACAGATATGTAACAGTGTGTAAAGTGTACTGCTTTAAAAAGAAAACACTTAAGAAAGATAGTGTGCATAATTTACTTGTAGGCGCTTAGAATATCTTTGGCAGGATTCTTGCTCCAAGGATAAGATAGGTAACTGGGACTAGAAATGAAAAAGAGATTTTTCATCATATTCCCTTCTATAACTTTTGAACTTTGAATCATCCTATATAATAAAAGCCTAATATGCTAAGTGTTTGGTTGTCCAGTTGTCCATTCAATCAATCAAAGTGTAATATGCTAATGATATGCTAAGGCCGCTCAACCGCTTGCGCGGTTCCTGCTCAGTTGTCTAATTTGTCATATGCACTGACCACCAGGAGCAGACAGTCGGCTGGTCAACCAGTCGCTATGATGTTCACTGACTAAGAGGGGGCAGACGCTCCAATCGGTAGGTTAACTTGCTGCTGGGATCCTGCCGATCAGGACTGAGCAAGTTGGGCTGGACATGCCCTGGAGCCCTCCTGCAGTCCCTCCCTGGCTGGCCAGCAATTTCCCATGTCCCTCCCCAGCTCTGATCGTGGACTGGTGGGGTCCACGATCCCCACCAGAGGCCTGCGCCTTCCCACGATCTGGGACCCCTTGGAGGATGTGGAGAGCCAGTTTCAGTTTAATCCCACAGGCCAGACCGAGGGAACCCACTAGTGCATGCATTCGTGCACCAGGCCTCTAGTTTATATATACTGCCTACTCAAAACAATCAAAATTTGAGAATAAAAAGCCTGTGGGATAAAGAAATAAAATAAAGTCAATATGGTAAAGCTGCTAAATTATTAAAGTAGGATGGTGCATCAGAAATGATTTTATTTTTGCCTTAACTAATCTGGGAACTTATATTTCCGAACTGTTCAGTCCTTTTTTAATACCTGCAGGAACATCAGGTTATTGGGCATCAGTGCCTGAACATGCATTAAACCATTAGGTGACCATCGAAATGACCTCAAGAAGAAATTGTTCCATTGTTCATACCACTGGACATCTGAAGATTACCATCTTGGACCAATCCTGAAGCTAAGAATTCAGTACTGATTCTTCTCAAGAATGTACTTTTTACTACAAGTACCCTCAGGTCTTCTTTCTCCTTGAAAATATTTCTAGGTTTGCCTTGGATGTATTTCAAGTTTGCAAATTCAAAGATCCTTGAATAAATTTTTGTTATTTATTTTCTACCAAAGCCTCTCTACTGTTTTTGAGTTTGTTCAACAAGCCAATGAGTTTCGTGGACATATAGAAGGGAATATAATCCAGAGAATATGTGGATATTTTGGCCTTGAATAGTAAGAGGAAACATTTTCTCCATTTTTGTGGGTCAGAAATATGAGATGGTATCATTGATTTGGTGGCAGGAAATTAAAGGGTTAAATAAATTTTCTGTTTGAAACTTTAAAAAAAAGTTTTAATTTTTTAGAGGAGAATGCAGAGTCCTGAGTATGAGTACACAAGAGGATGGAATCTGAGAAGAGTAGAAGTTCAAAATAATTGTGGAGTATAGGAGATTGAGCTGACCATAGGAATGTGGTCAAATTGCAAGGCCATACTGAGGGCCAAGTAGAGGTTGGTTATTAGAGCCAAACCAGTTCCTGCTCAGTTGTCTAATTTGTCTCCAACTCTTAGCTGGTTGGAATGAGAGATCAAAGAAAGTGAAGTGTTTACTTTTTCACTTTTGTTTTCTTGCTAATAGGAAGACTGAGGAAGAGATGATCTCTATGAGTTGGAGGACATCCTAAGAATGGGTGATTTAGCTGCCTGGACATGCCAATCAGTAGAAAAAGTACCATTTTATTGTTTCCAATCATCTGTCACACAGAGACAAGAATAAATTTACAAGGATTTGCTTACATAGAAACAACACAAATTCTATTTGATTTTCGTCACTTCTTAGACATTTTGTGAAATTCCAACCAATTTAAACTTCATCAATAAAAACTGTAAACAAGTTGTCAGCTTAGTGTAAACTATTTTTTACTTATTTATATCTCATGTTAAATCCGGTATAATATGAATCTGATTTGAATTTTATTTTTAAAGGAACTTACAAAAGACTAGTAAACTAAACTGATGTCTTTAAAATTATTCTATCACTTAAACCAAATTTAAAACTATATCCTGAATCATGCTGATTTATAATGTGGACCCCAAGAAGATTCATTTGATGTAAACCCCAAGAAGAGACTTGTCTGCCAAGGGTCCAAATTTTATAAATAACTAGAGGCCAGTACACGAATTCGTACATGGGTGGAGTCCCTCGACCTGGCTGGTGATTGAGGCCTATCGGGGAGCTGGCTGGCTGGGGGAAGGGACCCCAGGGAGCTGGCTGGCCCCCTGATCAGGGCTTATTGCAGGGGCTGGCCGGCAGTGGGGAGGGACCTTGGGAGGTTGGCTGACCAGGGTGAGGGGCCGAGGGAGGTTGGCTGGCCAGCCCCCCTCATCGGGGCCAATAGTGGGGGCCGGGCCGGTAGGGGGTGGGAAGGGGCTGTAGGAGGTTGGCTGGCTAGGGGAAGGGGCCACAGGATATTGGCCAACCAAGGAGAGGAGCCAGCCAGCCAGGGGGAGGGACCGCGGGAGGTTGGCCGGCGGCGAGGGAGGGGCGATTGGGGGGGGGGGGGACAGGGGTGTGTGGTGGTGGTGGTGGTATTCATTCCCTGAAACTCTGCTGTTGCAAATCTACTTAAGAAGTGCTTTAAAATCTCTACTTTTCTGCTTTGGCTACTGAGATAGTTCCTTTTCAATGAGGAAGCATTACTTCCAATAGTGATCTTTAAATAGCAACAATAAAGACATTTTTCTTCAAGTTGCCACTAGAAAAGGTATTTTCCTTGTGTTGGCCTTAGAGTAAGAACTGAACTGAGAAGTCTTTTCTAGTTGTCTTGTGTATTTTTTGCATCTTTAGTTTTTTTCAGTTAAGGCTCACTTTAAGTATTATTTTATATTGTTTTTATGTGTACGGCACAGTGGTTAGACAATCAGATAGCTGACAAAGTGTTCCCCTCAATCTTTTCAGTACCGCCTGTCAGCATACATAGTCATCACAATTTTATTGACTATATTCTCGAATGCTGTACTTTACATCCTGTGACTATTTTGTAAATGCTAATTTGTACTTAACACTTTCACCTCTCACTGAGTCTCCCAACACTCCTCTTCTCTGGCAACCACCAGTCTGCTCTCTGTGTCTATGAGTCTGTTTTAATTTTGTTTGTTTATTTTGTTCTTTAGATTCCACATATAAATGAAATTATATGATATTCAGCTTTTTCTGACTAACATTTTTCAATGAGCATAATACCTTCTAGGTCCATCCATGCTCATGCACATAGTAAGATTTTAATCTTTTCTATGACTGAGTAATATTCTATTAAATATTTAAGGTGGGGCAAAAGTAGGTTTGCAATTGGGACTATGTGAAACAGTTTATTCTTGTATTATTATTTATTAATTATTGTATTATTTTCCATGTGAACAATTGTAAACCTACTTTTGCTCCACCCTCTATGTACCATTGCTTTTTTATTCACTTGTCTATTAATGAGCACTTGAGTTGCTTCCATAGCTTGGCTATTGTAAATAGCACTGCAGTGAACATAGGGGTTTTCGGTTTCTTTGGATAAATACCCAGATGTGGAATCACTGGGTCACAAGGCAGTTCATCTCTACTGTTTTCCACAATGGCTACACCAATCTGCATTCCCACCAACAGTACACAAGGGTTCCCTTTTCTTCACATTCTTGCCAACACCTGTTTTTTGTGGATTTATTGGTGATAGCTAGTCTGGCTATTCTGACAGGTGTGTGGTGATATCTCATTGTGGTTTTAATTTACATTTCTTTGACAATTGATGGCAATGAGCATCTCATTTATCTATTTGCCACCTGGATGTTCTCTTTGGAGAAGTGTGTATTTAGGTCCTGTCCTTAACCCATTTTTTAATTGAATAGTTTTGGTGGGTTTTTGTTTGTTTATTTTTTTTGTGTGTGTGTTGATTTGTTTGAGTTCTTGGTAATTTTGGATATTAACCCCTTATTAGATATATCATTGGTGAATATCTTCTATTTAATAGGTTGTCTTTTTGCTTCTGAATACAGCAAGGCCAATATACTTTTAAAATCAGAATTCTTAGATACACAAAGAAACTTAGATTCAAACTCTTTACATAATTAGTTCAAAACTGATAACTTTTAGTAGTTGAATACCTTTGACTGCATGATAATCTCAGGAATAGTAGTTTAAACAAAGAGGGACTTACTTTCTCATATAATGAGAAAGCTGAAAATAGCCAATTATGGCATTAGTTCAGCTGATCAACAACATTTCAGGCCAGGTTTTTTCCAATATTTCTACCAATGGTTCCAAAGATTTCTGGCTCTTCACCCTCACAATCTCAATGCTCATGGTCACAAAAGGGCTGGGACAGCTCTAAGCTTTATGATTAAGTTAAAGGCAGGAAGAAAGGAGAATTGGAAGTCAATGTCTGTCTCTTCAACAGTGCACTGAAACTACTCAGAAGCCTTCCAAGAGACTTCCCTCATGTTTCTTAGTCTCAAAATGGTTCACAAGGCTACTTCTAGTATGAGCCTTTCTAGCTCTTTGCAAGAGTCATTTTAGGAATGATTGTGGGTCTGGCCAACCAACAATGTTAGTCAAACACTGCTATTGTGATTTTAGAAAACAATTTTTATACAATTAGAAATTAGCTATATTCTCCCTAAATAATCTGAGATGGAAAATAATTCAAAGATGTTTAAGTTGCCTGAAGTGGAGTTAATTCAGAAAAATGGAGAAAATGCCAGTAAAGTGTCCCATTCTCCACACTGCCACTACTACTATTATTATTATTATTATTATTATTATTATTATTATTACTAGTTAATAATTATTATTGTTACTAGTTAATAATAATAGGGGTCCAATGCATGAAATTCGTGCACTCGGGCCAGAGGGGAGTCCCTCAGCCTGGCCTGTGCCCTCTTATAGTCCGGGAGCTCTTAGGGGATGTCCTACTGCCGCGGAGGTGGGAGAAGCTCCCACCATGGCCGCTGCACTCACCAGCTGTGAGCCCAGCTTCTGGCTGAGCGGCACTCCCCTTGTGGGAGCGCACTGACCAAAAGAGGACAGCTCCTGCATTGAACGTCTGCCCCCTGGGGATCATTGCATGTCATAGAGACTGGTCATTCCACAGTTTGGTCTATTTGCATATTAGCCTTTTATTATATAGGACTAAAGGCCCAATGCACGAAATTCATGAAAGGGGCTTGGCCCTTGCAGCCCAGGCTTCGTCCGGAAGGTTGTCTGGATGGTCATTCTGCTGTTTGGTCTAATTAGTATATTAGCTCTTTATTATATAGGATTATCATCATCATCATCATTTTGTTTAAGGGCAGGAATTTTTCTTTAAGTGTTGTAATTATTGGGGGACACAAACCTCTTTTTAGAAGGATTTTAGGTCTCCTTTAAAGAGAAAACCAGGCTTATGAAGAACCCTCTCCACTAAATATTGCTCAGGGATGAGATTTCTCAGCATGCTTACAAGTTCTTACTTTATTCAGGGACCTCTCTCCCCTTTCTTTTGCATCCTTCTTAATGAAAGACCCTCTGACAGAAATTCATCTATGAGATTCAAGTGTGGGTCTCATCTGAGCCAAGTTTGCTTCTGCAGGTACAAGTCACAAAATACCTCAAATGCAAGTTAAAAGTTAAGATTTAACTGATCTTTTGCTTTTGAATGTGCGAAACTATAATTCTTCTCTAAACTAAGATGAGATGAGATTTGGACCCCTTGGTCTCCATGAAGTGAGAGGGTAGAAAGTATGATTATCTGACAGTCACTCCTCACAATAGCCTCAAGGGCTCTCTCACTTACAATAAGGCTGAGCAATGTATGACAGCAGCAAGGTAATAGGTTTTGGTGTCAGAAAACCAAGTTTCGAAGCTCAAGTTTCTCCACTCACTAATTCACTACGAGCGTATCATCTACACTCTATTTCTTCTTTCAAATGGGGATACATACTGGTAATAATACTTCAAACTTCTGTTTTGAGAATCAAGTGGAATGGTAATTAAGCATGTAATAAATGAGAAGGCAAGTTTGAATGCATTATTTTGTTAATTAAGCAATTTTATTTGGGGTCGGTCCATTGTGGACCTAATCTGAGGTGGACTATTTTTCATGGATATACAACAAAAGTTCTAAAGTTTAACCAAGATAGTGTCTAGAAAAATTCCTCCTACACACTTGTATGTTCCTTGTTTCCTTTGATTTGCTTGTAATAGCAAAGGTTTAATAAAAAAAATGGTTTGAGTCTATTGATAATATTAGGCAGAATGTTAAATCTTTCTTTTCACATCTAAAAAAAAGTTCTGATTCACTGTCTTTCTCTTTACCATTTTATTTAGTAATCCTCACTGGCATCAAGTAAAGAGATATTTTCATCTGGGGTCTACTCTCATAGTACTAAAAATGCAAGTTTACTGGATAAAGCCAGTTTTAATCCAGGAAAATGAAATAGACCTCTATTTACAAACAAATACTCATACCTTTCCATTACTCTTATGTTGGAGATGTATAGATATGCTCAGTGATTTTTTTTATATCATAACATTTAGGAGGCTAATTTTCCCAGAATATCTAGAATCATCATCAAATATTTTTCAGATTTATTTATGTAATACTTCCCCAAGAGCCTTTCTGACCCTCCAGGCTAAATTATCTCTCCAAAGAGCAAATATTATTTGATTTAATGTCTAACTTACAAAGGTATAAGCTTCATTAAAACCATATATCTTCAGCACTGAGCTAATATAGTCAAAGAATATTTGTTAGAGAAACTAATGAATAACAGCAAAGTACAGATAATGCTTTTAATTAATATGTTTATATTAATTCACTTGTTTACCCTTCCAAAAATGGGAAGTAGGAAAAGAGGCAGGGTGAGAAAAAAAAAAAGGAGAGGAACTGCACAATTTAAAAGGCATCCTGCATTCATATTTTGCTTTATTTTCAACTTTCAGGTCCCAAACCTGAAAATCTGGTCCAGAGGAAGTGGTATCAGGCAATTCTTGAAAATCCAGTTTAATTGTCCAATGTTTGTGACAAGGTGAAAGACATTTTTTTTCTATGTAAGCAAGCAGTCCAAGTTTAGAAGGAAAAGGCAAATAAGGAGAGAGAAGGAAAGAGAGATCTGGGAAACAGGTAAAAAGTGACTGCTGACGAATTCTCCCTTTCTCTGGCCCTCCTATGGAGAACAGGCAGACTTACTCTCATCCTCTCTATTCAGCGCCCTTTGCCTGCCCTGGTGAGAACAAGGGCACATCCTACCTCCTACAAATTGTTCCCCAAAGAAAGATGCTGCTGCTAACTATGAAAGTGATTGATGCTTCTGGAGCTTCCAAGTAGTCTGTCTTGGTATCTGTGGTTATTATCTTGAAATATATATATATATAAAAAGTGTATTTGAAGCAATATTTTCTTGACTTAATGAAAAACCCTCTGACAGAAATCCATCTATGAGACTTTTCTTGACGTGTATGTGAAATAAGTAGAATTAGTATATTTTTGCAAATGGGATTTTTAATTATCTAAACCAGTGGTCGGCCAACTCATTAGTCAACAGAGCCAAATATCAACGGTACAACGATTGAAATTTCTTTTGAGAGTCAAATTTTTTAAACTTAAACTATATAGGTAGGTACATTGTTATTAACTTAATTAGGGTACTCCTAAGGCTCAGGAAGAGCCACACTCAAGGGGTCAAAGAGCCGCATGTGGCTCGCGAGCCGCAGTTTGCTGACCACAGGTCTAAAACATAACTCTTTGAGTTATTCTCCTCAGTTTATAAGATAAACAATCTCAGCTGTGTTAATCATTAATAGGATTCTGTTTAAAGCATGGTTTTTACGATTTCAATGATTGTACCTCCAATTTTATTTTTCCACAGAGTACTGGATTTCCTGTTACACTATACAAAGATTATAATACTTGTGCTTGTGGCATACCTTTGTTCTTAAGGATTCCTGCTGTCTGTGTCCTTGGGCTCAGGGGATAAGTAGGAGACCACATGTATCCAAAAGACTTTCTCACAAGGCCAAGAGTGACCTACTGGGTCACTAATCTTCACAATTCAGAGAAGTACACAGAGTAGTTGGAGCCAGGAGCGAGGAATTGCCTGTTCGCCACAATTCAGCTCCTGGTAGTTTGTTTTTCTCAAAACTTGAGAGTCTATTTAAAAAGGATCTACCTTGTATGATGCTAAATATAAGCCACAGACTTGAAGAAGTACAAGGGAAACAGTAATTTACCAGGCTCCCTAAAGCTTCTCTCTCAGACCTTTCTCCTAGCCAGTGGTTCTCAACCTTCTGGCCCTTTAAATACAGTTCCTCATGTTGTGACCCAACCATAAAATTATTTTCGTTGCTACTTCATAACTGTAATATTGCTACTGTTATGAATCCTAATGTAAATATCTGATATGCAGGATGGTCTTAGGCGACCCCTGTGAAAGGGTCGTTCGACCGCCCAAAGGGTTCGCGACTCACAGGTTGAGAACTGCTGTCCTAAGCAGAAAGAAGATAATATCGTTCTATAAGAGGTAAGACAACCATAAATAAGATATTTAATTTGTGCGAAGGGAATTATGTAGAGCTATACTCAGGTAAAGCAGGAATAAGAGCTCTCACAGGTATTACAGCCTAGATGCATTGGAGGCAAGTAGGACTTTAAGACTGAGCATTTATGCCAGTGTGTGTATTTTGTTAACAAAAACCCTATTCTTGGAGGAATAGTTGGGTGAAAGGTGAAAACTGGTAAGCTAGTCTACCTGCAAAAGATGAGCCCTCATGAGAGCTGCCATGTGCCTACTATAGTGACATACAGGATGACCTTAGAAGTCACTTTTCAGACCAACTACAGTCTCATTTCCATAGGCATGCTGGATTGAATATATTTTATTTCCTTATTTGCATTATAGTTAAGGAAAAGGGGGAAAAAAAGAATGGAAGCCAAATACTACTACCTCTTCCCCCATATCCATTCCCACATACTTATACACAGCTCACTGACTGATATAATTGTAGAGCTGGAAAGGACTCTAGTGATCTCATTTTAACATATAGGAGCTTGCTTTTTATTGATGTAGACTGAGGATACATAAACTGAGTCAATGGATCTGAGGTAATGTATTGTGAGAGAAAGGAAGCTGTGTATAGGATGAGAGAAATGGATTCAAGTCCATTTTTATCTGCAGTCTTCTCTCGTAGTACTCGAAAATGCAAGTACACTAGTTTCAACCCAGTAAAAATAAATAGACCTTTACTTACAAATAAATATTCATAAGTTTCTGTTACATTTATTTTGAAGACATATAGATGTGCTCAGAGATAGCTAAATAGCTTGGGAAAATCAACCAATGTTTTGAACCTTAGTTTCTTTATCTTAAAATAAAGAGTTTGGATTACAGTAATGGCTCTCAGGGGGATGGGTGGGTGCATGCTTCTCAGCTTAGACCCATTTTATGGTGATCTTAACCTTGATGTTAACCAGATATGAAATTTCAAATACAATCCTTTACCACCCTCAGCTTCAGTTTCTTATAAAAGCGGGTATGAGAGTGGATGTTCTCTAAGGTTATTTCTAGCTCTAATGTAATTTCCTCATTCTCTTTCCTTATCCTGATGACTTTTTACTCAGTTTCTCTCCATCCTATAGCGGTCACATATCTTGGTCAATTTATCTCATGACCATGTGAGCATAGCCTGTTTTGGATCAGTCTCTCTGGAATCAGGCTCAGTCATTACATATAACACTGACAGGATTATCTCCTTGAAATACTACATTTATTATCATATACTTGTGTTCAAAATAGAGAATAGTTTCCCATTACCGTTATGCTAAGCACCAAAAATCAATTCATTTTCTTCTCCTAGGGCCGAAGTTTCAAACTTAAAGCCAACATAGGCCAAGTAGACAAGGTACAGTTAAGCCAAGTGGGTGAGTCCTATAGCAAAGTAGAGAATATACGTTTTGCTGAAAAGGAAGTTGCTAAAACTTGGCTTCCTCAGTCAGCTGCCATGTGGGAAAGTAGGTGCAGTGATGTCAGCCAGATCTTTCAATATTTCAACATAAAGGAAATTTAGATTTCTTTGTAAAATGTCCTAATTTTTAAATGTGGACAACTAAATCAATGTGTTCCTTTGTTATCTCATATTATTTGTTAATTCTATTAAAACAATGTTCCAAAGTTAAAACAATATTATAAGTTACATTCACAGAAGTCTTGCTTTCATTCATGTCCATTCTACCCTGTTATCCTTTCCCTTACAAGTAACTGCTTTCATTAGTTTTTGGTTTGTCTCCTTCCATCTTTCTTCTTGAAACTATAAACATTATACATTTATACTCTTACTAGAGGCCTGGTGCACAAATTTGTGCAGGTGGGGTCCCTCAGCCTGGCTGGCAATCAGGACCGATCAGGGCTGTTCCGGGCCAATTGGGGCTGGCTGGCCAGGGATAGGGACTGCGGGAGGTTGGCCAGCCACAGGAGGTTGGCTGTGGGAGCACACTGACCACCAGGGGGCAGCTCCTGCATTGAGTGTCTGCCCCTTGGTGGTCAGTGCGCATCATAGTGACCAGTTGACCGGTCATTCAGTTGACTAGCCATGTAGGTGACTTAGGCTTTTATATATATAGACTAGAGGCTTGGTGAATGAATTTGTGCATGGTTGGGGTCTGGCCAGTGGGGGGGAAGGGCCATGAGAGGTTGACCGGCTGGCCCTGCCCCCGATCGGGGTAGGGAGACCGATTGGGGGAAGGGCTGGCTGGGGGGAGGGACCGCAGGAGGTTGGCCAGCTGTTCCCACCCCCAATCAAAGTAGGGGAGCCAATCAGGGTGGAGCAGGCCACAGGGAGGGCCCACAGGAGGTTGGCTGGCTGGCTCCACCCCCAATCAGGGTTGGGGGGGGGTGCCCGGCTGGGTGGAGGGGCTGCGGGAGGTTGGCGGGCTAGTCCCGCCCCCATCAAATCGGTTGGCCAGCCACAGTGCATGTCATAGTGACCTGTCGTTCCAGTCATTCCTGCTGTTCAGGTCGCTTGGCATATATATATATATATATATATATATATATATATATATATATATATTTACCAGTGGTCCGGTGTCCCCCAGCCTGGCCTGTGCCTTCTCACAGTGCCGGAGCCCCACAATCCATTGCCCCAAAGAGGTAGGCCCCATCCACCCATCCGGGGCTCCTCGATGGATTGACCCAAAGAGGTAGGCTGGAGCTGGGGGTCCCGCTTCTGTGCCATGAGGAGACATTGGACCCAAAGCCTCACCACATGGAGCCAAGGGACCCCCAGGCCTTGCCACATGGAGGCCTCCACAGGGCCCTGCCCCCAGGCCGGGCAGCATGGAGGCCTCTGGACCCCCAGCGCAGGCACACAGAGGCCTCCGCTGGCTCCACCCCTGTGCCAGGCCACGCTGAGGCCTCTGGATTCCTGGTGGAGTTGTGTGGAGGCCTCTGCCAGGCCCCAGGACTCCTGGTGATGGATTGTGATAGCGTGATGCAAGTTCCTGATGCTGCAAGTCCTCACCCACCTGCACCTGCTGCACATGCAGCTTGCTGATCGGTCATTACACGTGAGGGTGTCCCGACCATTTGCATGTTACCCTTTTATTAGTACAGATAGATTTCCTTCAATTTCTTATACAATCAATAACATACCATAAATACTATTCTGCCCTTGTTTTTTTCTTATTGGATTCTGGATCCAGTATGTAGACCTCTTCCTCATTTCTTTATGCAATTATATAGCATTCCATTGTGGGGATGTGCTATAGTTTATTCCAGACACTGACAAACTACAGCCTGAGGGCCAAATCTAGTCTGCCATCTGCTTTTGTATACACTTAAAGCTAAGGATGAGTTTTATGTTTCTAAATGGCTAAAAACAAAGTCAGAAGAAGAATTGGTGACACAAAAATTATATAAAAGTCAAATTTCAGCATCCACAAATAAAGATTTATTGAAACACAGCCATACTAATTCATTTATTGTCTTTAGCTGCTTGTGTACTATGATAGTAAAGTTGAATATTACAATAAAGGTCAGATGCCCACAAAGCCTAAAATATTTACTATTGGGCCTTTTATAGAAAAATTTTGCCAACCCTGTTTCATTCAGCCAGTCTACTATTAATAGATGTTTTGGTTGTTTCCAATTTACTGCTATTCTAAGTAATGTCTTTAAGTATAGCTTTGGGCATAAGTCACTTTGTATTTTTGCCAGTATATCTTTACAACAGATGTCTAGAATTGAAATTGCTGTGTTAAAGGGTAAATGCATATGTATTGCACTAGAATTTGGCAAATTCCTCTTTGTAGGGATTGCATGATTTCTGCTTTCCTGCCAACAATGTATGAGAATACCTGTTTAGCTACAGCCTCACCAACAGAGCATAGTGCCAAATGTGAATTTTTGTTTTAACGCATTGGAATCCAGACTCCAACAAAATATGTCTAAACAAAAAATTTCAAGTAGGAATCAGCAATGTATTATTAGTCAGGTTATTCTCTGAGTGCAGGTGTCTGGTGCTGGCAGTACAAATGGAGACTGAGAGCCATTCCTGTTCACCTAAGTTTGTGCCCTGGTGCAGGCTCGCCTGCATTCCTGGGGGAGAGTGCTTTTACTTAATTGGTCCAGCCAAAGAAAGTTGCCATTTTCCGGTCTAGTCAGTGGAGATGTCTTTCTGTAATTTATTGTTATGGGGACTGCATGGCAGGTCGGTGGTGAGGGAGGCAGGGAGTTTGGGGAAAGGAGATGGCTCCATAATTTGTGACCCCTGTTGTAGGGTGTTCCGATGCAGAACTCATTTCACCTGCCAGTTTTTCCTGCTCTTCCCTATACCCACACCATCCTTTAAAACAGTGGTTCTCAACCTTGGCTGCACATTAGAATCACCTGGGAATCTTTTTAAAATCCTGATTTCTGTGCCTCATCCTCTGGAAATTCTGTTCCTTTGTTAGTAATGATAAGGCCCAGAAATCAGGATTTTAAAAAGATTCCCAGGTGATTCTAATGTGCAGCCAAGGTTGAGAACCACTGCTTTAAGACTTAGCTAGCTCAGATCCTGTCTTCTCAGCAAAGTTTTTCTTAGTCACTTCATTCATTCATTCATTCATTCATTCATTCATTCAATCCATCATTCTGTACCTTACAGTTTATCACTCCATCATTCTGTGCCTTACAGTCTACCACTAATTTGGTCCATTTTCTTGATTGTTTAATCTCACCACCTTCCTTTGCCCCTTTTATCTTCTATGAATCAGCTTTCCCTCCATATTCTAGCCCCCTTCCTCTTACATAGTAGAATACTAGGCATATAGCAGATGTTTAAAATCCATAGTGTATAAGAGTGAAAATATACGTTGTGAAGAAATGCACCCAATTTTCTGAAAATGCATTCATAAAACACTTGATTCTTACTGGATAGGGCTTTGCATCCGAATGGGATCTGTAGGTCTCTTCTCTCTGATTAGTAGGAGCAGAAATCATGTCAGAGGTGTGAGCTGTGATTAAGACAAGAAGCTGAGGTCAGAGCCACTGGAGCAGCAGCAGATATTGGGAGAAGGGTGAAGAAGGGTCAGGAGCTGGGGGTCACCATGGTTTGACTGGTGGATTGCGACCTGCTGCAGGGTGACCAGTTTTTAGGTAGAGGGGCAACAGTGTGAGAGTGCTAGGATAGTCTCATGTACAGTAAGAAGTGAGGACTGATAATCTAATGGGGGTGGGGTTGGGGATGGGAAAACTTTTAAGATACAGATAGTAAATATTTTAGGCTTTTCAGGCCTTAAAGTATCTGTTGTAATTACTCAACTGCTGTTGTAGTGCAAAAGCTACCACAGACAATATGTAAAGGAATGAGTGTAGCTGTATTGCGATAACACTATGGACACTGAAATTTAAATTTTATGTAATTTTCATGTCTTAAAATTTTATTTTATTTTTTAATCATTTAACTTATTAAAAACACAACTATAAATTTAATGTCTACTATGAACATATATATCAACATGCATAAAAATTTTTAATGCTTTCATATCTTAAGCCCATCACCTATCTTAAAAACTAAAGTCAATTACAATCTACATAAAGCACTTGGAATTTGTGAGGGAAAGTGTGCTACCAAATTTTAAAGAGCAAAGAAAGAGTTAATTGGATAAACTGTGACTTATTCCTTATAATTCTTTTCAAATTAAAGTACATATTAAACATATTTATATTAAAGGTATATATGATATTGGCTTTATCAGATGCTGAATGTAAAGACACATTAATGTTTCATTTTACATATCTGGGAATAAAGTTCAAGTACAAAAAGAAAGTATGCAACTAGTTTAAAAAAGAAATACATATTGGCTATAAAAATGTATTATAGACCACTGAACTGTATAGATTAAAGTTGCTAAGAGACTAGATCTTAATTATTCCCAATACTCAAAGGAATGATAATGTGACATCATGGAGATGTTAGCTAAATGTATAGTGGCATTCATAAATATAAATGTATCAACCAAATAAGTTTAAACGTATACAATTTGTATGCCAAATATATCTCATTCAAAATAAAATACATGTAAAAATCCTGATAACTCACAAGCTGTGCTAAAACAGGAGTAGGCTAATGTTTGTAGGCTAATCTAAAAAAAAATTACTTTAGAGTTTCATATTTAAATGTGTTGATAACAATGAATTGTAGCTTCTCTTGTACAAAACTCTAGTGTTGAAATAACTCTAATATATATATATATATATATATATATATATATATATATATATATATATATTTGAAGCTATGCAATGTCTGTATAGTTATCAATCCGTAAAAGAGGTACAATGAAGCACACACCAATCTAATGCTTTTTATCAATGGAACAGGAAAATATTTCATATATACTTCTCCTCTTTACACTCCTATGACTTACGTAGTGCTTATATGTATGTTATTTTTACTAGTATTATTTTTACTACTATTATTATTATGTATAATTCATCATAACCCTGGATGGTTGGAAGGATAGATATTATTATTATTTCTATTTTAAGTGAGGGATTGAAGATTAGGATGTCTGTAGAGTCAGACCTTCAACCAGGGTCAGCTTCACAGGTTTGCGACCTGTGTGATTGAACTTAAAAATGGACCCAGAATTTAAAATTCCCTCATGCTAAGTTTGCTGCTTTACTGTCATTGCTTTGTCATTTTAAATAATTTATTAACAATGGGTCCCATATTTTTATTTTGCACTGGGCCCCTCAACTTATGTAGCCAGTCCTGCCTTAAACCAAAATATTGTTAGCATGTGGTCTATATTCTTTCATTCTGTAAGAATTTTAAAGAGGCGTATATATGGTGACACCAAAGTAGACCATGGCATGTTTAATCAGCTACTTGGAGTTTATTCATAGTCAGTCATTTATTGTCTTTAGAAGGCAACAAAGAAATGCCTTCAAAATTCTGATGGAAAATGATTTTCTAACTAGAATTTTCTCTGTCGAGTATGGGGTAGAAAGTAGAAGAAAAACATTTTTTCAAAGACTCAGAAAATTTTCCTCCAGCAATACAGGGAGTAAACTAGGAAGTAGAAAGGCTTGAAATGCAGGAAACAGTGGTTGCCACCCAGCGCAGTAGTCAAGGGTAGTCCCAGGATAGCTGTGCAGCAAGTCTAAAGAGCAGCAGCCCCAAGTGAAGCAGAAAGTTAATGTGCAAACTTTTTGTGCTTGTGGTGGGAGAAAGAGGGGAGGCCTCAATAGAAAAATACATGATATGATAGGAATCCGAAAGAAAAATTATGATGGTTATAAGAACAGAAAGAACAAATAAAATAATTAGGAACTCCAGAAACTAAACAAAAAGCTGTGTAAGAAATGAAACGTAACCTTAGTACAACTATTTGACTGAGAGTACAACTATTTCAGCCTAAAGTGAATGTTTGTCTTACTCAAAATATCCTGAACACTGAGAGGTTAGATAATTAAAAGTGATATAATGACAGTGGAAGAAATGGGGGAGGGGTGATGGTGGTTGTGTTGTAAAATCAAAGCTAAATCCTTGTACATCAGAGAAATAGAATGCAACATTGGTAAATCAAGAATAGTAATATAAGCATGCTATTTATTTATTTATTTATTCATTTATTCATTTTAAATTTCTTTATTGGTTAAGGTATTACAAATGTGTCCTTATCCCCTCACTAACCCCCACCCCCCACCCCCACTCATGCTCTCATCCCCCTGTTGTCTGTGTCCATTGGTTTGGCTTATATGCATGCATACAAGTCCTTTGGTTGATCTCTTCCCCTTACCCCCATCCTCCCCTACTTCCCTCTGGGGATTGATAGTCTGATCGCTGTTTCTCTGTCTTTGGATCTGTCCCTGTTCATCAGTCTATGTAGTTCTCTATATTCCACAAGTGAGTGAGATCATGTGGTATTTATCTTTCTCTGACTGGCTTATTTCACTTAGCATAATGCTCTCCAGTTCCATCCATGCTGTTGCAAAAGGAAAGAGTCCCTTCCTTTTTACAGCAGCATAGTATTCCATTGTGTAGATGTACCACAGTTTTCTAATCCACTCATCTGCTGATGGGCACTTAGGCTGTTTCCAAATCTTAGCTATGGTGAATTGTGCTGCTATGAACATAGGGGTGCATATGTCCTTTCTGATTGATATTTCTGGCTTCTTGGGATATATTCCTAGAAGTGGGATCACTGGGTCAAATGGGAGTTTCATTTTTATTTTTTAGAGGAAACTCCATACTGTTCTCCACCATGGCTGCACCAGACCACATTCCCACCAGCAGTGCACAAGGGTTCCTTTTTCTCCACATCCTCTCCAACACTTGTTGTTTGTTGATTTGTTGATGATAGCCATTCTGACAGGTGTGAGATGATACCGCATTGTCATTTTGATTTGCATCTCTCATATAATTAGTGACTTTGAGCATGTTTTCATATGTCTTTCGGCCTTCTGTATGTCCTCTTTTGAAAAGTGTCTATTTAGGTTCTTTGCCCATTTTTTTTTTATTGGATTGTTTATCTTCCTTTTGTTAAGTTGCATGAGTTCCCTGTAAATGTTGGAGATTAAACCCTTATCGGTGATATCATTAGCAAATATGTTCTCCCATGCAGTGGGCTTTCTTGTTGTTTTGTTGATGGTTTCCTTTGCTGTGCAAAAGCTTTTTATTTTGATTTCCTGGTGTTTGAGCGCTTCCAGACTAAGGTTCCTGTAGCAGCACTGAGGCCTGGGCAAGGGGTGGGTCTATCAGTTACTATGGTGCTGCCTGAGAGCCTGTGGGGAGGGGGATGGGTTCTGTTACTCACAGAGATCTGCCTGGGGATGTCTGGATTCTTGGTATCCGTGTGTCTGTAGCTGTGGTCGCAGATCTCTGTCCCTAGTGGCTGCAGGGTCCTGGTTTGCATCTGAGACCAGACTGGGTGGTGCTGAGGTCAGGATCCTAGTCTCAAGCAGCTCTGTTTCTCAAGATGGCATGGTTGCTGTGCCCGTGCTGGCCGCCAGGAGTGTCCGCGCAGGGAGCGGGGCTCCGCCATCTAAGACTGCCCAGTTTAGCAGCCCCTTAGAAGACCTGCAGAATCTAACTGTCCCTAGCTCATACACACACACCACACACGTCCACACACTCCTCTATCACTCCCTCGCGTTCTCACACTCTCTCCCTCCCTACCTTCCTGCCAGTTGCCATCTTCCAAGCAAGCATGCTATTTATAAATATAGAAGCTAGTAATTAAAGAAAGGTTGTCTCTAGGGAATAGGACCTGGGTTAAGGAGGTATGAAGAAAAAAACTGTTGGTATTTATTATAACCTTTCAGTCCTGTTTTACTTTTATGAGCATGTGCATGCCTTCCTTTTATGTAAATATGATTTTTAAAAAATCTACTTCAAAGTTGGAGTTCCACATCAGTCATTAAAATGATAGAAATGAAGAGATTGTATAATATTTTCATTTTACTCTGATAAGCCTAGTATGAGCCCCTATTTCTTAAACTGTCCTACATGGTTGTAGTCCATCTGTTTTAATTCTTACTTTACTGATGGAGGTGTTTTAAAACTTAATTAACTAATGCCTATAAAGAGATTCTAGGTGCTTGGATGGAAGACTTAGTCAATGTTGAAGCTATTTTTCTAATGAGAAATTTTAGAGTACATTTAGCTATGACTTTTATTTGACTTCAATTGACATGGAAATATAGGAACATTAGAACTACCATTGTAACTTTCTTTTACAGTCTGCTTTACTTTTTAAAACTTTATAGATATTTTTGAAAATCAAAGGGAAATTAGCATTTTTACATGTCCTAGAGATCACCAAAATGAAGGAGGAATAAAATGTAGATAATAAAGTTAAACCAATTTTTAAATGAAACTAAATGCACTCTGAAGATATATACAAGATTAAAAGGTTTAATGATTTTTTTTTAACATATCTTATGTCTTATCTGATTTCCATGGTGTTAAAGAAAGAGAAGAGTACTGTGATATAAAAACTTAAATAACATTTATTGAGAACCCACTATATGCCATACCTTTTTGCTAGCTTCTTTCAAATATATTATCTCTTCCAATCCATTCACCCCATTGTACAAATAGGGAAATAAGTTTCAGAAATAGTAAGGGACTTGTTTAAAATTAGACAGGTAATGTAGTGAATTTATAGTTTAAACTCATGGAATCTAATTCTGAGTTTGTGACCAGTTCAACATGCCATGAGATTTTTTCAGATAAAGCACATGAAACAAAAATAAATATAATGAAACCTGACCAGTGTGACTTATTGACCGGTTGAGCATCGACCTATTAACCAGGAGATCATGGTTTTATTCCAGGTCAGGACACATGCCCTGGTTACAGACTTGATCCCCAATGTGTGTGTGTGTGTGTATGTGTGTGTGTGTGTGTGATGTGTGTAGGGGGGTGCAGAAGGCGACCGATCCGTGATTCTCTGTCATCATTGATGTTTTTATCACTACCTCTCTTCTCCTCTCTGAAATCAATAAAAATATATTTAAAATAATAAATAAATAAATAAATAAATAAATAAATAAATAAATAACTTCAGTGTAATAATACCCACAGGGTACAGAGGCAGCAATCTCAAATTGCTACCGAATTTAAAAAGCTGAGAATTGGCAGATTGCAACTGAAACATTCATAGTAAAATTGCTTTTAATTTGGACAAAGCAGAGGTTGAAGCTGAAAATAATTTGGGGAAATTTGGAACATATTTTTGTTAGGTAGCAGAAATAATAACTTGAACTTCTAGATTGGTGGTTCTCAATGTGTGGTCGCTGGATCCCAATTCAGACCAAAACAGTGCTTGTCAAACTTTAGGTGTATAGGAGTCACTTGGACAGCTAGTGACAACACGGACTCCTGGGTCCCATCTGGGATTCTGATACAGTTGGTCTCTGTTGGGAACCGGGCATTTGCATTTCTAACAAATTCCTAGGTAATGTTCATACTGCCACATTCTTCAGATCACATTCGTATTTGAATTATAGATCATTGAATCTCACTCTAGGTTACCAATTAATTTTTGTTCAAAGCATGAACTTTTCCCCATGGCAAGGAATTGGGACAGGGGATGGATAGATATAGAGGATAGTTAGAACTGAAGAACCTGGGGAGATTGATCAAGCTGGTAGCTCAAAGTCAAGAGGCTTGAAGGTCAGGGTTACATCTAGAGGGGATGAGATCTGCATAAAGTATGTATGTTGGGACAGCATCTGGAATTTCCCTTAGCAGCCTAAGTTGGTTTTATCCATTACACTTCTCTTAGGGTTCAGACATGGCAAAGCACAGGACAGTTTTTTTAAATCAATGTTTGCAACTAGATTTATCCAAGAGTCCATAAATTTTTGAAAGGAAGAGGGAGCAGGTGGAAATTACATTTTTATGTAATTATATATCTGAATATATATATGTTTTTCTCTAAGGCATTCTAAAAATAGAAAGATTGATTAGAACCCTGACCTCACCTTCTCTAAACTATCTTTTATTTTCATGTCAGCTGCATTCTGTTATTATTATTTCTGCTTTCATAGTTATTATTAGAAAACTAGTGCATGACATTCTTGCACTCAGGTGGGGATGGGGATGTGGTGTGGGGGTAGTCCCTCAGCCCAGCCTGCACCCCTTATCAGTCTGGGAGCCCTCCAGGGATGTCTGACTGACAGCTTAGGCCCGCTCCTTATGGGGAACGGGCCTAAGCCACAGTGGACATCCTTAGTGCGGCCACGGAGAGGTTCCTGCCACGGCTGCTGCACTCGCCTGCCATCAGCCCGGCTTGTAGCTGAGTGGTGCTCCCCCTGTGGTAGCGCACTGACCACCAGGGGGCAGCTCCTGCATTGAGCATCTGCCCCCTGGTGGTCAGTGTGCATCATAGCAACCGGTCGTTCCACAGTTCAGTCGATTTGCATATTGCCCTTTTATTATATAGGATTATTAATAATAGTTATTAATATTATTATAAATTAAGTTTCATGGTATAAAAGTTCTAAAATGAAGATTTAAAACTTAGAAAAAATTAAGTATAAAACATGCATTGGTCAAAAATAATCTCATACCCCACTCCACTATACCTTTCCGCCATTCTCAAATCAGGGAACGAATGTTAAAATCACACTTTCAGATTAGGTTGAATATTGTTTTCCAGAACAATCAGAAATCATTGGGCAGTTTATTTGTAATTTGAAGGTAATATTTAACAAAAAACAAACACCTCTAAAATAGAATTCAGGAATCCATAGAAAAGTATTGCATCTTATGAAATAGGTACAGAACAATTTTCTCTTTTCTTTCAGAAAGAAGCCAGCCAGGAGATTTAAAGAATTATAGAGTGGGTAGGGAGCTCTAACATTTTATATTCAAATCAGGGAAGGAGGAAATAAACAAAGGGGAAACTATTAAGGTTGGTTATACATTCCATTTGGTAAAAGGTAAGCAAAAATATGAACCCCACAACCTCTGAATTACAGAGAAAGGACCCCACTCGACTGGAGGTATTTATTTTTTAATTAGGCAAGGATATGAGAAATGTCTCAAATGTTGGCTGATAAATCTATCTCACTTAGGTTTTCTCAAGAAACAGACTTAAAATAGAAATCCAATTGGTTTACTTGGAAGGTGATTAGGAAGCACCAGTGGGAAATAAGACAGTGAGACAGAGAAGGAGAGGCAGCCAGTCAGAGCACTTTATAGAGCAGTTATCACATGGTGAAAGGAGCTGAAGCCTGCTGGGGGACTCGGGAGCCAATGTAGAACACACGCCTCGCAATTCTCCCACCATCCCAACAATCAGTCATTAGCGAAGGGTGGGTGAAGGGTTGGGGTAGACTCAAGTCATCCTCTGGCACTGCTGGTCTGCCATGTCTATGGGCAGAGAGGGTTCCACTAAGTCAACATTAGTGGATTTGCATAGCCCAGAGCAAAACGAGAATGTGGAGTCCCTTGCTCAAAAAGCCAGAAGAAGGACTCTCTCTCTCTCTCTCTCTCTCTCTCTCTCTCTCTCTCTCTCTCTCTCTCTCTCTCTCTCTTTCTCCCTCTCCCTCTCTGTCATGGTGAATGTATGTGTATGTGTGTGTTTGCTATTTAATGTCACACTCCCTTACATGGATACCCACAGGCCAACTTCAAATCCTCACAGTGGCCTGGTCCTTCACCCTTCCTTTCCCACAATTGGGCACATGGGATGTGTTGTATGCATGTGCCTGACTCTCACCCAACTTGTGCCAGGGATCACTGGGTCAGAGTAAGGGAAAGGCAGGGAAGCAGCGGGAAGAAGGAGTGCATATGAGTGGAGGCTCCCACCTCCTGTACATGTTCTATTGTTCCATCGGACTTCACTTACAGAACCCAGAATTAAAGGTAGACTTACTAAGAATTTCAAATAGCAACCACGGATAATTAAACCCCAAGCATGGGGTCACCTTCTGAGTACAGAAACCTATAAAGCTGTGCTGGTCATATACCTAAGACCAAACCTGGATAGCTTCTTATTCTGCCAGCCAGATGAATCCTCTCGCTGGTATTTGGAGACTACAGTGGACTACAGTGGTAAAAGTCCAAGGAGCTACAGGTGGGACACCAAGAGTGTACTAGTATACTATAGGTTCAAAGATTCAAACTGTAGACTTCATTTCCTGTAATTACTCTTACCTTTCAAATGAGTTCATAGGAAGTTCATTAACTGGCCTTGAAGAGAATTACTTCAAAATTTCCAGTTAATTTTTCCTTTGGCTCACTCATATATCAGGGACTTATGTTGAGATACATCCAACATGTATGGTTTCCTAAATGGACTCAATCATGTACTGAATATGTTTGTTGATCTCCTACTATGTGCCAGATACTGTGGCAGGTGCTAATGATGAATGAGACCAAAAGGCTGTCTAATAAAGTGAAAATTATGTCTCAAGCTTCACTTATGGAATCGTCTACTTGTATTTCACTGAGCTTCTCCCCACATCTTGGATGCAGTGCTAGTATTTGGAAAGGAGAAGTGGTCTCTTATTTCACGTCAATTACAGCCCTTGAGAGTTATTAATGAAAATGCAATAGCTACATTTGCCTCCCTTTTAAATTCATTTAGAATCTTTTTAAACTATAAGTTCAGAGTAAAGTCCCTTGGGTTAATTATAGATTTTGTACAAATAGTTCTTTATATTCTTTTTCACAATGATAAGCTCACTAGCATATCATCCACAAACACATAAACAGTTGCTTTTAATATGTTGTGGTTCTTAATTGTCACAAGTTTGCTATAAGGAACAATGTGTTTAATGTCACCTGCAGTCACATTCCTAACTCATAGGGTTCACTTTTTTTATCAAAGTAAATTAAGCCAAAAACTCAATTATCCATTGGAGAATTCATCAGTTATGATCTTAAAGCTACGCACAAACATTTGGCTTTAATTTATCTTCACTGCTCTTTAAAAATATGAAAATAACACTATACTGATAGCTTCTGTTTCTTTTTTACTCTATCTTGGTGTGAAGAAGATTTGAAGAAATAACTCCTCCACACCAACAAGGCTTTCAGAACTGTGAAAGAAAAATCACATCAGAAAACAAAATAATTCTCACTTTGTTCCTGGAAGAAAATGGTCATTGTTTCTTATCTCTGAGGTAGTTCTTGGTATGATGAGTGAAATGGCAAAAATAATAGAGAAAAATAGCTGTGTGTATCACAAAAGCCAAAATGCATTTTTTCCTATTATGTAAATGATCATTGGCTCTTACTGACAGTTGAGATCATATATTCAAAGAAGACGTGTTTATGTTACTAAATACGATATTGAAAGCCTCTATCACTTCTTTATCATATTCATAGTGACTTAAAATGCCATTTGCTGTATCTACACAGTATACTGTACACCTAAAATGTGTAATATATCTTAGAACACACCTATTTTAAATAAAGCTGTTGGTCAGCTATCTTTACATATCTTAACTCTTAGAAGAGTACTGATAGCTTGCATTAGGAATATAAAAATAAAATCACATGGAAATCTGCTTTGTTGCTTATTAGCAGTAAACTATACTAGTACATGTATATATTATTGATAAAATTCATATGCAAAGAATGGTTTTAGACATTTTAAATGCTATTTTGTGGTGCCAGTTTAGAACATTTATTTTCTATATCAAAATATAAAAAATAATTACAAAACATTACACTAATGGAAAATGGCAGCAATGAAAGAAATTTCACATTTTTTTATGTATAACATTTCTAGAACCAGAGAAACACATAACAAATCCTAGATGAGCCATACCCTTTTTGAATGAAGTAAATATCAAACTAACTTTAACCTGTGTTTTAATGGCTCTTTTCCAAATCTGCTATTGGAGAACTTCCTACCCCCTGCAAAATTTCCTAGTTACTTCTGAAGATTCCCTGGCGATGCTTATCGTTATTCCCAAGTTCTTTCAGCTATTACTATATGGTGTCATTTACTTACTTATCTCCATTTCCCTTATCTCCAACTCTAACCTGAATCTGAGGATGCCGATACTGAGGGGTCTGTTGTTTATAGGCCACATGAAGGTAGTCCGTGACAAGCATTTCTGACTCTAACCGATCACTTGCTCATCCATTGCAGGTTGCTCTGATCGGAATGGCCCTCATTCTTGCTGGACATTGCTCTCTCTTGCTAGTTATTTCTTTCTCCTACTAAGTTCTCCTTCAGGTGATATGACAGAGTCCTCCAAGAAGTCAAAATTTCCACTAATAATAAAGTACCTTTTCTTGCTCCTGCCATAAGTACTAGTATATTCTTTGCTGTGTTTTTATTCTTCAAGGAGTTAAGGCTCAAAACCTAAATCATCCTCAATTCCTCACTTTCTTTCACAGCTCATACCTTATCCATAAGTAAATTCTCTTTGCTCTACCTTTATTATCCCAAATGTGACCAGTTTTCACCAATCTACCTCCATCATTTAACCCAACTCTCCATCACCTCTTGCCTGGGCTATTATAATAGTTTCTAAGAAATGTCCTTGTTTCCAACTCTGCCACGAATAGAGCAGCCAGAGTAATCGTTTCAATACCCAGGCCATGTTTCTGTTCTAGATACTTCAATGTTTTCTATCTCACTCAGAATGAAACCCAAAGGATTTACCTTGTTTTACACAGCCCTTAGTGATCTGGTTCCTGTCTATCTAATACATCATCTTCTTTAATGCCCAGTCACTTCACTCACCCCTCATTCCCAAATCCTGTGTTCATAAAGTTATTTATCTCACTTAATTCTCAGCTCTCTAAAACTGTCACATTCTGCCCTCACTGGTTTGACTTGGTGCATAGAGCATTGGCCTCTGGACACAGGGTCCCAGGTTCATACCTTTATTGCAGGCTCCTCCCCAGCCCCACGGTGTCAGGGCTAGTGTATGAGGCAACCAACCAATGTGTTTCTCTCACATTGACGTTTGTCTCTGTCTTTCCCTCTCTCTTCCACTCTCCCTAAAAATCAATGGAAAATATCTCAGGTAAGGATTAAAAAATAAAATAAATTCATGCATACATAATCCTATCTAATAAAGAGGTAATATGCAAATTGACCATCACTCCAACACACAAGATGGTCGCCCCCATGTGGGCACAAGATGGCCGGCAGGGGAGGGCAGTTGGGGGCGACCAGACCAGCAGGGTATGGCAGTTGGGAGAAACCAGGCCTGAAAGGGAGGGCAGTTAGGGGAAACCAGGCCTGCAGGGGAGGACAGTTGGGGGGGACCGGGTCTGCAGGGGAGGGCAGTTGGGGGGGACCAGGCCTGCAGGGGTAAACTTCCTTGAAAATTGTCAATTCAAGTTCTTGAATTAGACAACCTCACTAAACAAGCATTCTCAGTTATAATTTCTGCAATGCTCTGATTACAGTGAATGCCATAATTAGAATCTTCAATAGCAAAATAAACACATATTGTAATACTATTGCAATACTTTTCATCTGGAAATTTGACTTCTTTTATCTAAAATAATATAATGCTTAAAGGCTGCTGAATTGCAATTATTTTTGTTGATCTTTATATCCCAGGCTGAATGATTAATCCATCAAAGCTTAAAAATACTTTTGCAGGTGTTTTGGTGGGGAATTCATTTCTATCAATGACCCAGATTTCCACCCCTCCCCCCTTTTAAAGCTGTGATTCTCAAACTTTAATGTGTATATGGGTCATCTGGAAGGCTTATTAAAATTGCTGGGCCTATTCTCAGAGTTTCTGATTTAGTAGGTCAAGATGGGGCCTAAAAATTTTGTATTTCCAAGAAGTTGTTTTGTGGTACTTATGCTGCTGGTCTGGGGATTGTACTCTGAGAACAGTGAGCCACTGGTTTAAGTTAAGGCAAGTGTTATCCCAAAAATCATTTTGTTTGAATTTATGTCTATTATTTAAATGTAAAGATGTTTATCATGCAAGAAAAAATGTGTAAAATATATTGTTCAGACATTTTTTTTTTTTAAATGCACCAAGATTTCTAATGTGTCTTCCCAGTTCTTACTTAGGACTTATCAACTGCACATGTCCTCAGTGCAGGCCTTTGCAAAGTTTGAATCTCAGCTGTAGAGGGTCATCTATATTTTTAAAAAGCTATTAGCCCATTACGTTCATCTCTTTATATTAATCAAATTAATTAACTCAAGAAAAGGGTAGATTATACTAGAGGCCTGGTGCATGAAATTCATACATGGGTAGGGTTCCTTGGCCTGGCTGGTGATCAGGGCTAGTCCGAACCTTCCTTCCCCCAGCTGCCGGTTGCTGGCCTGGACCTTCCTTTATTCTGCACCACCCCCTGGTGGTCAATGCATGTCATAGTGAGAGGTCAAACTCTCGAGGGGACAATTTGCATATTAGCCTTTTATTATATAGGATTAAATGAAAAATCTTCTAGTTTGGATTGTATTCATTGATTGTCTAATACTTTATTTACACTGAACCACTTCTGGAACTCTTTATTAATGCATTGAACCTAGATAACTTTGAAAGAGTCCTTGAACTAGTCTATACTTTTGTTACCTCCTTTGCCTGAAAAAACTTTGTATTATCACATGTACAATGCTAAGCTATTACTATATGATTCACAATGGATGTATTGTCATTGCAAATAAGTTCCTCACCTCTCAACTTTCTTTTGTTCAATTTTAAATATCCAGTTTGAAGGAAGGCACTGATGAAGTAAAGAAGAGGAACAAAGGAGTAGAAAATCCACTTCCAGGGTCATAGCAATAAATTTTTCTTCAATTTGACTTAATTGCATTTGTCTCTTTATACATAGTACTGGAGCTTTTAATTTTTATGCTAGAAAATGGTTCCTGTTGCTCCTTTTCTAAACATTGTCTTTATGAAGACACCTAATGCTGCTACTTCTGCTCTCAGCCTGTCTTTTCACCTCAGATATTCAGCAAAACATCCAAGATGATCTGTCTTATCTAGAGGAGACTGGCAGCATCTCCCTGGACACACTATCATTAAGGATATCTGGGATGGATGCCCCGCCCCTTCCTGTGTTGACCCAGGGTGACTTTGTTACTTTCACCTTTCCTGACAACATTGAATTTTATATTCACTAGGCTTTGCCCAGGCTTTGGAGTTTGCAGAAGTGCATCTGAGTTATAAAGCAACCCATATCTTTCTAAGATTATCTTTTCTGAATAATCTGGATAGAAAATTGCATGCATCAAATAGTCTGATGAAAATTTCAATGTAATGTTATTAAAAATATTATGTATATATATATGACATTAAACCTTAGAGCACATGGAGTAGGCAGCATATTCCCCAAAGTTAACCCTTAGGTCATTGCAATTATTTAAGACCCGTTAGAAAAGAGGCTGTTCCCTTTCTGTCCCACATTCCATCTTAGAGAACCTGTCTATTTCCGTTCCCAGAGCCCTTCCTCAATCCCTGTGATACACATGCAAATCTAACACTCTGGTACAGATGACTGACTTCAGAGGAGCAATCTGGGATTAAAAAATGTGATTTAGAATGTTTAGGTAGTTGACTGTAGAAGTAAGTCTTGGGAAATAATGTTCCAGAGATGGAGGACACCAACTCTTTCGCACAGAAAAAGATAAGAAAATTGTGTGCACATAGAAAAAGAGAAGCATAAAACAAGCACAGAGAAGCAGGGAAAACAGAGCACTTGAGCTGAAGGTTTCTTGTCAGCTTTCCAATTCCTGGCCATCCCAGATAGACTTTCTGTTCTTGCCAATAGCGTTGCTTAAGCTAGCTTTATGAATATCTGTCTTACAGCTAAACAATGCTTAAGTAAGACAATGCTTATTATTAAAAGTTCTTTATTTCCAATTGGAGGGATAATAGGGTAATAGGGATAACAGATTCAATGTCAGAGCCACCATGCTGTCCAACCCAAATATTTCCTAGTACAGTTTATTCTCTATTAATAATTTAAATGAGAAAAGTAAAACATCTTACATGTTCCCTGTTAAAAACTCCCATATTACAGAATAGAAAGTTGAAGATGCATATCTAATTTGTCACTCTCTCCTGATACCATTCCTCAGAAGTCAATTCCTATTAATTGTTGTTACTTAACCTTCTAGATTTGTATACTTACAAACAAAAAACATACATTAATGTACATGCATATCATCTATCTATCTATCATCTATCTATCTATCTATCTATCTATCTATCTATCTATCTATCTATCATCTATCCATCATCTATCTATCTACTTAGTCCTCATTCAATTCAATTTAAACACAATGTCTCTTGTTTATCCTTGTCTAGAAACAGGAACCTTTGCTCAGGATTCTCCGGCATAAGCCCTCATGGGTCTGAGGTTAGTCATTGTTTTTCAGTTTTCCTCTCCCCAGGTTAAGCAATCCCAATTCCATCACCTTATTTTTTTTTTTTTAAATATGTTTAAAAATACATTTTTCTTTTTTCTCATTACAAAAGAAAATCTGATCTTGGAATTAAGTGTTCTAATATAAAAAACTTTAAAGATCGCTAATATAATAATACTGGCTAGTTTTCTATCAAACTCTCACCATCTGAATAGTGGAGTCATTGACTCATCCAGTCAGTTCTGTGGCTTAATTTTGTTTGACATTCAGTTGACTACTCTCAGCTAATAAATATTATAGTCATGTATAGTGGGATGTCATCTAAGTAAATTTATTGTCTCTTTTAAAATTTATACCAGATAGAAACATGAGTTTCTCATTTAAATAATGTGACTATTTTAAGACAAAGAAATAGAACAGATTTTCTTTAGTGATACTCCCCATTCATCTGCACTCCTCCCACGACCATCTAAATTGTACATTAACATCTGAATGCTTATAGACCTAGAGAAAGTTCTTTTTAGGGTAGCTCATTAAAACACATTTTTATAGACTTGTAATTTCTGAGATATACAAATAGAAAAAAATGTCTCCCAATGGCTTCTCCTTAAATTATTTTTTAAACCTTTATTTTTAAAATAACTTATTAAATATATCAACATACAAAAAAAGTATATAAAATCTGTCAAATTTAAGTCATATAAAAATAAATATCGGACTCTTGCTGGGTTTTTTCAGTGGATAAAGTGTCAGCTTGCGGACTGAAGGATCCCAGGTTTGACTCTAGTCAAGGGCACATGCCCGGGTTGGGGCTCAATCCCCAGTAAGGGGCGTGCAAGAAGCAGCTGATCAATGATTCTCATCATTGATGTTTCTCTCTTTCCCTCTCCCTTCCTCTCAGAAATCAATAAGAAAATATATTTTTTAAAAAATTTGTGTACCCACCACCCAGCATTAGGACACAGCACATTATAATCACAAATATATCTCTTTACTCTATCCCAGAGGTAATCTTAATCCTAAATTTTTATTCTCCTTGTTTTTCTTTGTACTTTTGCCACCTACATATCTACCTCTAAACATTTTTATGTTATTTGGTTTCCCTAAGTCTTAAACTTCACACAAATTAAATTATATTGTATGCATTTTTCTGTGGTTTCAGCAAGATAATTTTTGAGATACATTCATGTTGACGAGTATGAGTCAAGTTCATTGATTTTATTGATGAAAAACATCTCATGAATACTTGATAATTTATTTGTCCATTATACTATTGATGAACTTTGGGGTTCTTCCAGTTTTTGCTATTATTGATAATGCTCATAGACATTCTTAGATATTTTTCTAGCAGAGGGATTGCTTGGTTCCATCAGAAAACGTTTTTTTAACACAAAGCAAAGGTCCTTGCACACAGAAGAACCTAAGGAATGCTTTAGTGAGTTAATTTTAATAGTTTGATAGTTGATTCAAAGTCTTTTTAATATTTTATAGCAAATATGTACTGAAGAGCAAATATGAAAAACATATTGGCAGATGGAATGTAGAGTGAAGGCATAGTAATTATTTAATGTGATTTGCCTGTTCAGAGGGACTTATATCCTCACTGAAGAAAACACACCAGAACTAGAAAAGCATACCTTATTTCCATCATGTGTGTTTCTTGCTAGGCCACCAAGCAAGAACACATTTGTCCAGCTAAGCCCTCTTAAAAACTTCTGGGACAAGGACAGATAGAAACAAGTACAGTAAGACAAATATTTGTCCAGCTGACTTTTTCTGTCAAGTTTGTCTCTATGTGGGTGGCAATCAATTTTCCCTTCAAGTCTCTTTCTGGCCCTTTATTACCATTCAAAACATTCCCATCAAAAATCATGTATTAAGCACTTAGTTATTCATTGTCTTTCAAGTTTAATCATGGTTACAAACTGGATTAGTGTAAAAGGGCTGTATGTTTTCTTATTGAAGAAAGTTTAATAATTCTGTTCAACCTATAACTATTTTTAGAACTCTTGTGATATTAATTCTTTCCTTGCAGTTTGAATTATGTATATGCCAACAAAGGCTCACACATCAGAAACACAAGGGTAACTATGATAATGTTTCTGCAATCACCTGCAGCTCCAGGGAGCCCTGAGTTTGCTCATCATCTTCCCTTTTAACAATAAATATTAAGTGGTCAAGTACTACCTGCTTTGGCATTAGGCAGGGATTAGGAATCCATTCCTTAAGGCAAGGTTGTTGATTAAGATTCAGTTTTCTAGATTTCTGATTGGCTTGCCCCGGCATAAATGACCTACCTGATTTATCTTGCTTTACTTATCTGAATTCCTGGCTGACAAAAGCTTGGCTTATTTCTTTTGTTTCTTAGTAGCCATTATTCTTTATTGTCCAAGTAACAGATGATCATTAGGCGCATGACTGGGGATTTCCCAAATTGACAGTTGATGTATGAATAACTGCCTCCTGCAGTAAATCTCATTTCCAAGTATTATATTTGACTTTACCAACTTAGATTAGCAGGTTAGCTGGAAATCCAATCTCCTTTTCAAGAACACTCATCTCCTCCTCACACACCCTGTTATGTTCCAAGGGTCAGTCCTGTTTTGCTTCTGTCTTGTTGCCAGTTCTATTGCTTTTATATATCTTGCAATTAAACAATGCCTAAAACACTTCCTATGGCTAAAAGTTCTTTAACCCCAAATTGTAAAAACTTCTAACTCAACCATAACAGGAACCCTTTTACTGGAAGAGTGTCTGAGGTTAGCTGCCTTTTTTCATCTTTTCTCTTGTTTATAATACCAATCTGCTAAAACATTAGAGCTACAATGAGGACTAACTCAAATGTTTCTCATTACATCTTATTTAGTAACATTTTTGGTTAGAAAAATGCAAAGTAATATATGATTATCTTGTTAGAGTGGGGATTTGGACTCATCACCTTAATAGGATTCCCAACTAAAAATGGATTTTAGATACACAATGAACACTTTTCTAGTATAAGTAGGTCTTATGCAACTGGGACAAATTTATACTAAAAAGTATTCATTGTTCATCTGAAATTCAAATTTAACTTTAACTGACCATCCTGTATTTTAGTTTTCTAAATATGGCAATCCTACCTTTTAAGCTGGAGAACTTCACAGCTGCCAGTAGATGTTGTTTGCTCTTTAAAAAGTCATGGCCTCCTCCAACAGGGTGCGATGGCCCTGTGGCTGGTGTTGAGGCCAAAGTTGGAGGCAGCCAGAAGTCCAGGAATCATTAAGAGTGGCTGGTGTCCAAGAGCATGAGGCTTAGGATAGATTTCATGCTGGGTCACTTTTTTATTTTACTCCTCAACTGAGGATATGTTCATTGATTTTAGAGAGAGAGGAGGGGAGGGAGAGAGAGACAGACAGACAGAGAGAGAGAGAGAGAGAGAGAGAGAGAGAGATATCGATTGGTTGCCTCCCATAAGCACCCCAATGGGGGATTGAGCTGCCATCTAGGTATGTGCCCTGACAAGATGTATGGGACGTTGCTCCAACCACCTGGCCAGAGCTCCAGTAGCTTTTGGATCACTCAGTGCACATCATTGTCCAGTGGTTCTTCAAGATTTCAGGGGAGGATCATCTTTCTCCCTAACATCTTCCTCAGTGCTCTACTAGGACAATGGTGTTCCATGGTAAAATTATCGTGTGGTCCTCATACTGTAGCTTTCAGATTCATGGACATAATGACTTCAGGAAGACATAGCCTGCCTGTGTGAAGTCTCATTTGGGATAGGTTCACCTACACAGATCCTCTTTTCTGTTAGTCCTGCTATTTGGTCTTTTTCTGCCCTCATGGTAATTGTATTTCTGTGTGTGTTTGTTTTGCTTTTCCTTGTCACTGGGCTTCTGTTGGGGTTATCCTGGTCTATTCTAACAAATTTCAATAATCTTGAACCATGGGCCAAAGTGGTTTGAACTCCTGAATTCTTATGCCCAAGAAGCCACTAATATTATGCAAATAAGTTTCCATAAAAAAATTTCAAAAATATTGATATTAGAAGTAGTTTCTCTTGAGAAAGAAGGAAGGGCCAGAAAGGGGGGAAAGGAGGGGTGGAAGGAAAAGGGGGAAAAAAAGAGAGAGAAGAGGAATTAGAAGAGGAAGAAAAAAGCAGAAAGTTCTACCTCCTCTGGGCATAAAAGAAGGAAATAAAAATAAAAGAAAAAATTTGAGATTCATTGGACATGGCTAAATCATAAAATGCAATACATTTTAAAATTAGAGAAAAATATAGCAGCACTGATCTGAAAATTTAGCAATAATCCCTGCTAACAACATCTTTGACCTCCTAAAGATTTTTTCTGTGTGTATGTGTGTATTTCTGTGGGTTGTCTATACGTATATAATCACACAAAAAATGGGTCTATACTCTACAGACTATTTTACAACCTCTTTTTTATCTGTGCATTATTGAGCAATACACAGATGGCCAGGGGATGGGAGGCTCCCTTTCAGTGGACCCTGGGTACACCTCATGGAGGGGGTAAGGGAATCCATAGGACAGTGAGTAATAGCTGGCCAGGTAGGGATTGGCCATGGTGGGATAACTGTTACTCTTATTTGATTTTCCAGACAGGCAGGGCTTACATTCATAGTCATGAATGGTGTCCTGATGTAAAGAAACACTTTATAGTTTATTATCTTGTCTTTTTGTTCTCTGGGGGGTCCATGTTGGTGGGGAACATGTTTCCTGAACAGCCTGGCAGGGCCTGAGGCCAAGGGCCATAGGCTCTGGCCTCCTGGGATGCTGGGCCTGTCACTGCTCTCTCAGGGCCCTGGGTCACCAAGGCCTCCTCCCAGGGCACCTGCCTGGCAGTTCGGGTGGCTGCTGGGCAAGCGGACTGCTCATGGGGACATACAGGTTGGGGCAAAAGTAGGTTAATAGTTGTGATTATACAAAACACAGAGTTTATTCCTGTATTATTATTTATTAATTGCTGTATTATTTTCCACAGGAGCAATTGTAAGCCTACTTTTGCCCCACCCTGTATATTATTTAATTATGTCTCCAATTATTAGAATGAACTCTCCATATGAGATAGAGATTAAGATCTTTGTCTGTTTTGTGTTCTGGTAAGTTTCAACATTGCAGGTGAGTCTGGCTGTGGTAAGCACTCCATAAATAGTTGTTAAATGAATGAGTCATTTTAAAAAGAAACGCTTTAGATAGGCAAAGGAGAGACAAAGGAAAGGAAAGTTCCTACTAGGGTACTCTATCTGGGAAACATAAGTATGTTCTAATCAGAGTCTTTTGAAGATGTTGCTGCTCTCTTTGTTGACCATCCCATAGTCACATAGGTCCATCTTTTCTTTGTAGCTCTTCAAATGGCCAGATTCACCATTCACCATGTTAGGGTTATACAAAAAGCCATTCCAAACTAAAACCTTTCCAGATTAGAGATTTTCACACTTCAGTGACAAACCATAAGTTTTCACTGGTCTAGGAAATTTCTCTCAGATGATTCTTGACTCCTCAATACTGAGGATGTTTTGTTTTATACAATAACTAGAGGCCCACTGCATGAAGATTCATGCAATAGGCCTTCCTTCCCCTGCCTGCGGGCACTGGTTTTCCTCTGGCACCTGGGACCCAGGCCTTTTGGGTCCCGAGGCGTGGCATCTCTGCTCAGGCCGCAGCAGCGAGGCTTGGCATCTCTGCTCAGGCCGCTGCAGCGAGGCTTGGCATCTCTGTTCAGGCCGCAGCAGCGAGGCTTGGCATCTCTGCTCAGGCCGCAGCAGCGAGGCTTGGCATCTCTGCTCAGGCCGCTGCAGCGAGGCTTGGCATCTCTGCTCAGGCCGCTGCAGTGAGGCTAGGCTTCTCCACTCCGGCCGCAGCGGAGAAGCCAAGCCTCTTCAGTCTTCAGTCGTCTTCAGTCTAGATTTTCCAGCACATTTTATGACAATTCCTGTATGAATTCTGTAACTATTCACAAGAGGCTATAGAATAGTTGAAGAGACAATTTATTTTTCAAAGACAAATTTACTTTTAATGCCTTTTTAGAAGGCCCTCTATTTTATATTCTCCATGTAAACATAATTGCACAGTTAGGAAACATAAACTCAAACATGTTGATTACAATACAATTTCCATCACTTCATTTATGAATTGCCCAAGATTTCAACTTCAAATTTAAATGCAACAAATATTCAAAAGAGAAAAAAACCAGTAACATTTACTCACACTGTTCCTCAGAATTCCAACTGAAAATATGTTGATTATTGAATCAAACTTGGAATTCAACATTAACTCAAATGTGTGCTTTTTCTTTAAAAAGCAACAACCACTTCACATAACTGTTTTCTACCTAAATAATGAGTTAGAAACAACTGACAGTTTGTTTTTTATAAATTATAACTTAAACTTGTGGAGTTGGGAAAAAAGAGAACATAAGCCAGTTAACATTTCTTTTGTTTGTAGGTGATGATGGTTCTAAAATTGAAGGCAATTGCTACCTATATTTGAGCTTTGGTGCAAGAATTTCATGATTTGTCAGTACTCCAGGGAATACTCAGAAGGATAAAAGAAAATCCACAGCATCCATTCTCTCTATCTTCTGATCTTCAGATATAAGCTTTCATCAATTAAAAGCTGGTGAGGTAATATAGTTTTCATTTCTCAAGTCCTCCTCAGGGCAAGGATGGTGGTTTTAAATGTCTTTTCTTTTTAAGGTAGTCCTGGATTTTCTCTTTAAGGTATTTTAAATATATAGAAAAAGTTAGCAGGCACTTGGGTTGATTTGCTGGGGCCCTCATGGTAGTTTAGAGCTAGCCAAAGCTAGACAAAAACAATTTGCTTCAAGAATTACTTTTTTTAAAATACATTTTCTGGATTAGTAGAACTTCAATTTAATTCTATTGTAATTTGAACATCTAGCAAATTCTCTAAGTATTTTTCTTAGTTCCCCCACCCCATTTTTATCATGCTTTTTTTTTTTTTTTTTTTTAGCGCAAGAGTAACATATGTTCATTATATAAAATCCAAATATTACAGAAATATGTCTCCTATAAGCTTTCCTAAAGACATTATTATATAGCTTAAAACAGTCTGATGATAGCCTGATTTATGAAAAAGAGAATACTTATGGAAAATTAGGATATAGTTAGAATTTCTCTGAAATTACCACAAGATGGGTGGCCCTAAAGTTCAATATGTATCTTCTGACCCCTGTTATACCTCTTTCTGAATCTATTTTCTCCTATACCTCCATTTTTAATCCAGTGTAAAGAATAGCTCAAGGATAAGCTCAAAAATCCAGTGATGATGTCAGCAGTTCCCCAAAAGAACTTCATTTTGTTTGAATTTAGATCTTGGCTCATTAAAAATATTTTCAGTTTACTTTCCAAACGATGAAGAAATACATAGGTTAGAAAGAAAACATCAGAATTGAAAAAGTTTTGGTTTAATATTATTCATTTAAAATTTACTAAAGGTTTATATTTAATAATTTTATTATACAATAACACCTTACCTATCTGAAATTTACTTACGCAACAACCTCACCCATCCAGACCATAGCTTGAAACCAAAAATAAAACCAAAAGTAAATCACATGAACAAGAGTTATTGCTCTCATTTGTAGAAGGTCTTCTCAGACCCTCTCAAAACCAATTTGCTCTTATGTAGCACATAATTTTACTAAGCTTCATAGTCAATGATTTTAATAAGCTTGGCTGTCTGGCTTATAACCCTCTAACAAGTTAGAAGAAACACATTAGGACAGGGGGAAGGTACTTCTATATTTTAGACATTAGCAATTGTAAGAATTGTGAGCTTGAAAACAAAGGAAAATGAATTTTAAAAAAAATCTATACATGACAGACCTAATTATTTAAAAATTTCAGTTTAGGTTTGGAGTAATAGGTCCTTGAGTGTTCCATAGTAGACCTAAGAATAAAAGAATAAAAAAAATCCAGAGTCTTTATGGAAGAATTCATCAACTTGACAATAATATTAACTGAAACCTTGCTCTTCTAAAAGATCTCCTCCAAGCTCTCTCAACCCTGTCAGTAGTAGATACCTACTGTCCTACTCTAGCCTCCTGGGGAGTAGGAGTAAGTTGCTCACACATTTTTGATCCTCTAACCTCTTCCTGGGAGGCACCACTCCTTCTTCACCTTCCTTCTCACTTATATCCCAGGTCATCTGGCCATTAGTTTGATATGGTAGAAAGGACACTAATATTTGATTCAAGAAAATACCATTTTGAGTCCAGCCCTTCCATTCACAAACTCTATAAGCTGGGGTGAAATACTTCGATGAACTTAAGTTTAATCATGGGTGAAATGAGAATGAGGTAGTAATATCAAGGGTTTATTATGAAAATAGAATATGAAAATGCCTATCCATGCATGGTATAGAATAAATGTCCATGATGACATTATAAGTTAGTTACCCTCACTCTATTCTGGTCACTCTCAACTGCTGAATTTCTGATTATTTCATAATCATTGAAAGCTTTGGCACCTGGCTCACTGACTTCTTTTCCTTCTTAGTGCCTGACATCATCCATTCGCTATTCCTATACCATTATTACCTCATTGCTTTTCAGCAGCCTATTGCCAGGGACTGATTTGTGCCTTGGTATCAGTCATATTTCTTTCATCTCACTGTTTTCCAGGTCTGCTCTACATCTGAAATCTTAAATTCTAAGGAAGGCTTTTTTTCTGATTATTGTCTTCTTTTCCTCCACCCTCATTCTTTTCTTGTGTCTATATTTGTTTTCAGAAAGCACTATAACCTCTAGGCCAATAACTGCTTATCTTCCAATATATCAAGTCTACATTTTTCCCTATCCAGTCTATATCTGGTGACTCAAGACTTCCAATGCTCATACAGGACTTTCTTCTCTCTTGCTCTTTGTCCTTCTAATGTACCCACTTCAAATTTCTGTTATATGTCCAATCCAGTTTTTCTGTTGATACAAGTCCTTATCAGATACATTTGTTGCAAATATTTTCTCTCAAGCTATATTTTGCTTATTCATTTTCTTAAACAGTATCTTTTGATGAGCAGAAGTTTATAATTATAAAGTCAAATTATCAGATTTTCTTGTTAGTGCTTTCTCTGTCCTAAGAAACCTTTCCATACAAAATAGTCATGAAGAATTTCTCATATATTTCTATTAGATATCTAGCTTTTATATTTAGTTCAGAAATCCATCTCTACTGAATTGTTGTGTATTGTGTGAAGTAAGAAAAAGTTCTTTTTTTTTTTTTTTTTTGGTCATATAGATACCCATCTGTTTTGGCATCATCTGTTGACTTTTCTACAGCCATTGAATTGTTTTGGCATCTTTTCAGACAATCAATTGACCAAATCTGTGCATATCTTTGTGGGTGCTCTATTCTTTTACATTAACCTATTTACCTATCCTTATGCCAATACCACTGTTGGAAGATACATATCTATGGATCTCTTGCATTTCTAAATGTCTTGTGAGCAGAGGTACTAATGGTCTTAGTCCTAGAATATCTTTTCAAGGGTATTTATATAGTTAACAATCTTGGAAAACAGAGATAGTATCTCCATCCAGAACAAAAGGCAGACTAGTTTTCTTTTCACTCTAATAAATATAATAAAGATAATGCCTCTCCTGGGTAAAGGTCAGGCAGCCTTAGTGTCTATTATAATAAGATTTGGGGTTCCAAAACTCAGAGTTCCTCTCCTGTAATGCTCTTCACTGTGTAGGCAATCACCATCTGATCCTCTGTATATTCCTGTGAGAAGTGGTGCTCTGTGAACTGGCATTAATGCTGATACTCTAGCCATAGGTATTCGCATGAATAATAAAGTCCTTCATCTGTGATCTTGGAGTGTTATGTCTTCTGTCAGCATCCTTGAAACTGTGGCAGGCTACATGGTCCAGCATATGCTATGTCTTGGTGAATATTCTATGTGTATTTGTAAAAAAATGTTTATTCTCCATTGTTGGATGTAGTGGTCTACAAAATAAATGAATTTAAGTTGGTACCAACTATTATTCAAGTCTTCCATATAATTACTTTCTTAATGTAGTTGTTTTATCAATGACTTAAGAAGAAGTTTCAGAATCTCACACTAATTTGTCTATTTTTATTTAATTCTTTCAGTTTTTGCTTCATGTATTTTGAACTTCTTTTATTAGGTACAAACACATCAATAACTGTTATGTCTTTTTAGTGATTTCATTTATTTTTAAATTATAAAATGTCCCTCTATATCTATGGTAATATTTGTTGTCCCAATGTCTATTTTATCTGCTAATAATATAGACACTTAAGCTTCAATTTATTTTGTATTCATTTATTTTCTTATTTACTTACTTTTGATTTTCTGTAACTACTTACTCACTTTTGATTTTCTATACTTATTTCAAAGACATTTTCTTTAAACAGAATAATTCTGATCTTATTTTTTTTATTGAGCTCGACAATATCCGCTTTTTAATTTATATGTTCAGTGCTACTATGTTTAACATATTTATCTATACTTTGGTGTTTAACCTACGGATCATTTTCTATTTGTCCCATTTGTTCTTTTTTTCTGTTTTTGAGATTAACAGTATTTATAGGCATTCCATTGTAACTCTTTCTTGGTATTTCACTATAACTTGTGTATGTGTGGTTTCTTTAGGGTTTACTATATGATCCCTACTGGCGCAGTCACTGTTCCCATTTTTCAGGCTGCTTGTCACTTCCTGGATTTCCAAAAACTGTAGAGAATGACATAGCAACTGAACTTAAAATTGCATCTCCCAGAATGCTTTGCTGGCATGCTCTACTCCAAGGAGAAGTGAGACCGGGCTCAGTGGCTACCAATAACTTGGTGCAACTATAGTCACCTGGAGGGGTTCTGTTTTATCAAAATTTCTGTTAAAGACCACATGCTTTCTCTTTCGAACCACTTGCTTTACCAACTTCCCTGGATTAGGCTCTGCCTCCCTTTTTGCCTCCACATTATTCTCTCCTTTAAAAGTTCCAGAATTAGATTATATTTTTAAATATCATTTTTAATTTTCAATTACAGTTGACGTACATTATTATATTAGTTTCAGGTATATACCTCAGTGATTAGACATTATATAACTTAATAAGTGATAACCCCCATAATTCTTATACCCATCTGATACCATACCTTGTTATTAGACTATTATTTACTACTAGAGGCTCAATGCGCAAAATTCATGCAAGAGTAAGCCTTCCTTCCCCCAGCTGCTGGCACCAGCTTCCCTTGCAGCCCTGGCTTCGTCCAGAAGGTCACCCAGAAGGACATCTGGTCTAATTAGCATATTGCGCTTTTATTATTATAGATATTCCCTATGCTGTACTTCACATTACCATGACTATTTTGTAACAACTAATTTGTACTTCTTAATCCCTTCACCTTTTTTGCCCATCCCCCCAACACTCATCCCATCTGGAAACCAACAAAATGTTCTCGGTTTCTATCATACTGTTTCTGTTTTGCTTGTTCATTTATTATGTGGTGTTTTTTTTCCACATTCAATTGTTGATAGCTGTGCATTTATTGCCATTTTATTGTTCATATTTTTTATCTTCTTTTAAGGAAGACCCTTTAACATTTCATATAATACTGCATTGTTAGTGATAAACTCTTTTAGCTTTTTCTTGTCTGGGGAGCTCTTTGTCCTTGGCTTTTATATGATAGCTTTTCTGGGTAGAATAATCTTGGTTGTAGGTCTTACTTTTCATCACTTTGAATATTTCTTGCCAATCCCTTCTGGCCTGCAAAGTTTCTTTTGAGAAATCAGCTGGCAATCTTCTGGGAGTTTCCTTGTAGGTAACTAACTGCTTTTCTCTTGCTGTTTTTAAGATTCTTTTTTTGTCTTTAACATTTTGCATTTTAATTATGATGTATCTTGGTGTGAGCATCTTTGTGTTCATCCTGTTTGGGATTCTCTCTGCTTCCTAGGCAGTATGTCTATTTCATTCACCAAGTTAGAGAAATTTTCTGTCATTACTTTTTCTAATAGGGTTTCAACTTCTTGCTCTCCCTCCTCTCCTTACAGTACCTCCCTGATTGCAATGCTGGTATGCTTGATCATATAAGAGGCTCCTTATACTCTTCTCACTTTTTTAGATTCTTTTTTTCCTGTTCTGATTGTGTGTTTTTGCTTCCTTATATTCCAAGTAGCTAATGTGATTCTCAGTTTCATCTACTCTATTGTTGATTCCCTGTAAATTATTCTTCATTTCAATTAGTGTATCTTTCATTTCCGACTGGTTCTTTTTTGTGCTGTTGAGATTCTCACTAAGTTCACTGAGCATCCCTATAACCAGTGTTGTGAACTCTGTACCTAATAGATTGCTTATCTCAATTTTGTTTAGCTATTTTTTTTTTGAGATTTGTTCTGTTCTTTCATTTGGGCCTTGTTTCTTTGTTTCCCCATTTTGGCAGTATTCCTGTGTTTGTTTCTATGTATTAGGGAGAGCTGTTATATCTCCCAAGCTTGATAGAGTGGCCTAATGTAGTAGGTATACTGTTGAATGTACCCAATTAGTATCTTGCATGGCAATGAACAGATGAACTGAAAGAATTAATATAATACCATCGGATGCATAATTTAAGAATTTTAGAATATTATTCTTGTACTTACCAGATTATTGTGCTATTGCCATTATCCATTTTACTTTTACATTAATGAGATTCCCCATAATTCATTTTTATTAAATTTTCTTTAAAAATCATTGCCTTTTAAAGATAGTAAGAAACAAGAAGAAAAATGTTATATATTTACCTGAATATTTACTTTTTCTAGTATTCTTCATTTCTTCATCTGTTCTCATTTCATTTCAGCCAGCCTAAGGAACTTCCTTTTTGATTTCTTATAGTACAGGTTTACTGACAAAAGAGTTCTTTTAGTTTTTGTTTATTTGAAAATGTATTTATTTTGCCTGATCTTTCTGAGAGATTTTTTTTGAAGAACATGAAATTCTAGTTGATAGTTTTTTCTTTCAGTGCTTTATAGATTCCATTCCATTGTCTTCTGGCTTACATTGGTTCTAAGGAGAGGTTAGCTGTTCCTGAGTACCTTGACTGCTTCTAACATTTTTTCTTTGTTTCTTGCTTTCAGCATTATGTCTCTTATTAGTTTATTGAGTTTTTTTGGCTTTTTGTGTTGCTTCTTAAATTAAATTTGGGGAAATTTTGGTCATTATTTAAATATTTTTCTACCAGTCCAGCCAGCCTGGCTCAGGGATTGAATATTGACCTATGAACCAGGAGGTCACGGTTCAATTCCCAGTCAGGGCACATGTCCAGGTTGTAGGCTCGATCCCATTGTAGGATGTGCAGGAGATAGCTGATCAATGATTCTCTCTCATCATTGATGTTTCTATCTCTCTCTCCCTTCCTCTCTGAAATAAATAAAAATATATAATTAAAATATTTTTCTACCCAAACTTCTTTTTATCTCCTCCTGAATTCTGAGTACTTCTATGCTAAACTTTATAATAATCTTCCATAGAGGCCACTGTCTTTCTTTCTTTCTTTCTTTCTTTCTTTCTTTCTTTCTTTCTCTCTCTCTCTCTCTCTCTCTCTCTCTCTCTCTCTCTCTTTCTTTCTCTCTTTCTTTCTCTCTTTCTTTCTTTTTCTTTCTTTCTTCTATTTTTTTTGCCATTTTGGATTTTTTCCTCTGTTTCACTTAGGTTATTTTCTATTGATCTATATTCAAGTTTAATGGTGTGTTTTTTTTGTTTGTCTGTTTGTTTGCAAGTCCAATCTGCTATTAAGACCAGTTACTGATTTTCCCCCTATAATACATAAAGATTCCCCTCAACTTATGATAGGGTTAGGATCTGAAAAACCCAACATAAGTTGAAAATATTGTGAGTTGAAAATGCATTTAACATACCTAACACTATAGCTTAGCCTAGCCTCCTTAAATGTGCTCAGAAAAATTATCTGGGGGGGGGGGGGGAGGGGACCAAGATGGAGGCATAGGTAAACACCGGAGAGTGCTGCCTCGCACAACCACTTCAAAAATACAACTAAAAGACAGAATGGACATCACCATCACCCAGAGCCACAGGAAGGCTGGCTGAGGGGAAATTCTTCAGCTAGAAGGAGGGGGAACAGCATACCGAGACTCAGAGGAGGCACAGTGCGGAAAATACAAGGGTGCGGAGGTGCGTGCGGAGCGGGCTGGTGGCTGAGGGTGCGGTTGTCTGTTTCACTCGGGAGGGAGTCTTGGGCTCTGAGCTCCAGTTCTGGGCAAGTCTCTAGGGACTCAGACTCAAACGGGAGAAGCGGGACTGTCTGGTTTCAGTCGGAACTCAAGGGCAGCTTTCTCTCTGAGGTTTGCAGCGGTTGCTGGGACTCTGTGAGGCAGAGCCCCTAGGCACGGAACTGAGAGCAGCCATAACTGCTCACTCCAGCCCGCCCTGTTGATCCCATGCTACCCGCCCCTGCACAGAGGCATTTGCCGGATAGCCTCAGGCAAAGGCTAGAGTAGCACCTCCCCAGAGGACAGAAGTTCTCTCACTGCAGACACAGCTGATTCTCACAGCCAGTTGGCCTGGAGGTCAAATCACCCCCGGTATTACCCACAACAATCAAGGCTTAACTATAACAAGACTGGGCACAAAGACCACTAGGGGGTGCACCAAGAAAGCATAAAAAATGCCGAGACAAAGAAACAGGACAGAAATGACAGAAATGGAGGATATAGAGCTCAAAACCACAATTTTAAGGTCTCTCAAGAACTGTCTAGAAGCTGCTGATAAACTTAATGAGATCCTCAAGAAATCTAATGAGGCCCTCGATGTTGTGATAAAGAACCATCTAGAAATTAAGCATACACTGACTGAAATAAAGAATATTATACAGACTCCCAACAGCAGACCAGAGGACCGCAAGAATCAAGTCAAAGATTTGAAATGCGAAGAAGCAAAAAACACCCAACCGGAAAAGCAAAATGCAAAAAGAATCCGAAAATACGAAGACAGTGTAAGGAGCTTCTGGGACAGCTTCAAGCATACCAACATCAGAATTATAGGGGTGCCAGAAGATGAGAGAGACCAAGATATTGAAAACCTATTTGAAGAAATAATGACAGAAAACTTCCCCTACCTGGTGAAAGAAATAGACTTCCAAGTCCAGGAACCACCAAGAACCCCAAACAAAAGGAATCCAAAGAGGACCACACCAAGACACATCATAATTAAAATGCCAAGAGCCAAAGACAAAGAGAGAATCCTAAAAGCAGCAAGAGAAAGAAACTCAGTTACCTACAAGGGAATACCCATACGACTGTCAGCTGATTTCTCAACAGAAACTTTGCAGGCCAGAAGGGAGTGGCAAGAAATATTCAAAGTGATGAATACCAAGAACCTACAACCAAGATTACTTTATCCAGAAAAGCTATCATTCAGAATTGAAGGTCAGATAAAGAGCTTCAGACATATGCCGAAGCAATTTCTTCATTGATACAGCTCCTAGGGCACTTGAAACGAAAGAGAAAATGAACAAATGGGACTACATCAAAATAAAAAGCTTCTGCACAGCAAAAGAAACCATCAACAAAACAACGAGAAAACCCACTGTGTGGGAAAACATATTTGCCAATGTCATATCTGATAAGGGCCTAATCTCCAAAATTTATAGGGAACTCATACAACTTAACAAAAGGAAGATAAACAATCCAATCAAAAAATGGGCAAAGGACCTAAATAGACACCTTTCAAAAGAGGACATTCAGAAAGCCAAGAGACATATGAAAACATGCTCAAAGTCACTAATCATCCGAGAGATGCAAATCAAAACAACAATGAGGTACCATCTCACACCTGTCAGACTGGCTATCATCAACAAATCAACAAACGACAAGTGCTGGAGAGGATGTGGAGAAAAAGGAACACTTGTGCACTGCTGGTGGGAATGCAGACTGGTGCAGCCACTATGGAAGACAGTATGGAGTTTCCTTAAAAAACTGAAAATGGAACTCCCATTTGACCCTGTGATCCCACTTCTAGGAATATATCCCAAGAAACCAGAAACACCAATCAGAAAGGATATATGCACCCCTATGTTCATAGCAGCACAATTCACCATAGCTAAGATCTGGAAACAGCCTAAGTGCCCATCAGTAGATGAATGGATCAGAAAACTGTGGTACATCTACACGATGGAATACTATGCTGCTCTAAAAAGGAAGGAACTCTTACCATCTGCAACGTCATGGATGGAACTGGAGAGCATTATGCTAAGTGAAATAAGCCAGTCAATGAAGGAAAAATACCACATGATCTCACTCATTCATGGATAATAGAGACCATTATAAACTTTTGAACAATAATAGATACAGAGGCAGAGCTGCCTCAAACAGATTGTCAAACTGCAGCAGGAAGGCCGGGATGGGTTGCGGGGCAGGAGGTAGGGGGGTAAGAGATCAACTAAAGGACTTGTATGCATGCATATAAGCATAACCAGTGGACATAAGACATTGGGGGATAGGGGAGGCTAGGGGGCTGTCTAGGGCGGGGGGATAAAATGGACACATATGTAATACCCTTTGTAATACTTTAAGCAAAAAAAAAAAAAAAAAAAAAAAAAAAAAAAAAAAAAAAAAAAGAGCTTCACAGATAAGGAAAAGCTAAAGGAGTTCATCACCACCAAACCAGGATTATATGAAATGCTGAAAGGTATCCTTTAAGAAGAGGAAGAAGAAGAAAAAGGTAAAGATACAAATTATGAACAACAAATACACATCTATCAACAAGTGAATCTAAAAATCAAGTGAATAAATATTCTGATGAACAAAATGAACTTGTGATTATAATAGAATCAGGGACATAGGAAGGGAATGGACTGACTATTCTTGGGGGGAGGAAGAAGGGGTGTGGGAGTTGCGGGAAGAGATTGGACAAAAATCGTGCACCTATGGATGAAGACAGTGGGTGGGGAGTGAGGGCGGAGGGTGGGGCGGGAACTGGGAGGAAGGGAGTTACGGTGGGGAAAAAAGAGGAACAAATGTAATAATCTGAACAATAAAGATTTAATAAAAAAAATAAAAATAAATAAAAACAGTGGTGAAAAAAAATTATCTGAAGCTACAGTTGGGAGAAATCTAACACAAAGCTTATTTTATAATAAAGTGTTGAGCAGTTCATGTATTTTATTATGCATATTGCTTTTACACCATTATAAAGCTGAAAAATTCTGAGGTGAAACATCATAAGCTGGCATCCATCTGTATTGTTATTTTGAGGTCAAAATTAATTTCAATATTTGTTATAGTTTTCATTTATCTATTCATATTTTCCATCTCTCTACCATTAAATCCATATTTTCTTTTTAATCACTTAGCACATGCTTACGATACCTGTTTTAAAATCCTTGCTAGATCATTCTAACATCTTTTTAATATCTTATTCTATTTCTACTACATTTTATTTAAGGGAGTGGTAGTTATGTATCACATTCTCCCATTGCCTCATATGTATTACTAGTAGCCCTGCCGGGAGCCAGTCCATCCTTGCTGTTTCAAGGGACCTGGCATATATGGCATACTGTTCTTAAAATGTTTGCTCACCTTCTTGGCACTATGTGTTTTAACCAAGGTCTCTGAGAAAGGTTGTTTCCCCAGGTAGGGATTTTTCCCTGAAGGTAGGGAGGGAATAAAACCCTTTCAACTAAGTGCCAGGCGGGTAATTAATCACTTTAACTACGAACAATCATGCTTAAGCTACATAATCTTTACTCCCTGGAATGGAGATAAGAAACGTCCTAACCTTTGTAATAGAGATTGATAGGATTGAATCAACTGGTATAAATACAGATGTAACAAGACAGCAAGAGACAGAACTTAGAAGACAGAACCAAGAAGACAGAACCTACACAGAACCTAGAGACAGAAGAACTTCGCTGGAGAGAACATGGCAAAAGATCCTGGACTGAACCTGACTACAGAAATTGGCAAGAGAACCTGACTAGAACCTGGTGACTGAACCTGGCTGGAGAACCTGGACAGAACCTGGCTGGAGAACCTAGCGAGGGAACTTGGCTACAGAACCTGGCCGGAGAACCTGGAGAACCTAGCAAGAGAACATGGACACAGAACCTGGCTGGAGATCCTAACCAGAACTTCGCTGGAGATCCAGAGCAGAACCTCTCTGGAGATCCAGACCAGAACTTCGCTGGAGATCCAGACCAGAACTTGACTGGAGATCCTGGCTAGGCTGCTGATCAACTGAACATTGTCTCCGTGTCATTCCTTCTTCGCCGACTCCATCCACACCTTTGGGGACCCCTGGACCTGCTGGGGTTGGACCCCAGCATAGCCCTGTGCACAAATCTGTGCTCCAGTAGGTTTCTGCCCTGCCCTCCTGAAGCTCCCCCAAGTCTCCCCTCATAGCTTGTTTCCCTACCCTCTCCTGTAGCTCTCTGCCTCCCGCTTGTAGCCAGTAGGTTGCTGCTGCCCTCTTGTAGCTTCCCCTTCTCTCCCCCCGACTCCTACCTTGCTACCCTGCCCTTTCCTATGGCTCTCCGCAGACCACTTGTACCTTGCTGGCTCACCCTCCTGCTGATCCGTGATCTGGTCATGAGGCACTTGGTAGTTACGCCTCAGGGTGTAATGGCTAATTAGTGTATTCATCTCTTATTATATAGGATAAGTTTTGATTACATGCTTGTTGCTGTGTAAAATACATTGTGGAGAATCTAGATTATGTTGTCTTTCTTTAAAGAGTATTAACATTTTGAAGGGTGAGTTAATTTACCAGCAATTTTGCTTGCTAAATATTTAATTTTTCATTTTAGGCTTTATTAGAATCTAGTATAATCATTATTTTAGGACTGGTAAAGCCCGACTCCTAAGCATGGCCTTTCTGAGAATCTCAAAACGTCTAGAGTGTTCAACAAGGTCTCACTACATCTGTTGGTTTTGATTTAATATCTTCTAGTGTTGTGCAATTTTGACATCTTCATTCAGTTTACATCTTCCCAGTGCTTGTTCTTTGCTAGGAATAATTTACTCCTTACTTGTGCTTACACAACTTAGAATGCAGCCAAAGATGGAAGTGAAATTCTATGCAAATTTTTGCAGCTTTATCTCTACATAGGTTTCTGCTCTCTGGTATTCTGACTAATTCTAGCCACCTCAAGATCTGTGAACTTTAATATCTCTTCTCACCAGTACGATCATTTATCTCTGTGTGGGCCCTACTAATCTGTGTTACAGTTTATAAAGTATCCTCAGCCAGAAACCTGGGTTGACTGTAAGCGTATACTATCTATCTCCTTTCTCTCTAAGATCACAGCTCTCTTGTCTCTCATCCATTGCCAGGAAAAACAAATTATGATTGCTTCATATATTTTTCTAGTGTAATAGGCATTTACTGTGGAGAATATGCCCAGTACGCCTTACTTTGTAATTGCTGGAACTAGGTAAGTTCTATTATTAACTCATATTCTATTCTTAACTCCCAAATTTATCCTTTTTTTTTTATACTCCAATCCACCCCCATAATTCCAGAGTCATCAGAACCTGCATCACCAGGAATCTTAATTTGCCTTTTTATTACTAGTCTCATTTTCTTGCCATGTATTCTTCACATTTCTGCTAGAATAATCCTTCCAAAGTATGAGCCTGATTACCTAAGTCTCTCCTTAAAGTCTTCAATAGCTCCTAGTAGCCTACATGATAAATGTCAAACTTAATCCTGGCATTCAGAATTCTTCATTATCTCCATCATTATCATTCTTGCAATTCTGCCACCTGTACCTTATTATAGTGCCAAGTAAAACTCTTTTGACTTCCTAGAATTCTTTATGTCCTTCCCTCTTGCCTAATTATGTAACTTCTCTTTATTCTTTGGAACAAAAATTTTCCTATTCTTTATCCCAAAGAACACATTCCATCTTTAGTACCACTATAGTACCTGTGGTTATCTACAGCACAGTGTAAGGTTGCTCTATAGCTTTTAATTCTCCTGTCTATCTCTGATACTATACTGTAAGTTCATCAAGAAAAGAAAATTTCCTTCCATTGAGGTACTCAGTAATTTTTCATTTAAAGAACGAATAGAGCATGATCCAATAGTTGCTAACAGTGGAGATCACGGACCATTACAAATATTTTAAATTACATTTCATATGGTTTATTTAAGGCAGGAAAGTATGTAATATGTCTTAAAAATGCTTCAGTCCAAATTAACATTTTTTTATTATTAATATATTTTTTAATATATATATATTTTTAATTAAATCTTTATTGTTCAGATTATTACATTTGTTCCTCTTTTTTCCCGCCCATAACTCCCCTCCTCCCAGTTCCTGCCCCACCCTCCGCCCTCACTCCCCACCCACTGTCCTCATCCATAGGTGCATGATTTTTGTCCAGTCTCTTCCCGCATCTCCCACACCCCTTTCCCCCCCAAGAATAGTCAGTCCATTCCCTTTCTATGTCCCTGATTCTATTATAATCACAAGTTCATTCTGTTCATCAGAATATTTATTCACTTGATTCTTAGATTCACTTGTTGATAGATGCATATTTGTTGTTCATAATTTGTATCTTTACCTTTTTCTTCCTCTTCCTCTTCTTAAAGGATACCTTTCAGCATTTCATATAATCCTGGTTTGGTGGTGATGAACTCCTTTAGCTTTTCCTTATCTGTGAAGCTCTTTATCTGACCTTCAATTCTGAATGATAGCTTTGCTGGATAAAGTAATCTTGGTTGTAGGTTCTTGGTATTCATCACTTTGAATATTTCTTGCCACTCCCTTCTGGCCTGCAAAGTTTCTGTTGAGAAATCAGCTGACAGTCGTATGGGTATTTCCTTGTAGGTAACTGAGTTTCTTTCTCTTGCTGTTTTTAAGATTCTCTCTTTATCTTTTGCTCTTGGCATTTTAATTATGATGTGTCTTGGTGTGGTCCTCTTTGGATTCCTTTTGTTTGGGGTTCTCTGCGCTTCTTGGACCTGTAAGTCCATTTCTTTCACCAGGTGGGGGAAGTTTTCTGTCATTATTTCTTCAAATAGGTTTTCAATATCTTGGTCTCTCTCATCTTCTGGCACCCCTATAATTCTGATGTTGGTATGCTGGAAGCTGTCCCAGAGGCTCCTTACACTATCCTCGCATTTTTGGATTCTTTTTTCATTTTGCTTTTCCAGTTGGGTGTTTTTTGCTTCCTCGCATTTCAAATCATTGACTTGATTCTTGCGCTCCTCTGGTCTGCTGTCGGGAGTCTGTATAATATTCGTTATTTCAGTCCGTGTATGCTTAATTTCTAGTTGGTTCCCCAATATAACATCGAGGGTCTCATTAGTTTTCTTGTAGATCTCATTAAGTTTATCGGCGGCTTCTAAACAGTTCTTGAGAGACCTTAAAAGTGTGGTTCTGAACTCTATATCTTCCATTGACAATTTTGTCCTGTTTCTTTGTCTCCTCATTTTGTTATGCTTCCTTGGTGCACCCCCTAGTGGTCTTTGTGCGCAGTCTTATAGTTAAACCTTGATTGTTGTAGTTAATACCAGGGAGGGTTTGACCTCCAGGCCAAGTGGCTATGAGAATCAGCTGTGTCTGCAGTGAGAGAACTTCTGTCCTCTTGGGAGGTGCTGATCTGGCTTTTGCCTGAGGCTATCTGGAAAATGCCTCTGTGCAGGGCTTGGGAGGGGCGGGTCGCACAGGATCAACAGGGTGGGGCGCAGAGAGCAGTTATGGAGGCTCTCAGTCCTGCCCCCAGGGGCTCTGCCTCTCTGAGTCCCAGCACCCGCTGCAAACCTCGGAGAGAAAGCTGCACTCGCTCTGACCGAAGCCAGACAGTCCTGCTTCTCCCGTTTGAGTCTGGGTCCCTAAAGACTCGCCTGTATCTGGAGCTCAGAGTCTGCGACTCCCTCCCGATTGAAAACGCCAACCGTGCCCTCCGCCGCCAGCCTGCTCCGCGCACTCCGCACCTCAGAATTTGACTTCAGCACTGCGCCTCCTCTGAGTGTCCGTATGCATTTCTCTTTCCTCCTAGTTGTAGGACTTCCACTCAGCCAGCGTTCCTGTGGTTCTGGGTGATGTCCGTTCCATTTTTTAGTTTCACTTTTGAAGTAGTTGTTCAAGGCAGCAAACTCAGGCGTTAACCTATGCCGCCATCTTGGTTCCCAAATTAACATTTTAAGCATGATCCATATCATCAGAAATGCAGAAAAACTTGTTATCTAGAATGATATAAGATATGAAGGTTTTCTGTGATTTATTTTTAGTTCTATGTTTTAAGCAATAGTGAAGGCACCAATTTTTTTTATACAGAATAAAATAAAACAAAGAAAAACTTAGGTTATTAGGCAAAATTATGAAGTACTGTCTAAAATATAGAACAGAGTGGAATAGAACAGATTTCTCCTGAAGAGGTCTGTTGAAAATTTTTTTCACCTAAATGCATCATCTCCTTCATGACAGGCAAGTTCCTGCCCTTTTAACCAAGGACTAGCAAGTCTAGACCCATTAACTTCTACCTCTGCTATATAGGTTAATAATAGTATCCATTTGTTATCTGGTATAATCTGTGCCTTTTCTTATATCAACAAACTAAGAAGTGAAGCAACTTGTCTCAGGTAAGGAGCATTCTTTCTGCCAAGGACCATTTGGTTAATCCTCACCAGAGGATATTTTTCCATTGATTTTTAGACAGAGTGGAAGGGAAGCGGGGAGAGAGAAACATCGATGTGAGAGAAACACATCGATTGGCTGCCTCCCGCACATGCCCCAACCAGGGCCAGGAATTAAGCTGCAACCACAGTACATGCCCTTGACTGGAATCAAACTCAGGACCCTTCAGTCCACAGGCTGATGCTCTATCCACTGAGCCAAACTCGCTAGGTCCAAGGACCATTTATCTATTTATAACATCATTTGCGGGCCATACAAAATTATCAACTTAAAAATTAGCTTGGGCCTTAGCTGATTTGGCTCAGTGTATAGAGCCTCAGGCCATGAACTGAAGAGGAATTTAATTCCAGTCAAGGGTATGCACCTCAGTTGCAGGCTCAATCCCTCCCAGGTCAGGGTGAGTTCGGGAGGCAACCAATCAATGTGTATCTGTCTCTCCCACTCTCTTCCACTCTCTCTAAAAATCAATGGAAAAAATATCCTTTTGTGAGAATTAACAAAAATATTAAATTAATTTGCTACATTTGATCAAACATTTAATAACCCACCCCTAATGCCTTGGCAGGGCCAGACCAAATGAGTTCAGAGCCATGGGCTGGACATTCCTTACCCCTGGCAGATGTAGTACATCAATATTTAACATCATACCTGTGTGACTAAAGACTGAAAATATCTCAATAACCATCCTGAAGTACCAAACCCTTTCTGTTCTCATCTTGTAGACTATTGTTAATCTAGCAACTATCCTACTTTTGATGATAACAATTTATCATAAACACAGAGCCTAATGTAAAGATTATTGCTACCTATTTTAGAACAAAGCATCAATAAAACTGGCATAAATAATCTAGTTTTCTTACCTGTAATATTTTATTGATAACCACTTCTAATAGAAAGGATAAAACTTCTTTGTAATAAAGGCAATGTTTGGTGTTTGTAAGATAGTATGACATTCATAATAAAAACAAATGTCTTTTAAACTCCTTTTATCTGCTTGAGGAGATGTATAATATGAAGGGAAGTTATTAGTGGTTGAAATATGTTTTCCACAAATCCCACCAGTTTTTTAAATGCAATCTCATGATAACAGTTTGTTCAGCCAAGATTAACATAAGCCATATACACATTGGTAAAAATTTCAACTCAATTATTTTGAGAAACACTGACATATTACAGATCAAAATGCCAAAACCTCTAATTTTCTTAATAATTAGTTTTAAAAGATCACATCTTTTACAGAAAACTGTCCTTAAAAACACCTCTATGCCCTATGTTACATCTATTATACCAGATAATGAGGTACATAAATGGGCAAAAATAAGAAAAGCAACTCATCTCAATAGTTATAGCTTATGTCTTTTTTCTAGTTGACATATGAGGCAAGTTGCCTTAAAGGTCCTTAGCCATGTGTTCTGCAGATAAATCTCACAAACTGTTGCTGTTTAATTTGGCAGCATTGTAAAATATTAGAAAGTTGTGATTGCCATTTTGAAACATTCTGTGAAGTTCTAAAACTTTAAAACTTGAAGCTATGATAGGGGTTGGTTATGCTTTATTTTGTAAAATCAAATAATTACTTCTGAACCTTTGAACTTCTCAAACACAGTACAAGTATCCCTTTCTTAGTCAAGAGAAACATATCTATACATTTGTGCCAGATAAGAATTAGCGTGTTTATGTGATGTTTCCTGGGACTTTAGGAGAAGGTGGAGAAAGACTTCAGAAAAAATACTTGTTATCTTACTTTATTTTTTTTAGTCAGAAGATTAAGTAAAAAGTAAGAGACTGTAAGATTGGATGAGTAAGTTTTAACAAAACATTTTGGAGATGAATATTAGGCAGGGACTAGTTAAACATTATCATTTCAGATGCTATCTGCATAAAAAATTTAAACTACAATATTATAGCAAATCAATTAAAGCATTTTAGGAGTTTTGTATGCTGATGGGTAGGAGAATGAACTTCCGGAATAGATCAATAGATCAAATAGACTCCAATCCTCAGTGTAAAACATGTCCTGGAATTTAGCCTCTTATTCCATTACGACATGGTGCAATCTTTCAGTCACATAGCTCTTCAGTTTCTGGGCCTGGAACTCAGCCTCCCTTCTTTCTAAGGACCCAGAACCTATTGATTTTTTTCACATCAAAGTTGCACATCACTCAATACTTCATCTAAACAATCATATGACTTCTTGTCTATAGCATTTATTTGTACTTCCTTGTGGCTATTCATGGATTAATATGTCAAGGTGCAATTTAATTATTAAAATTTTCAGGGCAGAAACCAAATTCTTTACTGCTTGGTATGCCATGCATAGCACACTATAGGCATTTTAAAACTCACTGAAACCTGCCAGGTAAACATGACTGATTGAACAAATGTGTTAAACTCTGCTTTTTCCCAAATTTCTAGCAAAATTACTAGTACAGTAGGTTTTATATGGTACAAGACAATGAGAATGGGATAGAAGACAGACGTGGACAAGAAAGATAAAAATTGGGGAAAATGTGGCAAGTGGATGGAAGAAACACTTAATAGGGCAGGGAAGATAAATCTTCAAAACAAGCAGAGGGATGCCTGGATGGCGTGGCTCAGTGGTTGAGTGTTGACCTATGAACCAGGTTTGATTCCCAGTCAGAGCACATGCCCAGGTTGCAGGCTCCATCCCCACTGTGGAGTGTGCAGGAGATAGTCAATCAATGATTCTCTCTCATCATTGATGTTTCTATTTCTCCCTCTACCTTCTTCTTTGAAATATATCTATATCTATCTATCTATCTATCTATCTATCTATCTATCTATCTATCATCTATCTATCTATATATAGCAGAGGGAGAAAACAAAGGGCAAACTTATTCCCTTGTCAAACCATGGAAAGACTCAGACATTAGAGGCACCCGTTAATCAGAAGGAAAGCTGCTGTGATCTGAATGTTTGTGTTCCCCACCGTCAATTCACCTGTTGGAATTGTAACCCCCAAGGTATTAGGAGGTGGGGCCCTTGGGAGGTAATTAAGGCATGAGGGTGAAGCTCACATGAACGGGATTAGTTCCCTTATTTTTTTTAAAAAAGACCCTAGATAATTCTCTTGCCCCTTCCACTATGCGAAGATACAAGTCTTCAACCTACAGTCTGGAAGAGGGCTCTCACCAGAACCTGACCATGCCGGCACCTTGACCTTGGACTTTCAGACTCCAGAACTGTAAGGGTAAATTTCTGCTGTTTATAAACCACCCAGTCTTTGTTATAGCATCCTAAATGGACGAAGGCAATGAGTAAAATGGGGGCTAAAAAAAATGAATTGGTTTTAAATATGAATTAGGATTACAAAGACATCTAGATTCCCACCCTACCCCGTGCAGCACCTGCCAATTCTTCTGCCACCTCCAGAGGAACTGACAGTTGGGTTTCAGAAGAAATCTAACTCTTAGGACTCTAGACTTCTGGCTTTCAGGCACAAAAAAATGGGGTAAATTGGCTAATTCAAAGAAGAATAGATTAAGTGAAAGTGTATGTAATGAATGATGGAAACACACCCTTCTCTTCAAACCCCAGAAAATTATCAGTCACCATCTCCCTGAGGCAAGAATTGGGAGGATCCTTCTCTGAGGCAATTGAAGAGCTACAGAAAAATTAACTACAGATACTGCTTATTTTTATGGTCTAGCAAAAAGGTGAGTGGTCCAGCCAATGACTATAAAGAAGTGAGCACACTCTTACCTAACCTTGCCCACTCATGGAGTTTCCAATAACCTTTAGAGTACATCGATTTTAAATATGAACAAGTCACCAAGAATCACCTGACAGGTGGGAAATTCCTCCAACATGAAAAAGAGTAAAACAGCAAAGAAGAGGAACTTGACAAAAATATAAGTAATCTAGGAATCAGAGGAAACTTGGATGTGTACTTTCACTTATTTCATAGCTGTGCCCTGTGAGACTTGCAAGCAGGGCAGCAGAGGGTAACCGCAGCTCCTCCTGGGCTCACCCCCTGATCCTGTCTCCAAGAACCCGCATCCTAGCCTCTTTTTCTCTACCAAAATAAAACTTGCTTTTGCTCTCAAAAAAAAAAAAAAAGTATGATTCACACCCTCAGAAGGGAAATGATGCTGTTTTCATATAATATGAACTAGATGCTAAAATTTGAAATTATTTCAAATAAAGTATTAGAAAATAAAAACATGATACCTGAAAAGAAGAAAAATATTCAATATACAAGTTGAGCAATAAAGTCAAAGAAATGCCTCAGAAAATAGAATAAAGTGGTAAAAGGAGAGAAAAGATTAGAAAAATCAAGGGTTGGTTTAGTAATTTTAATCGTTAAATAATAAATGATCCAAAGACTGAAGATAGAGAAAATGGAGAAAAAATTATAAATGGAAATAATATAAGAAAATGTCCATTAATGAAGAATATCAATATCTAGATTGAAAGTGCCATCGGAGGGACCAGGACAACTAAATATTTTATTTTAAGGAAAATGATAGATCCAAACCAAGGTATTTCCTAATGAAATTCAGACAACCAGGATAATGAGAAAAATCCCAAAATTCTCCATAAGAGGAAAAAAAATTTATTAGGATTAAGAATGAAAATGACATCAGATTTTTCAATAGCCATTCAAAGGAGGAATGCCTTAAAAACTTTGGTGAAAATGGTTTTCAACACCATACCCTATTCACAGACACATTATAAAGAAATTGTGAGAACAGCATAACGTCACTTTCAAACATGTAAGATCTAAACACTTTTGCCTCCCATTCTCTAAATTTTAGGTAGTTACTCTAAAATCATGTGTTACTTCAAGAAAAAAAAATGGCATGAATCTGGGAACAGGAGGCCCAACAGAAGTGAAAGCTGTTCCCAAGATGATGGCAAAGGCACCAGCCAGGGCGACAGCTGTGTAGCAAACCTAGACAGCAGCAAGTTAAGAGGGACCAGTGATTTCAGGAAAAGCATAGAACTGATGGTTTAAAAATTGGTCCGAGTATGTGGAAAAATGAAACAAGAGCCTGTTTCTTATGATTTAGCGTTAATTTTTACAAGGTGAATTTATAAGTTAATTATGCATAATTTAAGCTTTGTAATAAATTATATTCTCTTGAATGAATGTACCAATAACCACTCCCATTACCAGTGTGTGTGAGTGTTTTTTTCTAGCAATAGTGGGGGTGAGGCCTGAGCTGGGATGGGCCCTGGGTAGGGGGGAGCAAAAGCGGGGGGGGGGGGGAAGAGATGAGGGACATCTGTAATACTTCCAACAATAAAAATAAACTGAAAAGAAAATTATATTTTAGTATGACAAAATCATTTCCAAGTAAGTGGGTAAAAAGTATGAATTGTACTTGTTTGAATATATGTAAGCTTTGAGGACATAATTTGTGTAATTTTTATTCTTTTGTACTTGGTAAGGTTTGTTTTATAACCCCCCAAATGGCCTATCTTGGAGAATGTTCCATGCACTCTTAAAAATTATGTTTATTCTGTTGTTGTTTGATAGTATATAGATATAAATGAGATTAAATTGGTTGATAGATCTTCCATATCCTTATTGATTTTTTGCCTACTTTTTTTTCCATTACTGAGAGAGTAGTGTTGAAATCTCCAACCATAATTGTGAATTTATTTCTCCTTTCATTTATATTAGTTTTTGCCCTATGTATTTTTAAGCAGAATGGTTAAGTGCATATACATTTTTAATTATGATATCTTTTTGGATAATTGACCCCTCCCATTATTATTATTTAATGTTTCTCTTCATTTCTGGCAATATTTTTGATCTCATGTCTGTTTGTCTAATATTAATATAGATACTCCAATGTTTCTTTCTTAACATTGCATGATATATAATTTTCCATCCTTTCAGTTTTAATTGATCTGTGGCTTTATATTTAAAGTGGGTATCTTGTAGACAGTATATATTTGTGTTGTGCTCTTTTATTAAATATGACAGTTTTTCTTTTAAATTGATGTTTTTGGACCCTTTACATTCAACATAATTGTTTAGATGGTTGGACTATCTAAAAATCTGTCATTTTCTTTGTTGTTTTCTATTTAATACATTGTATTTGTCTTTTCCTCTTCTTCTGCCTTATTTTGGACTGAGCATTATTTATGATTCTATTTTTCACCACTATTCACTTACTTATTATTTGTATTTATTCTTAAAAATTGTAATGGTTGCCCTACTACTTACAATGTTCATCTTTAAGTAGTCAGAGTTTATATAATACAGCACTTTATATAGAATGTAAAGAACTTACAACAGCATATTCCCAGGCCCTGCCTCTCATTGTACTATTATTGTTACACATTTTATTTTTACATTTACTATAAGCACATAATGCATTGCACCTATTATTGCACAAGCAGTCAGTTATTATTTAGAGAAATTAAAATTAAGAAAAATGAGTTTTATATTTTATTTATTATTTAATTTCTGGTGATCTTCATGTATTTTTGTAAATGCAAGTTTCTGACTGATATCATCTACCTTCTGCCTAAAGAAGTGGGGCAGGTCTGCTGGCCATGAATTCTCTCTGAGTTTGCCCGAGGAAAGTTTTATTTCTCTTTTACTTTGGTAGAAATCTCATTGGGTGTAACATTGGGCTAACAGTTTTTCTTTCAGCTCCTTTTAAAATGCAACTCATTTTCCCCCCTTGTATTTGTTTCTGATGAGAAGTTTACTGTAATTCCTATGTCTGTTGTTCTGAAGAGTGATTCCTGACCTTTTTAGAGTAGCAACAATGTAGTAAAAGAGTTGGATTTTGCAATAATTCTTGTTTCCAAGTGTCCTTGATAGATGATTTAAAAAGAAGAAAAGAAGAAAAATGATAAAAATACAGCTGAGCTCACAATAGTGCTCAACTGTGCTGGAAAACCTGCTGGCCATTTCAGCTATCTCAGATCACAGTGACTATTTACCCATAATCTTAAAGAATATTTGATCAATTCACATTGTTACTATGCAGTGAGACTGCTGACTGTTTGGCATGCACATTTATACTATCTGGTTACACAAGCATCGAGCCTGTTGATCAGAGGATGGTACAACTATCATTTATTGGGAAGTTTAGCCATCTCATTATAGATGAATGAAACTCAAATCGTCAGAGAATCAGGTACAATAAAAGCTTTATCTGCCTTCCTGTCCTTCCTGCCAAATAGACACGGCAAACACATTTCACTTTAGAAAAAGACTTTAAAGTTCCCTTAAGTGAAAGCTATCCAAAGGTCTCTGGTTTCTGCAGAAAGAACACACAACAGCAAGGCAATTTCAGATCAGACTGATCCTCAAGGTAATAGGATACCCTTTAGGTCCCTTGAACTATGTCTCTTTTGTATATAACACTACAGACTTAACAGAGAAGAGAAAGAATCCCATAGTACCTTTGAATCTTAAGTTTTAAAAATCCAATTCATTTTATATTCAGTCACTCAAATATGTAGGTCCTTAAATACTGATTTGTAAAGTTTTCTTGATGGGAGTGTATTGCCACTGAACACTGCCAACGATACTATTTAACTAGTAGTCATCTTTGCTCCACCTGCTCTCTGTCCCTTTTCTGTCACATCAAGGCCCTTCCTTTGTGCCTATAATTTCTATACAAATGTGTCATTTTTATGCAGCTTTCACAGATAGATGGCCTCAGGGCCTGGTCTCTCAGCAGCAGCACAGCCCTCATGTCTGATTCTCTGACAGTAGCTGTGTGTTTTAGTATGTGTCTTTATATACTTATATATTTTTGTTTATCCTGTCTGACAGTAAGTGATATGCTTTTCAAATACAGGAAACATATCTACCCCCTTCACAACACTCCACAGCATTGAGTATACTCCTCTGCTTTATAGTGATCCTTTTAATTAGAAATAGAAAGATATAAACTCAAGCTATGAAAGTACTGACATTTTGAAAAATCTTTCTTGCCAACTACACTGGCAAACTGGCTGGAATATAATATGCAAAATCAGGGTACTGATTTTTATTGAGAATAGGGTAATGGAAGACAGTGACAATATATATTTCTCTTTACAGTCTCTCTATATTATATATTAATTATAGTTAGCATATACATTATATGTATACTATATAAATATAGTGTTTGTGTCTGTGTGTGTAATTCAGGCTTGATTATTCTAATTCTTATAAATGGGAAAAATGAGCTCATAAATTAATAAACCTGTTTAAGGTCACACAAGTAATATTTTGAATAGAGACATTTAACACAGGGTATCTGCCTATAAAGTCAGTGCTATTATCAACCACTGATTGTTCATATAGACTCACTAGTGATTATCTTGACATCTAGCTGGGACTCCTGTGCCATGAATAACTCATTGGCTACCCCTAGGGTCAGAATTCGGCATATGTGTTTAAATACCAATTTTATAAAAATCCCATATTAGGGTACCAATTATGGAGCAATCTCCTATTGGTCTTATTATTGAGACCTGATGGGTGAAAGAGTCTACCTGGGTTTAGAAATATCTGCTAAAAATAATACTTAATGTTATTATTGTATTGGGGTTTTGGAAATAAAATTATTAGTTGACAATAATTAATACTGATTTACTAAATAGTTATCTTAAGCACACACACAACATCCTTTAACTGTCATAGAAAAACGCTGTTTAAAAATAAGAGCCAAATACAGGAGCTTTTGCATACAAGGGGAGCAGCCAGATACATATTGGAAGGATGGCTTTTGATTTGAAAATGAAAGAGATGAAAGATATGAAACATTCACTCTTCCTGAATTCATGGTCTAAAATGGGTTTAGAAGCACCTGGGAAACTTTAAAAATCTCGATGTCTGGGCCTAACACCCAAGCCTCATTATATTCTAAAGCTCTTCAGGTGGTTCAGTGTGCAGCGAGTTTGAAAACTACTGGTTTAGAATCTTGCTACTCAAAGTGTGGTACTGCGTGCTTATTAGAAACTAGAGGCCTGGTGCACAAAATTTGTGCACGGGGGAGGGGCATCCCCTCAGGCCAGCCTGCACCCTCTCCAATCCAGGACCCCTCGGGGGATGTCTGACTGCCAGTTTAGACCAGATCCTGGCCTAAACCAGAAGTTGGACATCCCTCTCACAATCTGGGACCACCGGCTCCTAACTGCTCACCTGCCTGCCTGCCTGTTCACACCTAAGTGCCCCCCATGCTGGCCTGGTCACCCCCAACTGCCCCCTGCAGGTGTAGTTGTCCCCAACTGCTCCCCTGCCAGCCTGGTTGCCCCTAAGTGCCCCCACGCCAGCCTGGTCACCCCTTACTGCACCCCCTGCCAGCATGGTCGCCCCCAACTATCCCCCCCTCCAACCTGGTCGCCCCTCACTGCCCCCCTCTGCTGGCCTGGTCGCCCCTCACTGCTGCCCCCTGCCTGTCTGGTCACCCCCACCTGCCCCCCCTGGTAGACCCACACACACAGAGCCTGCTGCTCGGTCGTTCGGTTGTTCCTCACTAACCCACCTGCTGGCCTGGTTGCCGCACGCAGCCTGATTTCAGTCATTTGGTCGACCCTCATTAACCCCCCTGCTGGCCTGGTTGCCCCACACAGCCTGCTGCTCAGTCGTTTGGTTGTCCCTCACTAACCCCCCTGCCGGCCTTATCACCCCACTCAGCCTGTTCGGTCATCCATTTGGTTGTGATGGCCCCTGGCTCTTTATATATATAGATACAGAATCTTGGGCCCATCTAAGAGCTACTGAATCAGAATCTGCATTTTTAACAAGACACCGTAGGGTTTCTATACACCTTGAGACTCAAGAAACACAGGGCTAGAAAAGTTTTCAACTCTAGCTCTACATTACAATCACCTGGGGAACTTTTAGAATGTAATGATAGTCTGGTCTCATTCACAAATGCTGTAATTCATTTGGTAAAAGGTGGGTCCTGGACATTGATATGCAATATGCTTCTCAGGTGATTCCAATGTGCAGTCACAATAGTGAAAGAGAAGGCCAAGTTGACCATTGAATAACTTTGCAAAAAATATGTAATCTAGAGGTTACTCAGTTAGACTGGGAGATAGAGGTTTAGGGACACTACTAGTATAAATGGTGAAATCTAAGGCTGTCTATGATGAGTGATGCAGCAATGTGTTAGGCAGCTGGGCTTGGAGAGGAAAGGTTTTCTGGTGAGAAATGTCCATGGTGGCAGCTACGGAAGAGTAGAGGTTGGTTAAAGGGCTTTGAAAACATAAATGTGTAATATCTGATTTTAGGTTGTTGTTCTTTTTATGAAGCATAAGATCATTTGACTTTAGTAATTCTTGTGAAACATGTAAAATCCTCCCAGGATTTTGAAGGATTGAGGCTTGAGATATGTAAAATATAAACTACAGGATTAGTGACTCCAGAATGTTGGAGGACTCAAGGTTGAAGGCACCTTGTTATCAGTCGTTTGGGAAACAAATATATATATGCACACAGTTTGTCCTTTGACCACCAGCTGCTTCTTCAGAACTGAGTAGTATCCCCCTAGCCTGAGTCTAGGTCAGTATCTCATTTTTGCTTTTTTGTTCTCTTGTCTTCTCTGCTCACTCATGCTGCCTTCTTCTTGAGTTCCATACTGTCCTTTTATTTGGAGGGACTTTAAAATTCCCATGTCTAGCTATTAAGGCATTAAGACTTTTCATTCTAACTCTTTGTCTCTGTTTTCTTTTCTTTTTTTCCCCCCATTATATCCAGTTCCTCCTATGCAATGAAGAAATTCTTCTGCCTGCTGAGTGCAGGATATATATTTTTTAAATAAGGAAACAAACACCAAACAAAGTCAAATGATATACAGGAACTCTCCCCCTAAAATAAGAGGGGTCATTTATTTACCTCTTTCAGAGGGAAGTATGAAAAACTCCCCTTGAGGCATCCAGGTCATTTGTATTAAGCTTGGGCACACATTCACATTCAATGTGACTGTATCTTGTACTTAAGGTATTTATTTATTTATCTATTTATATTTTATTATTATTTTAAAATTTATCTTTATTGTCAAAAGTATTACAGATGTCTCCCTTTTTGCCCCCTTGAGCCCCCTCCACCCCGCACCCCCCAAAACCCACCACACTATTATGTCCATGGGTTGTACCTAAGACATTTAAACCAAAGGAAATATTAGATATAGTAGTAAGAGCTTAAGTTACTGTGCAAGCCGTTTCTCAAGAAAGGAAATGCTTTACCTCATTTCATCTAACCTCTCCTGTCTGTCTCCTTTCTGAAAGGACAGATGGATAAGAAGTAGGAGTTGTGGAAGATTTTGAGTTTTAGGTGGTGACATGCTTTCCCAAAGTGCCATTTTTGTGTACATTCTATCTTGGATCCTATAAAAGAGCAGGGCTTCTTTGGAGCTTCTGTTCCAGCCCAGAAGTAATAATGTGAAAAATTGTAAAATGATCAAGTCTAAGTGTGGACAGTCTGAACAGGATGAACGTAGTGGGGTGGGGGAATCAGAGATGAGTGAAGGCAAGGTGATAATACCAAGACACCCTACTCCCTAGCTATCAAGTAGTATATAATTTTCATGATCCAAAATTTAGCAGAAAATACAGCCCCTGAGAGAATCTCATACATTTTTCTACTTAGCAGAGTAGAACTACATGTTCCTTTTGTGAGTCAATATGTCATAACATGACTAAAACTAATTTTCCCTCTGTCAATCTTCATGTTAGGTTACAACCAGAAAGTGAGCAAAGGATGTCTAAGAAGCCAGCTCAGGGACACAGGAAGAACCTGAGTAAGTAATTAACTGGAGCAGCAGAGTCTGAATTCATTTAGTGTAGAGACTGCCCGCCATACCATTGGACTTGCTACCTCGGGAAGGCATGCTAAAAACTGGCAACTAGAATAGACTAGCAGTGGGTAGGAGGAAGTTAGTGAGTTCAGACTGAAGCCAGAAGTCCTCAGTGGCTTTGAGACATCCAGAACATCAGCGTGGTGCTCATGATAAGGACTCTGTGTTACCAAGAAAAGAGTAAATTTTGTTTGGTATGTTTACTTGAGCAGGGAGGAATTTGTATATATCTCAGTGAGATTTTCAGCAAAATAATTACATTGCTTTGTAAGAGGATATAAGGGGATAATCTTCATTATTCTAGATATTCACTTGAAGAACTACCCTCCATCTTCTTGGGACACCACTAAGGTGTTGTGATGTAAACATTTAGTTCTCTTTTAGTTACCAAATGACATGCTTTTCCTTCCTTTCCTCTGCTCCTTAAATCTGTCCTTTTCAAGCATATAAATATCACCATCACAAGTTAACCTAAAATTATGTTTATTTCAATGCTTATAGTATGTTGATTTGAGCTTCTCTCTCTTTTCTTAATCATGCATTGAATCACTTTCCTCTCCCCACATACTTCTCAAACCCCGACCAAACCTAATTTGATCAGGATGTTCCCCGACCTTCTTTCTAGGCTCTCTGTACTGTTTCTCATCTCCTAAATTGAAACTAACACCTAGACAATTTGTTTCTTGGTCATTGTCATTGCTCACATCCAATTTGAACTCTTCAAATGATAATCACACCTCCATCAACACACATGCAACTTATTCAGCTATTTGACATGTATACACCTCATGTTTATACAAAACACATTTAAACTTTTGCTTTTCGTTTGTATCTGCATTTCATCCTCTTTAGGAAAAAAAATCACACAAGAGAAGCATGGGCCAGGACTCCAGTCCTTGTTTCAATTTCATTGTGCTTATTTTTTTCTTTCCTTTTCTGACTCATGTAATAATGAGAGAAACTATACCCTGGTAATGTAATACTTGGCTCTTAACATTTCAAACAAGGTGCCAGTATCTCCTTATTAAATTTATACCTATGTAAATATATTTGGGAATGATACTTGTGTGTGTGTGTGTGTGTGTGTGTGTGTGTGTATTTCACATGGATAAGTGCACATGCTCGTGTAAGTAACATATATTTATAACAAGGATAGAAGATTGGCAGCTAAATTGTTAATTCCTTTCAGACAGGAAACAAAACAGTCTCTTCTTTAGCACAAAACCACCAAAGAGACGGTGCTATCTGGCAGACACTCTCAGGTGAGGGATCAATTGTTTCCTTGCTTCCAGTTCTACTAGAGAAATTTTTACCATGGGCCAGAAATACTCCAAAGCCACAAGTTACCCTTTCAGTACTTTCAGACTTTAGCCCAGGACATAGATTGTTACCTTACCCACACAAGTTTTTTCTTCTTTCATTTAATTGAATTCATACAATAACTTCTTGATCTCTACTTTAGAATTTGTTCAAATATATTTAAACCACTGCAAATGATGTTACAGACAATATGGGGTAAGAAGACAGGCTGGTTTGGTAGCTAAGCAAGGGGCCTAGAAATGATAATTTATAATCTGCACTGCTTTGTGATCCTGAGCCACTTTTTACCTAGTTTTTGTTTCTGGTAAAATGCGGCTTGTGGTCTGATGGTGGGTATTGTCATGACTTATATCAGACAGATAGACAGTAAATAGTATGTACTTCTTAAATCACAGAATCCCACTTTACAGCTAATCTTCAGTGAGACTTTCTCAGTACAACTGGATTTTGTGTTCAAGGCTCCCTTTGTGCCCAAAGGATATCTACGTAAACATCGCTCTACATGTTTTCCCCCTTCAGACGGAAGGTGATCCACTGACTCTGCCTCCTACTAACCTCATATGTGACCTCAGGAAATGCATTAACTCATCCATTCCTTAGAGCTACTGCACAATAGAAATATACAAATCATTTTTTTCTATGTACTTGCTTCCATTCATTTGTCTTTTACAGCACCTCTGTTTCTCTTTCCCCAACTCTGCAATTATGCAGAGCCTGGGGAACCAGTTGGCCGGAAGCTTTAACTCCTGCTCTCCTTCATAAGATAGGAAAAGCTTGGTAAGCATCACCTATTAGTAAGAACCTGTGTTACAAGTATCTGCTACACCATGATATCTCGGCTTAGAAAAAAACAATTCCTTTTTAGAAATACAGGTACCTGATAAGGAAGAATTTTCATGAGGGATTGTCAACATTTCACCCCAGTGGCATTAATAGAGCTAGGAAACAGAGCCTTGGCTAGGAGAGAATAAGGCTCCGCCATAGTGCCTGCTGCACTTTCCTCCTCAGGAAATTCTTGCACTGCAGCTCCGGGTGCCTGTCAAACATGGTAATGTGTTGGTAAATTTCAGTTGACAGAAAACACGTCAGTTAATCAGCATCCTCAGAAAGTAAATAAAGCTGAGCCAGGAGAGCAATTGCTGAGCAGACAGAATGGTTTCTGGAGATGGTGTTAGGAAAAGGATACTGAAACTAGAGAGAATTCTCCTCCTGGATGGGAAACTGCCCTCCAGCCGCTCCCAGAATGCTGTGACATTCAATCCCTGCCTGATGCCCTTGGCTGGTAATGAGCTGGTAGACCAAGTACTTTGATGCTTTGCACTTTGTCATCAAAACCCTTTCCATCACTCTCTTCTTTTTCCATTTTTAAAAGTTAAACATGCAGACCATGAAACTATGGAGACTAATAAAACAAACACTGATGTATTCACCTGAAATTTAAAAATGAAACTATTTTCACATTTTGCTTTAGACTTAAAGCACAGGTAAAATGGACTTTCTGTTCTTCACCTAATCAGTCCAATTCTTCTCTCTATTCCCCTCCCAGAGGGAACAATTTTGTGAACTTGACGTCATTTTTCCCAACAGTTTTTAAAAACTACTTATAAATGTGGTATCACTGAAACAAGATACAATTTTATTTGTTCATATAAAAATTTATATAAATGATAGTCTTGCGTGCTTCACCTACCCAAATATTGACTTATACTTTTGTTACCTGGTCTTTCATTTTTTTCTTGCATGTTCTTTCTCTTCATTTACACTTATATTTGGCTAATTCCATTCCATTCACATTTTTTCCTTCCCTATCTTTGTTTTTTTTCTTCTTCTAGGACACACACACACACACACACACACACACCCCTAAACTGCACATGGAAAAATCTGTATAGCAAGCCCTCACCATCCTCATGCTGGCGATCTTCCCATAGGTTCCTCGGAGTGATGGGATCCTCACTGCTGCAGACAGAGCAGCACGTGCACACCTACAAAAGAGGATTAAGCCCCCAACCTCTTGAATAACTCAAGTGTCTAATAATCTTTTTATTGAAAATGACCCATTTAAGGGTGATATATAAGCCTCATGAGGATTGACTCCTGCAGTGAATAGTGCATTAAAATTAATGTGGCTGTGGCTGCCTCAGTCTTAATTTGCATCTTTCCTGGTGATGGGGATTCTCATTACAATTTGCATGCAATTATAAGGGATTTGAGATTTACAGGTAACTCAGGATTCACTTTTTCCTCAGTACTTTTGTGATTAGGTCTTAGATTTTCCCCTAGTGAATACTAAAATTATCCTCTTTACTATATATACCTCCTGTTGCAATTTTCTGGTCCACTTACTGAACTCCCACTCAGATCAAAGGGCCATATGTATTGACTCACTAAATTCTTGGTGGACTCCTGCCCTCTCCTAGGTTACCTGATGCTTTTGCCATGTGGTTTCTTCACCACATGCTCTCACCCTCAGTCAGATACTGACACTCACTAGTATTTCCTTGTGCACTTTTGATTTACTTCCTCCTCTTGCAAGAGAATCAGAGATCATGGTTATACTCAGATAGATGTTAAATCTCTTCTAAGTAGCTTGAGTCATTGTGGGTATCCTGCTCCTAATTTTCACAGTGCACAAAATGTGTTGAAGAGTGGAGGCAGCGAAGTGAGGTCCCCTTTTCGCTTCTGATTTGATCTTCTTTGAGCATTTTTTTCTATATAGTTAGTTCTTGATTGATTCACACTTCAGTTTCATCTGCCCAAATAGATTTAATCTCATTGTCATTCAATGTATTTGTATGAAGCAGGCTAAGCTAAGGAGCTTTCTGTGCTTTAGACATACTAAACTATTTTTAATTTCTTGAATAATATGAGTATGTCATAGGCCCTTGGACACATGGTTACCTTTGCCTGAAACATCCCCAATAAATCCTTTCCCCACTCTGACTCCCAATCCAGTCCATCTCAAATCTTTATCTAAGTAACTGATCCTTTTTTTTATTTAAAAAAAGTTTTAAAAATCTCTATTGTTGAAAGTATTACATGTATGCCCCTTTTTTACCCCATCGATCCCCTCCAGCCCATTCCCAATCTCCGGCCCAGGCCCTCACTACCCCTCTGTCTGTGTCCAGGGGTTATGCATATATGCATACAAGTTCTTTGGTTGATCACCTCCCACCCACCCTCCCCCGCCTTCCCTCCAAGATTCCGCACTCTGTTCCATGCTTCCATGTCTCTGGATCCACTCGGTTCATCAGTTTATTTTGTTCATTAGATTCCACATACGAGTGAGAGCATGTGATACTTGTCTTTCTCTGACTGACTTTTTTTTTTCTTAGCATGATACTCTCCACGTCCCTCCATGCTGTCTCAAAGGGTAAGAGATTCTTCCTGATTCTCATATGTTATGTCTCAGCTTAGACATTGCTTTCTCTAAAAAATCGTCTGTGATATTCCAAGTCTGAGAGCAATCTCCTCATTACCTACCACATTCTGTCTTTATTGCTGACTTACTTGTATGCCTCCCTGGCTAGGCTGCAAGCTCTGTGTCTGTCATGTTCAGGTTGCACCTTGAAAGCCTGACACAGAATCTGGTACATAGTAAAAATCTTCAAATGAGCCGGTGTTATAAACTGAGGGAGCTCTTATTTGATCCTGTCCAACAATCTTGTAAAAACATTGCACATTTTCCCACCTCCCCCATTTTCTTTTCCTAGTCAGTTTCCTTTAGCAAATTATGGAGGAAGGAAAGTTGTTTTGCTCTTAACCTGTTTGTAGGTTAATGCATTGCACCTCTGCCCACTTTGGTCCAGGGAGGAAGCATTTTTATACATTTCTAGCTGCTTGGGGTTACCTGGCTAAAACCTTGAGTTTAATGGGTATAAAAGTTACCCTGCTAAAATTCTCATCTTAAGGAATATGAAGCACCTTAAACCGAATTCATATTTCAGTTTAAGAAAATTCAAATAATGCTTCTAGTAACACATTTACCAACATCTCATATGCATAATATGTAGCTTTTTTTTATTGCTTAAAGTATTCCAAAGGGTATTACATATGTGTCTTTTTTTTCCCCCCTGCCCTTGAATATGTAGCTTTCTTATCTTGGGATTTTATATGGCTTTACCATACTAATTAACCAGTAGAAATAAGGTCCCACATGTAGAGGCAAAGAGACGGCATCAATAGCTCCCTTTGTCATTGTGAACTAAGAAACCTATAGATTGTTATCCACTAGTGAGGAAGTATACATTAAAAGTTATATTAGTCCAAGGAATTCCTTTTTCTGGGATATCATTTGTCAGTTAGTCATTCCTATATAGACTATCCATGTAATAATTATTTGAAATCTTTTGAAACTTTGACCCCTGAGTGTGCAGCTTAGCTTAACAACTTTTAGAATGAATTAAGTAATTATTTTTCCCACCCCCTCCTGTATGGTCCTTTGTATGTGAGAGGAAAAAGAATATCTGGTAACTCATGTCAAAGAAGTGAAGAAAAATGGCTTTGAAATAAACAAAATGGTAATACACTGACTCATACATTTACCCTTGCATTTTAGCTTATTTTAATATAAATTCAAGCTCCTGAAAACTGCTCCTACAGGCAGCTGTGTAAAGTCACCTTTCCCCCCACATATTTCCTTGTAATAAAAGAAATCTTAGAATAATTACCTTAAATAGTTGTAGAAGAGAAAATGAAGATTTTATATCAGAGGGAGCATGGCTCTGCCAACACCTTGATTTCAGACTCCCAGTTTCCAAAACTGTAAGAGAATAAATTTCTCATGTTTTAAACCACTCAGTTTGTGATAATTTGTGACAGGAGCCCTAGGAAACTAACAAATTCCCTCAAGTCACCTGCTCTGCAAGATGACTGAGGGGTTCTTTGGGGTTCACAAAGGGAAATGTGTGTGCTCTATATAACCTAAGGCTACGTCAGACCATCCCAAATGTATATTTCAAAGAAGATGAAAATATGCTCCCAGTTTTGGCTACCTTAGGGAGTCTCCCAGATTGAATTTTGCATTTGACATAGAGTCTATATTTTGTCATTTCTTCCCAAGCATACCTGCCAAATTTGGTGAAAATCTTGAACAGTATGGCAACCACAGGTAAACTGGAACATTTTCAGAGACTCTTTAAAAATATTTATATAGATAGATGACTCTAGATATAGATTTAATGATTATAACTTTTTAATCAGGGTGCCTATCCAGTTTTTAGTTTTTGAAATTTTATGTCTATATCTATGTAGATTAGCTATAGCTATGGATATCTATCTATTCTACCTCTATATATCTCTCTATTATGTCTATATTTGGCATTTTTCAAACAGTTTTAAGGGTTAAATATATATGCCATAGACATACATACACACATATGTATATATGTAATTTACATACGCAGAAAATACTATGAATAAAAACCTACTTTCTGAATACTTTTCAAGGAGACCTTGCTCATTTACATCATCTGAAGATATTGTACCCTTTCTGAAGCTGTCTTCCTTCTAGCGCTGGCTCTATTCTATGAGAATAATATCTACATGCTTAACTAAGCTGCTGTTAGGACTTAGGGAAACCATTCCAGGCCTGATGGCACTAATGGCAGAGAGACCAGGAAGGGGTGGATGCTGCTGAAACCCTGCTGGGGAATAAGGAATGAGCCATCTGGACCTCCAACTGAGGCCAAGTGGATCCAGACAAGAGCTGCCAGCGGGAATGGTCTGTGTCTGGATGAGGGCCATCCCTGCTTAAGGAAGTGGGCTGGCCCTGGAGCAGAAGGAAAGGGATGCTCTTCTCAGGAGAAAGGACTGGGAAGACAAGTTCTCTCAGAGGTCACAGTAGGGACAGACATATTATAATTATTAACATTGACTGAGGGCCAGCAAGATGATGAGTACTGCTGAGAACATAGAAACATTCTTGATCAGTGTCCAGGGAATCATTTATTCTGGTAAGGAAGTCTACAATTTGGTGTTCTGGTCCCTTATATTTTGACTCTGCAGAGGAGTCCTTTATCCTTGAACTAAAGGATGAGCCTTTTTCTTTTATCAATCCCACCCTAGATATATTATGTTTCCAGAGAATATTTCATTCTGCTGGTACTGCTGCTCTCATCTCATTACTCTCAATGACTTTGTCATCAATGCTAGGAGAAAAAAATCATACCCTGTTTCATCCACATTATTTTTCCTACTAATACTTCACAGAATTTTAAAATGATATGATTTAGTAGCATTATAACTTCGCTTTCATACATTATCTAGTTACTAGATTTGTATTAAGTACCTCTTTAGTTCTAGAGCAGGCAAAGAGAATTACTGATTGACCTCTCATTGTCCACTAGAGTTTATTCACTGGGCTTAAAAATAAGCCCTTGGTGCCCTAACAGGTTTGGCTCAGTGGATAGTGTCGGCCTGCAGACTGACGGATCACAGGTTTGATTCTGGCCAAGGGCTTATACCTTGGTTGCGGGCACATTCCCAGTAGGGGTGTGCAGGAGGCAGCTGATTGATGTTTCTAACTCTATCCCTCTCCTTTCCTCTCTGTAAAAATATCAATATATTTTTTAAAAATAAAATAAAAATAAGCCCTTGGTGAAACTTTGTGTAAATATGTGTTTTCTTAAGTCAGTTTAGATGATAGTGATTCAAAGAGATTACTATATTCATTGACTTAACCTGTTCTTTTGCAGAATGGAGTCTGTGGTGTTAGACATTCTCTGTGCATTAGTATCATGGAAAGCTTAGCAGCCGTTGAGGCCATGAGCACCCTGACAGAGGATCCAAAGGAAATGCCCTGCCAATAAATTTTTGTTCTGTAACTACCCTAAGCTGTCGTGTTCATTTTCTCCATTAAATGAATTTGTTTTGGCACTATCAGGACAATAACTAAGCAATGGTGTATTATTATCAGAAATGTGTATTAGACCTACTTGGAGAGGATTCTTGGTTGTGTTTAAAATACTGGTTTCCAGGCTACCGCTGAAGCATTTGATTCATTTGTCCTAGTGTAGACACCAGCTAAGTGTAATTTTGCAAAAATCACCTCAACCTAATGCATACCCCTGAATGAGAGACATTATTTTAAAGACTGTTCTGCTGTGTATCATGCACTTGGCAAACCAAAGGTTTCAATACTACCCTGGTTTTTGCGGATTCCTTTCTTCCTCGGAATGCTAACATTGTACTCTGTACATAGTGATGATTTGCTTAGTTGTCTCTGCGCATGTAGGCCTAGAAATTCAAACCCATTGAATTCAAGGCTGCCTAACTTTTCCATAGCTATAAACACCAAAGACTTTTATTAATTCGAAAGTCTTAACCTCATTCCCAATTTGATAGATTGACAATAAGCAGGATGAACTAATCTAGATTTTTTCTTCTTTGTCTCCTCCTTTGCCCAATGAGGAACAGTAAAAGGGCCCAGACGGAGGTTGGCAGTAGCAAGCTGAAGCAAGGGTCCTCCTCACCTAGATAATTAGTCATTGGACATTCATCTCCTGGAGAAAAGAGACCGAGAGAGCCTGAGAGAGATGCAGCAAAGTGAAAAGTGAGGCAGTTACACAGTCTGCTGTAACTATACACACAAAACCAAAAAAAACAGCAACAAAGGATTAACAAAATAAGAGGGGTTTAAATAGTATTATTACTATATTTCATTTGAGACTGTTTTTACTTGAACATATCACAAGCCTAAATTGGAAATAAAGGCTATTAAGTTTCAGTCAACCCATGAAATTATTACTGCAAACATTCATTATTTTTCCAAGCTGCCTATTGACAGTCTCTTGCCTGAAGAAAGAATTATATACCCAAGTCACAGTGGAACACAGTCACTGAATTTCAGATTATTATTCATCATTGTGTTCATAAACCCATGCCATTGTTTCAAGTAATACTTAGGTAATATATGTTATATTTTATAATTTTTAAATCCTTGGGTGAGGTGTCTTGCCTGATGGAAATCCAATTCTGAAAGTCAAAATGTGTAAGATTGTGCACAGAATTAGAATATCTTTGTGCATTAAAATAAAAGACAAGGAATAAATAGAAAGGTCAGTAGGTGCAATTTTGGACACATGTACAAATTTATCTTTCTATTATATGAGTAGACATTGTTCATTTGTTATTTAGTCATTCAAAGACATTTATTGGGCAGCTATTTTGTCCCAGATACTGAGCTAGGCAGTGGGAAAACAAAGCTGAGTAAGCCATGCTCCTTGTTCTTACCAACAAGTAGACAAGTAAATCAAAGACTACAGGGTAATGTAAATAATTGCAGCTTCAGCGCAGTGCATAAGGGGCTATAAGGGAGGAGTGTTGCTTAAGTGAAACTTGGTGATTAAAGGAAGACTTACCATAGAGGTGTCACTTGAGCTAAGTTTAAAGGGACATCTTATTCCATATTTTGTTTTGGTGTAGACAGAGCAAAGGGCAAGAGAAAGTGAAAAAAAAGTTATTCTGAAAAATTCTCTCTCTCTCTCTCTCTCTAAATATATATATATATATATATACATATATATATATATATATATAAAATATATTTTATTTATTTTTTTACAGAGAAGAAGGGAGAGGGATAGAGAGTTAGAAATATCGATGAGAGAGAAACATCAATCAGTTGCCTCCTGCACACCTGCTACTGGGGATGTGCCCACAACCAAGGTACATGCCCTTGACCAGAATTGAACCTGGGACCCTTCAGCCTGCAGACCGACGCTCTATCCACTGAGCCAAACCAGTTAGGGCTATATATATTTCTAATACCCTTTTAAGTCTTGTACAAGTTCATAGGCTTGATAGAGTTGTTATCCTGGAAGTTTGAATATCCACAGTGCCTTTGGATTCTTAATCTTCTGGACTACAAGATTGTACAAAATCCGTTTTGAAAGTTGCTTGTTATTTTTATTTCTGAGGAATGAAGTTTTGAGAACATCTTCAACAAATTATTTCTTGTTATGAACTGTCTTCAGAGAGATTGATCAATTTTGTAGGATTAAAATTTTTGATTTTTTTGATTTGTTAATTTTGGTGGAGTACCATATGCTGCAACACAGACAGGCTGGGGAACGGATGATTTTCCTGTGTAACAGGGACATCATCAAGTGATCTGATACATCAGTTCTGATTAGAACAAAGTAAACTTCAGTTCAAGCTGAGATATCCATTACACAAGGCTTCTATTTACCAGAGCAAGACAAATACATTTGACAGGTCAGTGTCCTGTCAGAATAGAATTTGATACATTTTCAGCATAAATAATGTTAAGAGCCTTTAGATTTCTGTCTTACATTTCTGGGTCAATAGAAACCCAGTAAATTTCTGGATTTTTCTTGACCTGGCAGGGAAATATTGCAAGTACTTTTGTTTGATATTTTATAAGGACAGTGAAGCATGTGAACATGAACATCCATTTTCTGGAAGTAGTGAAGTAGTACTAAGCATAGTCATTCAGATTTAATTCTTTAAATATAAAGCATAGTCTTCAAAAGAAAACTTGGACATTTGCTAAGTTAATTTGATTATAGTGTATAGAAGGATTTTATTATTACCGTGGATATGGTTGACTATAACAAATCACATTTACTAAGTGTATGTCTTGTGGATCACATATTCGGTATAATCGTAGCCTGAGAATAAATTCAGTCATGAGATAAAATATTTTGAGAAGTCTAGCAATTAGGCTGAATTTGAAGGTTCTATACAAAGTTCAATTTCTGACAGCAGTCAAAATGACATGAAATTTTTGTACGTGCGTATAAATTGTGTACACCAAATGCCTTTCTTCCTCCTACCACAAAACTTGGCAATAGGTTAACATGTGCCAGTGGTGGAATTTCTAGTGCTTTGAGAACTATTTAAGTAAATGGTGGATTTGGGATAATGTGTAGATTTGACTTCTCTAGGCTGTATTTTTCCACCCCTATCTTCCTCCTCTCTTCTTTTCTTTTTCTTCAAGTTGATTAATATGCTATACATAAAAATATCCCATTCATCTCTCATCTGATTAAGACAATCACAATGTCAGTCATCCAGGGAATGTTGAGTATCTAACATATATGGCCCTTATTTAGTAGTTTTCTTAAACCAAGGTCAATTTGAGAAAGGGGGAATCATAGGTAAGCGACTGGAAGAGTGACCAATGATTTCTATTTTTCTAAGATTTGAACTTTTCATATCTTTGTGTGTCTCTTAAAAATACTGCCAATCTCATCATCTACATCTACCCATGGGCTTGATGCTTCAGCCTCATTATATTCCTTGAAGTTTACCAAGTTTGCAGTGCACTTCCACTCCCCTGTGTCTACCCAGGTGACTTCTCAGTCTCCATCTTTAAGTCACTTCCCATCCGGATGGATCAGTTCAAGGGTCACTACCTGGGTGTGGTGAAGGATGTGGCAGACATAGAGAGGCCTGGGTGCAAGAGGCCTGTCTCTTACAGCTCAACTGTCTTGGGAAAGTTATTTAATCTCTTTGAGCTTTAATTTTATCATCTGCAAATTGGGGATAACATAAGAGCGTTAAGTGAGAAAAACTTATTTTCCTCTTCCTCCTCCTTGATCTCCTCATTTTGGGAAGTTTTCTCTGATTACCCTAACCACTATCTCACAATCCATCCTTCCTTTGTGTAACCATGCTTGTTTTGACTCAATAATAAAATTACTCCCTTTTATAACAATTGGGTGTTTACAAGTTTATTTTCTCTAGTAAGATGCCCCTTGAGGACAGGGACAATATTTTTTTGACTAGTGCATACTAAACATTCAATAAAAGTATGATGGCATTTAACAAATGGGAGTTACTTGATTTCTCCTCCCTTGCATCCTTCCTTCCAATTTTTTTTATACCCAGAATCATTTTCAGGCATTCTTCTAAAATCTGATGTTATAAAGTATATATGACAAGAAAGTTGTAACAGACAGTGGCATAATCTCAGTTCACTTTGTCTACTTGGTGGTTTGTTTTAGGTTTTGTTTGTATTTAAAATCAGAGAATTAAATGATTCCTGAGACAGCCTGTTTGTATTTTATTGTTACATTTCAGGATGCTTTGGTTTCTTGTTTAGATTCCTGTCCACAATTGCCTACAGGTAGATCTAATTGGGTGCATTGTTATGGCAATGGTGAGCTAAAATGCATAACTGGCCTCTTGCTTGGGCCCCACTTTATGGGGAGCTCTCACACTGCGCAGCAGTAAAGACTTCTTACTCACCTTGTCTCTGTGGCCCTTCCAGAAGTATAGGGCAGGAGAAAAGTGTGTGTGATGAGTGTGTGTGTGTGCGTGTGTGAGTGTCTGTGTGTGTGTCAGAGAGAGAGAGAGAGAGAGAGAGAGAGAGAGAGAGAGAGAGAGAGAGAGAGAGAACTAAAGGGAGGTGGAGATAGAGCAAGCATGGTGTTAATGTAAAAAACCATGGAAACCGGTAACGAATTTTTGGGAATTTATTTGAGCCAAACTGTCGACATATGCTGGGAAGCAGAACCTCAATGAATGAAGGTAATGGTCTGGAGAATGGCGGTTACATCTGTATTTATACATTGCAATCAAAGGAAAGGGGCCTGGGTGGGTTACATGAAGTCCATTGGTGATAGACTAGAGAGGCAGGAGAAAGCAAAGTGGGGAAACCCCTGGGATTGGATAAAAAGTAAAATGATAGACACATACTTAGGTGGGTGCAGGAACAATTAACATGATAATGAAGGAATTTGTGGTATCAGTCCTGGCACCCAGCACATTAGGTTGTGACCCAAGGGGTCCAGGAAAAGGGAAGTTACAGTTACCCAGACATTTCAAAGGGTATGTTATCATAAATGCAAAAAGACAGATAGGCTCAGTTAAGGTAAAGGTTGACCTTGTCAGTGAAGATACCAGCCTAGGATATAACTACCCCTCATAACTGCTTTTAGTTAAAGTGTAATTTCATACCATCCTTTGTAGTTACTTTAGGTCTCTGAGTTTGCAAGACTGCCCAATGCATGCCTTCCCTGAGCTTGTCGGGTTAACGTGTGGCTCCTTCCGTCCACAATGGGGTGATGCTGGTGAGAGAACAATTGGCATGCTTCTTCTACATCTGTTGGAAAGAGCCAGCTAAGCCACCTGTTGTATTTCAATTCTCCATTCCCCAGGGATCTGGCTCCTTGCAGCAAAGGATTTAAGATAGCTGAAATCCACAAGAATAGAGAAGTTATAGGTCACCCAGTTCTTTACCCCAGGGATCTCCATCAGACCATTGTCTACAGTGTCTACAGTGAGCTCTTTAATCCAATACAGAGGTTTCTAAAACAGGGCATTCTTTGTCTAACTGGGTTTAAAACATTCTAAGGGACAAAGGTTCTCCTTTCTTCTAAAGGAGATGAAACCAAAAATACTATTGTTTACTGGGTCAAGAAATGTGTCCCTGATTGTCAGCCGACAGAGTCACTTTCAGAACTTCCTAGTATTCTCCACCTCATTCCTTTTGTACCTTGGGTCTTGAATGGAAAAGCTCTGACTTATCTTTGCCCATAAAATACCCTGCAGGATGTTTTAGCACACTAAAGAAAGGTTTAATCTATTTCTGTTAAAACCTGGAGAAAACCTTTCGCCCCTCTCCAGGAGCTACTAAACCTGGGATGCCTTCATTTTCTCTCTTGTTTTCTGTTACCTGTTCTACCTGTCTGACAGTCACTACAGTCCTCAAGCCCTACCTCCATTGGTTTATTTTTGAAATGTTCCTTTCCTTTCCTTTTCTTTTCTTTTTATTTATTTTTAGAATAGTAAAGGTTTACAATAGAAATGCAAAAGCTTCTTTCCTAGTGTTCTAATTCAGTCTTCCTGAGTCAAATGGAGAACTTCAGATGTGAATTGTTCTAACTCCCTTTTAAGATTAATTTATGTATTTACTTATTATTTTTTTAATTGAGGTATAATCGACATATCTCATTATATTAGTTTCAGGTGTACAACATAATGATCTGATATTTGTATGCACAGCAAAGTGATCACCACAGTAAGTCTAGTTGCCATCTGCCACATTGTTTTTTCTTGTGAGGACTTTGAAGACTTATATTCTTAACAACTTTAAAATGTGCAATACAATATTATTGTCTAAAGTCACCATGATATTCATTCCATCCTCATAACCTGTTTATTTTATAATTGGAACTTTGTACCTTTTTGTGTCCCTCCACCCATTTTGCCCACCCACCATTCTCCCTCTGGCCTCCTTCTCAGAAAGACTGGGGGTGTGTTTCAGTTTCCTGTCTGTGCAGGGCCCTGAACTCCCTCATTTTATACCACAGGGAACTGACACTCAGAGTGAGGAAGTGCTTTTCCAGGAAAAATTAGGAAGAATTCCAGTCTTCCAAATCCTAGCCCAGGAATGTAGCAATAGTGAACCTTTCCAACATGCAGAGGGTAGATCACCAGTCTTACTCCTTCTCTGGCCACATCAAAGGGAGCTCCCCAAATGTGCTAACCTCTGAGCACTTGCCATGAAGTCTCAAAGACAGTGTGGCAACAGCTGCAGGAGCTGCCAAGAATCCTGCACCTGCTTCCATGGGTCTGGCTGGATGTCAGCTTGTCTGCTCTGGGATGTTCCCTTACCGGGCTACGGTGATTCCCTGGCCTATTTTACAGAGTGGGGTTCTGACCCTCGCCTGGCTGTAAAGGATCCTCAGCTAATGTTAAACAGCCAGTAGTTCTGACCTTGGTTGGGAAAAAAAAAGAATTTACAGTTACCTTTCACAACAAGCCCCTTCTAGCTCTTTCTATAGCTCAAGCAAGTAGCTCATATGCCTTCATGGTTACCCGTCAGGCCTGGAACCTCACAGCTTGGGTTTGAATCCCGGAGCTATCCTGATCAGCTCCTAGCCTTGGGACCAATGACTTAATCTCTTTAGGATTCAGGTTTCTCATTTATAAAATGGAAAAAAAATATTAATACCTGCTTCAGAGAACTGAGTTGCATATCAAACAAACCGGAAGTCAGAAACATTGGTGTATGCAAGCACTTAGTAAACGTTAGCTACGTTTGTTTTTCTGCCTTCAGTGAAAATGGGCCTTTGCGAGTTCTAGCATATTCCACTGGCTGTCGCCAGTCCTTGCTGAACTCCAGGCCTCTAAACAGCTCACTGCCCTTGCTCAGGTATTTATGAGAAGGCAGCGACGATGTTTCTCACGTGCTCATGGGCAGGACTGATCATGCACCACACGGTGTCTTGCAGGCTCCACATGTGCATCGGCTCAGCAGCACCTCCTGGGTGCCGGCTGCTGCTTGTGTCTCCTGCTCAGCTGCCTCTCCTGCTGCCACCACTGACATGGGGTGTTATTCTATAGTGCACCAGGGTGAGGAGGAATGTCTCTCTTCCATTTTTTTTTTGTTATCCTTTATTAGAAATGCTTCCAAAGTAGTAGTAACTTGCACTCCAATGTCTTTTAGGTTTTACTCACAGCTTCTGTCGCCTTAGGATCCAGATACAAATTCCTGAGGGCTGGAATGGTAGAAATCAAGCTGGTTTTATTAGCTGAGTCTGTGGGCCTAACTCCTTCTTCATAAGAATTTTCTTCCAAGAGGTTCCAGTGCCTCTTGGACAAAAAGACCTTAGCAGCTGGTCTCTAATCCACAAGAGTTCTGCAGCATGGTCCCAGTCTCAGCTGTGGGACCCCTGCTGATACTCATTTCATCCAAACGGTAGAATTCATATCAATAATACTCACCTAAGCAAATTTAAGGAAGATGTTACCTCATGTAAGTAAGGCACAGTGTATGTGACTAGCCACCAGGTGAGTCATAGTTAAAACTTCTCCCCGACATTAAACCTGCCACACAAGAAAACCCTGGGACTCAACTATTTTTTTATCTTAACAAAAAAAATCCTGTATCTGTCACAGAATGGCTAATTTAAAAATCTGGTCTGCCTAAGGCCTGGCAGTACTTAAATGACTGGTATTGGTTCTCATTTTTTGCTTTCACTTTCAGCATCTCTTAGAGCTGCCACTTGCTAATGGGCAAGGTTGGGAGATGCCAAGGATAACAAGGAAGTGATTTGTCAGCTTAAGGGATGTCACTGGTCATCAAAGAATCTTTTTCCTTTGGTTGGAGCTGTAAAATCTCTCTGAGTCACTGAGTCAGACAGGTGATACTTGGTACAGCTCCAGAAACTGAAAGTTTATGCCAATTACTGACTGTATATGAGGAGGCGCAGAACCGAGTTAGCCACTAGGCAGGTAACTCACATTAGGGATCTGAAAAAAGAGCTTAATGTTAAGTGGCAACCAAAATAGAAACTAAATTTGACCTGACTAGTCCCAGTCTACTGCCATCGTGACATTTTATTTCTTTTAGGGTCATGGAGACAAAGCTTCACTCAGGTGTAGATTTCCCAAAATAAGTTAATTGGAATTTTGTAATGCAGAAATATGAATATTAATATACAATATAAAATATATAATATTATGAGTATAAATATATATGTAACAATAAGTGCCATAAGAGATTAACAATGTATATGAAGTAGTTCCTACTTGTAAGCTTCTACAATTTAGTTCAAATTAATATATACACATGGAAAAGGAACTGGTGATTCCATGAAATAGTTCTGTGCCAAATATGTGGAATAGACACCTGACACCTAGGATGGGCTATTCCTTTTATTTGGGATATCCAGGAGAGTTTCCTATGGGAAATGGGATCCAAGTTGGACTTTGAAAGATGGGAAAAGTAAATATAGGTGGATAGTAAGAGAGAAGAAGCTCTTTTGTTAGAATAATGAACTAAAAAAAGCCAGAGACAGGAATATACAAGATGTTTTGGGGGGACTGTACATAGACCAGTTAGACTGGAGCAAAAGAATGAGTTTAGGAGAACAGTTGTGGAAGGAAAGCTGGGAAAGGAGGTTGAGGCTCTATTTTGAATTCTCTTGAGTACTAGGCTAAGGATTTATTAAATTCTCGAATAGTCAAAAAGAGCACCATTGAAATGATATACTCAGTAATGTTTTGGGAAGGCAATTTTGAAATTGTATGGGATGGATCAGGGAGGTGAGAATAAAAGTGGGCAGACCACTGAAGAGGCTGGGAATATTGTGTGGGGTGATCTGTAGTAGGATTTATAATGGCTGATAGTTTATCTAGAAGGAAAACCCTCAAGGATGTGGGACTCAATCATTAAATAAAGAAATATGTAAGTGAAGAATCATAGGCCTTGGTGACTTACTGACTCTAAAGATGAAGGAAGAGGGAAATGAGAACTGGCCTCAGAGTTTTAAGCTTTGATGACTTGGGGTCACATTGGGACCAATAAGAGGAGTGGGAAATAAAGAGAGGAAAGTAGGTTTTGCTTGGATTATTGTTAAAAGTTACTAAATGTTCTTTTTTAAAGAAATAAACTTCTTCAACTTAACAATTAACCTTTAATTCCATTCAAATGTTAAGGCGCAGGTCATCTATTGAGGGCAATAAAGATTATGTATGTGAAATGCGGTGGACAGTGTTAGTATAGTATTAAGTGAATTGACAGCATCATTGACTATGCTCCCCCCGGAATTTGTTAGAAGTCACTCTCTGAAAATAAAACTTTTATGCCCTAATAGGTTTGGCTCAGTAGATAGAGCGTTGGCCTGCGAACTGAAAGGTCCCAGGTTCGCTTCCGATCAAGGGGATGTACCATGGTTGCGGGCACATCCCCAGTGGGGGGTGTTTAGGAGGCAGCTGATCAATGTTTCTCTCTCATCAATGTTTCTGACTCTCTGTCCCTTTCCCTTCCTCTCTGTAAAAAATCAATAAAATATATTTAAAAATATATATATAACTTTTATATAGAACTGAATTAATTTTTTTCTAATAAATCAGTATCTCTAGGGGAATTTATTTTTTAAAGATTAAGTAGCTAACCCCTTAAATGAGAGAGACTTCAGCTAATGATTATTTTCTTTACTAAGAGATTTTCATAATAGCCTCTGAAATTTGAGATTGGTAATGTTAGCTGAATTCTTCTTTATTGCTACACTGTTTTGGAGTCAGAAGGGGCTGAGTTTGAAGCCTTGTTCTTTTGTGATCTTTTGTCAAAGCAGGTCCCTTTGTAGAATGAAACATGCTGAAGATGAAGTGAGTTAGTACATGTGAAGTCTTTTCCACAGTGTCTGCCATATAGTAAGCTTTGAAAAATGTTAGGTGATGTAGTTTTGCATAGACTCACCAGCAATTATAAAATTATAAACCCCAGAACAAAATAGGGTCATATTTCTTTAAATATTCTATTCAACATGACCCGTCTCAAGCGTCTTGGCATTGTAAGAACATCTCTGTCCTGGCAGAGTCCATCAGCCCAGAGGCTCTCTCAGATCCTGGGGTTAGTTGGAATTATAATCAAGTCTCATCAAGAGGAAATCAGCTGGTCAGTTGTTTGCAGTCTCTGGCCACACTGAGTATGTGTTGGCTGTTGAAATGTTATTGCCTTCCCACTGTGCCCTGCTGAGGTTCTTCAGGTTACAAATCTGCGCAGAGAGAGGAAGCATTCCTAGCCAGGGTCACCCCAGCCATGGTCACAGCGCCAGCAGGCAGCTGGAACTCCAATATCATGCAGCTCTTAGGTTTGTACAGACACACACACACGTGCTCATTGCTCACGCAGTATTCACTCCCCCCTCCCCTTGCCCTGGCAAACCAACTGTGGCAGGATGGCTGGTTCAGGCAACTTTTCCATAGAAGTTATTTGCATCTAAGACAACCTAGGCCTAGTCTGGAGTTTGGCTCTCTAGTTCAAACTTTATTCTCATGGTGAGTTTCTCTGAGCAGCTCACAAAATCCTAAACCACCAGCTAACCTCAGCCATGTCAGCCTTAACCAGCTAGAGATGTTTGAATAACCTGCAACCTCACAGGGAACAAGGGTGAAGTTTTCCATTCTTTTCCTTCCAGAAATTACCTTAGAAATTTGCCCAATACACATACCAGCATCCTTAAAGCATCCTGTTCAATGGGATTTAGGGTGAAAGAGCATCAGTAACGAAGGAAAAATTACAAGGAAGCTGGTTATGCTTTTACCCCCTAACAATGGGTACTATTTGTCTTACAATACTTAATTAAAAAAGATTCTTTCTACAGCTAATTGATGTGTCTGCTTGTGGAAGCAAAAGGGACTGGAAGTTTTAAAATGCATAGTCTCTCATTAGAAAAGTTAAAGTTCTACCTCACCAGTTATTCCTCTACACTATTATCTTCATTCTTATTATTATCACTTCAGAATTGAGGAGCTGAAAAAAAATGGTTCCTGAGAAGACAATTTGAGAGAGAGAGGCAAATATGATTCTTTTAACATCCTGTACTCAAGTCAATTACCATTCTAGCTTTGGCATATCTAATACAATCATGCGCAATCATGTATAACAGTGTTTCCATCAGTGATGAACTTCATATACGATGGTGGTATACCATATAGCCTGGGGGTATAGTAGACTATACTATCTAGGTTTATGTGAGTGCACTCTCTGATGTTCACAGAACAATGAAATCGCCTAATGATACATTTCTCAGAATGTATCACCTTCGTTGAAATAATGCATAAGTATACAAGAAGACACCCTAGCCTTCTAATGAGGTTTTTCTCATGTGATGTATTGAATTTTAGGTTCATTTCAGATGACCACAATTATCAGTTTTTTATTTAATATTTCTCAGTAGATTGTCCCTTTTAAAATGCCTTAGGAAATCTCATTTCTCACAGTTCAAGTGAAAACCAGACAACCACCTTCTACCCATAGCTTTAATAAAGGGAGAAAGAGCCTCATTGTTCCAGTGTGCTCATTGTTAGCTTGACATCTCCATCAAAGAAAACAGCTCTCCAAGCAAGGCTGTCCTTTAAGCCAGAGACAGACCTGTCAGTAACTCAAAGCCAGAAAAACTTGATTTCCAGAGCTGTGATCAAACTGTCAGGGCAATGCTGCTCCCCTGGGAAGCAAGACAAGCCCACCTGTCGGAGTTTTTCCCAGACATAACTAGGGACCCTAAAGGTGAGCCAACCAGCTGAGTGAAAGACATGAAACAATTGCATCACTGTTGCCCTTGAGGGATCCTGAAGACTAAGAAAACGCTCTTAAAGTAGCTCTAATTAAATTCAGAAAATGGTTTAGCCTCATTGTGTTGTTGTTTTTTGCATGTTACTAACAAAGTAAGAGAAATGAGATTCTCCAAAAGCATGAAAGGGACAAAAAAAGTATGAAAAAAGTAAGGACAAGGCTATTCTGGATCCCCTGTGTATAAATAGATGGTGGCCCTCGCTAATCATTCAAGTGTGTGTTGACAGAATTGGTTTATGTGATCACTCAGGTGGTATGCTAGTCATAGTATTTATTGACTACGGTGTGGTATGTATTGATTATTAAGATGATTAACAGTGCCTGTCACACAACACTGGCTGACTGCATATACAGACAAGCGCAAGTGATTTTATGTAGACTATTCCTTAGGGTGTGAGTGGGGTAGATGGCAAGAGGGGAATTCACCAGCCATTCTCCTCTAAGTAACTCTGACAAAATAGAGTTATTTTAAGATTTACCATAAACTGTTTCTGCACAAAGGAAATGTTCTGTGGAAGGAATTCATGACACCATACAAGCATGTTTCTTTAATTGGAAACTGGATACACTCTACTAAACATTTTATTGAAATATTTATTTCACACTTCAGGAAGGATCCTGAGAGAAATGCTTTGATTAACTGTGATTGTCCGCATATGAAAAATGAGTAAAGGAACAAGAATAAATATGCAATTAGTATGGCAGGCTTCCAAATCTTTATTTGCTTTCTAACATTTCAGCAGTACCATTTCTCCCACAGATAATATTAAGCAGGACATCTAACACCAAAACTAGTCAATTTGGTACCCTGTTATAGCTTATTGTTATTTAAATCTTTAATACAATGTGGCTGTAACTAGAAAGCTAAAGATACTATCATAATCCCGCAAGCAGTTTCATTTGAACAGAGGGAAAAATGAAACCAAGACCTGTACTGTTTTATGTTTTTACATAATACTCCCGAGTCACTTGCAAACGAGTGGGTTTTTGTTTGGTTTTCGTCTTGAAATGGATGGATCTTTTACATTGTACCAGTGTGGTCCCTGGATGAGCAGCAACAGCATCATCAGGATGATCCCAGACCTACTGAATCAGAAACTCTGCTCGTGGAAGTCCGGCAAGGTGATTCTGGGGCCCTCTAAAGTCTGAGCACTACTGAGTAATACCATCCTACTCCCTCCTCTCTTTGCTTTGCATCCCCTAGCACACCATGCACAGAAGGAGTGCTGCCATGACTTAGCCCCAAGGGTAGTTCACTGCCTTTGCTTAGACTGCTGCCCTTGTAGTTTCATTAACATGGTGCTTCAAACAATTGAGCCAAGCAGACTTAAATAAAGGAAAGAGATGAGTTTCCCCCCTAGCACCACCCCATTTTCCCTTATTGGGGAGGAAGCATGATATTGAAAGGTATCATTTCAAGTTCTGATGTAACTTAGCCATTGTGGGGCTTGAAATAAGTTACTTAACTCCTCTAACTCTTGTGTTTTTCACCTACAAGCATACATTAGTTGTTTTGAGAATGAAATTAGATTTGACTAATACTAGCACATATAGTGCCTTGATGTAAATTAGAAAAAGGTGCCCATTTGTTAGGGCTGACAATGTCTAGGTATCTTCCTAAATTTGGCAAGGAGAACCTGGGCTGGATTTCAGCCCTGGCTTCCACCTGCTCATCTGGACACCTCTGTACCTCTGTCCGGGGCACTAGTATATGCAGAGTTATTGAATGAGATAATGTATCTAAAGCAACTGGCATATAACAGTTGCTTTTCACTCAGTATATTACATACATAATACATAAACATAATTTTCCTAAATGTATCTATTACAGTTCATGGAGAGGGGCATACTCGGTAATCAGTTGGTTATCAGCAAAGATGCTTAAACTGTCTTGTAAAATTTTAAAAGAATCATTGTGTGTCTCAATGGTGTGACTAACACGTGGACCACATTAAGAGGTTAACTGAAAGCATTTCATTTTACCCTTAAAGCAGTGTAGATGTGTCCTCTCTGGACCATTAAAAAATGAGATCTGGAGAGGAAACTGGTTTTACATTTGCTACTCAAATACCACCCATGGATTATCTACTGACTGATGGAACAAATTAAATAGGGACCCACATTCCAAAGTAATAAATTAGACTTAGCTACACATGAAATGTGGAGAGGATATTCCCTGACTTGATATAATGTAGGAGCTGACAACTATCCTCAAATCCGTTTTTAAGGGCAAAGGTTAATAGGGAGAACAGCCTGGGCTTCTGTAAAAAGAGGATGAAGAGAGAGAGTCAAGATGGGGAAGAGTGAAGTTTTCAACTCCTTCACAAGTTTACCTAGGCCAGTGATGGCGAACCTTTTGAGCTCAGAGTGTCAGCATTTTGAAAAACCCTAACTTAGCTTTGGTGCTGTGTCACATATAGAAATTTTTTGATATTTGCAATCATGGTAAAACAAAGATTTATATTTTTGATATTTATTTTATATATTTAAATGCCATTTAACAAAGAAAAATCAACTAAAAAAATGAGTTCACATGTTACCTCTGACATGCGTGTTATAGGTTCGCCATCACTGGCCTAGGCTAACCCTTCCTGAGTTTTATATTTAAGAACTTGAGTGTTCTCTACCCAAGGAAAGACATATAACCAATTATCATTCTTGACTCTTAGATTCTGGTATTCACTTCTAGCACAGCTCATTATTACTTATTATCAGTTCTCTAGTGTAAGGAGACAGGATCTTGCCTAACACTCATCATTACACATTAAGTTGGCACAATGAAAATGATGGAACAAAGCACTGGCTTTAAAAGCAGTACATTCTTTAAAGGCTACACTAAATTCTTGTCTGTCTGTACATTAGATGGTTACAGTACTGCTACCATAATTAAATGCTAGACGAAGAAATGTAACAAGATATTATGTGGCGGAAGTTAAATGCTAACCTAAATAGCATCGTTAAAACAGAACACAGGAAATACAATTGAAAATCACTATTAGAACACCACTCCTATTACAAGATGCCAGAATCATGCATTATGCAAGAGTGGGACTGCTTACAGAGGCTTTACACAAGAGAATTTAAACTTGCTTCTGTGGACATGAGCAACTGCTCTTTGAAGCATGGGCTCTGATGAGATGCTGCCTGGCTCTAACGACATTCCAAGGGAATGTTCTCGTTCCATCTGATGCATATTTATTTATAGGGTGCTGAACGAAGGAGCCTTTATACTACATGGCAGATTGCACAGCCACCACAGTTTTTCATTAATCACTGTTTCTTTGGCATCGTCACCATGGCTTTATTATTGATCTGTTTTTTGAATCCTCCATGTGAATAAAACTACAGTCACAAAATGACCCATTGATCAATGTCAACAAACACATTCCTGCAAACACAACCTTTAACTCCTTTTCTCCCCGAATCCTCCTTCCATCTCATCTCTCAGGCAAAGGCCTAAAAAAAATGATCCTCGTATTATTCCCTGAAAGTCAACAAATCCAGATTTTGCTAGGTTTACAAGACTGAACACAAAGCCCATCTCAAAGAGAACACTTTTCCTCTGCTGCTCAGATTTTTAAGTGAAAAGGTCTTTATTGTGCATTTTTACATCCCTCTCTACTCTGTGTTAAAGACCTGCAGGCCACATATTGGTCTTGGTTGACACATACAGAGAATTCACCATCTCTGAATACATGTACCAAACATAAATATATTTATCCACATACTAACCTCTCTAATTTGGACATAATTAGAGACAGGGCTATTTAATTAGTGAAAAGTCTTAAATTATAGATGGTTGATTACTTTTGAGTACATAAAGTAATAGCAGGAAATGACTGACACAGTGTTGCCAAGTGTAGGACCTGCCAGGCCTGTTTTAATGAATAGCTGAAGATCACTGAAATTAGCACATTAATTGTATGCACATAAATTGTTTCTACTAAGTGCATAAAAATGCTGTTCTCTTTGTAATCATAGTGAAATTATTTATTTGGTTAGGACACCCCCTTTCACAATTATTCATGGAAGTCAAAAAAGTGAACTTGAAGTAGGTACCTATCTAAATCAAAACACTACCAATTGCATGCCTCCACATTTTACCATGCATGCCGAGGGCTCCTGACTTGTTCATATAAAATCCCAAATGCGCATCTAATAAATCTCACCATCAAGTTACCCATTGCCTTGCTTCATGTTTTTCTTTCAGGATCTCAAGGAGGGTTAAGTAAGTCTCAGACTCCAGATCAAACTCCATGAGTACAAATTCTTGCTCTGCCACTTCACAGCAGTGTACCTTTGGGCACGTTGCTAAATAACTTAACTTCAGTTCCTCACCTGCCCTCCAGGATTGCTATGAGAATTAAGTGGATAAAATTATGTTTGAGAAGTGTTTCTCCAACATCCATGATGACAAAAATCACCCGAGGGCACTTGTAAAACCAGCCGTTTCCCAGGCTCCTCCTCGGAGGCTGCTGACGGGGGAGAGGGACACCCACCACCCTGGAGATGCTTATCATTCGGGAAACACAGTTTGGAAGCACCTGGTTCTTTTTCTCACACGCTCTGCACTGTATGATGCATTAGTGAGCCAAGAAAAACAGGGGAGACGTGGGCTGAAGATATAGGAACGCCAAGAGTCATGATGGCCTCCCTGACAGCTTTTCCTTCAGGACCGCCAGCGGAGAGTGCTCCCTATTATAGAGAGAGCAGTCTTGTCCTCAGTTGAATAGTTTCATTGGCTCAAAAGACAAATCTCTTGTTGTGCAAGAATCTGTTTCTTTGGAAGTTTTGTTCACTGTTCTTGCTTGATATTTGGAGCAACATGGCATAAGTTTGCTCACCCGTCCATGTGACAGTCTTTATAAACATTAAAGGAGCTCTCTTATTTCCTTTTGGTATTCTCTTTCCAGGCCAGCAATTTTCAACCATGTGCCACAAGAATTTTTAAAACATTCAATTTCTAACTATTTAGTCAGGGGCACTGATCTTTTTTCCTTTAGATTGTCAAATAACAAATGATAACATCCAACACAACAATAGCTGTATAATGTGAATGAATTAAAATTATGCCCTTTTTCTGTTAGCTCAGCAAAAAATATGTATTTGTCTGTGTGTGTGTGTGTGTGCATGCGCACCACAAAATTTTACTATTTAGTTTATGTGTGCCATGAGATGAAAAAGGTTGAAAATTTCTGTTCCAAGCTAAATATACCAAGTTTCTTCACCCATTATTGGTAATAGAAGAAGGTTTCTATAGTCCTCACAATCTTGATCATCCTCATCTGGATCCTCATCTGGAGCCAATTGAGATTATCAATTTTCCTCTGAAATGAGCTAACTGACAGAATTTGATAGAATACAATACATTTTTTAAATCGACAGAATATAGACAAACCATAGTTTTACAAAAGATGCCCAAAATAGATTATCTGAAAAGAATAGTGTACTTACAGTAAAAACAAAGTTTCTAACTCCAGTTCTTTGACTTCTTATGTGACCTTGGATAAGTCATTTAACTTTTCCAGACTCTGAAGGACCTTGGTCTCTGAAACTGACACAGAAATTTTCCTTTTATGACTAAATCAACATAGCCATGAAGCTATGATTAAAATAATAGCTACTTAAAATTTAAGATATATTTTAAAGTTAAAATAAACAAAAAAAGAAAATGGTTTTTCACCTGAAAATGCCATGTAAAATAAGATATTCATATTTTAAAGTTTTTATATCTTGCTTTTATCGAAAATATATCACATATTGGCTCATATCAAGCTCATGTAAACTTAATAAAAATCTCTGAATGCCCTTTCTTAAAAAAACATAGATTGTTACCAAGCTTGATTGCCTTGAGTTTGCAAACTGAAATTCTGAACTTTAGTTTTTTTAATGCCTTTTATGCTTGTAGGATGAGAGTCTGTAGTCAGGATACTGATCTCTACTGTAAATTCTTACAAAACCACTTATAGGTCTGAAGAGAGAATTGGACACTATCCTCACCTTTCTTGAGTTGACTAGAATTCTCTTTAGGAAGAAAAGACCAGTTTTCAGAAATGTTCTAGTCCTCAATTAATTTCAGAGATTTTATTATCAGTAATTTTTTTCTCCTTTTTCCTTTGATGTGATCTCAAGGTGAAGTTTAAAGTTTGGAGTAAATGAGAAATAGGGCTCTCTCTCAACAAAAATTTGGGGCTTAGATTAATGGGAGAAATAACCTCATTATAGTATATTAGAGGCCCGGTGCATGAATTCATGCACTGGTGGGGTCCGGCTGGCCTGCCCTGATTGGGGCCAATTGGGCCTGGCCAGCTGGGAGAAGGGGATGTGGGAGGTTGGCTGGCGGGCCGGCCCCAACCCCTGGTCAAACTACCTGTAGAGGGGCAATTTGCATATTACTCTTTTATTATATAGTATAGACTTAGCCTTGAGTATATTTTCAAATACAAGGATTTTTTCCAATGATGAGAATAAATAGAAAAATAAAGAATACTGTGAGGAAATAAACTAAAATGTTAAAAGTGATTATTGATAGTCAGTGAAATTACAGGTGCTTTTCTCTTCATACTTTCCTATATTTTCTACAGTAAGCATGTATTATTTTTATAATCAGAAACACATTAACAAGAAAGTGAAAGAAAGAACTTTGCTGCTAGGTGAAAAGTTGATGTTTGTATTAGAAACAAAATTTCATGAATATATTTTTTACTGGTGTCAACTCCGGAAGGTAGGAAATGGACATTCTTCTCCCCATTTCATTTTATCTGACATGTAGAGGCCTCTTTTAATGATGGATTTCATTGAAGGAAAGGCACCTGGGGCAACAATCAGGGGAGATTGCATTACACTGTGACAAAATCTTTAGAAATGCTTTTCTGTCTGGGTCATCAAACAGACTGAAACAGGTGTAAATCCTTTTTATTTATTTATTTTTAAGTAATTTCCAAGGAGACTTCTTATACATTGAGATACACATTGGCTATTAAAACAAACAAACAAAAAAACAAAAAGAACAAAAATACCCATCTGGCCTATTTTCAAATAGTATTAAGATTCTCACTTACACATTAATTTTCTGGCCTTTTATTTAAATTTAGGAAGTCAGGGCAGTGGTACCTGACCACTAAACTGGAAACTTGGGAAAGTGGGAACAATGCTTGTTTGTGGAGTTTTTTTTGTTTATTTGTTTTGTTTTGTTAAATTCATCTCTTTATCCTCAGCATCTGGTCTAAGGTCTGACACTTCCAGCAGAACATGGTAGAAGAAAGCCCTTAAGTCAGCTGAGTAGGATATAGAATAGAACTCTTTTCTCCCTGGAAGGGTGACTAGATAAAGGACAGAGAAACCCAAGCAACCTGGGCAGAGGTGACTGAGTAACCTGCCATAATATGGGCAAATTGAGAAGGAGCAGGTAGAGGATTCCTGGGGGATCCAGCTGGAATCTCCTCCATATCTTTAGTGAACTGTGGGAGCTTTGTATTTTTGGACAATGAATAGCAAAGACCATTATTAAAGCTCTTTGCCTTGGAAAGGGATGGAGTGGATTACAGATAGCTGTAAATTCATTCTGAAATGTTTGCAAAAGGGTTGGGACAGGGCCTGGGCTGACAAGGTGACAAATATCAGAGTTAATAGGCCCCGCATCTGTAAGAAATAGAGACAGGCACTTTGGCATATACTATGAATTACCAGCACAGAGAACAAAGCAAGGAGGGCCAGGGATTGGGAACAAATAGCTCAGTGTGACTTTAGGTAGACTCTCCTATTATTTGGCTTAAAGTCTGTATGCTTACAATGGAGGTTAGAAATGACCTTTGGGTTTGGAGTGCAGGGAAAAGCAGAAGAGAATCAAGTAACTGAAGTGGCTGGGACATTTAGCCCGGAGAAGCTGAGAAAAGAGGTGGATGGTGTAGGTGGATGGTGTGGGGTGGTTGGGAAGAGGCCTTGGCGGACTGACATGAAACAGTAAAGCAGGGCTGATCCTTTGAAGACAAGCTAGGAAGACAACTGAGTAACTACCACAGGCCTGCAATTTGCTGACATGCATATAGCTTGTGTTCCAAAATTCCTCTCTATGTAGTAAAGCTGCGGAGATTCCTATGTCTTAAATTACTGGCTGGAATGTGTGAAGATCCAAATGACTCACTATTGAGGCAGGATAGTAAGCTGGAAAAATTCCCTGGCAAGTGGAATGGGGGAACTGAGACAGATAGCTGAGTAAACTGGCTGAGCAATTTATAGCCAGATACTAAAGGTCACCAGGGTGGAAAGCCCCAGGTGCCTAGTAATGGGCAAAAATGGAGCTGGGCCTTATCCTCAGGGTGGTCTTTCCTCTCCTGGCATGTTGCTGGTCATGCAGTTTAGACCCCTGACCTTTCTGCCCTAGAGGTAACATCTAGACCACAGTTGTACTATTTTAGCTCCAGTCCCAGAAAAGCAGAGAAACCAGGTGGGCAACTCCAGGACCAGCTTCAATGATTAATGACCCCCACTGCCCCCCACTCACCCTGGTGCTGACAAATCAGTGGTGACACAACCCTGAAAGGGCACATCCAGAAAAGCTGATGAATATTTTGAGATCTCACCTAAGACCTCCCCTAAACTTCCAGTCTTCAAATACCCTTACAACAAAGGACCCAGCATGTACTCTCCCTCCTGGGAGCAAGCCCATGCCTTTCCCCTCCCCCTCTTTTCCCCTCCCCACAGGCATGCACTTTGATTCTGTCCCCACCACACTTGCAACCAGGGGAGCAACGGGCAGGGGCAGCTCATCCTGGGCATTTCCCCTGAACATGTCTTCAAGGCTTCCTTTATTCTGACTTCTCAGGGCCAAAGAAGCCCCACCTAGGCCCTCTTGTGTTACTTCTTCTATCTTAAGCCCTTCCTTGTTTCACTGTCCCCAGCTTTAAGAAACGTACTCTCAAAAATCACCCGGACTGGTACTGTGAAATCTTTCCTGCATGAAGTGAAGAACCCAAACACTACCTGCCAGCCCGAAGCAGACCCCCTCAGGGCCAGGTCCCCTGTCCCAGAGCACTACCACTCAAGAATGTATTAGGGAGAGCTGAGTTCCTAAAGCTGGAGTTCCAAGAGAAAGCCACTTTTGTCCTTTAGTAGTGAAAGAGGAGCAAGAATTTCTAATTGAGGTGTGAGGTAATGTACGCCAACCAGCCTTAATGGGCTTTAGGGAGTCAGCACCTTAACCTAAAGTAGTGACTCAAATGGTGGGAAGGTACAGTGAGAAACTCGACATAAATATGAATAGAGGTTTCTGTACCTCTCAGATGTGGTCAATCTGGACAGCTCTATGTTAAGGCTAGATGTGGTTTCTAAGGGTTTTTCTCTGCAGAGATTTGAAAACAGCATTGCTAAATTGTCCTCATACAAGGTTCTGTTTGGTGCATGGGGAATCCTTCTGAGCTATAGTCATCAAATATCCAATTTACTAGTCAAGTCAATACTATGTTAGTCAAGAGGACTTGAAATCCAGGTCCTCTGGCCTGGACTACTTCCCATCCTGGGCCGCTGTAAATCTGTCGGCCTCCTTTTAGCTGATTCTATCCATTATCTCTTTTCCAAAAAACACCCTTCCACCACGGTTTTCTCCTGTGCAATAAACTTTGATGGCTTCCCGTGAAGCAATGGGTCTCATGATGTGGTTCTTGAACCACCAGCACCAGCACTATCTGGAAAGTGGTGAGAAATGTAAATTTGGGGACTCTAGCCCAGCTCTGCTGAATTAGAAACTCTGGTAGTGGGGCCCATTGGTGTTTTCATAAACCCCGATGTGTGCTGGAGGTTGCCACAGCTCTTCAACCTTGCTTTCCAAACGTTCTTTCCTCTACAGTCTTACAACTGCCTGTTGTATTCGGTGCTATTAGTCCTGCCTTGTATTATACATTTTTTCTATTTTTGTGTAATCTGATCTCACCTTCAGAATTGTAAATTTCTTGAGGTCTTGGTCTGTGTGTTTTTTAGATTTACTAACTTATAAAATCAGAAAGCTGAAAAATACCTGGAAAAACAGTCTCGAATGTCTTCATTTTGCAAACCTTTGAACAGTACCATGTGCATAGTGGACATTCAATTAACAATTGCTGAATGGAGTAAACGCCCACAGGGGCCACGGAGGTGAATTAAGACTGCTGAGACCTCAGTGCCATTGACTTAATTTAGGTCGTCCCTACTGGCATCCTCTCTAAGGCAGTGGTTCTCAGCCTTGGCTGCACATTAGAATCACCTAGGAATCTTTTTAAAATCCTGATTTCTGGGCCTCATCCTCTGGAAATTCTGTTTCTTTGTTATGGGGTGGGGCCACAACATTAGTAACAAAGAAATAGAATTTCCGGAGGATGTGGCCCAGAAATCAGGATTTTAAAAAGATTCCCAGGTGACTCTAATGTGCAGCCAAGGTTGAGAACCACTGCTCTAAGGGTTGCTGAATGCCTGGGAAAGCTTTGGATGCCTTTGTTTGCTTTTCCCCCATGCTCCTTTGCATGAGCTTGGGAATTTGCTGAACACAAGGCAGCACAGTGTTTTGAGATCCAAATTGCAGAACAGAATTAAGACGAGCATAGAAACAAAAACAAATTCATGTTGTTTTCTTACTGCTGCTTTGGGACTCGGCATGAAGTATGAATCTGTCATACACAAGAAATAATATCTTGCCTGAATATCTAAGGCATAAATAGCAATTAATTGCAGCACACAGCTGTTAATTATCAGACTTTGGAGCATTCCAGGAACAGTTGCTCATGAGTACCTATTTAGCTAAAGACCCCTTACTCATTAGGACATGAGCACATAGCCTATGAAGACACTTGCCAGTTGTTGATTGGTTGCATCTGCAGAGTCTAAAGGTCCAGGCTGCCAGTGGTCACTGCACTGGTGAGGAATAGGCTGCCACAGCAGAATGGGGCAGGTTTGACTTATGAAAATACTCTTTCCCCATCTTATGAGTGTTCGCACCCAAGGATAGCTTTGGTTGATGCTTCTTCCAGTGGTCCACAAACTCATTAGTCCACAGAGCCAAATATCAACAGTACAACGATTGAAATTTCTTTTGAGAGCCAAATTTTTTAAACTTAAGCTATATAGGTAGGTACATTGTTATTAACTTAATTAGGGTACTCTTAAGGCTTAGGAAGAGCCACACTCAAGGGGCCAAAGAGCCGCATGTGGCTCGCGAGCCGCAGTTTGCTGACCATGGTTCTAAATGAATTGGGCCATGGGTATGACAGTCATTTGTGCGTGTGAGTGTGTGTGTGTGCCATTCTGTGGCAGGTAGTAGATCATAGTGGTGTGCTAAATATATATATCCTTTAAACAACTTTTATATTACATTTTTTATTATCAGAGTTCTATGCTTTAGGGCCCTGTTAGAAGCTGTTGATCTCAGAATGGCAAATGTTGGAAAATATCTTTATTGTTCTTTAGAGGTAGGACAAAGACCAAAAAAAAAACGTTGTATCTCAGAGATGAAAAGTAATTCAAATTGCAGTTCATTCTCATAGGTTAAATGCACATCATCATGAAAAGGAGGAACAATAGGAAAAAAGGCTGCTTTTTCCCTGAGCATAGGGAAGGGAAAAAAAAGATTATCTTTTTACTGTAAGGTCAAGTTCAGGAAAACAAAACTCATGTGGACTTTCCTAGTTATCTTTGTGGTTGATATACAGGGATTTGGTTTAAATAAGAGTGCTGCTACTTGTTGGTTAGAAAGTTTCAAGGTAATTATATTGATTGTAATTTCAGAACTTCGGGCCTGGTTTTCCTGATCTTCATATTGTCAAGTCCTTCCTATTCCCTAGTTTCTGTTGCCTTCCTCTCACTATGTCTATAACTTGCTCACTGACCTTCCCAGCTCTCTGTGGCCAGACTTAACCTGGGAGAGGAGGCATTTAAGGAATTGGAACCCAACACTTTCATTCCTCAGCATCAAGTTAGTTTGGCTTCTAGCCAGCCTTTGCTTATGTAATTAGAATCATATATGTCTCTTGTTCCCTGGATTTAGTATCTACCTTGCACTGCAGTTACGGTATCTGGATTTTTGTCTTATTACCCAGGATTGAGTTCCTGTTTTTAGGAATTTGCCAGGTTTGGCCAGGACCACTATGAACACATAAAACCCAACCTTTCATTTGCTAACCCCTCTCTTTTTCAGCTACCAGGGTCCAGTTTCTGCACCCCAGGCTGAGTAAGGCTCCACATCATAGATTACCAGCTGTGGGCAAACTACGGCCCGCGGGCCGGATCCGGCCCGTTTGAAATGAATAAAACTAAAAAAAAAAAAAGACCGTACCCTTTTATGTAATGATGTTTACTTTGAATTTATATTAGTTCACACAAACACTCCATCCATGCTTTTGTTCCGGCCCTCCAGTCCAGTTTAAGAACCCATTGTGGCCCTCGAGTCAAAAAGTTTGCCCACCGCTGGATTAGACTGTCTGATGAGGCCTGCCTGAATTTTGGGGCACCTTTGCTTTTGGATTCCTTGGCACAAGGCTGTGCTTTCATATTGAGTGAACTTCTGCTCTTTCATGTTTGACTCCTGATGCCAGTTTCCTGGTTGCATCATCAACTCTTATGTACGGCCATATTCCTCAGCTGCTTTGTTCTGCCTGCCAGACGGGACATGCTCCCAGCACTTGCCGCTGGCCATCTACCCGGTGGCAGGTCTAGTTTCAGGTCCCAACTTCTTCCACTAGGACCTGCCCAGGTTTGGTTTAACAAATTCAACAAATGTAAAATATGTCCTTCAAAATGTTCATGTTTCAAATACTGTAGTTTAATAATTTTTACTTCAGTTAGTTTATGTTACATTTGAAGAGTTATTCCAACATGTTTTATTACCCTATGTGGATTGTGAGAATGGTTGCCTTTCCCCCTTTGTAGTCCTTTTAATACTAAAATACTAATAAGCCTTGCTTTTAATAGAAATTCTGTGCAAAATTTGTCTGAGAATTTTATATTTAAAGGTGCTATAATCTAACAAAATTGTGCATTTTCTGTTCTGATCTCCAAGGCAGAAACTCTGTGCCTAATTATTGTACTTATTACTCTCAAACCTAATCGAGATACAAAGAGCTGAAGAATAGGTAAAAACAAAGAAAATATATGTGTACACGTGTGTGTGTGTGTGTGTGTGTGTGTGGACGCGCGCGTGAGTGTTGTGTTGGAAGAATGCAGAATGAGGAGTAAGGATAGTGGAAAACAACTCCATCCATTTGACAAATATAAAAGGGATCCCTGTTGATATAGTAATTATCAGCAATGTGAACCCTTAAGATGCATCAGGCAGTACACTAAGCACTTGGATTAACTCAATGAAGCCCTCTTAAGTAGGTACTAATTTTGTTTCCACTTCACATGAGAGAAAACTGAGGTGCAGAGAGCTTAATTGACTTAACTAGGTGCACACAAAATAATTACTGAATTAGAGATTTGAACCCCTTCAATGCAAGTCCAAATTTGTATCCTCTAGGTTGTATTGCTTTCCTGTTCTTCACTATTTTGTTTCTAGATTATTCTTGTATGACTTGAGAAGTAACAAAGAATGTAGGATGGAAATAGAATTTATTAGTTACAATTTTGAAAGGATTTTTACATACAGTGTTTGTGTAATCTTCAGAAAAAGATAAGGTCAGTCTATTATTGTCTGCATTTCAGAGAGCAAAATGGAGGCCCAGAAACAATGACTCCATATTGTTGTAGGTAGCTGTAACTTCTTTATGTGACTGTTGTTTACTATTCCATTGTGAAAGTCTACCACATGAACCTGACAATGTGTATTTGGATATTTTCCAGATTTTTTGACTTGTAAACAGTGCTCTATGAACACTTATATGCCTATTTCCAATGCACATTTTGTATAAATTTTTTCTCAGGTATATACCTTAGAATATATATATAACATTTAAGGAAATAAATATAAAAAGGCCATGAATGGAGCAATGATGAGAGTGTGTCATGAACCAGTAATTTTGAGTAAACTAATTCTGTAAATATGAGGTGAAAAAAATTCTGTAAACCTGAGGTCTCACCTTTCCCTCAAAAAACAATCATCTTGCCGAACCGGTTTGGCTCAGTGGATAGAGCGTCGGCCTGCGGACTCAAGGGTCCCGGGTTCGATTCCGGTCAAGGGCATGTACCTTGGTTGCAGGCACGTCCCCACTGGGGGACTTGCAGGAGGCAGCTGATCGATCTCTCTCATCGATGTTTCTGACTTTCCATCCCTCTCCCTTCTTCTCTGTAAAAAATCAATAAAATATATTTTTTTATTTAAAAAAAAAAACAACAACAAAAACACACACAATCATCTAACTTGGTGACTTGTCTAGGACAAGAGAGTGGTGCAGCTTGGACTAAACCTAAGCCCTATAATTATAGACAGTTCTTAGGCCTATCCCACTTTTACACATGAACATTATTCTCACCCTTCTACTTGGGTGGCCTGAGAACTAGACTTTACAGGTTCAAAGGAGAGATTATACACCACTGAGTTGCGTCTGTTTTTGCAGAAGAGATTTGGTTTTACTCAAGAGTATTTATATTGCTTCACCCATGGGTCTGTGTGCTGCTAAGCTTGAAATTGAAAGAATGGCTTTGTGGTTTAGTTTTATGAGGGAACCAAAGCCATAGAGTTATGATCCAGTGCATATAATATTGCAGGATAACAATTTAAAGTCTAATAATTCTTTCCATTTGTCTTTACCAGAGGATCTCAAAGAGTTTTATGAGAAATTATAGACTGAAAATTGGAAGAGTTATGTGCAACTTATGGTTAAAAAGGAAGCGCTAAAGTTTTCTGGAATGTTCTAAGGCTGTCATTAGAGAAGGCATGAAGAGAGCTCAGGATCATTGATTGACTCTTTGTCTAGGAACCCTGGCAGAAATAAATGTGACCAAATGATTCAATGATTCTGTGTGGCTTCAGCTTGCTTTGAGTGGCTATAGTCCTTTTCTAGGAGCCCTGCCGATTGAAAGAGGACATAGAGGAGCCAGTGTGACTTGGTTCCCCTTTAAGAAATGGTGATATTGTGATGGTCATATTTATACAGCTTTTAAAGTGTATTCTCTTTTTTAAAAAATATATTCTTATTTATTTTAGAGCAGAAGAGTGAGGGAAAGAGAGATAGAAACATCAATGATGAGAGAGAATCATTGATCGGTTGACTCCTGCACATCCACACTGGGGATTGAGCCCACAATCCGGGCATGTGCCCTGACTGGGAATCAAACCATGACCTTCTGATTCAGAAGTGAGTGCTCAACCACTGAGCTACATTGGCTGGGCAAATGTATTTCCTTTTTGATTAGTGTTTCTCCATCTTTCACTGGAATTTTAAGTACCGTAATGATGTGAGCCAGCTGAAGTTTTTAAACAATAAAAAAGTAAATGATTATACTAAATTATATTTGGGTGAAACTCTACTTGAAGATTAATAAATAAAGACACCAAATTAATATAGGCTATTTTAAGACCAATATATAATATAATAAAACTTTGGTGATCTGTATGCTTTCTGGTGGTTGGCCATAAGATTTTTAATTGAATTACTACAGAAAATTCAGCACAAATTATTATCAAATTAAGCCACCCACTGAGTGTGCTATTTATTACTGTTTTATTAGGCCAAATCAAAGGTTATAGCATCTCCTTTTCTGTGCTGATTTCAGCCCAGAGGAGTAACATTTTAAAATGACATGATGGAATTTTAGAAAAGAGCAAGAACTTAATAAAGGGATAATACTCAAATATTTTCTTTAGAGAGTTACCATTATTTTATGACTACATTTTATGTGCATTCCTAGCTCTTTAATGGTTACAGAACTTCCTTGACTTTCACATTATGGAGTTTGTAGCTAGTTCTAGGTGGAGACTGAAAGGAGAATTATGGGGACAGAGGTGCCCACAGAGAAAAGTTCTGCTGGCAAGCCCAGTGTCGATACTATTCACATTTCAAGCATATTACCTTTTGGCCATATCCTCCTGAAAGCAGAAAATGTAGTGGGAATGGCAGCATGGTTGGAAGATTCAACCCAGAATGTAATCATTTCTGAGACAATACAGCTTCATTTTTTCATACTAAGTGGTTAGGAATGCCCTCCATTTTTAACTTCTTTCTGAGTTAGTGTGTCTCATCTTGCCACTGAAATGATATAATTCAGTGGTTCTCAAAGTGCAGTTTATAGACCAGCAGCATTACCCAGGAACTTGTTAGAAATGTATATTATCATTTGCTTATCTAGACCAACTGCCACCAGATATACTAGGGATGGGGACCTGTAATTAATGTTTTGGAAGCCCTCCATGTGATTATGATGCCTGCTAAAGTTAGAAAACAATTGATTTAAGTTATATTATTTACTGTGTGTTTTTTGGTAGCCATATCAAAAAGCAACTTTCTCAATGTCTGATTCATAGTAGGTTCTCAATAAATGTTACCCTGGAAAATTAAAAGATACTTAATTTGTAATGTGACTGTCTATAGTGTTTATTATCATATTTTAATCTCTTTGTTACTGCATACTCAGGAATGAGTAGTTGCCCTCACAGAATATTCATTTTCTTTCCCTTTGAGACTAGCTCTTTATTTAATATGAAAGGTCATCTTCAAAGAAAATTGTTGCCTGATGCTTCAGTTATTTAATTCTCTAAAGAGTCCCTGCAAAGCGAAGTTGGTTCATGCCAAACATTTCTTTTCCATTTTTTAAAAGGGATACTCACTTTACTGTCAATAATGATTAGTGACTTTTTTTTTTTTGTAGTCTCTTCTGCACGACTAGCCAGAAGTTCAGTGGCCAAAAGTTTGTTGTTTTAGGACTTCTAAGTTTTCTTTGATTCTGCTTAGGCAGCAAATTCATCCAAAGGTTTTAACACTCTCAGCTTTGCTCCAACTAATATGTGAAAATGGGGGGAAAATCCATCACAAGGAATGCTGAAGTGCAACAGGTTTATGGAGACAAATGGACTCAGATTGTGACACATGAATTCATATGCATTATGCACCCAATAATTTCTGATGTGTGAAATCCAGAGGCATCGTGGACTTCAGAGTCAGTGAAATGCATGTGGTGCAGACCTCTTTTACATCTTGTCAAATCCAGAGGCATCATGGACTTCAGAGTCAGTGAAATGCATGTGCTGCAGACCTCTTTTACATCTTGTCAAATCCAGAGGCATCATGGACTTCAGAGTCAGTGAAATGCATGTGGTGCAGACCTTTTTTACATCTTGTCAGGCAAACAGTCTCTGTGGTTTGAACAACATCTCTGTATATGTATACATCTAGCCTTTGGGGAAAGGTTCCTCAGGTGGGGGCACTAAAAAGGAGAGTCAGGACCTGGACTTGGGTGTGTGTCCTATGGGAATGAGATAGCTAATTCTGGATAAAAAACCTTGCAATTCAGAGATTGCTGAGATTTTGGGGAGGCTTCACATTGAGCAGGGTGAGGAAGTAGGGATGGTCAGTGGTGCTGAGGGTCTACCAAGAAGACAGAGAAGTGTGATGGGGCAGGGGGTGGGGGATATGGGCCTGCAGAGAGCCATAAATCTCCATAGCTGTAGGACCTCCTTAGGTAGCATTACTATGATTCTAGAGAAGTGGGTGGGAGGATGGTTCTAGCATAAAATCAGCTGAATAGTGCTAACCATTGCTGAGCAGCTCTTCCTCTTCTGAGTGAAACCAGCTACTGATACCAAAGGCACTGATTGGTAGCTGCATTTACAGCTCTGAGTCCTGGCCAGAGCTGCTCAGCTTTGTCCCCCAAACCTCAGTGTGTTCTTTTTTTTTTTTTTCAGACAAAAGGAAGAGTCATCCCCTAGCAGTGGTTCTCAACCTTCCTAATGCCGCGACCCTTTAATACAGTTCCTCATGTTGTGGTGACCCCCAACCATAAAATTATTTTTGTTGCTACTTCAAAACTGTAATGTTGCTACTGTTATGAATCGTAATGTAAATATCTGATATGCAGGATGTGTTTTCCGATGGTCGCGACCCACAGGTTGAGAACCGCTGTGCCTAGAGCCCACGCCTTGGGAGGCCACCTGTAAAGACCTGCATTTTGAAGTCCACAAATATTGAATACTTTCCAGGTGCCAACCATGGAGACACTAGAGATCAAGTGATGAGCAAGAGCTCCGGTCCTCAGGGAATTCAGAGCCTAGTGAAGGAGATAAGATATCTAAACAGCTTATAATTCAGTAGGTTGATTTTTGTACATACAGAATTGAATTGAATCAGGTTTTTTTTCTGCCTGAGGAAGTTGGCTAAGTCTTCTTAGAAGAATTATACTAAAGCTAGGACAGGTAGTGAAGAGAAAAGGGGCATTTTGGGCAAAAGGGAGACTGTTTTAAAAAGTCTGGTGCTCTCATGACCTGGCAAGTGGTCTGTTTTTTAGCAGCATAAGATATCTGAGGGTGAGGTGGACTTGAAATTGGTCAGATGACACTGAGGTGGATCACAAAGGACCTGTATCTTGCTGGGGGAATGGAGAGCAACGCTTTTAATAGGAGAGTGAAATGATCACATTTGGTTCAGAAAGATCATAAGGTCATTCTAACTTCCTTGTAGGGGGAGCATGAGAGGGAGGAGAAGCTCATCAAAGTACAGTTGAGACATGATGAAGGCCTGATTCAGGGCCATTGCCAATGCAGTGGAGAAACCAGTTTGACTTTTAGAGGCTTTGGGCCCAGCTGACTTTTCTTTTACAGCCATATATGTATCTTCTGGGGCTGCTGCTTCTATAATTGCTGCCTCCATAGTTGCTTCTCATAAAGGGGTCAGATAGAGCTTGAGCTTAAATTCTTTTCTTTATTACATGGAGCTTTTATCTCTCTTGAAGATGTTACCAAACTTTCCTAACATTGTGAAATTAAAGCTAATTGCAAAGAATTCACGTTAATATATTAGTTATTAAATTCTGTCCTTAGATACCATCTTTTGTGACAAGCAATATCCTTTGGACTTAATATGTAATTTAAGTGGCTTACATCAAATGCATTAATTCATTCATGAGACTTTTACTGACATTTGCTATGTGAAGGTACAGTTAGCTTCACTGAAGGGTAACTTAGAAAGTACTGGATGTCCTGTTGCAGAATGTGACACCTCTGCTTTATTCTTTACAGACACAAACCAAGGAACTGTCTAAAAGCATTTTGTTCATTCACTCATTCATTCACTCATCTATCTATCAATCCATCAGTCAACAAATATTTGTTAAGCATCTACTTTGTGAAGGCAAAGTAATAACATGAGGAACACCTTAGTGGAGAAATAAAATAGAACAGAGAGTTCTGGATGGACCTTAGAGTTTTCAGAAAGTCCAGAATATAAAAATAACCTTAAGACTCTGGGCAATTTAATCTTTATTACCAGAGTCACTTGCAATATTAAAGAACATGTTGGGTTAGGAAGTGAGGTTTTAGCTTCTTAGATAACCTATCCTATCTTTGCCTTCATGTTCCTGTGATATTTATTTGAAATTTTGATCATTGGACTGTGCACTCTGGAACTGTATTCAACAAGCCATGATAATTTCAAGAAATAAATAGTGCAAGTATTTTCTATTATCTATCTACTAGAGGCCCAATGCATGAAAATTCGTTCAAGAGTAGGCCTTCCTTCCCCTGGCTGCTGGCACCAGCTTCCCTCTGGCTCCTGGGACCCAGGCTGGCTTCCCTCCAACCCCGGCTTCACCAGGAAGGATGCCCAGAATGATGTCTGGATGATGTCTGGTCTAATTAGCATATTACCCTTTTATTATTATAGATAGGATTTTTTCCTCACTCAGAACAGGATGAAATAGAGTGCTTTTCTGGGCAGTTGTGATAGAAAATATTCAGTCTTTTCCCCCTCCCCAACTGATGGATCTGTTTGAAAATTGACCAATTTCAGAATTCAGCTATTTGTTTGTATAAATGACTAAAGGTTATCACAGATCATCTTAAAAGTACTACATACCCAAACATATTTTGATCTTTTTCTCTTTTGAAGCTTCCTTTTACTTTTTAAATTTTCTTTATTGTTGAAAGTATTACAATGTCCCCTTTTTACCCCCATTGACCTTCTCCACCCCAATCCCACCCCCACCTCAGGCCTTCACTGTGCTATTGTCTGCCAATAGGCTCTGCATTTATGTATATAAATTATTTGGTTAATCTCTTCCAGCCTCCCCTTCACCACCCCCCCTTTCCCTCTGAAATTCATCAGTCTGTTGCATGCTTCCATGTTCTGGATATATTTTGTTCGTCAGTTTATTTTGAAGCCCTTGTTTTAATTGAAAAGTTCTTTCTCACTATATAGACTTCTACTCCTTTGTGGAAGGAGCACTTGCTGGGACTTAGGTGATTTGATCTCTAATCCCAGCTATGCTGTTAACTAATGATGTGATTTTAGGCCAGGGTTAGCAAATGACAGCTTGCTGCCAAATCTGGCCTATCATCTGTTTTCTAAATTAAGTTTTATTGAGACACAGCCTTATTTATGTATGTATTTATTTATTGTCTATAGATGCTTTTGTACTATATTGCAGAGATGAATATTTGGGACAGAACCTATGGCTCACAGAACCTGGTTCTTCACAGAATTTTTTTTTTCCAATTCCAACTTTAGGAAGGTCATTATCTTGCTTGAGCCTCAGTTTCCCCATCTCTAAATTTTGGGAATTGCATTAGGTTGCTCCCAGGGCCCTTGTTCTTCTTAGCATTACATCGCTCTATAGCAATCCCTTTGAGCAGCCTCATCTTACATTAATCATTGCACACTGAGAGATAAGTCTACTCATATTTTTACTCACTTATTCAATCTATTAAGCACCTTGTACTGGCAAGTCACTGTGGACAATTAACAAGTTTAAGAGAATACCTGCCCTTGAGAAGCTTATAATCTGGTTAGAAGGCCTAGTTATAATATTTAGAAGTTAAATTACAACAGAAGGTAATAAAGGATAAGGTACCAAATTGCATTATAATGAATAAAGGCATTCAGAGGAGAAAAATAATATGGGTTGAGATAATTAGAGAAAACCTATAGGGGAAAGTGGTGGGTTTTTTTTAAGAGCATCATGCTCATGACCCCATAGAATATTCGATCTAGTATCCCTTTAAAGCAAAAGTTTTCAAATTTAGAATGCATGAAAATTACTTGTTACTAGGGGAAAAATTGCAAATTCCTGGAAACTAGCTTTAGAGATTGTGATTGTAGGTCTTGGGTACATCCCAGAAATCTGCTTTTTCAGAGAGCACCCCAGGCGATTCTGATATACATGGAGATTTTTTTCTCTTAGAAATACTGCTTTAACAGTTGTTAAATACTGTTTCTTCCCAGGAATTTGTCCTAGGGTTGGCAGAGTATTATCAAACCATGGATTTAGTATGACTAGAAGGAACTTCATTGTCCATAGAGCAATCTCTTCAATGGCTTTCTTTCTCCTTTTAGGAAATCTGAGATTTCCCAGGCCAAGAACAACCTGAAGCCTCTATTTCTTAAGGCCATTGAACTTTCTTAGATAAGCCCAGAAGGGGAATCTGGGATCAGTACAGCTGTTGGGTCTATAATAGCTGAAGATAGATCATTAGAAAGAGTCAGCTTACTAACTAGTCAAATAGTAAACCATTAGACTCTTTGTCCTTTTGTTGTGATCTCTTTGTTCCTGCAAAGCTGGCTGGGATCATCATAGTAGGTAAAAAAAAATGCCATCAATGAGTGAAGTTAGAAATTTCCTATCTCCATCCCAAAACATGTCACATATTACCAGATACTAAAGATATGGAGGGTAGAGTCCACCTATGGGAGAATGACACTCTGAGTAAAAGCTTAAAATCATCATCAGAGCCATTGGAGGGAACATCTGAGATTCATGTGGATGATGTTTCACAAGATCCTGTCAGCCTCCAGTCCAGAGGAGAAAGCTCTATGCACTTCCCCCAAATCAAGACATCTTAAGAAGGTTGTAAGGACAAAGAGAATGAGAAAGAGGAAGAAGAAAGAGAAAGTGGAGACCCACAACCCTACCACTCTTCCAACACTTTTGGTACCACCACAAAGTGAAGGAGATGAGATGGTAGATACAAAGCTGGCCTTATTCAGTTCCCAGGAAGATGAGTCTGACCTTTCCAATGAGACGGGGATGAGGCATGGGGTGGTGAAATTCTGGGCTTGCCACATTTCCACAGAAAAAGAAAATAACAGCTCTTCACCTAGAGTGGATGGAATTGAGGAGAATGAGCTTGAGAAACATGCTGGATCCTTGGATCCAGATAGAGCATGAAAGAGCTGGCTCAGAGGGTCATGTCCTTTCTGAATATGTACATTGTCGTTGAGGGCTTTTAACTTCTTTCTTCTACTTGCAGGACAGATTAAAGAATCGGCAGGATGAGGATGCCTTTGTGATGCATCAGGAATGTCAAATCCAGCCCTGGGAGCAATCAGTGTCCCAGGAGCCAGGGGCCTTCTTTTCTTGAAGTAACTTCCTTGGAATCACCACCAAATGGCTTTGGTTGTTTCCTAAGCTCTGTCTGCCAGACTTTTCAAGGTCTAGGAAGGGGAAGACTCCTAGAAGAGAGAACACCAGCTGAGGCAGAAGGTGATGCTAAGGCTCCCAGATCTGGCAGGCTGAAGGGTCTGGGCAAAAACAAAGTACAGCCCCATGTAAGCCTGTAGCAAGTTGAAGTTAATAAAGGTTTCTCTTGTGATTCATTTTATAGTTTTCTCCATGTTGTTCTTGTTAGTTGAGATCTTGTCTGTCAAAAAGAAAGCTGGTTTTATGCTGATGTCCTCAAGCCTAAAGAGGTAGAAAAGCAAAGTAACTTAGAGCTTTTAACACTAACCCAATAGTAGGATTGCTTCCTACTTTCTTCCCATTAGACTAAGTGGGACCCACTCTGAAGCATTGGTTTCCAAAATCCATGCACATTTCACTCATGTATGCAGAGGGATTAATTTTCTCTACTTCTCTGGGAATGGAAGCCACGCAATTTCATTGTTTTGAGTAATGTCTCCCAATAGTCACCACCAAGTAGAGATTTCTCATGTCCAATAACTCTCATTTTCTTTTACCTTTGGCTAAAGATTCATTTTGCATTATTTACCTTTAGTACTTGGTTGAAATTCTGCCACTTTATACTTGATTTGGATATGCTTGGGGGTAGTGTGGGGTATTTCCTGCTGTTCTTGGCAAGGATATCACCATCCTCTCCCCTATCTCTAACCATCATCTGGATTTCTTGTCACTTGTTAGTAAGATTCCTGGCTCTTCTTCTGTCTCTCCTGCTCTCTAGTCATCTGTATTGAAAACATAGTCACAAAAGGTAATGCTGCTTCCTGTCAATTTTTAGCCAGACTTTTGAGAATCATAAAGAAGTATCTTTTTAAAAAGTTCAAGATCTTTTTATTTACCCCTTTTTTTGTCCCAGCATGTTAGTTAAGCCTCTTCCTACTGGTAGAGTATAATAAACAAGTTTAAATTAATCTTATACCCTCCTTTGAGTGAGTAGGTTTAAAAAGAATTTGAGAGTTTCCCCGTAGCTTTAATTACATATTGTTATTTTCTACACATCCCAGTTTCCCAATTCATATAGGAGCAATAAATAAAAGTACAAATACAGATAAGTGTGTGTATTATTCTCATAAGAAGGAAATTGTATATTTTCTTTTCTTCCTTCCTTCATACTGACCCTGATGGTTACAGTACTAAGAATTGGAGAAGATGACAGATAGGTTTGCTCTTTTCTTGCCTGAACCATGGTTTTGTATAGTTGGGAAGGAAATAGAGTGAGTTGCAAAAGCAGTGGCAAATTTCCTGAAGGCTGCCTTGGAGGGAATTGGCAAAAAAAAAAAAAAAAAAATAAAAAAAAAATGACCTTGAAAGTCTTGTGATGTGGTGGGGATTTCAAATTAGAATTAGAAATTTAACAAAGTGTCATACTCTGTGCTTGGAGTAAAATTGGACAGCTTTCTAAAGTCAATCATGCTTTGATACCTTTAGTTGTTTAAAAGGTGGTTGACATTTTTTTTGTCTTGGAGAGTATGGATTTTTAATAGGGCAAACTGACCATTATAAATAGGCTCAAGATAGTACATGAAATTCAAATTACCTAAACTATATTTATGTAGTTTAAATATATTTTCTGAATTTAGTACAAGACACATACTCCCAGGAAAGGCATAAGGTACAAAAAATCCTGAATCATAGAGCCTATGATTAAAACCTCAAAGGAAGGTAGATATTAGTGTTGCTACTAATACTTTATTGTTGTTATCAGTTCTTATCATGAGATGCTTTAGGATGAGCTGTTCATAGAAAAACTAGTTGGAGTCTAGTTAGCCATGTCTTCAACCCCCATCTATAATACTGATTTTCACATAGGGTTTATTTACTCCAAATTTACAGTACAGATTTCAGATAAAGAAAGATCTAACAAGCACTTAGTTTGGAAAGTCTTTGCTCACGTGTCTTGACCCCTTGTTTATAAACAGGAGAAACGTGTCCACTTCTCCCTGCTGCACTTGAGAAAGCGTATGTTCTCAGGTCTCATATTTTGTGTAACTATCTTTATGGTTTGAATGATCAAACATGGTCTATGGCTTAATAAAGTTGTGTTCGCAAAATATATTTAGAAAAACAGTACAGCTGTAAAATCAGGGTTAAAGACAAATTAAAAAATAAAAACTAATCCGACTGATGAAAGATAAAGCTTAGGGGTTATTTTTAAAAATGGTTTCCCCTTCAAGGCAGATAAACTGATATTGTAAATGTGATGTAAACAGAATTAATTAGCAAGTATAAAGACGATCATATTTATTGTGTTTAATTTTTTTCCATGCGAATTCAAAGGACTAAGTGGGTGGCAGGAGTACTCATTGCTACAGGCTGATTAAGCTAAGAGTAAGCAGGTCAATTAAAATTTTCCAGTGGTTTTTCAATCATTCATTAAATCTGATATGACATTATAATACAAGTTCTTTATTTTTATTGTTGACTCTATTGCCAACACCCTCTCTTTCTCCCCCCTTTGCCTTCCTTTACCCTGCCCCATAACACAAATTCTTTAAACAGATCATTGAACCACTAACCTGTGGTTTTATCTTCTAAATGCGATTGCTCTTGCTCTGGTTCTTATCCCATCATTCCATATAGAAGCACTCCCTGCTGACCATTTTGTTTTTATCACCCTGTCTGTACTACTGCCCAAATTCCAGCTGTCATCTTTACTCCTCTAGAAAATTTTAACATGAAAAAAACTCTGGCTAATGTAAAATTATGCAAAGAATCAATTGAGAGGATTTACTTACTAATTGAGCTTTGATAAAAAAAACAAACAAACTGGAAATTTTCAAGACCTTTCCTCTATTTATCAGGGAAACATGAAACACAAATAAATTAAGCAGCTCTCTCAAGATGACATATCTGGTTAGTGGCAAAGATAAAAACAAGAACCAGCTAACGTTAGATTAAATATTGTGCTTTTTACACATTATGTATAATCTTGACTCAGTCTACATGGGTTGGTATTAATACTTCATTTTATAGATGCAATAATTTAAGTTTAGAAAGGTCCCAGGACTGGTTAAGTCCTGAGGCAGAGTCCAAAGCCAGATCTATTAGTGAAGTCTGTATGCATTACATTCTACCTCTCAGCATTATAACATTATTAAATATATTTGTTTCTAGTCTAACTCTGTAATGTCAACAACAGACAATTTCTCCTATTTGCCAAAATTTAGATTTTAGCCTTAATATGCACACAATAAAAATAGCACAATAAAAAGAAGTCTAATTAAAAAGACTATTTCTTCCAAGTATTAGGCAATAAATAATAAAATAGTTAACTTAAGTGTCATGGATAAAAGAAAATTGCAGTGTAATATAAACAAAGTTTTAATCATTATAACCAATTAACTTGAGACAATTACTTAACTGAAAAGTGATCAAGAAAACAAGGGATAGCATATAATCAAAGCCCTTGACTTGACAGGGTCACAAGACAAAGCACAGCAAAGATGAATTAGATTCCATAGAAAGCTAATAGACTTGGTATTTCTAAACCGATCTCAGGTGAATGGTTTGGGACTTGGGGAGCAGAGAGACAGGCTCTTCTGTGTAACCCAGTGACCCTTGAAATAAGTGAGTGTACGAGGCTAATGAACTCCAGGCTTTAAATAGGAAATTTGAATTTTCTCACGCTTCAGAACATTCTTTTCATTCTGATTTGACAAGGCCTCTTTCAAGACAAAAGATCAACAAAAGTAGAAGATTCGAACCACTGGACTTGTATGGGTCAAAGAGTGTTGTTCTTCATTTTTTTTTTTTTTTCAAATTTAAGACATGAGGACAACTGTTATATATGGGATATAGGATTGGTGTAGATTTTTTTAAAGCTCTATTCTGTCAACTATAAAGAATTGCAGCACTGCTCCCACCATGGAACTCTGGGATGAACCACCTCAGACCCATGGTTATCACCCTCCTGGTTCACAGTGTTACAGGAAGGAAGGCCTTGAATAGGATACTTGTCTCCACCCCCACCCCCCTTGCCATAGAGTTAATACTGCAGTTGGTGAGAGGCTCTAAAAAAGCCATTTGATTGAAGTGTAAATAATCTAAATGAAGAGGAAACCTCAAACCAGATTAAAAGAATCTTAATACAAGTTAAATCATTTTAAACAAATGGAAAATTCTTGGATTCTATTGCAAATGATTTTTAAGGTGAACTTGACTTGTTTCCTAGCTGTAATCACCATTATACTTGTAGCACGCCTGTAAAACTACACAATGCTGGATCATTACAATGGGAGCCCTCTGGTGAGCAGGAAAATAGATCCATTCACAGAGAGTGATGAAACAGTAACTGGAATTTTTAATAACTACTGAGGAAATAGTCCCTGCTATCTGTCCCTTTACTTGAAAGAAAGCAAACTTATAATGACTGTAAAAATCAGAAAAAGAATACATTCCAATTAGTATTTAGTATCAAAACTCCTACTTGGCCTGAGATGATGAATAAGAATCTCTGGCTAAAGTTTATATATAGAAGATAGTACATGGAAAATAAAACAGTAATCTCATAACCCCTTTACTAAAAGCTACCATTCATCCTAATTTAAAATTAGGTTTTATTTTATTTTATTTATTTTTAAATATATTTTATTGACTTCAGAGAGGAAGGGAGAGGGAGAGAGAGAGATAGAAACATCAATGATGAGAATCACTGATGGGCTGCCTCCTGCATGCCCCACACTAGGGATTGAGCCCACAACCCAGACATGTGTCCTTGACTGGAATTGAACCTGGGACCCTTCAGTCTGCAGGCTGATGCTTATCCACTGAGCCAAACCAGCTAGGGCTCAGTTTTATTTTAAAGTTAAAGTTTACTAAATATTCTGACATGGCTTAGAGATCTAGTAAAATCACCATACCTAAAGAGATTCTGTGTGGCAAGACAGAAGTTACGTATGTAAGCAGAGCCCCAGTTATTACATGACCATATCTAGTTGTGGAGTGTAATTAATCTTTTAGCCCCAGTGCTTAGCTAATAAGCGCATAATAACTTCTCAGTAAATGTTTGTCAAGTAAATGAGGATACAATTCAGTGAAGAACAGACTTCCATTGTATGTCAAATTAAACGTAATATTCACAGAAACAACATTTTACTTCATTTGTATGTAGCGTTTCAGTGCGTTGGCTGTCCAGTGTGAATGAATCAAAATTATATCTTTTTTTTTGTCACATCGGCAAAAATGTATATTTTGTTGGTGTGCTGCAGAATTTTAGTAATTAGTTTATGTGTGCCATGAGATGCAAAAGGTTGAAAATCGTTGGTTTAGGACAATAGCAGTCATTTGTTTTCGCTCAGAAATCTGCCATTTGGCCTGGGCTTGGCAGGGAGGGCTCCTCTGTTCCGTGCAGCATAGCTGGGGCAGCTCTATTTTCGACTGAAGGTTTCGTTTCCAAGATGGCACACTCACATGACTGACAAATTAGTGCTGGCTGTCATCTGGTTGCTCAGCCATGCTGCGGGCCAGGGGCCTCAGTTCCTCTCCTCAGGGGGCCTCTTCATGGACTGTCATCCACTCACAGCGTGGTGGCTGTGTTTCAAGAGGAATCTTCCCAAGAGAACCAGCTGGAGGCTGGGTTTTATGACCTAGTCTCAGAAAACAGTCAGTTCTGCTGTAGTCACAGGCTACTGGGATTCGAGGGAGAGAAATATAGAGTAGAACTCGCCTCCCCTGGGGAGGAGTGTCAATGTCATATTGCCAACAGGGGGTATGCAGAATGGGAGGCCTGAAGCCTGTCTTGAAAAACACAGGGAGTAGTTAGAGAAATGCTAATTCAGGCACTTCTGAAGTTCTCAAAAGAGACAAGACTATTCTGGTTATGTGGGAAATATTATCTGGAAGAAGCATGTTCAAAGGGAAGAGATATTTTTATGGAGATTTGGAAAAACTAGTCCCAATTATGTGCCATGATACTTAACTTTGAAGGAAGTTCCAAACAATGTGAATAGGACACACGAATGAGGGCACTAGATGACTGAGATAATTTAGCACGAAGAGCTGAGTGTCAGCAATTTAAAAATGAAGTTAGGAATCTTCATCTTGTCCCGTTGATGCCAGTGGAAGAGGATATTCTGACAATCAAGCAGATTTAGCCGTGGCTCCTTTGCACAGAGTATGCATAGCTAAATCCAGTTTTTCTCTAGCTGTGACTGAACAAAATTTTCTGTCATGACTACAAGCTCAGGAAAATTTTACCCACCTAATTGAAAGCAGGCAGGGGAATCTATATGTGAAGTATGTGTCAACATTCTTTGTTAGTAAATATTTATTTAGCTCTCACAGGTGAAATATAAATAATGGCTGCAGTTTCCCTTCAAGGCAGATTAGAGTTCAGCTGAGAACAGTATTCAGCAAGTCAAATGCCAGCAGCTCTGACCTCTCTGCCAGTGCAGAGGCATTTAAATTGTTTTTTAAATGATCTATTTTAAGACTTTGCATGGAAAGCCAGCAAAATCAGTTTGCTAAAATCCATACCAGCTGGCCCAGGTGACTTTTCATAGTATCTGCCTACATCTGTTTTATTCACAACTGAACTGCTATTGATTTGTATAATGAAGCAATAACATACAAGTCATAGCTTCCCCAAAAGTGGCCTTTCTGTGTGTAGGATTTGGGGTGGGAAAGAGAGAGCATAAATAATACATTTTCTTCTTAAAATATATTCATTACTTTCATCTTACTTACTTCCACCAGAAGAAGACTATCAAAACCTAATAGTTATAATTGGATATGGCAGTGGTCGGCAAACTGTGGCTCGCGAGCCACATGCGGCTCTTTGGCCTCTTGAGAGTGGCTCTTCCACAAAATACCATGTGTGGGCACGCACATACAGTGCGATTGAAACTTCATGGCCCATGCGCAGAAGTCAGTATTTTGTGGAAGAGCCACACTCAAGGGGCCAAAGAGTCGCATGTGGCTCGCGAGCCACAGTTTGCTGACCACTGGATATGGCAATTCTTTTCTCCTCCTATGGAATGTTAATGGGGCAGACAGAATCTGCCCTGGCAAAAAAAAGAGGGTAGTCATGGTTGGTCTCCTACTTTACTACCCTCTGAGTAGTACTATCATTTGTTTTCTACAATTATATTATTTTAACTGATCCTATATGATTCTGTAATTTTCTTTTATTTAATAATTTAGCTTCCCAATAAAGAATCAGAGGTAGGCGAATGATGATGCATTTGTGACAACTATGTGTACATTATGTCTGACCACTGTTGCCAAGACAGGTAATCTCTGGTAGTTGACTAGAATGGAAAATGCTAGACCTAAAGACTTAGGAACACACAACAAAGCAGAATTTTATATCCTCACTTGTGCACTCTATGAAAGGAGCTGCGGGCTCACTTAATTGGAGAGTTGAAGCAGAGCCCTACGGTAGAATCATATAACTCAATATCATCTATGCCTTCTTGCCATTTACTTGTTAGTATCTAATAACTTACTGAGTCTAGACAACTTCATGTGCAGGATTAAGGGCATTGCTTTGATCACAGCACCTAAATTTTAACACCATCTGCTGCTGCCAAAGCATAGGAATAGTGTGACTGCTTTTGCAGCTGGGGTTATCCTCCCTGACACTAGGCAGAAACTGAAAACAAACTTGTAGCTTTTATTTCATCTCTTTGTAGTGATGACAATCCATGGGGTTGGAAATTGTACATTTTCTGTGAGTTCCACAAGTTCTGTAACCTATGACCCGGAACTGATTGAATGCATTTACTATTGTGTACGGGGGCATGTTCCTAAAGGGGTTACTGTGGATGTGGTGCTCTGTCTCTCTTCTTCAAGCCTAATTCTCTTTATATTCTAAGTTCTATTTCTGTCTTGAATGATTGCCATTGCTTTCAGAAAATTAATTGTAACATGTCTTGAGATACTAATATGACATATACCATATAAACGGTCTAGTTTTGCATTGTATATGCTCTTCTTTCTAAAGAAATGTCAAATGAACCTGTTACATTTTACCTGAAGGAGTTAAGCTTAGAAAAACCTTTCAAACAGCATGACTTCTTTAGTTAGGTGGTAATTTATTGTTAGGCATTCTGAAATGGTTTGCTTTGCAGAAATAAACACACAATAAAATTATCCAAAAAGCACTCAGGTGAGTATTTTGATAGGCAAATGGCAGGAAAGTTTGGAATTTGAATATTTTGTGAATTGTAGTAGCAACTTTAGCAATTGAAGGGAAATGAAGACAAATCAAATGGAAAGGAATTTTTATTTTAATATGGAAAATGTTCAATGATGTAGAAGATACTAATGGCACTAGATAAAGACTTCAACAAGGAACTGGAAATTATGTTTAAATAACCAAGGAGATAAAGAACATGTGGTGACTGACAAGTATTAATAGAGCTATTAAAGATGTTTTTGAAGCAAATGCACATGACATATTTCAGTGTTTCTCCAATGATTTCAACACAATTTTTTTGTTAGTTTGTTTGCTGGTTGAGGTTTAGCAGATGATATATAAAAAGCCAAAAGGCTACATAATAGAAAACAATAACAACAAACTTTTAAATTATCTGCCATTAAAAAAAATAGATATAGCTATATTTATAGATCTATAAATATAGACATGTACTCTGTTTTTAACATTATAGCTTGCCAGACATATTTTATCACTTATTCTCTTTGCTGCACATACTCCTATGAGATAGGTTTTCTTTTTCTTTTATTTGCATTTTAGATTTTTTTTAAAAAATGAGACTTTTGATTCTAGACACATGGAGTAAAAACATTACAACCTATAGCTGCCACTAAATATTAAATATTTAATATTTTTTTCTAAATAATAAAATAAATTAAGCAACTAACCTAAGAGGAAGAGACAGATAAAGCAAGCAGACTGGAGGAATTTCCTGGCAGTGAGTTTCCTGTTTATTTTTTATTTTTCAGGTCCACTCTCTCCCCTTCCAGCACATGGTGGCAGATGCAGAGTCTCATAATTCAGAGGAGAGGAGTTCTGTGGATTTTCTCATCCTACATCAAGTGAGTGGCACACCTTCAGGGCCCTGGAGAATTGCCCAGCCCTACTGCTTACCCTTCAGAGTACCAGCGGAAAGAGAGAGCCCCTCCTTCTCCTCGCTGGTGTAGCATGGCAGACCTTAATGATCGGGTACCCTTGCAGTAGTGTAGTGAGGCTAACTTCCCATCTTTCTAACAAGAACACCCAAAAATGGAACCTGGGAAGCTGAGTAGAAGTAATGGTAACGAAGAGGAAGTAGCTAGAGAAAGTGACAATGTAAGTTTATGTTTAAAGTCCTTGACTAACCTCTGAATTACACATGCATGAAACTAAATGGAATCAGCCCAGCAAAGTCTTTTAAACACCGACTTAGAGTGAGGACCACTGCTCAGGTATCATTCCAAACTCTGGGTAACTCACAAGTTGCGCAAACCAGTGTCACTTCAAATTCTTTGGAAATCAAATTGACATTGGGCAGGATATGTATTGACTCTCTGTCAAAAAAAACAAAACAAAAAAAATCAATATTCTACAGAAGATTTAAATTGGATTCAGAGTCTCATAATACTCAAAATGTCGAGGATACAATGCAAAACTACTCAACTTACCAAGAATTATGGAAATCTGAAGAATTATCAAAGGAAAAGAGAACAAAAGAAACCAACCACTAGATGACTCATATGTTGAAATTATTTTAAAAAAAATTTCTGAAACAGCACTTACAACCATGCTTCAAAAAGTAAGAAAAAACATTCTTGAAAATAATAGAAGATACAAGTTCTCCAGGTGATGCAGAAAATGGTGGCATCGGCGACGTGACGATGGCAGTGGGCAGCAGTAGAGGTGCTGCCGGCCCCGATGAGAGTGGGACTGTAGCGGGATGGTGGAGCAGGTGAGTGGGCAGTGCCAGGCCAAGGTGGGTGTGAGCTGGGCCCGATTGCCCCACTGATCACCCTGCAGACAGTGGCCGGTGGTGGGGGGTGGAGGGCCGGGCCACCGCCTGGCTCTCAGGTGCTGAGGGAGCTGGGCAGGGTCCAGTGTCTCAGGCAGAGTGGGGTGCACAGGGGTTTGGGGGCCCAGGTGCTGGCCAGGTCCCAGAGGTCAGCCGGACCTGTCTTTCCATGCTAGACACTTGCTCTTTGATAGCTGGCCAGGCCTAGGGACCACACCCATGCACAAATTTTGTGCTCTGAGCCTCTAGTCCTATATAAATAAATAGAGAAAGAGTATGAGACAGAGACACACACAAAGAGGAAGAGATCCTCAGGGACCTGTGGGACAGTATCAACAGATCTAATATTCATGTCACAGAAAAAGATATGTGTGTGAAAACAAACAAATAAAAAATGAATAGTATACAGTCAACTTGAACAACCCTATTAAACAACTTTTCCTAATACACGTTTTCAGGGCACTCCACCTCACAACAACAAAATACACATTGCTTTTCAGGCACAGATGGAGCATTCACCAAGGTAGTCCATATTGTGAGTCACAAAGAAAAACCTCATTAATTGTTTTTAAAAAGGAAATTATCCAATGTTCTTTTTAAAAAATATATATTTTTATTTATTTCAGAGAGAAAGGGAGAGGGAGAGGGAGAGAGAGATAGAAACATCAATGATGAGAGAGAATCATTGATCAGTTGCCTCCTGCACACCCCCTACTGGGGATTGAGCCCACAACTCAGGCATGTGCCCTGACCAGGAATTGAACAGTGACTTCCTGGTTCATAGGTAAATGCTCAACTACTGAGCCATGGTCCATCCAAAATATGTTCTTTGATTATAAAAAAATTAAACTAGAAAACAATAATAGGATTATATTAGTAAAAATCCTAGATATTAGAAAATTAAATAAAACATTACTAAAAAATCAATTGGTCAAAGAGAAAAATTCAAGGAAATTAGAAATGACTTCGAACTGAATGAATATGGAACTATACCAGTAACCACCCCAAATTTATGTGATACAGCCGAAAAGGAATAAATAACAGATCAATGTTTTCCAGGGCTTATGTGTGAGGAGGGCCTGAATGCCAGTGGTAGCCTGAGGGAACTGTTTGGGTTGCTGGAACTTCTTTGCATACTCTCTGAAGTCATGTTTTCTTTTTAAAAAATCTATACATGCTAAATTCTCACAGGACTATAAATCAAAACCTTGAATCTTACTGTTTGTAAATAAAACATAAATTCACCTGACTCCTCAGCACTGTTTCGTGTAGAATTCGGGGAATAACAATATATGCTCACCTCTATAATCTGTACTTATATACCAAATTAAGGGGGAATTAAATATTTCGTTCTTTTATTAATATAGTTGAAGATTCAACCAGGATCTTAATAGATGGCCCAAAGGATAATGTGAAAAATGCTTTAAATTCTGATGTTTCAAGGATTTTAAGCCCTCAGTGTTTCCTCTTTCTATACTAAGTCCTCCAGTCTGCATTTTAATTAAAGTGATAATTTCTATAAAATATTTAATCATTTCTCTTCAGTAATGCTTTTAAAAAAGATAGAATAAGGTAAAAATGCTTCTCTATTCTCCTCAGTGACCAGTTCTGCCTCTTTCTCAATTTATTCTGACACATAAACTTTTATTCCTACCAGAGGAGACTTGAGTAGGTAGCTTCCATTAAATATAGTGATGGTGTTAATGTTGCTTTGAGAAAAAAAAGATGTACTGAAATATTCCACCCAAAAAAACCCCACAAAGCTTTTTGAAAGCAGAAATCAGTATAATGTATATTTTCACAAACTTCTAAAAAGAGGATGCAGGAACAATTAGGTATCATTAACTGTGAAGGTCCTAAAATTTTTACTCCACTTGCAAGCTAACAAGACAGCCTGCCAGTTTCATAGATACCGTTTGCCAGAGGCTCCAATCAGCAAAATCATTAGTCACAGAGAATTGTAGCTCAAAAAGATCATTATGACTTAGGGACCCCAAAGTAGACACGTACCCCCACTTGTTATGCAGCCTCCAATCAGTCTATTCAATAGATACTAGTATTTATTTGCAAATTAACAGATAAAATGGACCACAGGAGGTACATACTATCTCTGATGTTCAGAGTATGGTAAAGTGCTGAGCCTTCTCTTTTGGAGTGGAAAGGCAAAGAGACCACAGCTTTTCCTTGACTGCCAAAGAAATTAAGTATTGTGAATCTGTCCACATAGTCCTAAAAAAGTTAACTTGGTCAATAAGTTGAATTTCATTGGCAGTTATCAGCTACCCTACTGGTAGAGGTACAATAACAGTGCAGTTAGCCATTTAGACCAAGGCTTCTGCTTTGCTGACCCACAGGACATCGACTATAGAGTCAAAGCTTTGGACACTACAGGGTAGAGGTACTTGTGCTAAATCCTGGCCCACTCATTGATGACAAATAACAATGGAGTTTAGGTAGCCCTGGCAACTACATATTGGAAGATTTGCCAAAGGAATGGGTATTGGTATTGGTAATGAGGTGCCATGGTAGGAAATAGGCATTGACAATGTCAAAGGCAGCATACCAGGTGCCATCAAAAGTTTAAAACAGCCAGGGCTATGAGAACAACTAGTGAATTCACTGGCGATGAAGCCAGGCTAAATCTTCATTCCCCATTGCCCTTTGGCATGGGACACATAGGGCTGTAGCATCTTATTATCCCCATTGCAACTCTCTCTCCAATTTCTTCCCATTAACAGGCCATATGGTGAAGGACCATTTAATGATTCTTGAAGAATCACTGGACAATGGTCAGATGTTTGATTCTGATCAGTTAGAACTTTCCCATTTCTACTGCCTTCCCCTCTGGGTTCATATAAAGATAATTGATTCTGTTCTTCTGTAAAATCAGCCAAACATCTGTTTAAACTGACTAGTAGAAAATCATGTTTCAATTTCCAGAAAGAAGAAATCACTTTACCTAAAAGAATTTAATCAAAAAGAAAAATGGAATGTTAAACTTATGTTTTTCTAAGAAGATGAAAAAGTAGAAAGGGAGGAGAGGTATTGAAGCCTGAGAGAAACTTAATAGTCTCTAACTGATCCTGAAATATTTGGGTGAGTTCTGATTAATTTGCCAGAGGCATAAGCATCAATGGGTGTGAGAGAGCTATGAGACATTGGACAAGTTAAATAAAGGGCACTCTCATTTCTATGCATATTTTTCCATTCTCACATTTAAAATACTCCTGCAGTCAGTTTCAGCATGCTAATGTGAAGTAAAGCCTGCAGATTCAGAGCCCAGGCATATGCGTTTGACCACCTAGTGATAAGATTCAACCACACAGAACATCAGAAATAGTATGTACTTCTCTCAGTCCATTTTATCTGTACTCACTCATGTCATTTAAACAAATTCCTCAACCTTTTTGCACCAAAATTTTTTTATCTTTATTGCTTTGACAATAATATATCATTTATACAGTTGTGAGGGCTAAAGGATGAGATGATCTATGTAAAGTGATTAGTGCAATGCTTAGCGAATAGAACCCTGAATAGATACCCAGCTATTATTAACACAGAAGGACCATAGCAGTTTTACATTGGTATTACTAGAGTAGACAAATGTAGTACAAAATTAACTAGTAGGAAGAATTGGTAGCTTCCTACATTTCAAAAATTCAGAGGCTAAAAATGCTCTTTTAAACAATTCTTCATTGATAAGCCTGATTCCTGAAATTCCATTATTTGAATTTCATCACATTAAATTAAGGCATTACAAATGTATCGAAAATACAAAATGATTGACAGGTTATAGATGTCACCTTTCTTAGTCATTTTAATTGTGGGAGACCTTATTTGATTCAATCCATTCCTGAGAGTAAAAGACAAAAGAGAAGAGGTGGGAAACAGTAGGAAGTTAGACATAAAAAGGGCTGTCTCAAGGATGAGAAAGTGGAGAACAGGATGGTGAAGTTTATGTGAAAGCAAATTTTACCACCTTCATTATTTAGCCGAAGTTCATGCCTATTTCAAAAGAATTAATAAGATAGACAATTATGCCATTTAGCCAAATAATTCGTGTTAGTAAAATTCCATCATTGTTCAGTTAGTCTTTAAATCTTTTCATTTCATATAAGCAAAGAGAGATTTTGAATGGAATTCTGAACTTTTGCACTTTTGAGGCAATGCTAGTTTATTACATCATTGGTAACAATATATTGCTATGATTTGTCTTCATGCATGAAATTAGGCATGGAATTGTATTATTTTCCATGGCCTGTCCTGAATGACCAGTTATACACCGGAAAATCTTTAATTTTCCTTTCTTAACCTCTGTCTTAGTTTGCATGTGGACTATTTACAAGTGTGCTGAAAACAATAATATATCTTTTATTTTGATAATGACCATTTGTAAATTGGGATCTTTAAAGTGTCTGAGGAGCTATGTATACAATTTCTCACTCATTATAATAAACAACCCCCTGTACTCATGAAAGGTATCCACTCTTTCCCAGCTCTCAGACTCCCAGAGCAGCAATTTTCAACCTATATGCAGCGGCACACTGGTGTGCTGCAAGAATTTTAAAACATGCAATACCTCACTATTTAGTCAGGGGCACTGACCTCTTCACCCTTAGATTATCAAATTAAAAAAATGCCAACAAAACAATAGCGCCCCAGTGCGAATGAATCAAAATTATACTTACATTTTTTTGTCAGATTGGCAACAAATACAGTACATTTCTTGGCGTGCCACAGAATTTTAGTGATTAGTTTCTGTGTGCCATGAACTGAAAAAGTTTGAAAATCACTGTCCTCCACTATGAAGAGAGTACTCTGGCAAGACAACCTCTTCCATTGTTGAGCAGCTCTGATGAGAAGCTTGCTCTTATATTGAGTCTGAATCTGCTTCTTGATTATAATTCTGTCCTTTGTAGCAGGAGAGAATAAACTGTTTCAGTCTGCCGTATGGTGGCCCTTTGGGTAAGTTTATGTTGCCCTCCATTGGCCTCCAGTGCCCACAAATACACAGCACAAGCCTCACACTATCGGGTTTCTCTTTATGCTGAGTATCTTCAGTGTGCTCTTATGACTGCCAGGATTCCCGGCCTTTCTCTGACTGATTTTGTCCTCTGAAAGGTAATGTGTCTGGGGTGAGCACATGTCCTGGATTTGCAGCGACAGTACTGTTATTCAGGTGTAAATAGTAACAGTGCTCTCTTTCACCCTTGTAATGATCTTGTTTCAATGATAAATTGTAATGTCTCTGTTGTGTAAATAAAGATGAATTGCAAAACAGCACTCACAGAGGCCTACCAGAAGAGCACTGTGGAAATTCATTGGTATAGGATGAGTGGCAGATATGTGGGCTGTGCCCCTCTCACACCCGTTCGTTATAAGGTGGTACACAAAAATCTATCAGGGTTCTTCATCAGGCCCCATGAGAGGGACCCCGGTCCCTTGGATGGTAGGCTTTTAAGCTGCATGATTAGCGAAGTGTCAACTCCTCTGGTATGATCAGGGGCTGAGATACAAAGGTTATATGACATGGCAGTGCATGGGCTGCAGCCTTGCCCTGCCACTTCTCTGAGTTACAGATTGTGTGTAGCTCCAGGCCCTCACCTGACTTCTTCAGAGGGGGTCCAAGCATTGCAGTTGACCATGATTGATTGCCTTAATCTTTGGGCTGTAGCCAATTTCCATGGAGCTTTGCAAGGTATCAACTCTTTTCATCTGAGACTAGCTTTTGGAGGATCAGTGAAGTTAACCTTTTATTCAGTTCTTCCCTCTTTTCTCAAATAAAGAAGTGGTGTTTAGTCATCAGAATCTATTATTTTGACCCATACGTATTGTGTGGCTAGTCACAGCACCACTGGATGACACTGGAGAATAGTTAGGAATGGCTGGGTAACTACTGTCAAGAGTAGTTCATGTTTACCTAAGGAAGAATGAAGAGGGTCACTGATTTGAAAAGCCCTAGAGGTATCTAGTTGGAAAGTCTAACAAGGCCGTTAATTCTGCTTCAGTTGGGGGTTGATGACAGGCTAACCATGACCAGCAGCATTGCTTCTGGGTCCCTTCCAATGACCAGGGATCCTCTGTTATTATAGTGCTATTGCATTCTGGCTCTCCCACCCCTGGGTGGGGCTGACACATCCATACACACTCAATGTTCCATACTTAAGGCACCCCCCTTTCCCAATGGGCAGAGCCTGCTTTGTGAATTTTCCCAGTGAACACTGACATAGCAATTTTTTGCCAGATCTGCTTTGGCCACTTTCCCTTGACTGCCAGTACCCCTAATCATCCCTCATTCCACAGGTATGGGAAGAAGAGAAGGGTAGATGAAGGAGACCACTTATTATTAGTTACTCTTTTTTGAATACTTCTTTTACCTGTCTCTTCTTACCTATGCAATAGTTATGTGGAATAGTGAGGATTTCCTTAGACTTTAGATCTGGTTTAGACTCTTTCACTAACTTGCTGTGAAAAAGGAAGAAAAATAATGGGGGAGGTGGGAGGAGAGAAGAAAAAAAACAAGATAGGAGAGAATACTAATCTTTCATTGGGCTAAATTTGTCTCAATATACAAATGATATTGGAATGTTACTGAATATATCACTAGAAAGAGTAGACACCAGAAGTACTGATGAACACTATAGAGGTGAAATGCTTAGATAATTTTAATAATTTACCTTGTCTAAAATATAAAAAATGAAATTAATTGGCCTAGAAAGTTCCTTTTCATGATTTGAGTCCTGAATAGAATGTCCCATTTAAAAAAGTAACAAATATCTTTTATTACCTAAGTGAATAGGAGAATTACATATACAGTGAAATAAGTACAGGGGAATTTTTCTGGTATATTTAATTAATGCAGAATCAACAAATTTTGGGATTGAGAGAGACCTTTACAGTCATCAGTTTAGGTGAGGATATCATAAGAATTGTGGTACTTCCAAATCATAGTTATATTTTTTTCTTTTTAAAGTTATTTAACTTTTTGTGCTATTAGTCATATGATTGTAAAATAATTGGGGTCTGCTAACATCTTAGAAAAGGGGCTCAGATCATTTCCTGGTTAGCTCACTATCTTGTGCAACTAAAAGATTGTTTAGAAATTAAGGATAAGTGCTGGAGGCAAGGACCAGAAAGTGCTTAGCATGTGGGTGTGAAGTCCATCAGAAGGCTGATGGACTTTGATTCAGCAGGGCTGAAAATCAGCATTATATTACCCTGATGCTGGCCAAATGGCTGAAGGTGATACCCTAACCTGATAATCTTTTACTGTTTACCAAACCTTACTATTGAAATGTCTGTTTGCTTTGCTAAAGGGCAAATGTATATGCTAGTAAGTAAAAGGCCATGGGTCCGGAGATTCGGGGAGCCACTCCTCTAGAGGGTGAGATCTCCACCTGGCTTTCCCCCATGCCTTCCAAATTTATATTTCTTGTCTAGTGTATTCATTAATCACAGCCCCTTCTCCAGATTCCTGAACCCTTGCTGCAAAAGGCTATAGCAGAAAAGCAGGGGCTCCAAACAAAGAATTGTTTTACTTCTCCCATTAAAAAGTGCAGAGATTATTGGACTTGGTGTCAGGGTATTCGTTAGATTAGCAGCCCTGCTCTTATACATTACACTGTGTATTCTCTGGCAATGATTGAGTCTTTTGAATCGAATTTTCTGCAGTGAGGCTAAACATGGCTTGCAAAGAATCAAATAAGGACGAACAACAAAATTATACTGATGCCACCATTGACAATGATGTTAGCACAATCATACAAGGTAGTTTTTATTTTCATGTATGTGAAATAATTTTAAAAATTCAAAGACCTATAATGATGTTAGTCATTATTATTATTATTATTATTATTATTATTAATATAATTTACCTGAATAAAAGGACTGTGTTTTTTATGTTAGGAATCCCCTCCACTGCCATATATTTTGAGGCCACTAAACCAGGATTCATTGAGTCTATTAACAATTATATAAGGGAAAACAGAGCATAGCATCTTATCTTAGGATAAAGTTACTATAAAATAAAGTTTATTTATATATCTTTTTCCTCATGAATAAAGCAGAGGTTTGAAATATTATATGATCTCCTACATTTTCTATCACCCTAGTAATTAAGTTCAGAACATGTAATTAATTCTGAACAAATAAATAAGAACAGAATTAATATGCATCACTTCTTAGTCAGCAGGTAAGAGCTGGTATGTCTCCTGCATTTTCCTTTTCCCCATTGCTATAACCTTCCGTGCCATATGCTCCAGATGGTGTAACAATGAGATAGAGGAAGGAACCTTGAAGGCACTTTGAGTTTGGATAAGTCCCTGAAATTTTGGTATTTACTTGCTTATTCTAATGAAATGCACTGTGCCTTACTCATAACTGCATCCTCTCAAGGCTCTCTCATAATGTGGTAAGTGAAAGAACTGCTTGGTAAATATTGTACAAGTGATATAGTCCAAGTCCATAACTTTACAGAGGAGGTGTCTGAGGTATGGATAGGTTAGATATTAATGCCTGAAGTACTAAAGATCAAGTTCTTGTCAATTCCTTCACATCACTGAATTAATAGAAGCTGATAGTGTTTGGCATGTGTGGAGAGTCATTTTGGCTTGGGTGACTGGTCTAAGAGTTCATGCTGCCTAAGGTCCCCTTAGCTAAAAAATTCTATAATTCTTTATGAACCAGGGAATATACTATACTAGAGGCCCGATGCAGGAAATTCGTATAAGTAGGCCTTCCTTCCCCCAGCTACTGGCATCGACTTCCCTCTGGCACCTGAGACCCAGGCTTCCCTCACAGTCCCGGCTTCTTCAGGTTTTCAGGTTGGTAGAAAAAAATATGGTCTAATTAGTATATTATGCTTTTATTATTATAGGCCAGAGGCCCAGTGCACAAAAATTTGTGCACTCAGGGGGTACCTCAGCCCGGCCTGTGCTCTCTCGCAGTCTGGGACCCTCGGGGGATGTCCACCTGCTGGTTTAGGCCTGCTCCCCAGGGGATCAGGCCTAAGCTGGCAGTCAGACATCCCTCTGGCAGCCCAGGAGCCCTCGGGGGATGTCCACTTGACAGTGGGGACCAGGCCTAAGCTGCAGTTGGACATCCTTAGTGCTGCTGAGGAGGCGGGAGAGGCTCCTGCCATCATTGCTGTGCTGGCAGCTGTCAGCCTGGCTTGTGGCTGAGCAGAGCTCCCACTGTGGGAGCACACTGACCACCAGGGGGCAGCTCCTGCATTGAGCATCTGCCCCCTGGTGGTCAGTGTGTGTCATAGTGACCAGTCTTTCCCACTCGTTCTGCTGTTAGGGTGAATTTGCATATCACCCTTTTATTATATGCCTGGTGCATGGGTGGGGGCCGGCAGGTTTACCCTGAAGGGTGTCCCGGATGAGGGTGGGGGTCCCACTGGGGTGCCAGGACAGCTTGAGTGAGGGGCTGAAGGCTGTTTTCAGACTGGCCACACTCCCTTTAGGGTAGGGGTCCCTGCTGGAGTGCCTGGCCAGCCTGGGTGAGGGGCTGATGGCTGTTTTCAGGCTGGCCACAGCCCCTTCAGGGAGTGGGGTCCAGCTGGGGTGCCTGGCTAGCCTGGGTGAGGGGCTTATGGCTGTTTGCAGGCTGGCCATGGCCCCCAGCCACCCAAGCTCCCAGTGGAGGCTGGGTGGATGCAGGTATCTGGGATTTATTTAGCTTCTATAATTGAAACTTTGTTGCCTTTAGCAGAGGCCACAGCCAGCCAGGGCAGGCGGGAAGCTTGGTTTCCTCCATCACCGGGGCAACCAATCCTCCTGCTTGCTCCAGCTCTTCTGCTGCTGGCCACCATCTTGGTGGAGTTAATTTGCATATAATCACTCTGATTGGCTGGTGGGCATGGCTTGGGGATAGCAAAGTTTCAGTCAATTTGCATGTTTCTCTTTTATTAGATTAGATGCTATGGGGAGCTGGTACAAAATGAAATTGCTATTTTTTTTTTAATATATTTTATTGATTTTTTACAGAGAGGAAGGGGGTGAGATAGGGAGTTAGAAACATCGATGAGAGAGAAACATCGATCAGCTGCCTCCTGCACATCGCCTACTGGGGATGTGCCCGCAACCAAGGTACATGCCCTTGACCGGAATCGAACCTGGGACCTTTCAGTCCGCAGGCCAACGCTCTATCCACTGAGCCAAACCGGTTTCAGCGCTATTTTTTTTTTAATATATTTTATTGATTTTTTACAGAGAGGAAGGGAGAGAGATAGAGAGTTAGAAACATCGATGAGAGAGAAACATCGATCAGCTGCCTCCTGCACATCTCCTACTGGGGATGTGCCCACAACTGAGGTACATGCCCTTGACCAGAATCGAACCTGGGACCCTTTAGTCTGCAGGCCAATGCTCCATCCACTGAGCCAAACCAGTTTTGGCAACTATTTTATAATAATATGGTAAGTCTGATAAAAGCAGACAAACTAGATAAGACCTGAATTAAGTTTTATTTAGTTTGGCTGTCTATATTTATCACACAAATTGAAATTGCATAACCATGGTCCTATCAGAGAAATCAGCAATCTGCAGTTCAATTGTAAATTCTGAATTAACTGATCCACACTTCACATGGATCTGTTGTAGGCAGTGAGAATGGCACCCACCAGGTGTTAGACCAAACCTGGGTTCAGCAACCTCAGTGCTTGAGTTCTGGTTAGGAAAGAATTCAGAGCCAAGACTCAAACTATAAGAGAACATTTATTTGGAAAATCACAGAAGTGGAAGAAGTAATTTGTAGAAGAAATGGGATGAAGAAACAAGTTATAATGGTAAAGGAAGGGCTCTTGGAGCTTGGGAGTGAGGAAGGTAATGGTAATGCACCTTGTGGGGGGCTGTGGGGGGCAGGGAGAGGGAAAGGCTCAGGCATGCTCCTGTGAGAAAGAGCACACTGAGTTTTCCATCCTAAGGGTTTTAAGGATGGATATTTTAGGGGAGATCCCAGGGGAAGATCTCAATAGAATATTCAGCAGCTGTTCATGTGTGTCCTTTTAGGGTCAGGGTCTCCACTGATTGATTGGCCCTTACCAGGGCAAGGGGGTCATTATTCAATGCGGCTGGTTCTGGTGTTGCCCACCTGGTTTTGCTGCTTTTTCTGGTTCTGGAGCTGAAATACAACTGAGTTCTAGTTTTTATCTCTAGGGAGGAAAGTTCAAGTTGTTCAAACAGCATGACCATCGATATGCTAGGGGAGGAAAGGTCAACCTGGGAATGAGGACCCTCACTACAATTGTCCTTTGCTAGGCACCCCGGGCTCTCAGCCTTGGTGACTTTCTGTACCTGGCTCATTGACCTTGGGTCCTTGCTCTCTTATGTCTGTCTAACTGCCCACCACAGATCACACACACTTGATGCATATGTATAGAAATGGTATGTACTAGTATAAGATCATGTATAGATGAGTCACCAAGTGCTGGGAAACTGATTCAGTTTAAAATATTTGATATTGTTAAAAAGTTAATACAACATTTTGGGGCTTGGCAAAACTTCTTTACATAAATATGCTTTTTTAGTTTGCGGTCAATACTTAGTAAATCTTTTTATATTGGCTTAACTACTCTGAACTACCAAAATATTTTAATAATTAAACTCATTGCTGTTTTACGTGCTCATTCAAGATTCTGCTGCACATGGGAAGTACTTGTAAGGGCGGAATATAATTATTTTCCTTCTACCATTTTAAGCTTATTGGCTGGGGCTCTGCAGGTGTGGGACACAGTTAGACAGACATGAGCAGAGCAAGGGCAGTGGGCTAGGGACCGGTCACTAGGGTGGAAAGCCCCTGGTGCCTAGCAAAGGACAAGTGTAGGGTGGGACCTTATCCTCAGAGTGACCTTTCCTGTCCTAGCAAATTGGTGGTCATGCAGTTTGGGCCCCCTGACCTTTCCTCCCTAAAGATAACATCTAGGTCTCAGTTGTATTTTAGATCTAGGCTCATAAAAGCAATAAAACCAGACCAGGGATCCCAAGGCTGACCTCAGGACCAGCTGAATTAGATAATGACCCCTGCTCTGGTGCCAACCAATCAATCAGTGGAGACCTAGATCCTGAGAGGACAAACCTGGGAAGCTGCAGAACATTTTATTGGCATCTTCTTCTGGGACCTCCCCTAAAATTTCCACCCTAAAACCCTTAAGATGGAGGATCAGTGTGCTCCCCCTCAAGGAGCACACTGTGCTCCCCCTCAAGGAGCACACTGGAGCCTTTCCCTTCCCACTCCCTCTTCTCCATTCCTCCAGGTAGGTTACCATTGCCCTCCTCAGTTCCAAGGTCTGTGGTCCTTTCTTTACCTCTATAACTTGTTTCTTCAGCCCATTTCATCTACAAATTACTTCCTCTATCTCTGTGATTTTCCAAATAAATGTTCTCTTATAGTTTGAGACTTGGTCTGAATTCTTTCCTAGCAGGAACTCAAGTACCAGGTTTCTGAACCCAGGTCTGGTCTGACCCCATGGGTACAGGGGTGGGCAAACTTTTTGACTCGAGGGCCACAATGGGTTCTTAAACTGGACCAGAGGGCCGGAACAAAAGCATGGATGGAGTGTTTGTGTGAACTAATATAAATTCAAAGTAAACATCATTACATAAGAGGGTACGGTCTTTTTTTTTTTTTAGTTTTATTCATTTCAAACTGGCCGGATCCAGCCCGCGGGCCGTAGTTTGCCCACGGCTGGACAGCTAGTGGCATTCCTACCACCTACAACAAAATTAGACTGGGAAAAAGAAAAGATTAATGAAAACAAACAGAAGTTTAAGAAGACATGCTTTGCACATACATGTGGCAGCACTCAACGATGAGTAACTCAACAGGGATGGTTAGAACTTGGGCTTATATAGTGTTTTAGTTAAGAACAATCATTGTAGCAAAATGACAAGACGAGCTTCTAGATTCCTTAAATTTGGGGAAGACAAATATATAGAAAAACTAAAGGTAAATAAAGGCTAGTTTTAGCACTGGTTGTTATGTAGATTCCTCTGGGCTGAATAAGGGTCTAGGGTCCTCTCCAGTGATTAACTTCTATCCTTCCTACTAGAGAAGGGAGGTGCAGATATTTTTACAAATTTATGTCCTGCTTTTAAGAAAACAGTGAGAGAGCAGAGAGTTTTCTTTTTTAATATATCTGCTTTTTCTCACACGTTTTCCAGCTCAAAATAATCAATATGCCAAAACAGCAGATTTTGGGGTGGCATATTCTGCTACCCTTCTGTTCCACACACTAATTTGTAGATGGGCTAGTTATTTCACCCAGATTTAAAACCTACATATATAATTTTGTGCTCTTTTCTAAAATGCTGTCAAAAATTCTACTACAGTTGTTACATATGGCAAATAGACCAGGGAAATATCCAGTTTGTAGAATTTAATTAAAATGTTTATTTTGCTTTGAAGGTTATTCAAGATGAATAATATTTCTCTTAATGAAATTAAAGGCATATTATCATCTGATTTTATGATTTTTTAACTGAAAAATAGGAATTTAGCATGCTTATTTTCCGTCATGATGAGCATATATACCACATGCCACTCTGAACTGTCATACCCTTTCCCTCGCAGCTTTCTTTCCCTCCAAGTAGTGACACAAGCACTTCTCACAGAAGGAAACGTGCTGGTGAATTAAGCCAACTAAAACAGTGAACAACTAAATAATAGAAAAACCTTTGCTGCATATGGAGGGAAAATGACATTTGAGAACTCATTTATTAAATCGATGAACTGAGACATCTAATTCAGTGCTTTCCGGGCTGGTGAGCTAGGCCTTAATTTCAGAATCAGTTGACAGACTGGGCCCTACCTCATTAAGGCAGATGTAACACTCACTACATCTGGAGAGTTTGGATTTTTTACGTTCACTGTGAAGAATGTCTCATGTTTATGACATTTCTTCTGGATATTCTTTATGAATATTCAAATAAATGTGGACATGAAGTGAAAATTTCCCTCTAGGCCTCACATAACGGAGGCAAACTTTATTAAAGTCTGTTCTGGTGGTATGATTACTTTCACCTTTTCTTTTGTTATACAAGGTTGATCTTTGCTACTTCCCCACATTCACCTTAGGTTCAAGTCACATTGATTTTCACCTCACTGCCTGATGAGTGCCTATTTGTTCATGATTAAGCTCAAAGATCTCCTACTCTGTGAGGGTTGCTCCTACAGTGATGGCAGTGCCAAGGATTGAGGTGGCCTGAAAAGCACCAGAGTGCCACCTTGGCGCCATGAATCATGATTTATTACCTATTTGTTATTTATCTTTTCACCTGTTTTAGCTTGTTTCTCCATTTGTCTTCTTCTAACTTTACCTTTTCCTCAACTTTATCATCCCAGCTCTTCAGCTAAGTCCACCTGTCTTTTTGCATTGAAGATTTAGCTGTACCCATACCCAAGTCATGGTTTACAATCTGGTCCTGCTCTGGTGCCCCACTGATGACCTCTGCTTTGTCATTCACCTGCCAGGATTGGGAATCTACTTTAGTTCCTGACAGATGACAACTGTTCCCTTCTGTTTCCTTGACTGACCTGGTCACCCATGGACAGACTTCCACCTAAGTGACCTTCTGCTGCTTGAACTCGTAGATTCCTCCTTGTCTCTTATACTGTGCTGCCTGGTAGTGCAGGCTGGTGGGTGCTATGTAACTGTGGTAGGCAGTTAGACAGACATGAGCAGAGCAAGGATGATAGGCCAGATACAGAAGGTCACCAGGGCAGGAGCCCTGGGTGCATGCCTAGCAAAGGACAATTGTAGCATGGAGCCTCACCCCCAGGGTGAACTTTCCTCCCCCAGCATATCAATGGTCATGCTGTTTGGACCTCCTGACCTTTCCTCCCCAGAGACAATATCTAGACGTCTATTGAATTTCAGCTCCAGACCTAGAAAAGCAGCAAAACCAGACAAGTGACACCAATGTTGATGTCAGAACCAGCTGCATTGAGTAATGACCCCCTGCCCTGGCACTGGCCAATCAATCAGTAGAGACTACAACCTAAATGGACACACCTGGAAAACTGCTAAATATTCCATTGAGATCTTCCTTTGGGACCTCCCCTAAAATCTCCACCCTTAAAACCCTTAAGACAAAGACCCAGAGCACTCTCCCTCCTGGGAGCATACCAATGCCTTTCTCTTTCTTTTCCCCATTCCCATCCTCCCAAGTGTGTTAGCATTACCTTCCTCACTCCCAAGCTCCAAGGACCCTTCTTTTACCACTATAGTTGGTTTCCTAAGCCCATTTATCCTACAATGACTTCTTCTGTGATTTTATAAATAAACTAGGGGCCCGGTGCACAAAGATTTGTGTACTAGGGGGTGGGGTGGAGGGTGGAGGGGGTGTCCCTCAGCCCGACCTGCACCCTCTCCAATTTGGAAGCCCTCACAGGAGCCCTCTCCAATACGGGAGTTTCTGTCTGTCTTTGCAATCTTATGAGTGAATTGTCTGAGACCCCCAACTCAGTTTGGTTTGTTGCTCATAGAATAATAGAGGCATTTTTTTTCTTTGCTCCATTGGTGGAGATTTCCTGGAAGTTTTAGGATATCTTCCCTTTAATTTTTCCTTGACACTCTGATTTTACTTATGTCTCTCACTTTTACTTTCCCTCCATCCCCAACCGCAACAGTAACTTGCTCCAGGCTCACTTCGCTCTAGTGTCTAGGAGATTCATCTGCCACTAGAACTATGATTCTCAGCATTCCTGGTGTTCCCTGAGCTCTGGGCTTCTGCTTCCAGTCCTGGGGCTGCCACCAAAACTACTATTCCCAGAATTCCTGGTGCTCCCCAATCTCTGGGTTTTCCCCGACCGAGGGAGCCCCATCCCCCGAAGCTGCCGGCTCTCCCACTCTGCTCTATGTATGCAAGTTACCCGCCATCTTTGTTGGGCTAATTTGCATACTCACTCCTCATTGGCCAGTGGGCATGACTGGTGGGCATGGCTTGAGCGTAGCAGAGGGATGGCTAATTTGCATGTTTCTCTTTTATTATATAAGAAGATGTTCTCTTACAGTTTGAATCTTGGCTCTGAATTCTTTTCTAGCCAGAACTGAGGTTGGTGAATTCAAGGACCGAGGTTGCTGAACCCAGGTCAGGTCTGACCCCACGATCTGACACCTGGTGCTGGTTCAGCTGCCTACAAATTAACCTCAAAGATTTGTTTCATATGCAACTACCTTTGAAAAGGACTGTTCTTTCCTAGAGGCCATTATAGAGCCCCCACAGTATTGATTTTTACTGGAAGTGGCTATGGTGCCCTAGCCAGATATGATTGAGTTAGGGATGGAGGCATGAGGCAAATGTGAAGGGTACATATAAGGGAGATCAGGGCCCTGTGAGGTGACTCCAAATAATCTCGAACCAATGGGTGCATTAAATAATAGTGACAAATACTAATTAGATCCTTATTTTTTGAGATGTATAACTTCTTGGAGAGTCCCTGTATTCAGGATGTCCTCAAGTGGATGCTCAATATATTTTCTGAGTTTCTATGGGCTTCCTGAATGTCCTACACATGTTGAATATCAGCATGATTACTAGGCCAGTGGGGTAACTTTCATCCTGGAGTAAACCTCCACTACTGAAGGCAAACCATGAGTGTTTCTGCATTGGATTTCTTAGGAAAAAAAGTGCATACTTGTTGCAACCTTATGATTTTCTCTTGGTAATAAAGTTCTCATCATTGCCAGAAGCATGCTTGATCTTGTCGAGTCCTATGAACACTGGGCTACACAGTAATCTGGACACTTGCCAGGTCCAAGCTTCATCCTTTGTCCTTCTGCCCTTCCTGCTTAAGATAAGACAAATTAAAGTTCTCTGAGGGTTTGAGATAGTTTCAAGCTTCCACCTCACATAACACAGAATATATATATATATATATATATATATATTTACTAATCCGGAGTCGATGAAGTGGCTACTAGCTAAATTAAGTTCAGTTAAGTTCTCAAACAAAAGTGAGTTTGCTTTGCCCAAAATATGTAAGTATATGTGTGTGTGTATGTATTATTCATACACATATCTCTAATACATCAGTCCTAATTAATATACTGGCTGCCAAAGCTATAAAGTTGAACTCAGCCTCTTTGTCAGAATTTTTAGCAAAGGTTAATCAAATTCTTTGTTATTCAAAGCTTGTCTCGGGTGGTTTGTCCACCTATGATATATGTAGACACAGTGTTGCTAAGTATAGAGGCCACTCCTTGCCCCACCAAAGGATTTGTTGTGTTTTCTGGTGTCATGGTACTTCAGCTAAGCTCTACTCAAGCGTTACAAATGCAGCTACAGTTGTCTGGTAGTTTAATTATGGCAATAGTTTTAATAATACTTCCTAGGGTCTTCTGGGGAAAACATTTAAATATATATATATTTAAAACATTTAAATATATATAAATATATAAATATATATATATATTTATATATATAAAAATCTCAGCTGAAGTGTAATACTGAATGTAGTTTTCATTCTGAAGTGTGGGTACTCTTCTTTTGAGGTTGGAAGATTTGACCTTAAGGAAGTTATAGCAAATGATTTCTCCACAGCTGCCCTCAGTTTTTACTGTGTAATAATTCTGTCTCAGTTTTCTGACATGGAGTTTCTATTTCAGCAAAACAAATGTGCTTCTTTTATACATCTCAGATAAGTGGCCCTTGGCCTGCCCTATTTTATTACTATTGGCTGAAATCTCTGAACTCCTTCTTGCCTTTCAATATTCCTTAAGAATTTGGCTTAAAACTCAACTCCTCCTTGTTATCTTTCTGGATTAAAGTCAAGCATACTAGTATATGTTTACCCCGGTCATCCTAGCACATTCCTAGCAAATAAATACCAACTACAAGTCCTTTATGATTACTTCAGTATCTGCCTTTTGGCCATGACTTTGAGGCATACACAATGGCATCTCAGTAATTTGAGATTTATGAGTAGGGTGGGATGATAGAGTGCTAATGGCTTAAATCAATGGAGAGGCTATGAAATATTGAGGGTTGCATGCTTTGGGAACATCAGGAAAAAGTACCCTTGGAATTCCCTTTGCTAGTTCCCAGCAGAAGTGGCAGTTGTAAGTTGATCCCCTCAGGGTCTTAGCAAACTATGATTTTCAATATGGGGGCCAGAGAGAAAGTCCAAGAGTGGGTGATTTATGAACAAGCATAAGAGAGTTTCGCAGAGAAATTTGTCTCTGATTCAGGTAACAGCAAGTGTCAGCAAAACATGGATGCTTGGCTTGAATGTGAGGGTCACAGTAGTCTTCTCAGCAGATCTCCTCCTCTCTTTTCATCAAAAATGCCACACAGAAAATGAGCGTACTTTAGGACCACCAAGTGGAGCCTCACTTTCACGTTGTCCCGCCCTTTTACCATGCATTGGCCTGCCAAGTTTGTGTGGAACTGTTCTTTATTATGCTATTTTTCCAGATTCATAAGCAAGGAGTATCTGCGCTCACTGTGCCCCTTCCCTTGTCTTAAACATTTCCTATTGTGAAGCATGGAAAAGGTTCTTTCCTTCTACCTTAGGGCACAAGCTCTTGGTCTAGCCTTCCTGTGTTGACATTGATTTTCTCCCTGATAGGCACTTTGTCGTCTGACTATGCTAGTGAAATTTAGAAAAATGATGCCTTTTCCAAGATAGTGTTAAGCTTATTTATTATTTTGCATATAAATAAGTTGAAGATCTGCCCTCCCTTTTTGTGGACCAATAATACTTAAGGTTCAGCATTGAAGGTGGGAAGTTATTAGGGATCACAAGTTAAGGGGGCAATTGATATTTGTTAGTAAAGGGCTTCTGCTCAAGATGGCAGAGTAGGTTAAAGCTGTACTGGCCTAATCCCATGACCACTTCAGAATTACACCTAAACTCGAGAACAGTCATCATTGAGAACCACCTGAAGTCTAGCTGAACAGAAGTCCTATAACTCAGAATATATAGAAAAATGCACATCAAGAATGGTAGGAAAGGTAGAGCTAAGGGGCTGGTTAGTTGCATGTATAGTGGTTAAAAATCAGGATCTATATCTTGGTTGTATAAACCTCCCCTGAGGAGCGAGGGGTCCTAGCCCCATACCAGGTCCCCCAGCCCAGGGTTCCAGTGCCAGAAAAAAAGTCTCCATAATTTCTGGCTGTGAAAACCAGCAGTGATTATGGCTAAGTGAGACAGAGGACAGCAGGAGTCCCAGGAATTCCCCTTAAAGGATAAGTGCATGGATTTACTTGGACTCCTTCACTCTTGGCTCCAACACTAGGGCAAGAGCTTGAAAGGGATATATGGGGAGGAACTGAATTGTCCGACTGCAAGGGCTGGAAGGGGCACTTTCTCCCAAATAAAAATGCTGGAAGAAGCCATTGTTTCTTTGCTGAGTCTTCATCCCACAGGCTCAGGTGGGCTTTGTATTTAGTCTCCATCAACCCAGCTATCACTGTTCATCCCCCCCAGTGATTCCCTTATTCCCTGCCCCACCCAACTTGCAGCCCATCCAAGCTGCTTCCAGTACCCTTTTCATAAGAACAAACAGCCTTCAAGGTGGCTCCCATAAGACTATCATCTGGTTTCTCAACAGAAATATTGCAGGCCAGAATGGACTGGCAAGAAATATTCAAAGTGATGAAAAGTGAGGACCTACAATCAAGATTACTCTACTGAGCAAGCTATTGTTTAGAATTGAAGGACAGATAAAGAGCTTCTCAGACAAGAGAAAGCTAAAGTTCATCAGCACCAGAGCAGTATTACAAGAAATGTTAAAAGGTCTAGTTTACGACTACCGCACAACAAAGAAGAAAAGAAAAATGAGAAGATAAAACATATAGATAATAAAATGGCAATAAATACATCTATCAGCAATTACTTTACATACAAATGGATTAAATGCTCCAATCCAAAGACCCAGGAGGGTTGAATAGATAAGAAAACAAGATGCTTACATATGCTGTCTACAAGAGACTCATTTCAGATCAAAAGACACACACACAGACTGAGAGTAAAGGGGAAAAGATACTTTATGAAAAAAAAATTAAAAAATTTAAAAAGTGCTAGGGTAGCAGTAATTATATCCCATAAAATAGACTTTTTAAAAAAGACTGTAACAAGAGACAAGGCCCCAACAATTTCACTTCTGGGTATTTATCCAAAGAAACCCAAACACTAAATCAAAAAGACATATGCATTTGTATGTTCATTGCAATTTACAATTGCCAAGATACAGGAGCAACTTAAGGGTCCATCAATAGATAAAGAAGTGGTATGTATATATAATGAAATATGACTTAGTCGTAGATAAAAAAGGAAATCTTGCCATCTGTAGCAACATGAATGAACTTAGAGGGTATTCTGCTGAGTGAAATAAGTCAGACAGAGAAAGACAGATGCCAGATGATTTCACATATATGTGGAATCTGAAAAACAAAATAAACAAGTAGGACAAAAACAGACTTATAGACACAAAGAACATTTTGACAGTTTCCAGGTGAGAAGGGATTTGGGGACTGAGTAAAGAAGATGAAGGAATTAAGAAATACAAATTGGTAGTTACAGAATAGTCATGAGACTGTAAGTATAGCATAAAGAAAATAGACAATGGTATTATAGTAACTATGTATGGTGTCAGAGGGGTACTAGATTTATTGGGACAATCACTCTACATTGTAAAAATGTGTAATCACAGGGCTGTGCACTTAAAAGTAATATAATATTATAAATCAACTGAAAAATATAAATATTAGTATAATATTATACTAATTATAATTAATGTTATACTAATTAGTATAATATTATACTAATATTTGTATACAGTACCTCAATCTTATTATCACAAACTGATTTATTTGTTTCTAGTACTTTACTGTTTCACAGACCTTATTTGTCACCATCTAAATTTATATACACAAGAAAATTGTAAGACTCACTCAGTATAACAACTATTTTTTGAGCACCAATAAAATTCCAGGACTATTCTAGAAATTTGGGATATATCAATAAATAAAAACAAAGATCTGTGCCTTGTTGAATTAACAATCTAGTGCAGAACTAATAATCTAGACCCAAAATAAGCAAATACATTAAAAATATAAAAATTATATTGCATGTTATGAGGTGTTTTGTGCTATAGATAAAAAAAAATAGAAAAGAATCAGTGGGATGATGAACGTGAGTAAAAGGAAGATATAATTGAGAATGTGACATTTGATGCAAGACTTCAAGGCAGTGAGGAAGGAAGCCATGTGTATATCCGAATGAAACATGTTACAGGCTAAGCAGACAGGCCCTGTTGTAGGAATGTGCAAAGGCCCTGTTGTAGCAATGTGCCTGATGCACTCCAGCGATAAGCAGCAGAAGTGGGTACTGTACTTGCAGGGAACAGAGCAAGGAACATAAAACAAATCCTTTAAAGCATTTTTCAAGTTCAGAAATGAAGAAATGCTTAAATATTAAAAACAATATTTAAATTGATAAAATAAATATAAAACAAGTACATTAATGAAAATATTTTATCAAATTTAAAAGGTATTATCAGCTTTTTAAATTTTTAATTCTAACTAAATGTGTTTTAAAAAAAAATTTCATATCTTAAAAGCCTAAATCAAGTTTTAGTAGCCATTTTTTCTCTATGTAAACCCTAACATATCAGTCAACCCTTCATATCTGCAGGTTTTGCATCCATGGATTCAACTAACCATGGATCAAAAATATTTTTAAAATAATTTTTTTGCTGATATGTACTATGTAGTTAGGCCTGCAATGATTGCATCTGTACTGAACATGTCCCCAGATTTGGTATAAGAAACTCTTTACATTGCATTTGCATTGTATTGGGTATTATAAGCAATCTAGAGATAATTTAAAGTATACAGGAGGATGTGTATAAGTTACATGCAAATACTATGCCATGCTGAATAAGGGACTTGATCATCCCTTGGATAGATGAGGTTTTGGTATCCTTGAGAATCCTGGAACCAATCCCTCCTGGATTCATGTGAGATGTGGGTCAGGCCTATTAAAAACATGCAGCTGTCTAAAGATACTGGCTTCTTACATAGTGGCTAAAGTTATCTAATTATCTCATTTGCTTGAATGTAGACAACTAATATGAATTAATTCACTTCAGATATTAAATTACCTAGTGTTCTGTCTGCAATGATTACTTGAACTCTATAATTACAAAGCAGTCACTTCATGGTGGGCTCCTTTGCCACAGTGTCAGCACCACACATAGCAGAGTGAACTCTCTTGTTAATAGAAGAATTATAACTGTGGGGGCTGGAAGGATTCTTATAGATTTTTTAAATCTTCTCATTTTATAGGTGAAGAAACTGAGGCTCAGAGAAATGACAATTCAATCAGTGCAATTAATTGTAACTCAAAACAATATCTAGAATCTGAAATATTGTAATTATTTGTCCCATCAGTGTGGTAGAGAAGAATATGCCAGAGATGAAAAGTCTGGGTGTCAGAATACCTGGTGTAGGCCATGAAGAAAGTGAGAGCCATTGCAGGCCTTGAGCAGCATTGATACTATGCAGCTTATATTTTAAAGCCTTATTCTCACTGCTGTGTTGAATGAACTGAATGTCTTAAGGTTAAAAGCAGGGAGATCGGTTAGAGAACTATTGCAAGAATCCAGAAGAGAGAGATGAGAGCTCAGATCTGGGTGATAGCAGTGCAGGTTGTAAAAAGAATATATGTTGGATATATTTTTAAGCAAGAGCCAACAGGATATTTGGAAGATTGAGTGTGGAGTAGGAGAGAGAGGGGTCAAAGGTGATGTATTAGTTCAGAGTGCCATGACAAAAAAGCACAGACTGGGTAGTTTAAACAACAGAAATTAATTTTCTCACGATTCTGGGGGCTGAAAGATTGAGATCAGGGAGCCAGGATGGTTGGGTTCTGCTAAGAGCTCACTTTCTGGCTTGCAGACAGCTAGTTTTCTTCTTGATGTGAACTCATGTAGAGGCGAGAAAGAGCAAGGAAAGATCCAGTGTTTGAGGTTTCATCTTAAAAAGTCACTAATTCCACCATAAAAGCCCACCCTCATCTAACCCTAATCACCTCCCAAAGGCCCCATCTCTAAATACCATCACACTAGGAGTTAGAGCTTTGGCACAAAAATTGGGAGAAACAATTCAGTCCATAGCAGGTGACACCAAGATTTTTGTTTCGAAAACCAAGTGGATGGAACTGCCATTTAATAAGACCAAGAAGATTGTAAATGAACATGTTTTGTGGGAAGAGATTAAGAGGGCTGAATTGGACATATTGAACTTGAGATATTTTTAAGACAACCAAGTGGACATTTCAATATGCCATTGTTTGTATATGAGTCTGGAGGATGGAAGAAAGTTCTGGGGTAAAGATGTAAACTTCAGAGGTGTTAGCATATAGAGATGGTATTTAAAACTGTAAGACAAATGGAATTACTTAGAGACTGTATGAGTTTGCTATGGTTTCTGTTGTTTAAGCCACAAATTGGGTGGCTCAAACAACAGAAATTTATTGTCTCACAGTTCTAGAGGCTGGAAGCCCAAGATTAAGGTGTCTGCAGGCTGGTTCCTTTGAAGCCTGTGAGAATCTGTTCAATGCCTCTATTTTAGATTATGGTGTTTACTGACAATTGTTGGTGTTCCTTGGTTTATAAATACATCACTCTGATCTCTTCTCATGTCTACATGGTGAACTTTATATAAGGGTACAAGTCACATTGGATTAGAGGTCTACCCTATTCTAGTATGACCTCATCTTAACTAATTATTTATACAACAACCCCGTTTTCAAATAAAGTCATATTCTGAAATATTGGGGATTAGATCTTCAACATGAATTTTGGGGGGACATAATTCAACTAGTAATAGAGATCAAGCATAATTTTTTTTGGTATTGATTTCAGAGAGGAAGGGAAAGGGAAAGAGAGATAGAAACATCAATGATGAGAGAGAATCATTGATCGGCTGCCTCCTGCATGCCCCACACTGGGGATCCAGCCCACAATCCTGGCATGTGCTCTGATCAGGAATCAAACCATGACCTCCTGGTTCATAAGGCGACACTCAACCACTGAGCCACACCAATCAGACAAGCATTAAAAAATTTTAAAGAAACTCAAGGACTAGGAAAAGAGATTGAAAATGAGTGATTAGTGGGGTAGACTTAAAAAAAATCTAAGATTTTATATTGGAACCAAGAAAAGATATGGAGCTTAGATTTACCTATTATGGTTAACTAGAGGCCTGGTACACGAAATTTGTGCATGGGGGGGGGTTCCCCTCAGCCCAGCCTGCACCCTCTCTATTCCAGGACCCCTCGGGGGATGTCCAACGGCACTCGGACATCCCTCTCACAATCCTGGACCGTTGGCTCCTAACTGCTCACCTGCCTGCCTGCTTGATCACCCCTAACTGCCCCCCCCTGCCAGCCAGATCACCCCTAACTAACTCTGCCTGCTGACCTGGTCGCCCCCAACTCCCCCCCGCTCCCGCCGCTGCCTGGTCACCCCTAACTGCCTCCCCTGTGGGCCTGGCTGCCCCTTACTGCCCCCCTCCCTGCTGGCCTGGTCGCCCCCAACTGCCCCCCTTGCTGGCATGGTTGCCCCTCACTGCCACCCTGCCAGCCTGGTCACCCCACGCAGACTGCTGTTCAGTCGTTTGGTTGTTCCTCACTAACCCCTCTGCCGGCCTGGTCACCCCATGTAGCCTGCTGTTTGGTTGTTACTGTGAGGGTGTCCTGACCAATTTGCATATTACCCTTTTATTAGTATAAAAGATTGGTCAACATCAGGTTATACCTGCCAGACTCTAAACTTCATGAGTACCAGGATCAATTTTTACAGCTGTTTTATAACCATAATAACCGTGTAACAAATACTGATGCAACATTTATTGCAGAAATTAATCAATGAATGAATCTATCCCTATGACTTATAGTTTGCCCTATATTATGCTTTATTACTCTGGTGTTCCTAGCTTTATTTTTCCCATGAGAGTGCAAAATCATGGCGTACAGAGGTTTTGCCTTCTGCTCCTCTGTATCCCTTGCTGTGTCTAGCACATACTTGTCACATAGTAGACAAGCAATTGGTACTTGTTAATTGATTTCTATTATCCAAGTTCTTAATTGTTAGTACATTAGTTCACAATTTATTTTATTCTCATTGATAAATGTATTATTTTTGTCATAAAAACATTATTCATAATTTAGAAGAGAGGCTAAAACATCAATTGTAATTCTAATACTATAAAACAAATCCTTATAGAATTTTGATCTATTTTTCCAGTTAATGTTATTATTCTTGTTTTGAACATAACTTTCTTTGCCTTTTCTCCTTCTGTATATTTGTATGTGTCTTGTTACCTTTAATAGATTTTGAGAATATGAAGGCCAAGAACTGTGTCTTTGATGCCTTTTTATATTCTTAGTGCCATATAGTTCAGCAGCTCTGTACCTCCTCCTCCTCCCACTCCCAACTCACATACTTTGGATTTGCAATAATCATTCTACGTGAATTAACAGCCTGATTCCCATACTCACTTTATAGAAGATTTCTTCTCTCATTTCTAATTCCCTTGATATTCCCATCTCTACAATCTTCTTTTGTGATTTTAGTAATATATCAACACTTTGCTCAAATCAGGAGAAATCCAAGATGACATCTTCAGGACCTTGTTGATAAATAATCAGAGAAGCACTCTTCCCATCTATATCATGTATTGACTCTATAATACATCAGAGACACTGGGGCTCTGGTCTTATTTTTAAGCACCTTACTCAGGCACTGTGATTGAGAGTCAAGTGAGAGGTGGAAGAGAGAATTAGGCAGCAAGGCGGAATCACTTCAAAAACTAGCAACAAAAACTCTTTTCAAAAGAAGCAATTTGAGAGAATGAAAGGAGGTTTTTGAGAGTTGGGAGCAATTAGCCTTCTTTTTCATTATGTTGTTTTATTTATCAGGATGTGCCCACTGAAAATATTTTGAGGTTGTTGTAACTATAATAATAAGCTACAAATTAATGATTATTTACTTTAGATCCTGGCAAAATAAGTCAAATATTATTGCATGCAGTTGTATAAGTAATTGAGCCACGCTTGGACAGAATCCCCAATACAAAAATGTCTTTCATTTCTCTATCCAAAACATCCTCCAGCCAAAACTGGTTTGGCTCAGTGGATAGAGTGTCGGCCTGCGGACTGAAAGGTCCCAGGTTCGATTCCGGTCAAGGGCATGTACCTGGGTTGCGGGCATATCATCAGTAGGAGATGTGCAGGAGGCAGCTGATCAATGTTTCTCTCTCATCGATGTTTATAACTCTCTATCTCTCTCCCTTCCTCTCTGTAAAAAATCAATAAAATATATTTAAAAAAACAAAACAAAACAAAAAAACCATCCTCCAAATCCACAGCAACAAGGTGTCACATATTTGTACAAATTCTTATGCAAGACGTTAATTTAGTTCACTCTTGTCATGGGGAGCGGGAAGGAGGGAGGGGGGGAGAGAGAGAGAGAGAGAGAGAGAGAGAGAGAGAGAGAGAGAGAGAGAGTTATCTTCCAAAAGCAGCTATAAGAGTTTCTAGGTAATTTTCTTAGAAATCTGTTTTCAATACCACCATTGAAACTGGGGAGTATTTGACT